>NW_026086937.1:21844536-22542536 GCF_022539395.1 Myiozetetes cayanensis | reverse complement strand
TTGTGGTTCACCTACTAAGCCACTTCCATCCCAGAGCATCTGCTGAACCATCTGCTGGTGCTGCTCCCCCCGGCGCGTGCGGGGAGGGCTGCGCTGCCTTCCCTGCTCACACCCCTGCTCCAGCACCTTCCGTGCCTGTGCCCTTCCCACAGCAAAACCAGGGAGAGGTTTGGGCTGGAAAGGACCTTAAAGTGCCTCTCGTTCCAACCCCTCTGCCACGGGCAGGGACACCTTCCACTAGAGCAGGCTGCTCCAAGTCCTGTCCAAGCTGAAGATCTGATCCCCCAGCTGTGCAGGCAGATGGTTTTTCTTCACCCCAAGTGGCTTTTCCAGCTGTGCAGCTCCAGCTGGGGGGAAGGAGGGTCCTGGGGTCCCACTGTCACAGCCCTGGAATGCAGGGAGGGAAGGGGACAACGTTCCCACCAGGGAACTTCAAGCTACTTCAGAATTATTATTATGCTGCCAGAGACTGTTTTCTGGGGTTGGAAACATTTATTTAAATTTAAAAAATATCTCCTATTCCTAAATGGTGCCATTTGGGTGTGCAGCTGGCAGGCCAAGAGATCCAGGGATGTGCTATTCCCACATCCCATCCCCATGGGAGCAGGCTCTGTAAACAAGAAGGTACATGTATTTTCTGAGTTGACTTGGGTTTTTCTTGAAAGGAGTAGAGGTGGGAGAAATGAAAACAACCCTGGGCTGAGATGTGTAAGAGGCGTGTGACGAAATGTTTGTCAAGGCTCCCAAATGGTGGTGGGGCAAAAATAGAACACTGAGCCCGGGGAGAAGCTGGTGCTGACAGGGAGGGAGCAAGGGAGGGGAGGATCACTTACAGGCTGAGGCTGGGGAGGGTAGCAAGTGAAAAACGATTTTTAATGAAATATTTGGGTGGGCAGCTGGAAATAGCTCGTTTGGGGTATCCTGGAGCCCTGTGTACCTGCACAGGGGGAAGGTGTCCCTGCCCACGGCAGGGGGTTGGAACGAGCTGGTCTTTAAGGTCCCTTCCAACCCCAATCAGTCCATGGTTCTATATTTACACTTCAGTGAAATGAGTTTGTTTTGGAACGAAATAGAAGTTTCCTTCGTGTCTCAGTGGTACCTAAAGTGTTGTTTGGGATTTTTGTTTCCTTTTCCTGACTCCCTCAGACCGGTGGATTAGTGTTGGGGTTTAGGGCAGGTCCCTGTGGCCAACAAAGCCCAGCCCTGCAGGTTCCAAATGGAGATTTGCCCATCCTGAGCTGCCCCTGGGTGCCTGCAGCAGGATCTCACCCAGGGCCCAGGCTGGCAGAGTAATCTCCTGCCTGCCAAGATCCTTCTCTTCTCTTCCCTAAGTAGGACGAGAATCCTGACGGTATAAAAGGCAGCTCGTCTTGATCTCGAGGCAGCCGTGCCTGGGGTCCTTACCCGAAGGAGAGCACGGGGATTTACAGGCATGGCAGGCTCCTCCAGGCAGCCCCACGGCCCCCCAGAGGGTTTGTGAGGGGTCAGAGTTAATGGTGGAGGTGGAGAGCACCAGCTCCCTCCCACTTTCCCGTGGGAAGGAGCAGCTGTGGCTGCCCCTGGATCCCTGGGAGTGTCCAAGGCCAGGCTGGACGGGGCTTGGAGCAACCTGGGCTGGTGGAAATGTCCCTGCCCACGGCAGGGGTTGAGACTGGATGGGCTTTGAGATCCTTCCCAATGCAAACCATCCCGTGATTCCATCAAACTGAGCTTTGTGGTGGGTTTTCCCCCCACCTGAACAGGCAGGGCTGCTCAGCAGAGGTCAGAGGGAGGCAATCAGAGCTCCTGTCCTGCTGTGTAGCCTTGCAAGCTTCCAACTTCCCAAAGAACAGCGAGGGCCACGTCAGTGCTGCACGAGGAGCTGTGCTGTTCTTTGCAGAGGTGACCCCCAGGGTGACAGGGCCCTTGGTGAAGTGGGGTTCAACCACCCAGTTCTGCAGTTTTACCCCCAGCATCCCAGTACTCCTGGTAAAATCAAGCAGACCCAGATATATTCTTCTGAGGAAACAAACGTTAAAATGAATTGATCCTGTAGTTTATTTTCCCACTGTGCTGCCCCCTTGTGCTAAATTTTAAAAGAAATGCTCTGCTAAGGTGCTGGTAGGCGAGAGATCAACGTCTTCATATTTGCACTGAAAATGCTTTTCCATCCACGCTCGAGCAGAAGAAAAGAGCAGAGCTGGTGTTCAGTGCGAACTGCTCGGGACTGTCAGCACTCTTGCAGTCTGTGAGTGGCCTGGGGAGGATTTGGTGCTGTAAATGTGGCCTCTGGGCACTTCTCATCGTGCTTTTCTCCCCCTGCAGAGATCGTGCGGGCGATGACGCACGTGATCAACCAGGGCATGGCCATGTACTGGGGCACGTCCCGCTGGAGCGCCATGGAGATCATGGTAAGGACAGCCCGGGGAAATGCTGGGGGAGTTTCACTCCAGCCAGGACCTTGGCCCCTCAAATAATGTGGGAACTTGTTCACAGAGAGCCCGGTGTTGATCACAGGAGGGCTGAGCTGGGGGTTTGGGTGGCTTGGCTGGTCCGACTGGGGTTTCTGTCATTTTGGTTTGATGGAATTCACGGGGAATTCAAGGTATCTTTGGGGTCTGATATCAGTGCTCGTGGCCAGCCTGGTCTAGTGGGAGGTGTCCCTGCCCATGGCAGGGGGTGGAACAACATGAGCTTCGAGGTCCCTCCCAGTCCAAACCAGTCTGGGATTCCAAGAGATTCCAGGAGCATCCTGCTGGTCCCCCCTTCCCCTTGCTAAAGGGAAGTTGGTTGTCCCAAGGAGTGTTGCTGGTGTGTCCTGCAGGATATTTCCAGGTAATGAAGTCCTTTCCTGCTGGTTTCTCCTCTCCAGGAAGCCTACTCCGTGGCCAGGCAGTTCAACATGATCCCCCCTGTGTGTGAACAGGCTGAGTATCATCTGTTCCAGAGGGAGAAAGTGGAGGTTCAGCTGCCAGAATTATATCACAAAATTGGTGAGTCTGAGGCTGCTGTGCCTTTTGGCTTGTGCATCCCCAGAAAGAGAGAGAGCAGGGTGACCTGGGGCTCCAGATGGCAGCAGGACACAGATAGGTATCTTCCTAAAGACCTAAAAGAAAAACCAGTTCACTGTGGCTCTGGTAAAGAAGTATTACTTAATATTACAAATGAATATAGTATGTGAATAAATATATTAAGTATTAATTGCCATGACTGCTTCTTCCTCTCAGACTTGTGTGGCCCATCAAAGTGCCACCTCTGCCCTGTATCCAAAGCCACCAGCACCTCCTCGTGCCTCTCCCAGGTGTCTGAGGACCAGGGGAGGGAGCTGGTCCCCTGCCAGCAGGAAGGATGTGATGGTGGAGGGCAGAGGAGATGCCTGCTCAGGAGTTCAGGTGCTTTGCTGCTGGAGGCTCCTGAAAGAGGCTTTTGGGATGATTAAGGCAGTCAGTGTCTTCCAGGGACACGCTGCTGATGCATTAAGGAGTAATAGTTATTTTATTTTTTAATTATATTAATCATCTAAATAAATACTTCAGGGCAACAGCAGCATCTCCCTGGAAGCACTGACTGAACGTTGCTGCCAGTGGCAGCAGAAACAAGCAGAAATTGTTTTGCTTTTATTTCTTTTTTTGACTGGAAGTCCTGGTTGTGGTACAGCTCTGATGTCTCCCACTGCCCTGAAGTGCCCTGCTGTGTTCTCTCTGCAGGGGTGGGAGCGATGACGTGGTCTCCGCTGGCCTGCGGGATCATCTCAGGGAAATACGGCAACGGGGTCCCAGAGAGCTCCAGGGCTTCCCTCAAGGTATTCCTGGGGCCTGTGAGAGAGGAGCTGCCTGCTGAGGGCAGGGGAATGACAGAGGGGAAAGAGCTCCCTGGGAGAAGGCCGGGCTGTGTGTCGATGGATGGTTTCTCTGGCAACCGCTCTGCGAGTGAGGAGGAGCTGGGTTAGAACACGCTCAGGGTGCCCACGCAGAGCTGGGCACTGGCAGGGGCTGGGGGCAGGGTGGGGGCTGCAGGACACTGGGTGCTGCCACACCCACGGGTGGGCATCACCAGGGAGAAGGCAGGGGGGCTGTGCTGCTCCATGCTCCTTATTAGGCTGATGTTAATCATGGAACCATCATGGAATCATTAAGGTCGGAAAAGATCCTGAAATCTCCACTATTACCCTCCTTTTATTCTTATTGGGGATTACAGGGTCTCCTCCCAGATCCTGGCACATGTGGTTTAATGGTTTGAAAGGCGGCAGAGCACTAAAATGTCATGGATTTGGGGAAAACCCAAGCCAAATGGGATCTGGGCCTCTGTTCCAGCCGGGCAAAAGCCAGCACTGCGTGGCAGTGCCAGCAGAGTGACGGCTGTCCCTGGGCTGGCTCTGCTCAGTTTGGTGCTTTTCAAAGGAAATGGGCTGTTTCATTGCATTTTTTTTTTTTCCAAACCAAAATGCATTAGTAACTCTTGGTAAAGGCTATTGGGAAGGTGGATGGTGAGAAGAGTCCAAATTAAATTGCTGAGAGTGCAGCACAACCAACCTCCAAGTCTGGAGCTGGGAGAACTGAAGTCCCACTTTGCTTTAATTAATGTTTTAATCTTCAGCAAGATCAGATATTCCCTCACAATTTTTTTTTGGAGGGGTTTGAGTCAAAATCTTTTCAAGCTGACTAATATTTCACTTTTTTTGTCTGCTCTGTGATGGGATTCAATGGTCCAAAAAGAGAAGTTAGGAGGTTCCAGGTTCTGGAGTGAGTCCATCAGTTGCATAAAGCCAGGCTGATGTAGATCCAGGGACATTCTGGTCCTGTCCTGATTGCTTTGGGGAGCAGAACTTTGTGTCATTCAGCCCCCATGACCTCCTGGGTTGGCCATGGCTTTTCAAGTGCCATTACAGATAGATGTATATCTCTATATATGCATGCTATATATATATATATATGTCTGTCATTATAAATGGGCTTAAAGTTTCCATTTTGGGAGATGGAAGCTGACAGCAGTGCAATGTGCCTGGTCTGCAGTGCTACCAGTGGCTGAAGGAGAAGATCATCAGCGAGGAGGGCAGGAAGCAGCAGGGGAAGCTGAAGGACCTGTCGCCCATCGCCGAGCGCCTCGGGTGCACCCTGCCCCAGCTGGCTGTCGGTGGGTGCCGGGCTGGGCACCCCGGGGGGCTCTGGGGCTGCTCCCCTGCTCTGTGCAGCCCTCAGGGATGGTTTGGGGAAGGGCAGCGCAGGAAAAGATGGGTCGTCTTTCACACAGGGCTAAGGGTGGCTTGGGCTGGGCCTGCAGCTAGAGATGGGTTTATTATTTGAATGCTTAAGGGATTATTTGTCCTGGAATGTTTTGGGTTGGAAGGGAGTGTAAAGATCACTCATTCCACCCCCTGCCATGGGCAGGGACACCTTCCACCAGCCCAGGTTCCACAAGCTCCATCCACCCTGGCCTTGGACGCTCCCAGGCATGGGGCAGCCACAGCTTCTCTGGGCAACAATTACATAAAATAAGATTATTTCCAGCATAAACATGACCCTCTGACTGCCAGGGTATTTTGGGCCTCCTCAGGGTCCAGCCTGCCTGTTTCTCTGCTCCCTCCCCCCTGGAAGCCACCTCCCTCCCCACAGTTCAGCACACTGGGCCAACAGACACAGGAGAACGATGTGGTTCCCAAACAGAGGTTCTGTCCCACTTCAGGCTCTGGGGTGAGGCCACGTCACTCCACCTTGTTGCTGACCTTGTGCCTTTATTCCAGCATGGTGCCTGAGGAACGAGGGTGTCAGCTCTGTCCTTCTGGGATCTTCCAACCCGGAGCAGCTGATCGAGAACCTCGGAGCCATCCAGGCAAGTGCAGGTGGTGGTGGCCCCTCCCTGGGGGGTGACACCCCCACACCTCAGCACCCTCCTTCTCTTAATGTAGTGCCAGTACTTAGTATTTTGTCCTGCAATTCTGTTTATGCACCTTAATTAGGTGTCACCAGGACGTATCCAGTGACACCATGGAGGCATCAGCAAGTTTAACGTGTCTGAAAGGGAAAGGGACCCGATTCCAGGACATGTTGTGATGGATTCTGTGCTGCCAAATGTCACCTGCCCCCACCTTAATTAATCTGTTTTTTGTCACAATCAGCTTCCTCTCCCTATGCTGCCCTTGCACCAGCTCATGTCCCACTGCAGCCCAGCAAGTTCAGAGGCATTGCCATGAATCTCTCACTGAGTAAAGACATTCCAGTGGCTCCTCCTTTAAGGGAGAGAGTTATTAGATGAATGTTTAATATCTGTCACACAAAAACCCCAGAGGAAATGTTATGTGATAAACTCTGGGTTTAAATTTGGAACAGCCTTGATTAAACACGGGCTGCCTTCTCCCCGCAGGTCCTTCCAAAGATGACGTCCCACATCGTGAACGAGATCGACAATATCCTGGGAAACAAGCCCTACAGCAAGAAGGACTACAGATCCTAATGCACTGCATGAGCTGCCTGCACTGCATGGTGTAGAAGTGCTCTGTACAGCCCCGACCCAATAGCCGGGCATGAGAATCATTCAGCACCTGCTGCTCGGTGTCTCCTGTCACTGGACCCTTCGAGATGTGTGCTCTTGCTACCAATCTGCAGTGAAATCTAAAAAGCACAGTCGATCTCTCTTCTAACCAGGAATAATCTTGTATTTTTTCTTACCTTCGACCGAGTTCATTAATTTTTACTTTGCACCTCATGCTTGTGCTGTGAGAAACACTTGTAAAGCAAAAAAAAAACAAAAACAAAAACAAACTAATTTATAACCTTCAGGTACTTGGTAATTAAAGAAGGATGTACAGATCTATTTTTTCAATGAAGAAAAGCCAGATACAACTTCAGGTTTTAATAAAACCACGTTTGGGAAATCTCAACTCTAAAGTTTCTTCAGGTTAACAGGTGGAAGGGGCAAGCTCAGACTTTGGTTGCTTTTAGAAGCTGAGTATAAGCTTTAGGTTTTGTTTGTAGCTGAATAAAAGCTGTAAGACAGAGAATCAGTTAGAACTTAGTTCAGCTCCTAACTGTACAGCTACTCCAGCTGTGGATGCTCCTGGGAAGCATCCCTGAGCAGTGTTAGGAAACCCAACCTCGCATGTCAGGTTACTGAACCAACAGCTCTCTGCAAAATTCTACTTCTCCATAAACCTTAAACCAAGAAAGCCATGATTAAATATTGGGTTTTGCATCTATAGAAACCTGCCTCTACTTCTGCCTGCTTGTAGACAGAGCTACTGCAAATTTCAATATTCAGGAGCTTTTAAGGATATAGACACTTATAAATATATATATATATATAATAAATAACTGCTGAGAACTACCAGGAAAAATCAGGTACGTACTTTGAAAGGCTACATCTGCTTTATTTTGGAATCGGGGATAAGTAAATGCATAGACACATTTTAAACAGATTTTTGTGAGCATTTACAGGAGCTGATAGCAAGGATGTACATATTAATTTACCCAGCTGGAGAACCACGTTGTATTTTCCCCCGGATTTGCTCTGTACAACTCCCATGATCTCAGCCTGTATTTCTCAGGTCCTTCCTGGGGTACAGCTCTGTACAGTATTTGTAGGACCCTTGCACTCTGGACCCAAGCCCAGGGCTCACCTGGGCCAGGTGAGCAGCCCCCAGTGCCGAGTTGTCTCCTCCTGTATTCGAAGCTGTGGTCTGTGTAAATGACTCCTGCTGTATATGAGACCTGCAGTCTGATGGATCCTGCTTGGACACAATAAAAGCATTTTGTGCATCTAATTTACCCCTGCAGACTGTTACTGACTGCCAGAGCTGCCCGGAGCCAGCAGTGCTCTCCCTGGACACGGGGAGCTGCTGTTCCTCAGGGACACTCTGCTGCTGTCCCCAGGAGGGCCGGTGACACGGAGCAGGGACACGAGGGACCTGGGCTGGCTGCACACCTGGGACGGAGGTACCTCTGGAATCAACCCCCTGGGACAGACACCTGAGTGATTCTGTAACGGCCTTGAGCTGAAGGAGGGCAGGGGTAGGTGGGACACTGGGGAGAAATCCTTCCCTGGGAGGGTGGGCAGGCCCTGGCACAGGCTGGCCAGTCCCAGTCCCCTCCCCACTGCTCCTTCCACCATCCCCCCCGCTGCATCATCAGCTGGGACAGTTAACTGATGCTCATTGCTGCAAAGGCTTCGACCACCACACAGTTAACAGCTTTATTCATTTCACAGAATTATCTTCCCAGTAGCAGACTAATTTCCCTCCCTCTGCAGGTACAATTTAACGTTCTCCCTTTCCCTTCGCACGTACGTGGGGATCCAGCAGTTTATTAAAAATAGATTAATTCCCAACTTTTTTAATTGAAAAGGAGATGGCATTGTCCCCTACTCGGAGCAAGAGCTTAAAACTCTGAGGGCAATGTGGGGCCAAGCAGCAGTTCAGCTTGAGGTTAACTCTCAGCATCAACTGAAGAAATCTAATTTCAGTGTATTAGATTGAATTTTATATATATTGTTGTAGCTTGTATTGGGGATTGCAAGGGGAAAAAACAACCACCACCCAAAAACACAACTCAAAAGCAGACAAAAATGCAAGTAACAAAAAAAAGACAGCCCCAAACTTTTCTGAGCAGGCCCAAGATGAGGGTTTTTTGCAGCACACAACCCACCCCCCCCACCCACCTGCTTTTGTTTCAGGCTGTCAGTGCTCAATGTTCCCTCTCCTCACTCTGGGCCTCAGCAACTGCTAATACCAAAAAAAAACCCCTACAGTAGGATGAAAAGCTGTTAATAAAAGACTCAGTGAGGTGACAGTAATAGCAGAAGAAAGTGCTGCTTCCAAGCACTGCTCCAGCCAGCAGGTTTTCTGGAGGACACACCTGTCACCTGCCCTGGTGGTGCAAGGAGTGTATTGGTGGTGGTGTTTGTTCAAATGTCCAATTTAAGGACTGGGTGCTTTGGGAGGAACGAAGCAAAACCCAGCCCCATCCACCCCTGGTGCTTGCAGAGCTGCCAGCCTGGCCTCCTGCTGGGCTCTGCCTGGGTGTAGAGGCTTGGCACAAATTCGGTTTGTGAGTGCTGAACTGCCTAAAATACAGCCATTGTATCCTTTACAGTAAGTGGTAAGTCAAGGACAGGACAATGGTGCGAGGCAGGCACCAGCCTGGGTGTCTCCTAGGGAATGTCTCCTTCCAGAGGTGAACGACCAGGCACGAGTGATAAAGAAAAATCCACACATTTTGAGGGGGAACAATCAAGTTGAAGTGTTAAATGCCTGACCAGAGAAGTGATTTCCAGGGCAGCTCTGAAAGTGCACCACAGCCACGGGAGTTCCCATGGTTTGGATAAACAGAACGGTTCATATCGGGAAGCAAAGGAAGAGGAAACGATGCAGGGGAGGGTTAGGACTGAAGACCTCCCAGTCCCAAAGGATGCTGACAGGTGTGATAAACAGTCAGTCAGCAGGCACCGGGTAAGTAGGAATTGTTTTATGACTGGTTATTTGTCAGAAATAGAGCCCTTTCTGTCTCCTGCTCTCCAGACTCTTCATTTTACTTTATTTTCCATAAATCTCATTGAAGTGAAGATTAGCAGAGTAATTGTTACAATAAATCTGATTATGAGCTTTCTCCTTCTCCCCTACAGATCCCGAGACTGTAATGGCAGGATCTGTGACTTCTGCACTAGAATTCCAATAACAGCAGTTGAGTTTGGCATTTAACAGAACAGCTGCTTCAGTGATAGCAAGAAAATAAGGGACAGGATTGTCTGATAAACCCATTACAAGAAGCCAGCTAAAGCATTGCTGCTAAGCTGGGCAAGGAAACTGGCAGGGCTTTTTATTTATTTGCAATTTTGGAGATGAATGGAAAAAAAAAAGTATATTCAAATCACTTCAAAAGTGTTTTTCTAGGAGGTTTAGGGTTTTGTCCTGACTACAAGTTACTTAAAAATTAAGAGTATTTCCAATGAACACAGGAAAAGCCTCCTTTGGAGGAGAAAGTAGAATGAGCCAACAAACCTACACATGAAAATACCCATTTTTTAAAGAATGGAAATACAAGGAACTAAATGGCAAAAAAAGCTCCTTTTTATTACAACTTCCCAAGTTACATTGATAAACGGTGGATTGTCACTTTTTTGATTGGTGAGTTTGGCTCTGAGGCTGCTCCCAAACTCCCTGTGGGGCTGTGGGTGCAGCTGGGCAGTCCCCCTGTGGAGCTGCCCGTGGGCTGCAGAACCATCACAGCTCTGGGGAGCTTCACAGAGGTGCCTGCTCACAGCTGACACCCCATTTCCTTCCTGAAGCAAAAAAATTCATTAATTCATGTCTTGAGTAATACCATGTAAAGATACCAAAAGTAAATATAATTCCATCAGTTTGGATTCAAACCCTCCCCCCCTTATGCTCATAATACAAAAAAAAAAAAAAAATTCCTATTCTGCCCTTGAACATTTTTATGGCAGTTGAAGCCTCTCACAGAAATAAACTGCTGTGGGGTTTTTTGTCTACTTGGATCCTGTGGAGAGCAGAGCGATCAGTCCTGATGAAGCACTTATAGAAAGAATATAGTTTCTGTAGGGAACAGGTTAAGGACATACAATTGTCAAGATACTTCTTTGGTACAGAACATTTACTAGAAGCTTTGTGAAAAAGAAGGAATGGTCTTTACAGTTTTAAAAGTGAAATACTGTAACCTCAACTACAGCTCAAAACAAAGGCATGAACTTACCTTTAAAGTTAAGACACTCATAGAGTTTATCCTGTTCTCTTAAAACTTGTTTTGCAAATACAGTTAACTACAGAACATCCTGAATTAACTGCCCTGACTGGCAATACCAATTTCCTTAAGGAACACAAGATTCTGCTTGTGAAGTTACTGAAACTAAAGCAACCTGCAAGGTAAGAGCACCTGGCAACCAACAGTGACAGAGGGTTTCTGCAGGAAAAACTCATGAGCTGCCTCCTCATTCCAAAATTACAGCTCAAGTGGCAAAGCCACGAGAATTTCTGGAGTGATGTCCTTAAAACACCTCATGTCACACTGATGGGATTGGGAAGGGTTTTTCTGTAAACTCTACTTTTCAGCCAGGGCACAAAGGATACACGGTGGGGTTGAAGTTCTTGAGCACGAAAAACGAAGCGATGATGACCAGCACCAGGAACAGGGTGTTGTTGTAGAAGATGGAAAAAGTTGTCGCTTCATAGTCTGCAACTTCATTTTTCTTCCACAGGATTCTAGGAGCAAGTAGAGACAATATTTCAGGCATATTTAAATCAGTGTATCTGATTTAAATGTCCTTAAGGACATTTAAGGCAGCAGTACAACGAAGGAGAGAAGGAAGAGGACAAAGAGATCACCTTTCATCCTTCTCCTTACGGGACATCTTCCTGTTGTCCGCCTCGGACAGCTTGCGAGTCACTTCCTTGGAAACAGCATCCTCTCTTTTCTGGGCTACCCTGTAAGCAACACCACTCATGTACAACTCCAAAAACTAATTAAAACCCCCACAGCTAAACCCTGGGATTAGAGGAAGTTTTATTTACAGTGAAGAATAAAATGGAGTCAGGACACCAAACAGTTTCGTCAAGTTGAAGGGACAAGTAATAATCAAACTGCTATAAGTAATATAATTTTGATATAATCAGTAATTTAATTTAAATTTAATTTATGGCAATACCCACTGAGCACGATGGTAGTTCTGTTATTTCACTGTACTCTTAGCTGACAAGACTAGGCTACTCCATAATTACAAGTGACAACAAAAACCAACTAGGAAATATTTCTGTGTAAAACAGATTTTGGAGTAACATTTCAGGCATTCTTATTCATAAAAAAAATTAAGTTGTAGACGCTGGTTCTGTTAAATTATTAAATAATAAATTCCAGTTCCAACAGCCACCCAACTTACTTGTGTTTGAGGACAAACTTGACGTTCTTATACGCAAAAGCCACCAGATAGGTACTGATGAGGGTCATCACGCTGTACAGGACTGCGGACTGAACAAGATCCATGTGCCATATCCTCCAATAGAGCCCTTCAAAGAAGAAAAAAAATCATGTTTTGAGTGGCTTCAAAACGTAGGAGCATTTTTTTTTTCCAGGAGCAGCACACAGGGCACGAGCTCTGTAATTCGGCACGGTTCTCCGCCAGCCCAAACCCAGTTCCCGCAACACCCCTGGAGCGCTGGGGCTGCGTTAGGAACACTCGGAAGGGAGAAATGAGAGCTCCGTGAGGCCGGGCCGAGGCAGCGCCGCAGGGACACGTCAGGGATGGGGCCCGCCCGCCCTCACGGGATGGGCCCCAAACCCGCACGGAACGGACCCCGCATGGAACGGAGCGGGGCAATCCCACCCAGGGTGGGCTCCGAGGGCAACAATCCCGCCGGGGTGGGCTCCGAGGGCAACAATCCCACCCAGGGTGGGCTCCGAGGGCAACAATCCCGCCGGGGTGGGCTCCGAGGGCAACAATCCCACCCAGGGTGGGCTCCGAGGGCAGCAATCCCGCCGGGGTGGGCTCGGAGCGGGGCTCGGAGCGGCAGCGGGACAGAGCCCGCGGCGGGCGCTGGGGAGTCCCTGATCCCCTCAGGGGCCACCGGTCCCCTTCAGAACCTGCCGATCCCCTTCCCAGCGCCTCCTGCCCCCCCAGGTGCTGCCGATCCCCTCGGGGGCCGCTGATCCCCTTCCCAGCGCCTCCTGCTCCCCCCGGGACCCGCCGCTGCCCTCCCGGCCGCCGCCAGCCCCGTCCCCCCCACCCCGGCTCACAGATGGGGATGGCGGACACGATGAAGGCGTTGCCGAAGAAGAGCGCGGAGGACTTGGCCGAGAGGTTGCGGCTGAAGTCCTGCAGGAGCAGGTCCTCCTCGGACTGCTGGCGGCCGCCGGGGCCGCCCTTGGGAGCCATGGCGGGAGCGGCACCGTGGGCGCTCGGGGCGGCTCCGGGGGCAGCACACGCGGCAGGGGCGGGACCGGCACCGGCTCAAAGAGCTTCCGGAGCGCGGGCCGAGCCCGGCCCCAGCGCCATCCCATCCCAATCCCCATCCCAATCCCCATCCCAATCCCCATCCCAATCCCCATCCCAGTCCCGATCCCCAGCCCGATCCCAGTCCCGCTCCCCATCCCCGATGTAGCCCCGCTCCCCGCGCCGGGACCCCCGGCGGCCGAGGCAGGTGAGTGCTCTCGGGGGGATCCCTCCGGGCTCGCACACTTTTTGCCTGGGAGAGGAGTGGAGGTTTTGTTTTTTGTTTTTTTTTCCTGCCCGTGGAAATCCCACCCTCCAGCCCCCACGGGAGAGCGTTTCCTGTCTGGTTTGGGGCGCTTGGAGCCGCTCCCTGATCCCCCTGCCCGCTCCACACCAGCCGTGCAGAGGGCTCTGCTTTTCACTCCTTTTAGCGTTCCCCCTGCCGTTTGTGAGAACAAGTTTTGGGCAGGAGTTCTGACGATTGCCATCAGCGTCCCGCAGCAGGGGCTTACAGGCATTGCCCCATGGCCTGGGCTGACTGCACCAAAAGAACTCCTCGGTCCCTGGACAGCACATTTCTCTCAGCATTTTTAGCGTTTTGGTGTAAAAACGTCATTTAGCAAAGTGTATGTGTTCCTAAAATTTAATTAAAGACATTTTTCCCGCTTATTCCCCCTCACCCCCAGTTACTAGTGTTCTCTGCTTCCAAGAAAACACACAAGGTGCACATCATGAGGAAATGCTTCCTGGAAATGAGGTTAAATTGAAATGGGGTTAAATATGAACACAATTAACTCGCTATAATAGAGCTTTATAAAACATTTAGGTGCAAGCGTGGATTTTCAGACTCGGTGTATTGCTGTAGTGTGCTAACGGGATGTATTGCTCATGTTGTGCTATCTGCAGGCAGCTATGGGAATTATACTCCTGCCAACCAGACCTGCCTTCAGGCTTGGAAACATCTCTCCTGAAGGGATTCCCAGGCTGGATTTGTGGACACACCAGCCCATCAGATGAAGCGCAGGAGCTCTGAGGACCAGCAGAAACACCCGTGAGTACCAGCTGTGGCCATACCTGTGCACAGAAGGCAGGGAGCCAGCCTTCCCCCTCATCATGGAACCATGGAGTTGTTTGGGCCAGAAGAGACTTTGAAGCCCATCCAGTGCCACCTCCTGCCATGGGCAGGGACACCTTCCCCTAGCCCAGGCAGCCCCATCCAGCCTGGCCTTGGCCTCCTGCAGGAATTAACCTGTTCTGAAGTGATTTCAGCAGTTTCTGGCTTCCAGGGGTGGGAGATGCTGTTTGCCTGTCAGGTGGCAAAGTCTGTGCTGAGCAGGGTTCTCCAGCAGGAGTGGAAGTTAGTCCTGCTTTGTTGGTAAAACCTTAAACCCATGGCATCCCTGCCCACAACAGGGGCTGGAACTGGAGGGTCTTTAAGGTCCCTCCCAACCCAAACCAGTCTGATTCTAGTAGGTAACATCACTTTTTAATCAATGTTACCAAATATGAATTTTCTTATTAAAGAACGTGGTTAGAGTTGTATAAAGTAGTTGGAAACCGTGAGGAAGATTAAGATTGTCTCAGGATTCACATGAATCACTGTCTCTGTCCTTGCCCAGATTTCTTCCTTCTGCTCATCTGGGTAAATGTGTGTTGTGCTGTGGTGGGCTGTAACTCTGCTCCTGGGTTGGGTTTACATGGCAAGGATGCCGTCATCTGGGAAGGAAATCTGCCCAGTGACCATCTGTCTCTCCATCAGGATGAAGCAGGACATTGTTTTAGGCATGGAGTGATGACAGATCTTCTTGGAAAAAAACAGATGAGCACTTTGCCCTTAAAACCCCCCTGGCACTGGCAAACTGTGGCTTCAGGCAGAACAGTGTGTACAGCGAGATGTCACTGCAGCTTCGTGCTCTGAGTGCCTCAAAGATACTCCTCCAAAAATAAACAGGGCCACCAGTTCCTGTCAAAACAATTCCAGAGTTTGTTTAAGTGCCTAAATCTGCATCTTGGCTGAATCCTCATTCAGAAGCTGTTGGGAGCTTGAGGTATCAAAATCAGAGGAACAATTGCTCTGTGACCCAACAGCAAAAGATCTGCTGATAATAGGAAAATTAATGCTGTTGTCTTTGTAACTTATGAATTAGGTTTCTTACCAAATTTCTTCCTGAAGCACAGAGGCAGTGATAAATAAGCTGGCAGTACATGCATTATCTTTATTCTCTAAATTTTATCTAAATCTCTAAGCTGGACTGAGCTGAAAATTTTAAATGAGGGCAGTGACATTTCCCAGCAGGATTTATTTTGTCTATTTTATTTTGCTGCTTATCTGTGGGAAGTGTAGACTCCAAAACACCTTTGTGTTGGATTGGAAGGTGGAATCTCCAAGGCAGGTGATTAACAGGAAATGTCTGCTCCTTAGCAAAGTGTTTGTCATCCTCTGTGCTAATATGAATCATAATGACTTTAACTGCAGGAGAGTAGGTTTGGATTAAATACTGGGAAGAAATCTTTCCCTGTGAGGGTGGGCAGGCCCTGGCACAGGTTGCCCAGAGAAGCTGTGGCTGCCCCTGGATCCCTGGAAGTGTCCCAGGCCAGGTTGGACGGGGCTTGGAGCAACCTGGGCTGGTGGAAATGTCCCTGCTCATGGAATTTATCATGCAGCAAGGGATTAGTGTGCTGAGTTTGGGATCAGCTGATGGGGGATTGTTAAAATACAAAGGAAAACCTCCTTTGGATGAGCACTGGTGGCACTCATGAGCTGAGCAGCTTCTCCCTCTGTGCGGTAGCTGGGTGGGTGAGAAGCTTTCCTGTTCTCCCGTGTGCTGTGCTTTTCCTGAAACGTTCTGTGGTGTCTGAGGTTTAAAACTGGAGCCATAAGCTGTATTATTTTCCAGCCAAATCAGTTGCCAGGTTTAGAACCCCAGGATGGGTTGGGTTGGAAAGGATCTTAAAGCTCACCTCATTCCACCCCCTGGCACGGGCAGGGACACCTTCCACTAGAATGTAGTCCCCAAAAGAGGTACCTACTGTTTCTAAAAGCTGGGAATGGCTGGATTTCCAAGGCACTTGCTGTATGTGAAGGCAGCTCAGTGTTGCATATGTGACCCATTTTTGATGTCTTGAAATGGTCTCAGCTGCTCCAGTTTCCTTCTTTGGCACTTTTAGGGTTCTTGTGGTGTGGACCAAATGAATGAAATCATGTCTAGGAATAGATGCAGGGGCTGGTTTGCTCAGGTAGAGCCTGGAACTGGCCCCACTTTGGAAAAGCAGTGTCAGAGGCACTGTTTGGAAAATAACCGTGACATAAAGGCAGTCAAAGAGTTGTTTCCCTGTGGGACACTCAGCCCGGGTCTCTCCAGCAGCAGATCAGGGGTTCTCCCCCAGTGCCCACCCTGGGGATGTGTGAGGTGATCTGCAGGGGGATTATCCCGCTCCGGTTCAGCAGCCTGAGTCCCTGGTGGTGGGAGGGAATCAGCCAGATGGGATTTCTGAGTCTGCAGTGTGTCATCCTGGCACCCACCCACCACTGCTGCTCCATCCCTCGGGGCTGTGGGAGGATCTCACGGTGCCTGGTGCCACTCTCCACCTGGGAGTTCTCCTGGGTTTCCCATTCCTGGAGCCTTGAGCTTGGCAAACACCTGGACTTCAGCCACAGCACAATTTTACCCTACAGTGTGTAGTCAGAAGAGTTGACCATCCATGTGCTGATGCTCCTAAAATGCTGATCTAAAGTAAGGAGGATGAACTGAAACTGAAGAGTCATGTGAGGAATGTTTGGATGAGGGAATAAAAGGGGGTATTTCTGACTGTTCGTCTTCTGAGTGGGTGGAGATGAATCCATCCACAGGAAACAGACTTAGCTTTGGGTTTTCCACCTGGCTCAACCTGGTCAGAGAAAATTCTGCCAGGTTTTCTTCAGGTCTTTGTAGAACCAGTGTTTTTACTGGGGAGCTAAAGGTTTGCTCCAGGGAGCAGCTCTTAGCTGGTTTTCAGATGTAAAATACACAGCACTGTCACCTTCCAGGCATTCTTTTTTAATTTGTTGGGATTTTTGGTTGAAGAATGGACTTTGTTTGCATGGAGATAGCAAACTGTCTGTCTGTTAGATAGAACTAACTGGTGATTTTAGAAAGAATTTATATCCTAGCTGGCCAACACTGCACTTGTAAAGGAACATTCCCCTTCTGTTTAAATAGGAGTCAGCCTGAAGGAGCAGGAACAAAGCACTGCCATCCACACAGTGCTGCTTACCTGGTGGCAGGATCCACCTGCTGAGCGTTCCAGAATCATCCTTAAAAAATCTCAGAAGTTCAGTGGTATTTTATGGTTCAGTTTGTATTAGCTAAGGATTGGTAAGTGCTGCCTTGGCCTCAGCTGAATTTCCAGTTTACATGGATTTAAGAGACTTCCACGAGAGGGTGCAGCAGTTCAACAAAATGCCACCTCAGCCAAATGAGCCTGTCCCCACTGTGGGCATATTTCCACTCAATTTATGTATTAGCTCGTGTATTTACAACAGCTTCCAAACTGGATGGATGCTTTAATTAATCAGTTTAATGCCCCAGAGCATCTCTCCAGTCTGGTACTTTTTAGTGCACTGTTGTTACCCGGTCTCAATTCCTGCCTGATAGCCTGCAAATGCTCACTGCATGCATTTTAAAAATAAAGTTTAGAGGGTTTTTTAAAATATTATTGTTTTAGTTGTGAAGCATCCTTGCTTTGCCCCTCAGACTGGAACAGCTGCAGAAGGAAACTCCATCTAGAGAGCTGAGCTGTGGAGAAACTGCTCATTTGAGTGTGACTGATACCACTTTATTCTGTTTCTATTCTGTGATAAATGATTTCTTGTTCCAGAAGATAGCTGGGAACTCTCAGTAATGATTCAGCTTCCATGGATACTGTTGCTGTCCTGATGTGCTGGAAGCATTCAGATGTTGTGCTGCACACATGGGCCAAGGGTCGAGGTCCATCCCTTGCCTGGGACACTAAAATACCTCTGCAGAAATGATTAACTCTTAACAAATTTCCAGGAAAAGGGCCCACTTTTGAATAGTGTTCCTCGTCCAGATTCGTGAATCAGAAATCACTTCCTGAGATAGGATGGTCTGGTAGTGAAATAACCAGGTGTGGTGACAGTCCTGTGTAATGTACCACTGGCTTTCCTGAGAAATGCTGCTTTCACCAAACTTAGAAACAGAATGCTGTGCTTTGGAAACTTTTAGCTACTAGTATAAGATATGAAAAGAAAGGGAATTTGAGACAAAGGCAGTGACTGTGCTGCAAGTGTAGAAGTTGGGTCTGGATTCAGAAGGTTTCATTGATAAATGGGAGCCACAGAGATGAACAGAATGAATCAATAGAACAAAAGTAATGAATAGAAATTCATTAATGAATGAGTCTAATGAATGGAAGATTTCACCTTGACACGTTTGGACCGTGCCATTTCTGCCCTCCTCATCCTGAGGACAGAGCACAGCAGGTGGAGCCCAGTAGGTGTCAGTCCAGCCAAGGCTACAGGTGTGAATAAAGCTTTGCTGCCTCCTCCCTTTTCATTGGTGACATTGGTGGCATTATTCCACCCTCACAGAAACACAGCCAGCACTTCAGAGGTTCTCCTTTCCCATCTGTTAATTTTTAATAAACGTCTGCATCACTGACCTGTCTCTTCCCGGGGTGCTCACCCACCCTGGCTCGCTGGCACAAGGGTAGGGCTTGGTGAGGTATTTGCTGGTGATTAGCATTTGTGTCAGGCATTGGTATGGAAAAGCACAAATCCAGGCATTGGGAGCAGCCCTGAGGAGAAGGATTTGGGGACTCAACATACCCTGAATGGCCATGAGCTCTGGCACCCAGAACCCCTGTGATCCCCCAGCGTGGACAGCAGGAGAGGGGGGTGTTCTGCTCCTCTGCCCCCTCAGGTGAGACCCCCCTGCAGAGCTGCCTCCAGCCCTGGGAACAGCACAGGGAGCACGTGGAGCTGCTGCAGAGAGTCAGAGGAGGCCACAGAGATGCTCCAAGGGCTGGAGCCCCTCTGCTCTGGAGCCAGGCTGGGAGAGCTGGGGGGGTTCACCTGGAGAAGAGAAGGCTCCAGGGAGACCTGAGAGCCCCTCCCAGAGCCTAAAGGGGCTCCAGGAGAGCTGGAGAGGGACTGGGGACAAGGGATGGAGTGACTGGACACAGGGAATGGCTTCCCACTGCCAGAGGGCAGGGTTAGGTGGGATAGTGGGAAGAAATCCTTCCCTGTGAGGGTGGGGAGGCCCTGGCACAGGTTACATGGAGAAGCTGTGGCTGCCCCATCCCTGGAAGTGTCCAAGGCCTGGCTGGATGGGGCTTTTTGTTAGTCAGCAGCACAGAGCTGTTTGTTGACTTGTATAAAACACCAGAAAAGGACAATCAGCCTTCCTGTCCTGGGATGTATTTTAGGGAGTGAAGAATGTTCATTGTGCAAAGGTTGAGGTAGAAAAGGAGGTTTCCAGTCACGAGAAAAAAATGTGTTGGAGCCTGAGAACTTTGTTGTTTTAGCACAAACATTGAAGTCAGATGTTTCCCCTCTTTCATCCCAAATCAAGTGTGCATGCTGATTATCCTGGATTTGCAAGGCAGAGTTGTAGATTGCTGCATTCACTCTGGTGCCCTTTACCATCTGAAGGAAATAATTAAAGCTTGCATTCTCTTGCTTAAGATTTAAACATGTATTTAAAAATGAGATCATGCTTTCACAGTGGTCAGAGTTTCTTCCTATATTTGTGTGGGGGAGCCTCAGAAATGGGTGTACGAGGGTCTGGTGTGCTGTGATGTGTTTCCTTTAATTATACATTTGTTTGGAGAAGGATGGTTATTGCAGCCTCCGTCTTTGCCCGGTTCCATCCTCCCACTCCCCCTGCAGCGGGAGCTGTGCCCACCCCAAGTGTGTCGTTCAGCCATATGTGCCTCTTATTTATACCTCATGCGTGAAATGAGCTATTCCAGAGCGGTAATTTCTGTTCTGGTGATGGCAGATAAGTACGTGTGTGTCTGTGTGTGTGTGTGCAGCTTCCGTCCCTGCTGAGGATGTGACACATCGCCCTCACCCTGCCCCGCCACGCTCTGCTCGCTGGGGCCACGCAGGCTCTGGCGCTGCGGCTGCTGCTTCAGACACTCAAGAGTTCAATTAATTTACAGATGATAATTTGTTTTCAGCTCCTGCAGATACAGATGCCACCTTTACTGAGCCTCTGTTGTGTCATTCTCTCTCCAACTGCATTGGAGAGAGGCTGTTTACAAGGGCCTGGAGTGATAGGATGAGAGGCAATGGCTTCAAACTGCCAGAGGGCAGGGTGAGACTGGATATTGGGAAGGAATTCTTGGCTGTGAGGGTGGGGAGGCCCTGGCACAGGTTTCCCAGAGAAGCTGTGCCTGCCCCATCCCTGGGAGTGTCCAAGGCCGGGTTGGAAGGGCCTGGAGCAACCTGGGGTGGTGGAAGGTGTCCCTGCCCATGGTAGGGGGTGGGACTGGATGGGCTTTAAGGCCCCTTCCAACTCAAACCAGTCTGGGATTGTGTGATTCTGTGAAGCTCCATTTTTGTAATTTGTTGGTAGAAGTGCCATATTCTGCCTGGAGTATTAACACAGCATTTTCCAAGTGCACTGTGCAGCCTGTGCCACCTTAAAATGAGTTTCTTTCCATATGCCTGTATGTTCTGTATGTGTAATTCCATAAAGTCACTGAGCACAAGGAATGAAAGACTGGCTTTTCAACTAAAACAAGAGCACGAGTCGTGGAATCCCAGAATGGTTTGGCTTGGAAGGGACTTCCAACCCCCTTCCATGATCCCAGGTTGCTCCAAGCCCTGTCCAGCCTGGCCTTGAGCACTTCCAGGGATGAGGCAGCCACAGCTTCTCTGGGCAATTAATACAATAGGTGTTCCATCAACACAATTTTTACCTTCTGAAGCTGTTTACTTCTTTATGAGTTACTTTCTTTGGCCAGGTCAGTGCTGCAGATGCACTTGGTCGTGGCTGGTGTCCGTGTGAATGGCTGGCCGGAGCTGTGGAGGTTTGCTCCGGGAACAGGCGGTGATTCAGCAGCCAGGCATGTCAGGGCTGCACGGAGCGGCTGAGCCGCCCTGCTGTGCTCTCACACACGCACAGCCCGACGGGGACAGCACGGCCGGGGACAAAGGGAGCTTAACTCTGCTTTGAACCAACGCCACCTATAACACACTGGGTAAATAAATAGTGGCTGCCTGTAGTGTGTTATCACAGACTGGTTTGGGTTGGAAGGGAACTTAAAGCTCCTCTCATCCCATCCCACCCTTGCCATGGGCAGGGACACCTTCCATTAGATAAGGTTGCTCCAAGCCCAGCCTGGCCTTGGACACGCTTCCAGGGCTGGGGCAGCCGCAGCTGCTCTGGCCAACCTGTTCCCCGTCACGCTCGCTCCTGCCGCGTGTGTCAGGGCGGTGGAGCAGGGCCCGTGCCGGGGGGAGCGTGTGGGTGCCGGGCTGAGTCAGGGTGACTTTGATCGGGAGGGGCCCCCCGGCTTTGCCTCTTAGTCACTGCCGAGCGCGGCCCCGTGCGCTCCGAGCTGCGGGAGGCTCAGGTGCCGTCCTGAGGACGGGCTGTTCCCGGCGCTGACACGGCTCATTCCCGGCGTATTCCCGGCTCGTTCCCGGCGTGTTCCCGGCTCGCGTGCGAGCCCCGCGCACGCAGCGCCGCTCCCGGGGACATCCCTGCCTCCCTCCCTGCCTCCCTCCCTGCCGGGCTGAACCGAAACGCTCGGTGCGTGATAAATGAAACGCGAAGGCGCCTCCTGGCCCGTCGCTGCTGGGGAACGGCCCCGGGCGGCGCTTTCGGTTCTGCCCGCCGAGAGCGGAGCGGGCGAGGCGGGGCCGGGCGGGCTCTGCCGGGACGCGCCGACCCCGGGGGGACCGGCCGGGGGGCGGGGGAGCGGCCCGGCTCCGCCCCGGCCGGCGCTGCCCTGCCAGCGCTCCCGGCAGCGATATTTAAACCGGCGGGGAGCATGTGAGCGGGAGCAGAGCGAGCCGGGGCGGGAGGCGGCGGGATGGGCGGCCGGACACCCCCGGCGGGGCGGTGCTGAGCCCGGGACCCCCCGCACCCCCCGCGCTCCGGCGGGACCGCCCCAGCCCGCGGGCGCTGCTCAGGTGCTCGTCCCCCCCGCCAGCGGCTCTCGCCTCCTTTATGATCCTTCCCGCGGCCAGGAAAGGGATTGTCGTGCGGAGATCGCCCGGATTTGGGTCGGGACGCAGCAGCCGCTCCGGTAGGTGCGAGCGGGGCTGGGCTGGTGCGGTGTCCGCGCCGTGCGGTGCCTGTGCCGGGCCGGGGGTGCAGGAGGGGCGATGGCGTGCGATGGCGAGCTGGGGGAGCGAAGCCTCCCACCCAGGCATCTCGGCTGGGAAAGGCGGCGAGAGACCGAGCATCGCTGCGGGGACCCTGCTCCGGCTCGTCTGGGATGGGGGAGCGCCGGAACGGGAACGCCGGCAGAGCCTCACGCTCGTCCTTCTCGCTGCTTTATTTTTAGAGGCGTTGGGGGATTCGGCTCCGCTCGCTAAGGCAGTTCTTTAAAAATAGCAGCGAAACTTAAATGCTGATCAAGGGAGAAATGTAAATGTTGAAATAGCAGCAAGGATATGGCTGAACGAGATCAGAAGTCACTTGCTCAGCTCCTCGGCACAGCAGGGACTCCTTGAGCCCCGGGAGATCCTCCTGCTCGATGCTGGGGCTCTGAGACCTGGGCTGGATGAAGGGAAACATCCGATTCCCTTCGGAGTTGAGGATTTTTAAACCTTTGGAGTTACTTGAAGGTGCCTTTGGTGGTTTAGAAGGAGAGTTGCCTGCTGTGTCTGTGGAAGAATTACAGATAAACCATTGACTTCGTTTATCTGGCAAACATACACCAGTTCCTTTAAATCTGATCTAAAAATGGAAAAACCGGAGAGATACAACTTTTTTTTTTTTCTTTTCCTGGCAATCCTGACGTGCTGTTTCCCAGGGAAATGGAAAAGCCTTACAAATGAATGTTCCAAAATGAGGAAGACTCAGTGAGAAATTTTCCAGAGCAAATCGTCAGTAGTGAGAAATTATTGCCAAATTTTCTCTGTTCTCTGGGATTTTGTTTGGAAATGAGAAGTTGCTTCGCTTGGGATGCGTTTATCCAGGAAGTAATCCTTAATGTCCTCCAGTCTGAGCGTTGAGGCTACGGGCGAGATTGAAGAGGGTTTAATTAAATGTAATCAAATATTACAGGATTGCTGATTAAAAGGCATAGCGCTTGCTGTTGGTGACGTCCGAGACACACTGCTTATTTGTACCTTAAAAAATATAATTCTGCAGCTCACAGATGATTTCCCTCTCAGTTCCTGAGTAACTATCACCCTGTAGCTTGCTGCAGTGCCCGGTTTTAATTCCTGTTGCCCGGGCGAGAGGTGTCACGGCAGGGTGACGGTGCAGCTGAGTCAGAGGAGAGGGAGGGTCAGGGCACGGACAGGGCGGCAGCAGGAACGGGCTGGAAGCACTGGAATTCCTCTGAAACACCCCCAGGGTTAAATCCTGGCCCTTGCTGAAGTCTCCACGAAGTTTGCCCTGGGTTTACGTGCAGCCAGTGGTTCTCTGGCGATGCTGCCGGTGGAGGTGGGAGGTGGCAGGAGGGAGGATCTGAGCGAATGGAATGGGAATGTGTGGGTTTGCCTCTGTGGTGGGAGAAGAAATGGTGCAGGAATGCCCGGGGTGTGCTGAGGACACTCGGGGCTGTGTGTCTCATGCTCCTCAGGTCCGGGTGTGAGGGAGGCACAGGAATGAGCGCTGTCCTGTTGGCTTTTGTGGAATATAATGAACCAAAAGTGCTCTTGTTTATAGAACATCCTGACAAGGAGGAGGCGTCAGACCATCCCTCTTTCCTGCCCACCCTCGGGGGACTGTGTGTTCGTGCCTGAGTGTCTCAGAGACTTCATGTGCGGGAAGATGAGGAGTGTGGGTTTGGGATTAATTAGCCTGAGTTTAGCTGTTTTCATGCTTTACGTGCCTAAGGGCTCCCCGCAGTCACAGCGAGGGGAGGAGTTTGCTGTTGCTGGCTCGAAATCCTCTCCAGGGGTGATCTTGTTCGTGTCAACCATGAGCAATTAGAGAGATTAACTGTCTTGTTTTCCTTTCTGCCCTAGATTGATTCTGGGGAGGCTCTGGGACATTTGAAAGTGGTTTGGAGGGAGCGAAGTCTGTGTGTGATGGACACCGAACCCAAGCCAGCGTGTGTGGTGCCCCAGGCTCCCTGCCCAGGGATGAAGTGCCCTCCTTCAGAGGACTTTCCTCCTCAGGTGAGGCTGTCTGAGAAGATACCACCAGTGAAGCCTTGCTTCAAGAAGAAGCAGCAAGTGCAGAAGAGACTGGACCCACAGACCCTGCGGGCTTTGCGGCCGATCTTCACCAGCCTGCTGGGAGCTGGGACCTTGGAGAGGGTCTTTGTGCCCCGGGGCCAGGGTGGTGGCCACAGTGATTTATGTGAACCTGCTGTGAAAAAGACTCTGGACCTCAGTACTTCTTGCCCCCAAACAGAAAATAACGTGACTGTGCTGGTGCCAAGAGCTGCAGATGTGCAGGGTCAGTTGCCAGGAGCCCATCCTTCCCCCGGGCATCCTGAGCAGGACAGCCGGTCAGGAGAGCGAGGCTTCTCCCCAGAAACTCCTGGAACTGCTGCTGATAATGGTAATGAATCATTCCAGGATCATCCTTTGCACCCAAGCGCTAGTGATGGTGCAGCTTGTCCTTTGTTCCCTGACAAGGTTCTGGAGAGCTGCACGTCTGGCTTGTTCCAGGAGAACAGCTGTCCAGTGCAGTACAGCTTGAACCCGAGCAATAAATTCAGTGCTGGGATATTCCAGGGTAAGAGTGAGGAAGCTTCTCTGGACCTGGTGTTCGAGCTGCTGAACCAGCTGCAGTATCACACCCACCAGGAGGACGGCATCGAGATCTGTGTGGATTTTCTCCAGGGCACTTGTGTTTATGGCAGCGACTGCCCCAGACATCACACGGTCCTGCCCTATCACTGGCAGGTGAGGAGGACAGCAACCCAGACCTGGCAGAGCGTGACCAACGATTCCCAGGAGCACCTGGAGAGACTCTACTGCAACCCTGACAACGACAGGATCAAAGTCAAGTATCGGTAGGTCACTGAATTTACTCCCTTGCCAGGAAGGGTGCAGAAATAACAACAGGATGTGCCTTCTTTTATCCTGATGTTTGTATCCAAGTGTGTTATAAACCATGGGATGATGTTACCTGATTATTATCCAACGAGTTTAACCCTGGGACAGTGTTACCCGATTAATACCCAACAGGTTTCCCTCAGCAGAAAGTCCGTGCTCACCTATTAAAGCTGTTACTTGGGCACCTGGAAAGTTCCTTGAGGTTGAAAGACTTGGAGCGTGTGAAATAAGGAAACTTCAGCTCTGCAGAAATTCAGAGGCTATTGTGGAATTCTGTGCTTGTTCTTGACGTTCCTAATTAGTCTTTTTTGTGTGTTAGAGAAAGTGGCAGCCTGACAGAGCCTTGGCAGGGCTGGGGCCAGGGATGACAGAGCAGTTGCTTTCTGTCACTGTGAATACACTGTGCACTCCCAGCACACTTTCCATCATTCCATTCCAAGCAGCCAAAATCAAAGGGGGGGTTCTTGTCACTGATAATAAATGGTGGTGTTTCAGCTGATTCCCTGTGAACAACCCCACAACACCAGCAGAAATGCTGATCGTCCCTAAGCTGTCACCTCAAGCATTAAAGCAGTTATTAGAAGTTGTTGTTTCCTCTGCACGGAGTCGTGTTTATCGACTCATTGTCTAAAATTAGCCAGCAGCTGTTGGGTCGCCCTGGTTGTGTTACCAGTGTGGGCTCGAGAGCTGAAACTTCTTCAGCTTTTACGCAGCAGGTTCCCTTCTGAGGAGCAGTGGTGAGGCTCGTGTTTACAGTTCACCAGAACTGGCTGGTGCAGGGTGCAGGCTGCTTTATTTTTCATTTCTGGAGGAAGTGCACAGTGCAGATGGGGCAGGGCAGATAAGACAGAAGTTTGCCAGCCTGGTGCAGCTCGTGCCAGTTCAGACACCTGTGTAGTGAAGGCTTCCCACTGCCTTTGCCATCTGAGTCCTTGGGGCTTGTGCTCACTGCCTCTCCTTCCACTTCCTGAAGGAATTCTATCCCTGCTTCCTTAACATTTTATTTTCATTTACTATGCTGAGGCTTCTCATTAGAGTAACCCAGTAACCCAGTGTAGTGCTTGAAGTCGCTGTTAATGTTTACTCTCACCTAACTTGGATTAGGCACTAAATCCAATCTTTTTCACAGAATCACAAACTGCTTTGTGTTGGAAGGGACCTCAGAGCCCACCAAGTGTCAGCCCTGCCACGGGCAGGGACACCTACCACTATCCCAGTTGCTCCAAACCTCGTCCAGCCTGGCCTGGGACACTCCCAGGGCTGGGGCAGCCACAGCTGCTCTGGGCAGCCTGTGCCAGGGCCTTTTCAGGGATGGCAATACCAGAATACAGGTACCCCCCACTGACAATGAACGAGGTGTAGGAAATAAGAATTACGTGTAATGGGGAATAATCATATTTTTTAAATCTTGTATAAGTGCATAGGAGATAAACTTTGCTGTATTTTACAAGAGAGAAACTTCAAATTCCCCACGTATATGAAACGATTTCTGAAAACAAAACAGCAAAGGCACAGATAAGGCCCGTGAAGTAATTTCAGTTTGACCTCTGTGCAGATGAGCAAGAAGTTTCCTTCTGGAGGCTGTATCACCAAACCCATGGCTGCACACGAGCTCCGTGTTCTGGAGGATGGACCTGGGAGTGATTAATGCTCAGGGAACAATGCTGGGTCACGGCTCAGTCAGCCCAGCCAGGGAAGGTGCTGCCCAGCCACGGCACCGCTGCAGGTTCCGGGCTGGTGGGGCTCGAGGGCTCCTGGGACGCAGAGTTTCAGTCTGTCTGACCCAGCTGGGAGGAGGCTGGGGGGTGTGTGCCAGAGACACGATGTTCTGGGACTGGGAGGGAAGGTGCAGGAGCTGCGTGGGCTCAGACACCCCGGAGTGCCGGGCTGAGCTCAGCCTGACGGAGCAGAGGCAGGCTGGGAACAGGCTGGGCCTGACTCTGCCATGAGTGGGTGTCTGCCAAACTGGAGATTGAGGCTGGATAGAGGGGAGAAATCCTTCCCTGGGAGGCTGGGGAGGCCCTGGCACAGGTTTTGCCCAGAGAAGCTGTGGCTGCCCCATCCCTGGAAGTGTCCAAGGCCAGGTTGGAGCAACCTGGGAGAGTGGAAGGTGTCCCTGCCCATGGCAGGGGGTTGGAATGAGATGGGCTCTAAGGTCCCTTCCAGCTCAAATCAGTCCACGGTTCTGTGATGTGTTTTCTCCAGGTGAAAGCCTACAAAGACAAAAACTGTTTTAACATCAGCATTTTCTAACTAAATTCTGCTTTGAGCTGCTAATTCCATAGCCTGCACTCTCCTTCCTTCTCTTCAAAGTCCTCGTGAAGATCTTTGAGTAGGTGCTACCAAATCATGCCCCAGTGCAAGGTTGGGAAACTGGTACAGATTTATGGTATCCAGTGTTGTGGAACAGGCAAGGGGCAGTTTCTGTAGCTCTTTTGTGTATTCCATCCCTTGGAAGAGCTCTGTGTGTGGGTGTCAGGGAGACCCTAGGACTGAAGCTGTGTTTAAGACTAGAGCTTCTGATCCCAAACTTTTAAGTTTTAAGGAGTATCAGGCTCAGACTTACTGAGGTTTTGAAGCAGGAGGTAAATGTTCTATTACACATCGTCACCGGTTTCTCCTTACGCATCATCAGTTGTGTTTGGAGACCCTGCTGAGCCCTGGGGCGTGAGGGGCTGGGGCTGGGGGTGCCTCTGCTGCTGGTGGGGCTGCTGGGGGTCAGCAGTGGGGGTCAGTGCCACCTGCTCCCCGGTGTCCCCGTGTGTGTGGTGTCCCCTGGCAGCCCAGGAGCGGGGCCTCTCCCCGTGCCGCGTTCCCCGGTGACGGCATTGTTTGTTAAAGCCATTAATCTGCCGTGGTCAGACGGGCTTTGCAGGCCTGTCTGCCCGGGGCAGGCGGCAGGAAACGCCTGCTCAGCACTTGGCATGGCCGGGAAGGGCCCTGTTTGCCCTGCTGGGTGTCCCGGGCGGGCAGTGGGGCTGTGCAGGTGTGACACTGGCACCCAGCGCTGCCCCACGGAGGGTTGGCCATCAGCTCAATTAGGGAATGAGCTCGACATTGTGATGTTCTTCAAGCAGCTATTTATATAAACCTTCCTGCCTCGTCATTATCGAGATGAGTAATGATGGAGATAATGCGTATTTGACATCAGTCATCTCAGTAACTTAAGGTGTTGCCTCTCACCTAAGGGAACGTGATCTGTAACAGGAGAAGTGGTAAACCTTGTTTAGTTACTTGGTAATGCAACTTCTTCAACCACTTCTCACAGCTTGGCCTCAAACGGAATATTTATCATAAATTATATTTTTTGCATCCTTAAGTCTGCCAGGTATGTAGAGCCACATACCAAGCTACCTAAACAAAAGGGGGATATCAACTTAAGCAGGTTTAAATACTCAGAAGCCCTCAGTTTTCTCCATGGATGGGAGGAGAGGTCCTGGAGAAGTTCCAGCTCTCAGTGAAGTATTGGAGAGAGCAATGGCAAGTGCTGCTTCCCAGCAGGAGATTCCCACACCAGGATATTTAAAGATGCTCTTTGCTAAGGGGAAATACTTGGCTGAGGAGCTGAGCAGGTTTCCCCACACACACACACCTGTCTAGTCATGCACATGTTGCTTTTCAAAACAAGCAACATCATTATGGATTACACAAGGATTTGTTTAAAACAACTCTGTGGTTCCTGACCCGTCAGTTCCCCCCGCTTTGGCTGGAAATTCCACCCGTTCTCTTGGCAAAGAGGGATCCCAACTCTCCTGACACAACAGCCTCTCCCTGCTGCTCTGATTTCTTTTCTTTTTCTTTCTCCTGTAATTTCTGAGAGTTTTGTGAACGGGCTCCTTCTAGGTAGAAGAGAAAGGCCAGATGGGAATGGCTCCAGTCAGGGGAAAGCAGGTGGATCCCCTGTGGGACATACCCTGCCTGGAGCCAGTCACTCAGCCCACTCTCCAGGGATGGAGCAGCCACAGCCAGCGGTCATTGGGTCACTCGGGGAGTTCAGAGTGGCTGGCCCATGGAATGGTTACATTTCAGGAGTTTCCTGTGTGATACAAACAGTGCCACAGTGAGATAAGGCTGTGCTGCTGATAGCACCGGAGATGGGGACCCAGCTGACAGTCCTCTGCCTGAGTTTGGGGGTTTGGAACTGCTTTGAATTCCTTGCTGGCAGGAATGCAGGAACAAAAGCCACGTGAAGGGATTTTGGAAGTGTTTGCCTTGTGCTGTGTAACAGCCCGTCAATGGGTTCCTTTTTGCACCACTTTAGAGCATCATTTGCATATGAAATAAAACTAATTGGCTCGTAGCTGTACGAACCTCGGGAAGCTGGGAGTGTGGAGGAGCGGCAGTGCCTCCCATCTCCCTCCTCCTGTTCCGAGTCCATGACAGGTTGCAGTTTTGGGAACAGCTGTCACCTGGCTGCAGGTCGAGGTCAGGCTGTTCCCCGGCTGCTCCGGGCAGCAAAGCAGCCCTCGCTGAGACAAAGGTTGGGATTGCTGCGAGGATTGCTCGCGGGAGGAGCAGCTTTTTTGGGAAGCTGGGTCTGTAAGGGATGATGTGGAACATTCGTTTTGGACAAGGGCCTGGAGTGACAGGACACAGGGAATGGCTTGCCATGGACAGAGGGCAGGGCTACATGGGATACTGGGAAGGAATCCTGCTGCCCCTCTCCTGGGTGTGAGGATGGTGAGGCAGTGATGAGATGGAGGCTCAGACGGTGTTTGGGGCTGATCTTATGAAGACAATATACCTCCAGTGAAGTTGGGTTTCATGCAGGGCTTTAAACACTTGGTCCCTCACCCAAAGCTGGACTCAGCCCTGGGTGAGTCCCTCACCTGCAGTGTCAGAGCTGTACACATCAGGTGAGACACTGCTGATCTGGGGTCAGCAGGGTGCGACTGCCTGACCTGTCTGCCCTGCAGTAACCGAGCCCGGTGTCAGCCCTGAGCACAACCCTCCTCCTGCCTGCTGGGCCCTCTGAAGCTGCTGTGGCCCCAGGGGCCACCGGGTTGCTACTGCTGCAGAGAGGAACTGGTTTAGTCAGAGAGGAAATCAGCAGCTTCCTCAGAGCTGGTGGGACAGAGCTGATGGGGCAGTATGAGCTGGGCTGTGCCACAGAGCTGATGGGGCAGAGCTGATGGGACAGAGCTGGGCTGTGGCACAGAGCTGATGGTACAGAGCTGATGGCACAGAGCTGATGGGGCAGAGCTGATGGGGCAGAGCTGATGGAACAGTGGGAGCTGGGCCGTGGCACAGAGCTGATGGTACAGTGGGAGCTGGGCTGTGGCACAGAGCTGATGGGAACAGGCTCTGGTTTCCTGCAGGGCCCCCCGTGCTGCCGCCTCACTGGTTTTCTGAACCTGTTTGCGGTAAGTGCTGACACGTCCCCGAACCCGGCAGGAGGGCTCGAAACCACATGTATTTTCAGAGCACTTACAAAACATGTTTCTCTGCTGGTCTGTTTGTACATGGCATTTGCAGAGTGTGTTGCCTTACTGAAGGGAGGGAGCCCGGGGGATTTGGGGTGAAGTTCTTCAGAGGGATGAAAGGAAGAGCCCAAACATTCATCTAAAAAATACATCCCTCTTACAGAAATACATCAGTGTTATAACTTGCCAGTCGAGGAACCTACTCAGTTCAGTGTCACAAAGACATGGTATCTATGTGTTATTCTTACATTTGGGGGCACAGAGCAGATATAACTTACTGGAGGAGCCAGGCTGTGCTGTTGAAAGTGCTTGTGGAGTTTTATTTTGAACTGAGCTGTTGTGCAGCACCAAATTTGGGGTTGTGTGCCCTGTTCTTCCAGGAGTTCAATGTGCTCATTCTCTCAGTGCAGATAGTTCCACTGCACTGCTTTAATTTGTAAACAGAGACCTTTTTTTGGTTAGCTGGTGAGGAGCAGTTCTTGAGAAATTTCTGTTCCCACCTCTGTCACAGAGTCTCTGTGGGACCTTTTACAAGGGCCTGGAGCGACAGGACCAGGGGGAATGGCTTCCCAGGGACAGGGGGCAATGGATGGGATATTGGGAAGGAATTTCTCCCTGGGAGGGTGGGCAGGCCCTGGCACAGGTTGCCCAGAGAAGCTGTGGCTGCCCCATCCCTGGAAGTGTCCAAGGGCAGGTTGGACAGGGCTTGGAGCACCCTGGGCTGGTGGGAGGTGTCCCTGCCCATGGCAGGGGGTGGCACTGGGTGGGCTTCAAGGACCAACCCAAACCATTCCAGGGTTCTGGGTTTGGGGTTGTGTCCCCCTGTGAACACCGTGGGTTCAGTGGATCACAGAAGGTGAGAATCCCGTCTTTCCCGTTCTCCCAGGGGCCAGGAGTTCTGCGTGGATCTGAACCTCATGAAGTTGTACGAGACTGCTGAGTTTGACCAACTGCGGCGCCTGAGCACCCCGTCCTGCCCCGGCTCCAGCTCCAGCTGCTTCACCGTCTGGAAGTACTTCTGCAGGGACCACTTCGGCTGGAGGGAGTACTCCGAGGTATCCCACACCTTCCCGAGCCTGTGCTGGGCTGGGAGCCGGAATTCCCTGCACAGTGGGTCACACACACGCACATGTTTGGGCTGCCGGAGAGAGCTGGGCAGAGAGCACCACAAATGACAGCTTGAGGGTGTCTGAGGAGTTTCAGAACTGGGTGTCTGTAGCACAGAGGACAAAGGCTGGCCTTTGAGGGTGTCGTTTCTCACCTGTGTGTTCTCCTCTCCTCGTCTTTCCCGGGCAGCCCGTGGTGAGGTTGATCGAGGAGGCCTCGTGCCGGGGGCTGAAGGAGGTCAGGTTTGTCACCTGGCACAACCAGTACATCCTCAACATCAAGGATGGCTTCCAGCAGAACGCCTGCTTCAGGAGGGAGATCAAGAGGAGGCCCCTCCTGCGCTCCTGCGTCGTGCTGATGCCCTTCCTGCAGTAGGTATCCCAGGAAAATGGGAATTCCCTCTGTCCTCAGGGTTGGCCTGCCCAGGAGAACCCTGTTCCTTGAGATGAGACAGGGAAACAGGCATTGCTGGGTGGGGAAATGGGCAGAGTCACTGAAAATCTGGGTCGTATTTGCAGCTTTGTCCGCTCTCCAAAATAAGATTTACCTGAGGAACTGCTCGCTGTCACTCACATTTGTAATGGACCCTGTGGATCTCAGGACATGGGGTGTGCTCCAGGTCTGCCAAGGCATTGTCCAGCTTTCAGCACCCTGCTCCATGGAAGGTGTCCTTGGCAGGGGGTGGAATTGGAGGGCCTTTAAGGTCCTTCACCCAAACCATTCCCTGATGGGGTTCCTGAGAGTCCCCACCCCGCCTGGTCACGAGGGGAGGGTGGGTTTGGTCACAGCCTCGAAACGTGGTGTTGGGAACATTTACAGATCTGGTTTTACAGGAGGGAAACCCCAAGGTATGAAAGAGAAACTGGAGGGTGCAGGTAAAAAACCAGGGTGGGCCTGGTGGTTAGAGCAGCCCAGTTCTGCACCAAAGCTCCCTTTGTTCTCTTTGTCCCAGGGCCTCCTCATGCTCACCTAAATTCACCAGTTCTTAGCAAGAACAAAAGAGTAGTTTAAATATTCATGGATCTGTCCTTAAGGAGTCAGTGTTGCCTCCACTTCCCACACAGTGATACCTGAGATGTGTTCTTTCCCTCCCCTCCCACCTGCTTAATTCTATTCTAAAACTGGGAAAGAATCCTGGAATAGAAACTGGGGGTGATGGTGCATGACAAGTGTTGACTTTTTAATTGCTTCCCCTGTGGAATAAATAATAAAAATATTTCACACTAGGCAGGAGAACTGAACCAAGTACATAAAGGGTTGCAGGATTTTTATTGGATTTGATGTCTTATTAATCCATGATGTTGGAAATCTCTGCTTGGTCTTCCAGTCCAGTGGGAGTGACTGAGGCCCTAGAGTAACATTTTTTAACCCGTGAAAGGGGGGAAACAAGCTGTGATATTTAATTGCTATTTTAATAATAACTCATACAAAAATCCATCTTCTGGGTTTCTGCTCAGCTGTTCATAACCAGGGAGAGGAACTTTGAGTTGAGTCAAATCCATGCAAATGAAGGGAGGGCTGGTTTTGGCTTGAGCAGCAGGTGACAACCACATGACCACTTCAGTGTTTCTGCCCTGAGAAGTGTGAGGGCTACCACAGTTTCCCATCTCTCTGATCCAAATCAAACGTGTTGATTTAAAAATAGACTCCTTGTTTTCCCCAAAAAAACCCACCATTTTCTAGAATCAAAAATCTCAACCTGCAGTCAGAAAATCCCATTAAACCATTTCTTGGTGGCACACGGCTCTTTCAGGCCCCTGAATCACTGGGAGCATTAAATATTGAGAGAGGCCCACCCTGAAGTGACAGTTCTGTATGTGTGATGTGTGAATGAACAGGGGGAGAAATCTCAATCCTTGATTTCATTCCTGGCTGGCTGTGGGCTTTGGGGACAGGATCCACCTTGTCCTGGCCAGCCAGTGGTGGAAGTACCTGTCAGGGCTTTAAGGGTGGGTTGGTCCCTGAGCCAGTGGCAGCTTTTCCCACAGAAATACTTGGGGAAAATACCCCTAGGTGGAATTTGGAGGTGTTTCCCTGTGTCCTTGCCCGTGCCAGGGAAGCTGCAGGGCTGAGCAGGGGGGCACAAATGCCACACTTGCCTCAGTGTGGCAGCTTCGAGACTCTGAACATCCCAGGTGGGTATTGAGAGCAGAGTCCTCCTGGTGTCCTTCCCTGGGTCCTCCAAGTGGTTTTTTTCTCTGGCACCTGTGGTGGTTCTTGGCCCCAGCTCCCTCCCTCAGCCCTGCTGCTCTCTGGGCAGCATTCCCAGAGGAGGGGCAGGAAGATAACCAACTGCAAATGCAAATCCACATCTGGCCTGTGCAAATGGCAGTAAGAGTCTTCCTGGGTTGGAAGAGACCTTAAATCCCCTCCCGTTCCACCCCCTGCTGTGGGCAGGGACACCTTCCACCAGACCAGGCTGCTGCAAGTCCCGTCCAGCCTGGCCTGGGACACTTCCAACTTAATCTTTTAAGACATGTTGGGGATGAAATAAATGTGATTAGAGGCTCTCGTGTGAGTGTTTAAGCACCTTTTCTCCTCCCCACAGGACCCTGGGCGGCAGCTCCCCGGCGCCCTCCCCCTGTGCTGACCCCGCACACATCTTATCTCCAGCTGCTGTTACCTCTCCCAGCTTCTATCCTGAAACCTGGATTTGTATGGATCCGTCTCAGGACTTCATCCAAGTGCCTGTTCTGAAGGAAGACAAAAGCTATAGAACCATTTATAACCTGTTCCACAAGACTGTGCCAGAGACCAAATACAAGATTCTGAAAATCCTGCGAGTGCAGAACCAGTTTCTCTGGGAGAAATACAAAAGGTAAGAGGATGGAAACACAGTTCTGTGATAATGGATGTTGGTGGAGCAGGAATTTTATAGGGGGAGCTTCACAGTTCTGCCCTCCCAGGGGGTGACACTGAGACTGTCAGAGCCGCGGCCGAGCGACCCGCACCGAACGCTCACCTGCCCTTCCCGTTTTCCCTTCCAGGAAAAAGGAGTACATGTCCAAGAAGATGTCCGGGCTGGACAGGCTCATGAACGAGCGGCACCTGTTCCACGGCACGTCGCAGGACGTGGTGGACGGGATCTGCAAGCACAACTTCGACCCGCGCGTGTGCGGCAAGCACGCCACCATGTTCGGCCAGGGCAGCTACTTCGCCAGGAAGGCCAGCTACTCCCACAACTTCTCCAAGCGCTCCCCCAGGGGCGTCCACTACATGTTCCTGGCCAAGGTGCTGACGGGCAGGTACACGGTGGGCAACCACACCATGCGGAGGCCGCCGCCCGTGGAGCCCGGCAGCGTCACCAGCGACCTGTACGACTCCTGCGTGGACAACTTCTTCGAGCCCCAGATCTTCGTCATCTTCAACGACGACCAGAGCTACCCCTACTTCATCATCCAGTACGAGGAGCTGGGCAGCACCGTCTCCATCTGAGAGCAGGGGCTGCTCCAGCCTTCCCGTTCGAGGACTCCTCCTCTGGCACCGGTTCCTGTGGGGGAACACAACCTGGGCGCTTCCTGACGGGTGGAAATGACTTGGGAGGGAGGAAATCTCAGCCTCTAGGGAAGGAAATCTGCGGTGACCAACTGTGCACTTGCTGGTCGATCCCCTCTGTGCAAATTGTACATATTTTTCCATTGTTTATAGTTGAAAACCTGTGCCTTTTGTTATAAAACACTATTTATGTTAGTAAATATTCATGTTTAAAAACGTGCCTGTGGGTGTGATTTCAGTGGAGTTCTGAGCGTGCTGTGCCCTGATCTCAGAGTTTAAGGATGGACCTTCCCAGGGAACCAGAACTGGATCATTTTCATCCCAAGGATATTAAATAAGAGATTCTCCCAACCACTATTTTTTATTATAATATTTCACAGAGACTGGGAGAGATCACAGAACTCCCACCCTGCTCATACTTTGGATTATTAAACAGGACAATACAAATAGATCTTCTCCTAAAATCAAGAAAATTAGGAAGAGATTAGCATGGTCCATGGGGAGGGGGATGAAAATGTCCTTTAATGTGACTTAATGTGGCTGATATTAATTTAAAATGACACATGAACATTGACAGGCTGGGAGAGCTGGGGGAGTTCACCTGGAGAAGAGAAGGCTCCAGGGAGACCTGAGAGCCCCTTGCAGGGCCTAAAGGGGCTCCAGGAGAGCTGGAGAGGGACTGGGGACAAGGGATGGAGGGACAGGACCAGGGGAATGGCTTCCCACTGCCAGAGGGCAGGGATAGTGGGAACAAATTCTTGGTGGTGAGGCCCTGGCACAGGACTGGTGTCTCCCAGGGACAGGAAGGGACCTCCAGGCTCGGTGTCCCTGTGGCCCAGCAGCAAACTCAGCCAGGCCTGGAGCTGTGCTTCGTGACAACCTGCTCTGTCCCCACTGTCTGGGGCCCAATGAAACGTGTTTTGCCCTGGGAGAGAATTCCCTACTCCCAGCAGCACTCCTGGGTCCTCTCCTGCTGGCTCCCTCCTGGAAATCAGCTCATCTGCAGGTGAGCAGAGGGGGAAGATCCAATCAGCTGGTTCCAGTTAACCCCAGCCCCTCCTGGGGCTCTGCAGAGGAGAGCTCAGGGTGGAGGGGTTTGGTTTGGAGGAGGAGACCATGGCACGGTGGGATGGGAGCTTCCAGCTGGGATGTGCAACACAGAGGAGCTGCTCCTGGCCACAGCTCACCTTCCCAGGGATGGCTGCAGACAGGTAGGGAGCTTGTGGAGGGGGTTGGGGGTGGCTGAATGAAGTCCCCTGTGCCTCTGTGGGATCCTCTGCCCTCTTGGAGCTGATGTTGCTGACCCCGAGGTGTGTCCCTGTCCCTGCCATCCCTGGAGCACAGGGCAGTGTCCTGGGGGATGGACTGGGAGCTGTTCCTGCGGCGTGAGCTGGTTGTCTGAGGTGGTGACAGGACAGGGGTGTCCCTGTGTGTGTTCTGCAGGTGTCAGTGCCCCAGGACCTGTGGCTGCTCCAGGATGGAGATTTCAGATGGACTTTGGAGAGAAGGGCACAGAATAAGGGTTGATGCTCTCATGGCTTTTGTGTTGAGCAGTTCCCCCACTCGAGGCTTCTGAGCAGTTTGGGACTGGGATGAACAGGATGGGAGTGGGAGGTGGGACAGCTGCTGAGGGCAGGGAACGTGTCCTCCCTCCCACTTTCCATCGGTGGGGAAGTCAGTTGCATTTTTTTCCTTGGATGTCATAATGGGATTTGTGTTTCCTGGATCCTTCTCCTCTGCTGGTCAATGGGATTCTCCCACGGATGCTCCCGGGGTGGTTCCCTGAACCTTCCCCCTTTCCAGCCTTCCCTGGGGCTGTGGGGCTGCGGCACAAGGAGCTCCGTGACTGCTGACAGTGCCCTGAAAACATTGACGGTGTTTCCATGCCAACTGCCCGAGGTTTGAACCCTCCCCGGCTTGGCAGGGTCACTCCCGTTGTCTCCAGCTTTCCCACCTCCCACTTCCCCCTCTCCGCGTTCCTGGGCTCGGCTTTGCCTGTCCCCACACCCGAGCTCTGTCCCCGGGGCTGTCCCCGGGGCTGGGTGGGGGGGCTGCAGTGGAAGGAATGAATCGCGGTGTCGGTCCTGCCCTGCTTTTGGTGGTGTCACTCGTCAAGAATTCGGGGATGAAACCAGGTGACAAAGGAGGATTTGTGATAAGGATCGGGCTGAGTCATGACCGAGATTGCAGGGGATGACACAGCTCTGGGCAAGGCCGTGTGTGTTATGAAAGGCCCGTGGGGAGCTCGTGGCTGCCGTGGGGGTGGCAGGGGTGACACGTGTGACCTGTGCCCAGAGGGACCTGCTGGGCTGGCTGGGGGTGGCACTGTGGGCTGTGTGTGGCACCCTGTGCCTGGGGACAGGTCAGCTCCCCCGGCTCAGAGGCTGGGTTTGGATGCTGATGTGGGTGGCAGCGAGGGATGAGGTCGCTGGTGGTGCCTGGGCACGGTGCTGGGGGGGTTGTCAGGACACAGACTGTTCTGGACAGCAGGGTGAAGGCGTCTCGGAGGGTGGGAGGAAGGAACAGCTTGAGCATGCGGTGATTTGGGAGCTGGGCAGGGCAGGAGCTGCTCCTTGAGGGGACACTGAAGTGCCAGCTGCCCGAGGGGTCGTGTGGGAGCAGCCAGACCACCCAACCTTCCCCTGTGGGCACAAACACCGCTCACCAGGGCGGCCCGAGCCTGGCTGGGCTGTGAACACCCTGGCAGGGTCCCCAGCTGTGTCTGCTTCAACCTGTGCCTTGTACAGGTGATGTCTGGGGCTGTCCAGCTCCTGGACAACCTGCTCCACCTGCAGCAGGATGCAGGGGGTGTAGAGGGGATGGAGGGGATGAGGGAGCCATGGGAAGGATGCAGTGAGGTGTTGGTGGCAGCAGGATGCAGGAGCTCAGCTGGGTGCTCTCCCAGCAGCTTCCACAGGGTTTCTGTGGCTCTCCCACAGCTCAGTGAAGCTTTGCTTTTCTCAGACTGGAAAAAAACCTTTCAGCTGTGCTGGGAGAGGTGAAGTGAGGCAAGGCCAGGGAACACTGTGCCCCAGTGGCACAGCAGGTGGGCACAGGCTGATCCAGGGTTTCCTTGTGCTGGGGGGGGATTTGGCACCGCTGGGACCTCGTGATGGGCTGAGTCGTGGTGGGCCTTCAACAGAGCATGAAATACCACAGGCTCCTGCTCTCTGCTACCAAACCCCTGCACAGCCTGGGGGCTGAGATCTTTGTATTTTGTAATGTGGAAATCTGAGGTTCTCACACAGTAATGAGCTGGGAATGGGGTGACAGATGTAGGAGCATCTCTGGCTGCCCCCCGGTCCCTCCATCCCCACGGGGTCAGTGCCTTGATGACATCACAGCAACCCAACACATCCTCTGCACCAATATTTAATTTTCTCTTCTGGCTCCCAAGTCTGTTTTTATGAGGATCTTTTCCCATAGACCCAACAACAAATGTCAGGTTGACCTAAGGGTTGTTCCTGCCTCAGTTGTCTCCGGGCTCCCTTTTCTCTGACCAGCAGGGTACAAGTTGTTTCGAGCATAATTGGACTGTTATAAATCATCTTCTGCCTCTCTCCCCTTCCACAAGGAACATTCCCATGTGCTGATCCACAGTTGGGGTGGTTTTGTCTGTCAGCCTCTGTGCAGTCCTGCCTCTCTGCAGCTGAGCAGCACAGGGCAGCTCACCCAGACCCACCCAGAGCTCTCTCCAGCTCCACAGGAACAGGATTCACTCGTCCAGCCAAACACTGCAGCTGCTCTGGGATGGGCTGCTGGTGGGATGCAGGGTCAGGTTGGTGGGATGACCCAGAGAAGCTGTGGCTGCCCCATCCCTGGGAGTGTCCCAGGCCAGGCAGGACAGGGCTTGGAGCAACCTGGGCTAGTGGAAGATGTCCCTGTCCGTGGCAGGGGGTGGCACTGGGTGGTTTTTAAGGTCTCTCCAACCCAAACCTTGCCATGATTCCATGCAGACAGAGGATGGACCTGCTGTCCAGCTCTGAGCCCAGCTCATGGACCAGCCCCAAGAGTGATTGTGTTTTTTAGTCCATCCCAGTCAAAGGTGGGGAAGTTCATGACCGTCCCCATCTCTGCTCTCCACCAGAGCAGGTTGCTCCAAGCCCCATCCAGCCTGGCTGGTTCTCACTGCTGCTTTACAGCCAGGTGTTTATTGGAAACCACCCCGCACACCTTCGTGCCAGGTCACGGGAAGGACGGGGTAAGGAAACCCTGCAGTAAACACCACCATGGGATCAGATTCCTGGTTGTTTCCCATGAACTCAGGGTGTGCACAGTCAGCCCCAAGGGCTCTGCCTTTCCCTCAGCACTGGGGCCAAACACAAACTGAGCCTCTTCCAGACAATCTGAGCCGGGATCTGCTGAGCTCGGAACGTCTCCTGCTGACAGACACCTTCCAGGTGCTTCTGTCTCATTCCTGCCCACCTCCAGAGCATCAGGCATGTGAGGCAGGTTTTAGGGCTGTTTGATAAAACCATGGGAGTGTTTCTAGGAGTGCAGGTTGGTCCCATGTTCTGGAGGCCACCGTAGTGCACAAAGATGGATAACCACTGCGAGCAGCAAAGCAGGGAAATGAGGAGTGTTGGTTTGCAGTCAAAGCACTCCGTGTGTCCTGGGCAGTTCCTGGCACCAGTTGACCACGAAGCACAGGAAGGGTGTGGAGCTACTGGAATGAGTCCAGAGCAGGCCATGGAGATGCTCCCAGGGCTGGAGCCCCTCTGCTCTGGAGCCAGGCTGGGAGAGCTGGGGGGGCTCACCTGGAGAAGAGAAGGATCCAGGGAGACCTGAGAGCCCCTTGCAGGGCCTAAAGGAAGGCAGGATTAGATGGGATATAGGGAAGGAATCGTTCCCTGGGAGGGTGGGCAGGCCCTGGCACAGGTTTTGCCCAGAGAAGCTGTGGCTGCCCCAGCCCTGGGAGTGCCCAAGGCCAGGTTGGAGCAACCTGGGCTAGTGGAAGGTGTCCCTGCCCATGGCAGGGGATAGAATGGGATGAGCTTTAAGGTCCCTCCAACCCAAACCATTCCATGATCTGGGACTCCATGAACTCCACCTTCCTCAGCCACGCTCCGTGGCTGCCCTGGGTGCTGGAGGTGCTCCAGGGGGACACTGGGAATTCCTCCTATCGACCCCCTCCCGTGCAGAACTTCCTCGGGAATGGCCTGTGATGGAGGAGGTTCCATTCAGTGCCTGAGCTGTGCAATGTTCTGCAGAAGCCCTGCAGATGCCGTGCTCTGTGCTCTGGGGGTGTCTGTGCACCCTGGAGCGTGGGGGAGGTGTGTGTGGGACAGCGGGTGCTGCTGGGGCAGGTGTTGATGGGAGCACTGGCAGGGCCTCTGTCAGCACCCAAGGAGCTGATGGACAGGAAAGGATGTGTGGAGACAGGCAGTTTCATAAGCCCTGAGTAACTGGCTGTGCTGCTGGGAACCAGTTGTTCCCTGTTATCTCCCGGCCCAGCACGGTGCTGGATGGATGTGGCAGCTCCTCCCGGGGGGAACAGCAGAGCTGAGCAGGACACTGATGTCCTGCCACAGCTCACACAGCATTTATAGTGTCTGGTTTTGGGAGGGGATGACTGTGGGCCTGGATCAGGGGTGGTAGGAGCTCTGCTGAGCTGCCCTGCACACCCCGTGTGTGAGAGCATTACCTGCCCTCCCTTTGCACAGCCCAACCTCCCAAACCTCCAGCTGCTCCCACCTCCCTTCTTCCAACATCTCTTGCTTTCCCTTGCCCTCAGACGAGGCCAAATTGACCTGCACACCCTGTGAAGGGGGCAGTGACCCCTGCCCGTGTGTGGGATGTGGCAGTGACCCTGGAGAGGAAGGTGCCCCCAAACCTCTGGTGAGCGGCTGCCAGAGCCACAGCTCCTGCTCTGGGCTCACCCCACACCCACAGAGCCCCTCTGCCCCCCCAGCTGCCTCTGTTCCTGCTCTCAGGGGCTGTTGCAACACCAGCACTCGGCGTGTGAGCTGTTTTCAGATTGTTGCTGTGATAGGCGGGGTCTCTCCTGTGTGTCCCCTGTTGCTCAAGGAGCTGCAATCCAGCCGGGCTGGGACTGAGCTGCCTCCTCCTCCCCTCATCGCCCAGGCTGAGCCCTGCAGGGCGGGCTGGCGTTGTGCTGGCTGCTCTTGCCAGGCTGTTCCCCTTCCCCTCGCCCTCTGTCAGGCACTCCCAGCCAGGCCCTGCCTGTCCCTGCAGCCCGTGCTGTGCTGGGCTCTCGGAGGGGCTCTCAGTGCATCGCTCGTCACTGATAACAGAGGAACAGCTGCCCCGGCAGGACTGGGTGTACAAACGCTGCAAGAGCTCCTTCTCACCCATTCACTGTGCTCGGGACAGGCTGCCCAGAGCACGGCGGGGTCACCCCACACCCCCTGCAAACCCTGGGACAACGGGAATAAGGGGCCAGGGAGGGCCAAGGCTGAGCTCCCCAGAGAGCAAAGCTCGGCCTGAGGTTGTCCAGGTGTCCCAGCAGAGGGACAGGGAGTGTGGAGAGCACTGTGGAGGGAGCTGTGGCTGCCAGACACCACGATGCCTCTGACCACCCAAACCCTCACTGTCCCCACTGGGCAATGCCAGGTGGAAACAGGGAAAAGCCAGGAGTACCTGACCCTGAGGGATGCAGCATCAAAAAAAAGGATGTTCCTTCTCCAGGAGCATCCCTCACCCCAGAGAGGAGTGGATGTGGCCCTGTGTGATCTGGTTTAGTGGCCAGTGGGGTTGGACTGGGCCTGGAAGTGCCGTGTGAGCATCAGCCGCTCCCGTGAGCTCCGTGCTCCTGGGTCTGCCTTGCAAACATCTGGCAGGCTCTGGGTTGTTTGTTTTTCCAGGCTCACACACATTTTAGTCATTTCTGCTGGGGAGGCCACGGTGCTCTGCAGGAAACGAGTCTGGCCAGGGCAGATCTGGGCTCGCTTTGGGAGGGAAGTCGGGGAGGATGAATATTTGCCCTGTGGCACCAATTTCCCGTCTAGCATTCTCCAAAAGGCAGCTGGAAGTCACCCAGGAACACAGCTGGCTGGATGTGTGCCTGGCACCCTCCGACAGGGCCGAGAAGGAGCCCTCGGGCCTTCCCTCCTCTTCACAGCCCTTCCTCCCTCCCAAACCCCAAATGCTGGAGAGCTCCTCTCCTCCGGAAACAGGAATTCATTATCCAGCTTAATGGCCCATGTGGAAAAGTGCAGAGCCTGCCTGGGGAGAGGGTGATGCAATGGGTGGGAGGGAGGGAGGCACTGCCAGTGCTCCCAGAGCCTCCTGGGCTGGGCAGGCACCACAGAACCACTTGACCTTTTAACCACAGTGAATTTTAACAATTTCCTTTATGGGGCTGAGGTGTGGTAGCTCAGTGCCATGTCCACTGCTGACATCCTTTGGTAGGAGCTGGTGGGATGGGAGGACACAGGAATGTAACTCATCAGCTGCAGGGAATCGCCGCTCCTTGCTGTGTAGTTACAATAATAACCAAAAAAAAATCCCTTGGAACTGATTTATTTCAAATGTGTCTTACTGAAGAGTGAAATTTTGTTGTGCATTTCATGTAAAAGGCTTTTAATGGCTCAAGGTTGACGTGTCATGAGTGCAGGTTTCGTAGAATCACAGAATACCCTGAGCTGCAAGGGACTCACAAGGGGCATCGAGTCCAACTCCTGGCCCTGCACAGGACACCCCAAAAATCCCATATTCCACGATTCCCACAAGGGCAAACATCAGCTAACAAAAGCTGGCTTCGTGTGACCCCAAACCAAACCCTCCATCCACGTTTTCACCTCCCTTCTCGGGACACTCGTGTGGAACAGACTTTCCTTGTCCCTTCCCAAGCTGTTTGCAGTCGCTGGTTGTGGTTATGGAAATGCTGTGTTTGAATAGTTACAGGAGTAAATTCCAGCCTGGGCTGGGTTTGGCTGCTGGAGCTGCTGCGGATGGATCAGCTGTGCCCTAAGAGGCTCAGGGCGCAGCACCCGGGTGTGTGAGCGCAGGGCAGGATTAGCTGCGGAGCAGCAGCAGATTGCTCAGATTAGCTGTGCCGGCGGCACAGGGCCTGGGGGGAGATGCCACATCCATGGGGAGCCTCCCTGATCGCTGCTTACACCGCTCCCGCCGCGGGGCAGCCGGGCTGGGGCCGGGCATCCCACCCTGCACGCAAACCCCGCCGCCCAACACCCCCCACGTCCTCCAGGATCAGCCGAGATGGGCTCTGATCTCATCAGCCGGGCAGGGCTGAGTCACAGGCACAGAAATCACACACTGCTTTGTGTTGGAAGGGATCTTTAAAGCTCATCTCGTTCCGCCCCCGGGGCAGGGACACCTTCACTAGACCTGAGTGCTGGCAATTGAAACCTTATTTACAAATCAAATACGTGCTGAAAGTCAACCCTCCCCTGATACAGGGCACCACTTGTGGGCTTGGGTTTTGTCCTTCTTTTTCACACTGAATCACGTGCCGTGACAGCAGAAATAATGTGACAGAATTTCTTTGGCAATCTGTCTGTCTGCAGGCTTGGGAGGGGAGGTAAAGCCAGACTAGCTGTGGATGTTGTACCGGGCCAGGCTGTCACCGCCCCGGCTGGGGGATCGCTCCCTGTCTGCCCAAATCAGCGCATTTCTCTGTCTGCCAGGGTCCCTTTCCTTTGGCTGTGCCCTCTAAGGCCAATTATCACTGCCGGGTGTTGTGTAAAGGCTCCCAGATCAGACCCTTCCAGGAGCACCTCATCAGCTCCTTCTTCCTGCGGGTTGCATTCCTGGCTGCTACGTTTTATGGATTAGCCAGAACGTTAAAAGCTGTGGCAAAGCAATCCTGGCTCTGGCCATCCCAAAGTGCTCCCTGAGTGAATGTGAACGAGTCAGTTTTGAGAATGGACTGGTGGTTCCATGTGTGACCAGACCTCTGGAAAATCCCTACAAAGGCAATCTGATCAGCCAGCTGTGTAAATATCCCACCGACCTCTTCCTCTTGGACAGTGTAATTCCCTGGGAAACTCTGTTTCCAAGGGAAAACCAGGAGAAATTCTCATGAAAGTTGCTTTCCCAACCTGCCAACGAGGTGTTTGCAATGGGAGTCACCCACAGGAGAGTCCCAGAGGATGTCCCTGGGACAGGGATGCTGCAGGGATGGCTTGTTTCCTGGGATAACACCGAGCTCCAACCATCCTCCACCCAGCTGAGCTGGGATTTTTGTGGATGTTGTGTATTTAAGACCATTATGAGGAACCTACAGCCCCTGACATCCCCTCCCTGGCTTAGGGATGCTTGATTTTTTTTTTTCCCACATGAGGGTTGGATAACATGAGATGTGTTTTCATGTTTGGTCTCCCAGTGGTATTTGAAGGGCCCTCAGGAAGGAAAGATTTTTTTCCCTGTTTCTTCAGCGAAACATCTGAGTTCCACATCTATCAGTGAGCATTAACTCTCAGGATCATGGGAAAAAGGAATGCGTTTGAAAAGGAACAAGGAAGCTGTGGTAAAGGACACACAGGCTGGGACTTTGCCCTCCTTTTTAGAGAGGCAAATTTTGGAAATCTTAACCAAATGTAGGATTTAAACAGAGAAATGTCCCTGTGCAGTAGCAATGGCTTTATGACCCCTGCTGCAGGGCTGATGTGGGGCTGGGAGACAGGGAAGCCTCCCAGTCCAGCTGGATAGAGAGGAAGGGGAGAGTTTGACCTCTGGAGGAAACTTGGAGTGGGAGGACAGGGAGATCTGTGAGAAAACCCAGGGAAGGAGGGTCCTGGGGGTCTTCTATGAGCTCAGACTGTCCGTGGGCCGTCCATCCTCTCCCTGCTCATCCTCACTTCCCACACCGTGGAAAACAGCCTCGTGTATCTTGTGTCCCTCAGCATTCCCCGGGGATGGGGTCCCAGCAGAGCCCTGCCAAGCTGGGACACGGGGCTCCCAAAACCACCCCACCAAACCCATGGGGCGATTTTGACCTTCCCACTTCACCTTCCCAGCCCCCTCATTTCGAAATGAGCTCTTGGGGCCAGATTTAACATTCTTACTTTCAACAAAACAAGCAAACAAAAGGGCAAGGTTTCCTTTCTCGGTTTTATTGCTGTTTCCAGTCCAGCTCTGCGATGCTATTTTTAGAATCCTGTGTTTTAATGCTGGGGGATGAATTGCTGGGATTTCCCTTGGCTAACATGAAATAGAGGATCTGCTCTTCGGTATTAGCAGCCAGCCAGGAAATCCATGCCTGGTGCCAAAAACGGGCCTTCCTTCATAAATCTGTATTTATTTTCATTTCCCTGTGCAGCAGTGACGTGCCAGGTCAGCTGGGCTGGGTTCTGACACATCTGTAGGGCCATAACACGGGAGGCTGGACTGGAAATGAGAGGCTGGATTTGTCCCCGTTTGATTCACACACTCGTGTCCTGTTGCTGCTGTGGCCGCTGCCCCTCAGCCAGGAAGGCCTTATGTGGTCAGGATTCCGTGAGGCACTTTTTAAAGGTCCCTTTCTGAGGGTTCTGAAAGGCAATACCTGCATGCAAGTCACTGCCATCCTTAAAATAACCTGCAGCTCCGGTTCCTGGTGAGCAGGGCACACGTGGCACGGGGAATGCTGGGCACCCAGGGGGAATGCAGGGCACCCAGGGGGAATGCAGGGCACCCACAGGGAATGCAGGGCACCCAGGGGGAATGCAGGGCACCCAGGGGGAATGCAGAGCAGCATTTGAGGCATTGCTCCGGACAGGGAAAGGTTCCTGGAAGAGGCTCCCCAGTGGGCACGGCCCCAAGGCTGCCAGAGTTCAAGGAGTGTTTGGACAACGCTCTCGGACACAGGGTGGGATTGTTGGGGTGTCCTGTGCAGGGCCAGGAGTGGGACTCGATCCCTGTGGGTCCCTCCCAGCTCAGGGTATTCTGGGATTCCAAACCTGACCACCCTTTCCAAGAAGGAATTTTCCCCAATCCCCAAACTAAACCTCCCCTGGTGCAGCTTGGGGCTGTTTTCTCTTGTCCTGTTCCTCATTTCCTGAGAGAAGAGACCAAGTCCCCCCTGGCAGGAGCTGATCTTCATGGTGCTTCTCACCCACACCAGGATCCTGTGGCTAAAGCACAGCCTTTGGCACCACCGCTAGCTCTGCTGCTCTTTGCACAAGCAGAAGGTTTTTGGAAGAGGCAGTCAGGCAGAGTCAGGCAAAGGCCCACCCTGCAGCTGTGGGACAGCCTGAGTGGGGCTGGGTTGTTTTGGGGCAGGGACTGGCTCTTATCAGGGTTTAGAGCTCCAGGTACTACAATCCTTCCGGGGCCTCCAGGTGTGACAGCTCAATAAATATTGAATGTGCCCTTAATCTTGGGGTGGGGAGCGTGGCTTGTGTCGCCAAGGAGGTGCTGATCCTCCCTTTGTGTGCCTGTTGTGGCACTGGGAGATAGCACCCCAGTAAGTGCCCGTACCAGTGGATCCCTCACTGTGCTGGGCACGGCACACACAGCAAACAGCAGCACTGCCTTTGTTCCACAGGGAGTGACACTCTGACCAGTTCCCAAAATCATCCTGGAGTGTCTGATTTGCATCCTGGAGAGGGAGGTTGTCTCCCTGAAAACAGGGTTCAGCGTGGTGCCCTCCTGCAGAGGAGTGGGAAGCAGGAGGAGTGCAGGGACAGGGGGACACGTTGTGTCCCAGTGAGCTGATCCCAGCCCCCCTGGGCTGCCAGGCACCCCAAACCCTGCTGGGGGAAGTGAGCAGTGCCCTCCACCCGTTCCCCAGCTGCTGGTTGCTTTGGCTGCAGGAGGTTTCCTGCACACCTTGCAGAACAAACGCAGCCTTTCCCCTCACCCTTGGAAAGAAAGGCCACCAGATAAAGGTCAGGAGGCTCAGGTTTGTGTGTAAGTGTGTACTCTGTAGGGAAGGGAAACACGGGCTGGGAAAGGAGGCTGGAAATTGCAGGATGCAGGGTTGGTTGTTCTGCACAGCTTTCCTGTGGCAAAGGACGTGACTGATGCCCTGTGACAGCCCGTGCGTGGAGCCTGCTGCTCCTGCTGCTCCTGCTGCTCCTGCTGCTCCTGCTGGTGCAGCTGGGCACCCTGTCACTTCTCACCATCACAACACGGAAGGAACTCTCTTTGGCAATGAAGTTTTCTGTGATGAAATGGGGGAGCAGGAAAGCACTCGCCACAACCGCTGGGAGTAAATTCACCGTGAGTTTATTTGCAGCACTGTCGATACACAGTGAATTATGTATTGCACTGTCCCTGTGTGCTGTGTGGGGGGGTGTGGAGTCCTGAATGATAGGGGAAGACCTTTGGTTTTAAGCCATGAGCTGCTGCACTTTCAGATGGACCCAGAAAGTCCATCCTGACTCCGCAGCAAGGCTCAGCCTCGCACACGTGGAGATGAGATCTAGGTTGTACTTTGCTTTGGGGATTCCTTGGGGTGCAATTTCATCCCCATGACACATCTGGGCAACCTTTGGTCTGCCCTGAATTGCACCTTGGTGGCTGCAGCCTCTGTGGGCTTTCAGCAGAGGGAAGGAGGTGGCCAAAGTTCCTCTCATCCCTCCTGCCCCAGCCCTGGGCCAGCCAGGAGCTTCTTGATTTCAGCCTGTAAAAAACCTCTGGCAAAGTTCTATCACCATGGAGTGTCAACACAGCTTGAGAACTGTGGCTGCAGGTCACCGGGGATGGGGGCAAAGCTACTGGTGACATGTTGTGTAAACAGGAAGAAAACATGCCTGTTCCCTGGGTGACTCCATAGTGACTGGGAAACACTGTCCCGTTTCCCAACCATCCCCGGCCTTCCCCGGGTCACGGTCACCGGCTCTGCTGCTGCCAGGTGAGTGCCCAGCCTGGATCCAGCCCCTGGCTCATCCTGACACGTCCTGTGTCTCCCCAGAGACAGCCTGTGAGGCAGGTACACCCCTCACTGCTGTGCTGTAGCAACAGCCTGCAATCAACATCCAGGGGCTCTTATCTCTTCGGGGAGATAAATCTGCATTGTAGGGCCGTGCCACGGAAATGCAACATTTGCACTTTGCTATCGGGATGTGCCAGGACATTGCACAGCCATCGCAGAGCAGCAGGGAGTGACTAAGGTGAAGCGGAGGAAGGAGTAGCCTGACCTCCTGCCAAGCACTGTAAGCTGTTGTTTGAGAGTATTTTAAAGGAGATGGAGTGCAGCCTGAGAAAAGCTCCAGAACTGTGTCAACAGTTCGTACCATAATACGATTTCAGGGCTTGCAAAGCCAGACTCTTCTCAGGATTCCTTATGGCTAATCCCATTGCCTTCACTGTTGGCTGGGAGACTGATGGATTGTTTTTGCATGCTGGATCTAAGAATGACACACAGACTGATATCACCTCCTCCATTCAAGTCAGCCCCTCCATCCTCCTTGGGATGCTCTGTCCTCTAAACATCCTGGCTTCCTTCATTTCCATTTTCTCTTTATCTTTTCCTGTTTCACAGTGACTCCAGTTTCCTCATCAGTGCCTGGTGCTTGTTCCAGTAGCTCACCAAGGCTGTAACATCTGTCCTGTTCCATCCATCCTCTCCCCCTTCCAGTGGGAGGGCTCTGTGTGCAGTCTCTCTTTTGGCAGGATTTTCAGGTTTGGGTTTTTTCAGAGCCAGAAGTAGGAACGTTTTCCTCCCTCCAGCTCGTGTGTTTAAATTGGGCAATAGGAGGTTGCTGGTGGCTGGGGGGAAGGGGAAAGATTGATGGGGCTTCTGCGTTCCCGTGGGAGTTTCCTGGCAGGCTCCAGGGAAACTGCTGAGTCCTGCAGGATGAACCTCACCCTTATGGGAACAGTTCTGTTTTGCCACCATCACCACCATCCTGGAGCATTAGACCTTAGATATGCCCTTGAATGCCTTAGAGAACAAAACCTCCAACCCCTCTGCACCTCCTCTCGAGGTTTGGGCTTTTGCTTGGACATTCCGACAGAACCGGAGGAAACAGCCTCAAACTGTGCCACGGGGGGTTCAGGTTGGACATCAGGAGGAATTTCCTCATGGAAAGGCTTGTCAGGCACTGGCAGGGGCTGCCCAGGGAGGTTTGGAGTCCCCACCCCTGGAGGTGTCCAAGGAAGGCCTGGACGTGGCACTCAGTGCTCTGGGCTTGGGGACAAGGTCAGGCACAGGTCAGACTTGATAATCTTGGAGGACTTTTCCAGCCTTAATGATTCTGGGATTCTCTCCCCAGATCCCATCCTGTTAGCTGGATGCACTCTCCCTCTCCATGCCCATTCCCCACTGCTCAACTGCTGGAGCTGCCTGTGCTCTGTATTCCCTTCTCACCCCAGCCTTGTATCTGTGATGCTTTTCCTGGCACCCTTCCCAAGTCCTCTTGCTGCCAAATCGGGCTCAATACGAGCTTCTTGCATTGCCTTTCAAATCCTTCCCTATGGTGGCAAATAAACCCAGTGTCCTCCACACACACACGCTCCTGATACCATCCTCGACAGCTCTTCACTTCTGGCACTCAGCTGCTGCTTAACCATACGGATTCCTGCTCTGACTCACCTCATGTGCTCTTGTGGCCAAGAGCTTGGCTTTGATTTGGCAATGTCACGGCAGGAGCACTGGGATCTCCTCCCTCGGGATCCCATTCCTGCCTTGCATGTCCCACTGTCATCAGGACGCTCCTGTTCCTCTTGCTCTGAGCCAGCATCGTGGTGCCTTTGGAGCTGGGACCATGGCCTCACCCCTGCCTTGCTGCACACCCCACCAGTGTCCTGCTCCCTCCCACTCTCCCTGATTTTATCATTTCCGTGCTGCTCTGGGGAGTTTCTATTCTTTGCACCGCACGACCTGCCTGCCCTTGACTCCCAGGTAGCCCTGGTGTTCAGCTCCCTTCTCCAAACAATCCTTCCACAGAGGCTGCTCTCCCACCACGCTCCCGTCCTTGTGGCATTTGCTGAGGGGGGAGCTGAGCAAACCAAACAAACCCAGCAAATAGGAAAGGGGAACTAACACGCTGTGCACGGAGCACCGGGAATAACCTCGGTGCCTGTCCTTCCCCTGACCCCTCGTGCCGCACGTCTGCTCCCCCCGAGCCCCCGCACACCTACGGAGCAATGAGCGCTCGAGCTCTGCTCCTCCCTAGAAAAACAAGCGGAGCAGCTTCCCAGAGGAGCTGTTTGCTCCACGCCGCTTCCCCGCGCTGCGCTTTGTGGTGAGCAAATACAAGGGCAGCCTAAGACAAGTCGGATTTCTCTTTGCCCAGGGAATGCTGCAGGTGCGGACACACCTATAACCCTCCCCCCACCCCGGGTCAGTCCCGCTGTGCGAGGAGGGTGTTGGTGTTTATTGCCCTTTTCCCAGCTGCCCACTGGCACGGACTTTGCTCCTCCGGGTTGGGATTTCTGAGCGGTGGGAGGCTTTCCACGTGTGTTTGAGAAGGTACAAAGCCTGCCGGAAAACAATGGAAATAGCTGCCTTATGACTGCTGCGTGTCACGCACTCGCTTCTCGCCTGTTGGTTTGTCCTTGGAGCCGCTCGCACCGCCTGGAACCTGATCCCGAGCGGTGCCGGGCGTTCGGGCTGGCACGCACATGGCTCCGCCGTGCCATGGGGGAGAGACGGCCGTGCACCGGAGTCCCGAGCCACCACGGATGTGCTGATTCTGTGTGGGCTTCCTGCTGGGAGGAAACAGCTGCTCAGAGCAGAGTGTGGTGGGAGCAGCATCTCCCGTGCTCTGCTTCCCACAGGGCCCTGCCCCAGGAGCATCCCGGCTGGCAGCAGCACGGCCCTGCCTGGCTCTCCACTCTGCTGGGACAGAGGCTTCTCACCCTCACGACTGGATCTCCTCAGACCCCCGGGACAGGCTCTCATCAGACTCACGATGACTGGATCCCCTCAACCCCTTCAGGGACAAGCTTGCCCTTAGTTCCCCCAAAGGACAGGATGTTTGGTGTCCACTCTTCCCAGGACTGGACTCCTTCACCCCATACCCTTTCAAGCACAGGCTCCCCTCACCACTGCCAGGACTGGTTCCCCTTATCCATTCCCCCAGCACAGGCTCCTCTGGGGCCCCTGAAGCACAGAATCCCCCCTGGATCAGATCTCCTCAAGTCCCTCTTGCCAGGCTCCCTTTCCGCCTCTCTAAGAACCGGACACCCCTGGGAGTGGATCCCCTCAGATCCCTCTGTCCAAGCTCCCCGCAAGCCCCGGATTCCCCAGGACTGGATCCCCTCAGATCCCTCCGTCCAAGCCCCCCTTCAGTCCCCGCTCAGCCGGGGTGCGGGGGGCTGGGATGCAGCAGCCACCGCTCCATCTCCATCTCCCCCTCCATCCCCCCCCTTCCCTCCATCCCCGGCCGCTGCGTGCCTGCCGCCTGCCTCTCCCCCCGCCTCCCCCGCCGCCAGCCCGCGGTGATCCGCTGATCTCACGGCCGCGCCTCACGACACCCTTCCCCGGCACGTCAGCCCCGCCATCGCGTGAGAGCGGCCGGGCGCCCCGCCCGCGCCCCCCGCCGCCGCCATCACGCACGGCGGGAACAGATGCCGGGGAGGCGCTGCCGGGCCCGCCGCACGCCCCGCGCCCTCCGCGGCGGGGCCTCGCCAGCTCCTATTAATGCACAGCTTAATTAATGACCCCCGCGGGGGGCGAGCCGCCCTTCACACGCAACACGCACACACTCACAGACACACACACACAGAGTTACACACGCGGGCTGCCGGCGGAGCACAAGAGGTTAATGCAGGCAGGGCAGCGGGGCAGGAGGCGGCCGCGGCTGCCAAGGCGGGGATTAGCGAGGCTCGGAGCTCGGCACGCAACGTGGGACGGGGCACGGCGGCGACACACGCGAGGGACCGCCGGGGACACGCGTGGCACGGAGCCCGGGGTGGGGGGGGCGAGCGGGGCTCCGCTCCCCCAGCCCTCCTGCCGCAGCACCTCCTCACGCAGTTCGCCTCTTTCCCCCCCGAAACTCGCCATTTTCATCAGTCCAGCTCCCTGCTCAGCCACAGTTTCCACGAATCCGACCCCCTACTCCTGCAGTTTTCCTTTTATGCCAGTGAAATTTTCCCTCCCTCAACCCCCCCCACGACTTTGCATCCCTCTGTCCCATCCAACACCTTCTCATCCAGTTTGCCTTTCTTTCTCCCTAAAACTCACTATTTTCTTCAACTGAACCCCTCACTGATGCAATTTTCCTTTTATTCTGGTAAAATTTTCTTTCCCCCAAGATTCACCACTTGCTTCAAACAAACCCCCCCATTCATGCAATTCTCCTTTTTCTTGCACTAAAATTCAATTTTCTTCAACCACCTACTCATGCAATTTTCCTTTTTTTCCAATAAAATTTTCCTCTGTAAAATTCACTGCTTTCTTCAATCCAAACCTCGTTTTCCCCCTCTTCATCCCCCAGCCTTGACTGATGCTTCACCCCAGACACTGAACCTTCACAGCTGCGACCGAGTCGTGCATAAATTAAATCAAGGTCACCCCTTTTTTGCCATGGCCTGTTCCCAATTTTTAGTGGGTATCCCTAAACTATGGGGATGTATCATTTTGTATAAGGCTTGTAGGGAATATTTTGAGCCCTTAGCAAATGAGTTGGATGTGTAGGAATTGCCTTGGACATACAGAAAATGCTTTGGGGACAGCAGGAATTGCTTTGGGGGTGTAGGAGTTACTTTGGGGATGGAGAAATTGCTTTGAGGATGGAGGAATTGCTTTGGGCAGGCTGGAAATTTGGGGATGGAGCAGATGGTCCCTGCCGTGCCGTAAAGCTGAGCCCTAACAGCAACTCTGTTGTGAAGGAAACAGGAGCCCACCAGCGATGGAAAGAAGGGCAGAATGTGGAATGAATCCCACTGCAAACTCCTGCCTCTCCCTCCCGTCTTTCCCTGATTTATTCATTTTTACGGCCGCGCTCCAGTGGATCCCGTCGGGAGCCGGCGGCGCGTGGACAGTTCATCCCGAGGTTGAGCTCGTGCCTCGGGTCTGACATACGGATGACCCGGGTGGCACGGATGAATTTGGGGTCTTGGGGCTGAATTTTGGGGCTCAGGGATGGCTGTGGGGTGTCAGGGACTCATTTGGGGTGGCAGGGCCGCTTTGGGGTGACAGGGCTGAATTTGGGGTGTTAAGGGTGTTTTTGGAGTGGCAGGGCCGGTTAGGATGTCAGCATTGAATTTGGGGTGTCACAGAAGGCTGTGGGGTGTCGCGGGTGGCTTTGGCACGTCAGGGGTGGCTCGGCCAAGTTTGCGGTGGCGGGGCCGAATTTGGCACGTCAGGGTCAAATTTGAGGTGTGAGGGCCGGGTACGGAGTGCCCAGGGGGTCTTTGGGGTGTCGTGACCAGCTTTGGGGTGTCCGTGCCAAAATTGGGGTCTCAGTGCTGAATTCGGGGTGTCTCTCAGTGCCGAATTTGGGGTGTCTCTCAGTGCCGAATTTGGGGTCTCAGTGCCAATTTGGGGTGTCTCTCAGTGCCGAATTTGGGGTCTCAGTGCTGAATTGGGGGTCTCAGTGCCGAATTCGGGGTGTCTCTCAGTGCCAATTTGGGGTCTCAGTGCCAATTTGGGGTCTCAGTGCCGAATTTGGGGTGCCTCTCAGTGCCAATTTGGGGTGCCTCTCAGTGCCCAATTTGGGGTGCCTCTCAGTGCCCAATTTGGGGTGTCTCTCAGTGCCAATTTGGGGTGTCTCTCAGTGCCCAATTTGGGGTCTCAGTGCCCAATTTGGGGTGTCTCTCAGTGCCAATTTGGGGTGTCCCTCAGTGCCCAATTTGGGGTGCCAGGCCTCAGCGCCCCCCCCTGCGGGCCGTGCCGCGCACGCGCCGTTGCCGCGGTGACGGGGACGCCGCGGTTGCCAAGATGGCGGCGGCGGCCGCGCCCCCGCCGCGCTCCCCCCCCTCCCGGGTCCCCCGCACGGACCCCGGCCCGGCCCGAGCTCCCCGGCCTCGGCAGCTCCCGCACCCCGCCGCGGGGCCCGCGGCAGCACACGGAGAGGCACGGCCCCCTTCACGCACTGCCCGAGGAGATCCGCAAGGTACGAGCGGTGGAGATGGCAAAAAAAAAAACAACCCAGCGTTTGGAGGGCAGCTCCTGCGGGAATTCGGGGGTGTTTCGCTGGCCTGGGGGCACTGGTGCGTTGTGTGGTACATGCTGGTCCTGGGTTAGGGGCGGTGTGGGGTTTCATCACTCTCTGTGCAGTGCAATGACACCAGTTCTGTGGGAGCCCTGCAGGGGAGCACCTTGCTGTGCCATGGTGGTGTCACTGCAGGGGAGCCCAGAGAGCACCTCAGGCACCCCAGGTGAGGGCCAGAGAACACCTCTGTCACTCCAGGTGAGTACCAGAGAACAGCTCAATCACTCCAGGTGAGTCCCAGAGAACACCTCTGTCACTCCAGGTGAGTCCCAGAGAACAGCTCAATCACTCCAGGTGAGGCCCAGAGAACACCTCTGTCACTCCAGGTGAGTCTCAGAGAACACCTGTGTCACTCCAGGTGAGGCCCAAAGAACACCTCTGTCACTCCAGGTGAGTCCTAGAGAACACCTCTGTCACTCCAGGTGAGTCCTAGAGAACAGCTCAATCACTCCAGGTGAGGCCCAGAGAACACCTCTGTCACTCCAGGTGAGTCCTAGAGAACACCTGTGTCACTCCAGGTGAGGCCCAAAGAACACCTCTGTCACTCCAGGTGAGTCCTAGAGAACACCTCTCTCTGTCCCACTGTTGTCCCTCCAGGTGAATCTCAGGAACACCTCAATCACTCCAGGTGAGTGCCTGAGAACACCTCTCTCTGTCTAAGCATTGTCACTCCAGGTGAGTCCCAGAGAACACCTCTCTCTGTCCCAGCGTGGTCCCTCCAGGTGAGTCCCACATTTCCCCCTGCTATGGCATGTTTTGCTGCCGTGAGTTTGGAATGACTGGGAGCATAACATGTTCCGGAGGAGTATCAACACAAACGGGAACAGAACATTCCCCTTCATCTTCCCTGGGATCTGCTCTTGGTGTGTTCTTTTGTTTGGCAGGCAGATTATTGCCAGTGTTACAGTGCTGCTGTCTGTGTGGGTTCATTTAGGAGGAGGCTCCACTCAAGTGGAACACGAGTCACTTCTTGTAACACTATCAGGTTTTTACTTCAGCAATAAAACACCCAGCTGTCCTCATTTCTTGGCCTGCACCTCATAATTAACAAGTCATTTAAAAGCTTTGTGTACTCAGGCTGGAGAAATCTTCCCTGGAATAGTCCGGGAAACTCTTGAGACAATTTCTGAGATGATTTCTGAGAACTCAAGGGTGAGCAAGATAGACAATGGAAGGGGAGAGGAATATGTGCCCTTAAAACAAGGGAAGGAGAAGAACGTGGGTCACTGAGAGACTCACGAGCAGCTGTTTTGGTAGCAGGAAAGATCCCAATACGTTTGTTTATTTAGAAATCAGTTTTTAAGCTTCGACAGGATAAGGTGGTGAGCAGAAGTCAGCGTGGGCTCCTCAGAGAAACAGTCACGTCAGGTTGTTGGAGGAGAGCACTGTTCTGGATCTGGTTACTGCTCAGTGTTTCTTTAATGGTTTAAAGCTGCACTTTGGTGGCACTTTTGCTGTGTGTGTCTGATTTGGATCAGATCCTGAGCCAGTTCCTGATCCGTGTGCCAGCCATACCCTAGCACAGGGAGGAAGCAGGAGCAGAAAAGCAGTGACATTAATTCTGCCAGCAGCAGTGTCTGTGTCTGCTGGTTATCACTGAGCCAGGATCTTGGGTTATGATGAGGAATACGCTGGTGCCAGTCTGGGAGGGGTTGGGAGCACCACTGAACTCCATATTCTCAGTAAGAATAAGATGTATTCAGAAAAAGTGAGTCCACTGCATCAATACAAAATCCACAGTAACCTCCTTGTCACTTGTCAGACAACACTGAGCTCTGTGATCAGGTCATAAGGAATGAACAATATTAGCAAAGGGATGTGACAAAGAAAGAGGCTCCTAATATATTGTAATATAATAATAATTGTAATGTATGTAATTGTAGTATAGTGATAATAGTAATATTAATGGTTGTAATAGGAATTGCATGTGAAACTTGGGCCTTTGTTATCCCTCTCCTCAGGGCTGTTGAGGCCTCAGTTCTGAGCTGCTGTAAAAAAAATGATATGACTGATGGGAATTTAGTAAAGAGCAAAAGTAGTAAAGAGCTTAAAAATCTTGTGTTTCTGTGAAAGGGTGATGAGCTGGGTTTGCTCATCCTGCACAATACCTGAGTAACAGTGTTCACACGTGCAGGGAGGTGGGGGTTCATTTCCAGGTGCAACTCAGGCTTTTCCTCACATTCCTGACTGTGCTTTGGTTGGATGCAATGAAACTGGAGCAGCTCACCCAGGCAGTTGTGGAATTCTTCCATGGGACTGTGGGGGCAAACTTTTCCCTCGGAGTAGAGGATGGGGCAGGGAGTCCTTCCAGCTCCCTCCCCTCCTGGGGGTGTGGGTAACAAAAGCATCTGATGGGAAGACACAGAATTTCTGGATTTGTAGAAGAACAGGCTTATGGTCCTTTGCTGTCCCATCCTACCCTCTGCTCCCTGTGGGATGTGTGAGCTCCAAGGCTATGGGATCAGAGTGCCGGGGTTTTACACATCCTTTGTGCTGCTCATCCCTCACTCATCCCTCCTGTAGGTGCACTACAGTTACAAGGTACAGGCCCTGATTACAAGGCATTCTCACAATTTCCTGTCCTTGTACCTCCCATCTCTTATGTGCACATGTTCTCATTCCCTTGGCATTCCCTGCTGTTGGGTTTTACAGCCCCTCTTCTGGAATCTCGGGGGTTGCTCCTTAACACAGCAGAGCTGTTGCCAGCTGTGCTTTGCTGTGCCAAAGGGAGCACATGCTCCCAACCTGCAGGCCAGGGGAATGTGTGTGTGTGGAGGGAGCCTGTCAAGCACGGGGGTTTCAGCCTCACGGTGAAGAATATTCTCTTCCTGGGGGTTGGTTTGGGCTGGTTTGCTGAAGGTTGGGTTGTACTGACAGGGGAAGGAGGCAGAGCAGAGCCCTCATCGTCCCTCTCCCTCGTGCTCCTGGTAGGTGGAGCTCCACAGGCTGCTTATCAAGGCTGTTTATTAAATTTTAAAGGAAGTTTTAATCTAGAGGGAAGGAGATTTCTTGGTATCTTGTCAGTGAAGCGACGGATGTGAAGGGGCTTTGGTTCTTTGTGTTCTGACCAATTTTGCCTTAGAGAATCATGTAAAAAACTGTACATGCTTTGCTCTCTTTCTCATTCCTTCTACTGCTCTCACAGCTCCTTCTCACCAGATTCATTGCGAGATGGGAGAAAAAAAAATCAACAGCTAAACACCCACATGCCCATTATTAAAGCTTACAGGATATATTTTTTTTGTATTTACAGTTGCCTACTTGTTAGAAACTAATTGGGTCAAGATGTCCATCACTGGCTTGTAATGCCTCACTGTGATGTATTTATTGTGCCATCAGCCTCGGCCTGAGAGGTGCCCAGAGCCCAGGAGGGTGCAGGAGGAGTTGGTGCCTCCTTCACCCCAGTGTCATGGGCGTGTATTGTTGGGGAGTTCTGGCTTTGCTGTTTGGTTTGGTTCTTCCTCAAGACTTTCGTGTTCCACCTTGGTGGTGGAGGAATCTCTTTTGTGCTGGTGAACTTTAATTAAGGTTCTGCTGTTGTCAAGTCTGTGGAAGTTGATGGGAAGGTGCAGCTTTGAAACAGGAGACAGAACAGCAACCAGATGACCCCAAGTCCCCAAACAAAAAGTTATATTTAATCTCATATTTTATTTGGCAAATGAATGATCTTTGCTGGCGTAAATCCTAAAATTAATGGGGCACAGGATACCCTTCGAGATTAGCTGGGAGCTGGGGAGCTGGGGAGCTGGGGCAGGGCAGGAACTCTGAGGCTGTTCCACAGGGGTACAGAACGTCCTGTGGTGGCTGGCTGGCTGCAAACACCGTGTGCACCACTCGCAGCAGTGCTTACACACCACACTGCCCACGGCTGCTCGGGATCGGGCACGTTATGGCATCTTGATGAGCACATTACGTTATCTGCCGCTTCTCTGGCTGGCTTTGAACAGGGTTATTTGTTTTTAATGGCTCCTGGAACACGTAGTCCCAGCTGTGTCAGTAAGCTGAAGAGTCTCTCCCATCCACCAAGACTCGCTGGGTGGGAGGGAACGACGTGCTTAGGATGTGCAATATTGGTGCCAGCAGGGATTTAAAAGCAGATCACTTCAATTTGTGCCCTCCAGATAAGTGTGGTAGAATGGCAGAGCCCTTTTCAGTGTCCTGTTGGCACCCACCTTGTGAATTCTTCCGGGCACGATGTTCCCAAGTTGCTCCACTGAGGTTTTCAGCACTTGGCTATAGAATTTCTGATGTTGGTGTGTCGTTGGGATGTGAGGCTCCAGCTCTGGGAGTTTTCTGAGTGGCTGTGAGGTGCTTTGGAAATGCTGGAAAATCCTGGAATGGGTTGGGTTGGAAGGGACCTGAAAGCCCATCCAGGGCCACCCCTGCCCTGGGCAGGGACACCTCCCACTATCCCAGCTTGCTCCAACCTGGCCTGGGACACTTCCAGGGCGGGGGCAGCCCGGGAAGGTCTGCTGGGCTGGGGACACGTGCTGAGTGTTGGCAGGGCTGGGGTGAGTGGGAGCAGCTCCCAGCAGGGCTCTCCAGCCTTTTATGATTCATTAGTCCAATTTCCTCACAGGCAGGAAAAACTCCAAGCTACCTGAAATCGGAGTGTTATTTCCTGCCGTGACAAACTGATTATTTCAGGGCATGTTTTGAATGAAGCCACGTTCTGGTTCCACTCCAAGCCTGTTTCTGCACTGTTCGTGTGTATTTAGAGCAAGCACTGGGGTTTGTTTTTTGCAACTGTGGTTTTATGGAAGTGGAGCAAATAATTCTGTTTATAGCATGACCCAGCAGTACCAGCTGGATTGCTTTTTGGGTAGATGCTGACTGAAACCCTGACTGAAAATACACGTTTTTCTTTTACAAGAAGTGAAGCTTCTACCAGGACTTTAAAAAATATTTCTTTGACTAAAGCAAATATCAGTTTCAATCAGATAACTCTTCATTTTGCATATCCAGCAGAAAACTCCTAGAAAATCAATGGTGTGGTTTGAGTCACGATTTCTTTTTGTGCAACAGGGATTGGCTGGTTTGTCAGGAGAGGGACATGAAAGTGGTGTGGGAGAGGAGGAGTGAAACAAAAAAGAAAGTAAATTTGGATAATAATAAAGGAGAATAAAACAACATACAGGAACAATTTAAGAGCGCTCAGCTGCAGCATAATGATTTACTTTTCTTGAGTTTCATGGATTCAGCTACAAATTTAGCTTGGGCAGAGTTTTTTGTTATTTGGCCAGTCCGTGCTGGAGCAATGCCAGCCCTGCCAGCTCCAGCCAGGAGCAGGAGCTGTCCCTGCAGCGTTAGGTGGGTGAGGAACACACTGCCTGCTGCAAGGAGTCTCTTCTCCCAAAGGATTGTCCAGCCCTGGCACAGCTGCCCACAAAGTGGTGGAGTCCCCATCCCTGGAAGGGTTCCAGAGAGGTGTGGATGAGGCACTTGGGGACGTGGTCAGTGGTGGCCTTGGCAGTGCTGGGGGATGGTTGGACCATGCTCTGAGAGGGCTTTTCCAACCCAAACAGTTCTGGATCCGTGTGCTGGATCCTGTAGTACCAGAGCCCTGCTGAGTGAGAAAGGAGCTCATTTCTCTTTGACCACGAACTCAGCTCTTCACTGTGGGCATTTCTGGGGGTGGGTCTGAAGTGTCAGAGCAGAATCAGAGCTGCAGGGCTGGCACACCCTGGAGCTGCTCCCTCAACTTGAAACCGTATCAATTCTTGTCTCCTCACTCAAAAGGCTCAAAATGGTCCAGACCACCAATTTTTTTCCTTCTAACTTATGCTCTACAGATGGAACTGAGTCAGACAGATGTAATTTGAGTGATTATCCCTCTTGGCTCAGCTTTCCATTGCCCTTGGTATCTAAAGAAATCTCTGTAACCATGGAGTAATACCAGTGCTTCCAAACCCAAGTGCAGATGCTTTAAGGCATCTGGTGTAATGTGTCACGACTGTGGCTCAGCATCCTGTGGGTAAATATCTTCCTGCTTCAAGCACTTTGTCCTCAGTGAGTTTGTTTGTTTAATTCCTCATTGATTTTTTCTCTTCACTGCTTCCCCTCTCTGCTCAGGAAATACAAGGGCTCTTACTCAGAGCTCTGATAGTTTCCTTTTCTGTTCCTTCCAAAGTGTTTTTCCCCTGATTTTTTTTTCTGCTTTGAGTTAGGAAGCCCACAGTGTTTTTGATCAAATGGAACCAGTGAAATATGGAATCTGAAAACATAAATCATTGGGTATTTAAAACACATTCTTAGTGGTTACTCAGCAATCAGATTATTCCAGAAAAGGTTGTTAGAAAGAGTAAGAACTAAGGAAAATTTGTTTCCTACAGACTTGTGTGTATTGCAGTGCTTGCAGGGTAATTATGAATGTACAGAGCAAGGTCCTGATTGAAGTCAAATTTCCTTCTCTGTTATTTTTTGACTATGTAGCAAAATACTTTAAAAATGCAGTGTGCTCTGGAATCCTTCCCAGTTTTCACTTCACCTGAGGAATGGGCGTGAAGGAGGACAGGACCCACTTCCAGCTGAGCCCAGGGAGATAATACTTGTTTGTTCTATGACTTCATTTATTTTGAAGTTCAACAACAAAAAAATGTCAAAATTAGGAAGGTTTAGTACTCGCACAAAGCATTTGCAGGTCAGGCCCCCGATGATTTTCAGTTGTTTTCGGTCCCAGAACCCAGTGAAATTCCTAGCACTGTTTATTTGCAGGGCAGCACAAGAGCACCATGTTCTCTCTGGGATAAGAAACCCCTCCTGTGCTCCCTAAAGCAGCTCATTTTGTCCTTTTTCAATATAGTAATTTCAGTGCTTTGGAACTTTATGGTAGTTATCCTCAATAACAGTTTCATATTTCCAAGCACAGTTTGCAGCTGCCAGGAAAAATAAACTTGCATTTTCAACTCCTTCAGAGCAGCTGTAACCAGGGGTGTTGTAAACTGGGGCAACGCTAAGAAATGGGAAAATAAAGCTTGGCCAGGGCATCAGGAAACACCATTTTTGTCAAGCTATATTTAAAGTGCTAAAGGTTGTTGGATCATGGGATAATGGGCCTTTAATTTATAACTTTTGAATTCTTTCCTCTAAGCCTGATTTCTTTCCATTTATCCCAGTGTCTCAAAACATCTCTGTTTTTCTTCTTCTGTAAAACAAGGGATTCTTAATTTGACTTCAGCTGCTTGCAGTTTTTCCCCTTTCTGATTTTGATAATTCACTGTTAGGATCCCTATAGCAGTTGGTAACTGTGCAAGAAAAAATGACTGAAGGAAGGCTCCAGTGTGTTTGAGTCTCTCAGACATCCAGTGGCTCTTCCAGCTGCCACCCAGGGTCCATCTTCCCTCTCTCCAAGTTTGCCAAGAGCTTTTCCTGCCTCCAAGGGGTGTCTCAGCTGTATCTGAGTGTCCTCTGATCTAGTCTTGACTCTCACCATCTCCTTCCTCTCCAATGAATTTATGCTGAATTTGTCCCCAAACCAGGGGCAAACCCATCAGGTTCAGGGCTCTGTGCTGGTGAGCAGGTGCTCCATGCACCCCACTTTGAGATTAATGGTTGATCCCTTAGAAAATCACATTCCTCAGTTAATGAACGGTCTTTCCATGAGCCGTGTGTTACGTTCTCTGTAGTTTTTAAATCAGCCATGAATATTTCATGCCTACAAATGGGTTCTGTTTTCCACAGCACCCCGGTGCCATGGGCACTACCTCATCCCCGTTAATCCCTTCCTCACTGGAATTATTTGTGTACAGATTGCTGGCTTACATCACGTTGTTCACTCCCCATTTATCTCGCCTGCTTCACTCCGACACCAGTTGCCAGAAAACCACAGGAAATAACATTTCTCTGGCTCAAGCGATCACAGATTCATTAAGGAGATAACTTTGTTAAACACAGAGTTTTATTTTCGATTAATACACCAAGCATAGCTCAGAGGTACTTAAGAATTCCCGTGGGAATTCCTACATTATTAAACTAGCCAGGGTTGATACATCCTGTGAAGTTTCCAGTGAGACAAAGCACTGCTGTAGCTTGGGCTCATTTTGCTAATGCAGAATTTTTCTTTATTATTTGTTAAAGCAGTAACACCACCTGATCATAAATGCTCTGGAGAATGCAGTGGTTTAAATGGCTCACATTTACTGTTGTTACCTCGTGTCACTCAGGGGTTTTTGGTCCAATGTGTCTCTCACAAACAGTTTCCCCATTTCCTGTCTCCCCAGATGTCCCGGGACGAGACGGTGTGTAAATACTGCGGGGTCAGCTACTTGATCCTCCACGAGTTTAAGGTGATGGAGGAGAAAGTCAAAGCCATGGAGAAGGAGGTGAAGTTTTATGAGGGAAGCGTGGAACGGGAGCAGAGGCTTCAGGCTGAGCTACAGGCCCTGTACCGAGACCTGGAGCGCTACCGAGCGGCCAGTGAGTCCAAGACTGAAAGGTCAGAGCTCATCACCTTCTCTGCTGACACTCCCCTGCAGCTTATCAGGGACTTGCATCCCATTTTATCAGATGCATCATGTGTGGTACTGTATGATATGATAGTGTGATACTTCACTGAAAGCATCTCTCACAGTATTCCTTGGAAGCAAGTTTAAAACTCCTTCCCGGTTTAGAAACAGTCCATACATCTAAAGGGAGGGAGAGGCCAAGAGGGCACTGGGAGGTATTTCCCCTGCACACACTCCCAAAGGGAAATTCGAAATATTTCACCTTATCTTGTAATGAAATGGTAATATTTGAAATGAGATTGCACAGTGCTGGGAGTTCCACAGCTGTGAGAGTTTGACTGATTGTCTCACAGTAACCTGTGTTGTTGCCCTCAGAAGCTCAGGGTTCACTCTCTAAAAGGCTGATCCTAAAGGAATTATGAACATTTTGGGTCTTGCTTGTGCCATTGTTCTTCAGGAGCAGGAGTCTGCAAATCCTTGCACACAGATAGGCGAAGGTTCCAATTAATTCCCTTAAGAACTCCACTAATGAATGATAGACCTCAGAGCCACACTGGGATTTTCAGGGCACAGTGATTAGAACTTTAACTGTGTTCTTTCAGCTCATGCTTACAGGTTTTGTATCCTTTTCTGTCCTCATATTTGGAAATCTATCATTATATTCCACTAATTGATTACAGTGGGACTCTAAACAATTAATATTTATAGTCCACTAATAAAAGATAGTTTATAAAAATGCAGCTGCTCAAGTTGACAACTGATGGAATAAAGGGGGACATCAAGACCACCAGAAACTTCTTGGTAATTTCATCTGAATCAAACTGTTTGTCAGAAGCTTTTTGTAAGAATGAGATTATAACTTTAACTACCAGCTCAGCCATTTTGATTTTGGGGACCCCCAGTGGGGGTGTCCCTTCCATGTTTGCTCACACCAGGTGATCCAGAACTGGTAAATGGGCATTTTGAGTGGTAAGGTGCTCTAGGGATTGCACTGGAATGCCTTGGAAACCTGCTATTTTTGTTTTGAGAATCACTGAAATCCTGTTAAGAATTGAATGTTGCTATGAATGGATTTCCCTGGGCTTGTGTTTGCTGATCTTACTGATAACACATTGATTTTAGAGCACAAGCTCCCCCAGATTGGAACAAACCGTGTTTATGTCGTAGATCACTCTACTCGTAATGTTTCTTGCAATATTTTTTCAATTAAACTGAACATCCTCCACCCCCCCCCCTTCCCAATATTCAACATTTTCTTTGGTTTAACATCATGTTTTTAAACATGAGCTGTTTGCTCCTTGTCCCTTTAACGACCCTGGGTGGCAGAATTCAGTGTGTGAGCAAATGCAGTGACAGCACATTCTTCTTGGGGAGGATCATTTGCCAGAGCTAAACTTGAAATTTTCATTGAGCTGCCTTTTTGTAGTAAAGCTGGAACAGTTAATAAAAATTTTATCTCTGCACTTTTCCCCCCTGAGGCTCGACTTGATTTAAAAGCTGCTGAAATCAAGTGCAATACTTGCAGTAGGCCCCCACTCCAGCCATAAATCAACTGTTGTGCCTTGTTAAATAACTTGTCTAAATATTCCTTATCTATCCTGGGCCTCTCTCACTACCTTGTGCTGTTGGCATAAAGTCACTATTCACCATCCTCATTTCTGGGTCTGGCAGGGCTGACAAATCATTCCTCCCAGAAGCCAAATATCCCCTTTTTTAAATTTTATCTCGGGGAGACCAAGGGATTTAATCTTTCTTGTCAGTTCAGACTGGTTCATTTTTAGATTCCTTTTAGGTTCAGGTTTTGCTGTTGTTTGTACCTGTGGTTACCCTTGGAAGGCCCCTGGGAACAGGAGCTTTGGCAGAGGTTGGTTACCTGTTCTTTGGGATTTGGGGAGGAGAAGGGGAGCTCACCACTAATCAGTTCCACTTAGCTATTCAAGCCTTATTCCACATTCAAATCAGTTTAATTTTGAGAGTTAATGTCAGTTTTGGTAATTCTCACCACATCCAAGATGAGCAATGTGAGATACATTTAAATGCCAAAGATGTCCTCAGGTACCACATCCACAAGTTTTCTGGACACCTCCAGGGGTGGGCACTCCACCAGTGCCCTGGGCAACCTCTGGAACGAAAATGTTGGGTCTGAGCAGATCCTGCAGTTTCACGGAGCTGAAAACACCCTGGTGGGACTTTTTTGGGGCAGGACATTCCAGTCCCACTGGCAATCACAGGGACTACCAAGGTGATTAATGGGCTTGTGAGAGATGCCCTGAATCCCAACAAACAGGGTGATTGCTCCTGTCACTGCTTTAGGACAATGACTGTGTTTGCAACTCCTTGATTTTCTCCTCTGTTCTTCTCCTGTCAGCACTGGGAGTTACCAGGTGCTCAATCCCCTCCTGCCCCTGCTGTATTCCCCAGGAAAGCAGGGATGCAGAGATGGGCTGTTAATTCTGCAGCTGAACTGCAGGGCAGAGGGTGAGATCAGTGTGTTCCCACCATTCTCCCAGTGCCAGCGGTTAATGATCCATGGAGCTTTTCCTTTGTGCTAAAAAGCACCAAAATAACATGTTCATTTTGCTCCCTCCTGGTGCCAGGAGAGTGAAACTGTCCTGCCTTTTCCACCCGTCCTTTTGTGTGGGACTGACCAGAACATGCTGAAAATGTCCCTTTTGTTATAGCAGAGCTCTGCAGTGGAAAGAGGAAGAAAATGTGTCTCTAATGATTTACCAGTTTCTTTCTTGAACCAAAAGACCTTCAAATATCCCATTCTAGACTAAGAATGGAAAACGAGCATCCGGTTTCCCCTGGATCCCAAAGTTTTGGCTTGTTATTGTGCAGTGCTAAATCACTGCTTTTTTCCTCATCTGCAAAAGTAGGTTTGAATTTCTGTAGCTGAAAGGGGGATGGACATTTCCTTGTTAGTGGGACAGTTCTACTTCCAAACACAACCAAACCCTCCTGCCTCCACCTCTGGGAAATTTACAGGTAGTTTTGGGGAAATTTTCCTAAAAAGGTAATGTCAGAAATTTTTTTCAAATTTTTAATTATTTTTGGACTGTTTTTTTTTTCCTTTCCTTTTCTTTCTTTCTTTTTTTTTATGTTCCAGGGATCACAAAAACTTGCTTTTTAACTGCCAGATGTTCAGTTCTGATTTTGTCAGAGCCCTGCAGATCCAAGTTTCTTTATCAGGACTAATACTTCTTAAAATTTGCATTTTGGTGCAAAAGTGCTGATCTGTGTGTAACAGTAACTAATGCACTTTGATACTTTTTGCCTTAATTTTAATATATTTTTTATTATAAATCATTCTCATTTTCCACTGCTTTTTAGGGTTGAAACCAAGGCTTCTGCCACCCTTTGGGTTGGTAAAAGATTTGTTGATCTAAATGCTATTTATTTATTTGTGACAGTGCGTCACCAGTAGGGAAGCAGATGATTTACTCTGCACGAGCAGTGAGTGCTGAGAGCTTCCAAAGGGGCTGGTTTGTGGCAGTTCCTGTCACTGGGGTTGCATTTTGGGGATGGAAGGCAGGTTTGGGATGGTTTTGTGCAGCGAACAGCTGTGCTGCAGCTGGGGCTGAGCTGCTGGGGGGGGATCCTTCCTTCACGTGTACCAGCTCTTGCTCCTGGAGTTCCATTCATCCCATGACAATTGTGGGAATAATTGCCGAGGTTTGAAAGAACAGCGTTGGGACTGTGTTTGTTTACACTGCGATAGCTGGGCCTGACGAACAAAAGGTGCTGGAATGAGGCAGCTCAGAAGGTAAATGTTCGAGGTGAAGAACAGCTCGAGGTCAGTGTTTGTGGCTGTGTTTGCCGTGGCTGATCCAGCGAGGAGCTGGGGGCAGGGATGAAGAGCTCCCTGTGCTTCCCAGGGGACACCACCCTCCTCCTCCTCTGCTGAGAGCAGCGAGGGGGTGATGGAAACTCCTGTGCCTTGTCAGGGGACACTTTTCCAAAGGTATATAAAAAACAGAGAGTCCTGGAATGGTTTGGGCTGGAGGGACCTGCACAGGCCATCCTTTTAGTGGGAGGGAGGGGACACAGGGTACTGCTGAGGCCTGAGAACAGCAGCTTGTCTTTTCCCCACTTTTATGATCTTTTTTGGTGTCAACTTTGAAGTCAAATGCTGAAAATTGTCACCCACACTGTCGTTTGAGAACCCATCCGTGCTGCTGTGAAGCACCTGGGAAGATGCAGCAGAAGGAAGGTGACAACAGTTCCATGGTCAGGAGTGTGACACCAAGGGCAGATTGTCCCCATTTGGAGACTGATGCCTGTGTGAAATGTGTGATCATCACCTTTGAAAAGCTGTGGCTGCCCCACCCCTGGGAGCGTCCAAGGCCAGGCTGGAGCAGTCTGGGCTGGTGGAAAGTGTCCCTGCCCATGGCAGGGGGTGGCACTGGGTAATCTTTGAGGTCCCTGCCAACCCAAACCAGTCTGGGATTCAATTCAATTCAATTTAAAGCTGACACAAAAGTTAGAGGTTGTTTACTAGTGCAAATGATTATTTTATTTACATCTCTAGAATAAAAAACCTGACAATGGAGCTGAAAAACAAACAAGAGGAGTTTAAAAATGTGAAAGCTGATTTGCAGTATTTCCAGGAGGAGAAGGAAGCTGCCTACAAACAATCCCAGGTGCTCAGGTGAGAACCCAAAACCAAATGCTGGTGTTGGAAATACTCTTACATATATATTGTTTATAAAGACTCACCACAGGCGTGGCCATAGTCATTTAAACGTGATTACTGTGATTTCTCAATAAAAAATTATTGTCCCATTGCCTGTCTACTTTTCTTCATTTATACATAGAAGCTCCAAATCAACATTTAGAAGGGAGAAACCTATAAATGTATATTCAATACCTAATACAACATATTTCCTACACTAATATAGCATAAATTATCATATAACAGAAGAGTAGTTGTCAAGTGTCCTATACACCTCTGATATTGTTTTCTCTGTTGCAGAAGTACCTTGGAACACCACTGCTCAACTCTGAACAAGGCTGTGTCCCTGTTCCCTTTCATCAGGAGTGAGCTGGACAGCATTAAAGAGGTCATCTCCACCAACCTGGAGAACTGGGCTGCCATGAAAGAGGAAATTTCTCTGCAGATAAAAACCGTGAGCAAAGAAGCTCTGACAGGTAAAGCATCTCACAAGAATTTGGGGCAGGAGAAAATAATTTTTGGTAGTTGAGTGCAAATGAGAAGGTACAAATTAATGAGATGAAGAACTTACATCATTTATATTTTCATGGATCATGACAACAGTCAAGTTAGACCAAGCCTAACTCCACTGTCAAGGCAGTCATTACATGTTTTATGTGCTGCCCACATGCACATTTTAAACACCTTCTGTGGTGCAAATATTTTCATTATATATAATCTTTCCCAACTACTCCACACCTAAATCCATTTATTGTGAGTCTAAATGCTGTAAATACCAAAAGATTTGATTTCTTACCCTGTTTCCTGCTTGCCATTCATTAACCAAAGCTAATTAAAATACATATATAGGGCTTTTAGAAGCTGTTTTCAAACTAACCAACCAAAACTGGTCTAAAGAGCAGCCCCTCTGTAGCATTTTTCATCCCAAAATCTGAAGGTTCTGGAAAGCTTGTTGCAAAAACAGTAAAATAAACAAAAAAAATGACTGTATGTTAATATCATATGTTAGTCATGAACAACTGATACAACAGAACATAAAAGCTTTTAAATGGCATTCACAGGCCAAAAGAAAATATGTGGGACTAAAGTGTTTTGGTTTAGAAAGCTGGATTTAAGGATGGATGTGATGTTCACAGTCACAATATTCACCAGGCTCGAGTGGGATATGTTGGATGAGGGCTGTGGGTGCAAGAAAGGCTCCACTCCTGCTTCCATCCAGGAACTTGGGATATTTGGAGTATTACACAAATAAAACAGGCAGAGCTCCAGAAAAGAAGCCTGGAAATGTGTGGAGCTCTGTGAGCCCACAGATGTCTGCAGGAACACCTTCACATTCCCTTTGTTAGCAGGAGCAGGCAGGGAATGAGCCCAGGAAGAGAGGGATCCTCAGGACACACCATCCTGCCTGTGCTCGGAGGAGGTGGATCAGGAATCCACAGTGTCACATTGACACTGGCATTCGTGCTGATTGTTCTTACAGACAGGGAGTGCTAAGGAGGGGCTTTCTGGTCACACTCATCTCCAGCAGGGAGATGATCTGGGGCTCAGGACCCCCCAACTCTCCCCGGGGGGCTCAGGACCCCCCATCTCTGCCGGTGCTGCTCAGTGGGTTCGTGCCTACTCTCCCCAGGCACAGCTGCCCCCTGATTCCTTCCCAGTGGGAACAAAGCCATCATTGAAAGCACCCAGATTCCCTGCCCGTGTCACAGGAAGCACAGGCTGCTGGGCAGCTGGGATGGCAGATAAAGCCCCGTTTTCTGAGCTGCTCCACACACGCAGGTTTCACTCAAGCTGGGGGTTTGCACTGCAGTTCTCAGGGGCAGAGCGATGTGGGAGGGGCACATCACCCACCCTGCCCTTACATCCCCTCTTCCCAAGGATGGGAAGCACGAGGGAAAGGATGACATCAGCTCACCTACCTCTTTGGACCTTAGAACCCTGATCAGACTGACCCCCAGAGCTCAGGGAGTTTGGACAAGGCTCTCAGGCACACGGTGGGGTTGGTGGGGTATCCTGTGCAGGGCCAGGAGTTGGACTTATCCTTGCAGGTCCCTTCCAGCTCAGGATATTCTGTAACTGTGTGACACAGCAGCTCGTCCACCCATACACACTGAAGAACTGGAAGGGGAGGAATTCACCTGTGAGTATTATTTCCACAGGCCTTTAAAGTTGTAGCAGTCAGCACAGGGCCTGTTTGGTGCTCTGGGTGTTCCAGGCTCTAATCACACTACTACAGGCTCTTTCCAGCAAAGCCAATCTCGGCTGAGGCAGAGCACAAAGGGCATCCAGGGAGCAGTTTGAGTTCCCAGCCTGGGGGCTGGGCACGACCCTTCCCAAACAAGCCTCGATTGTGCCCAGCTCTCTGCTCCCTTGTTCCAGCAGGAAGCAGCCTGTGGCCAAGGGAGTTATTCCCAGCCCATGGGCTGCTCTGTGCCCCTTCAGTCCCAAAGACCCCTGAGATAAAACCAGCTGGATTTGGGGATGGTTTGTTCCTACTCACACACGGCAGGAGGGAGCAGTTGCTGCGTGGTGGGGGTTCTTTTGCTCGTGAATTCGAGGTGACCTGAGGAGTAAAGCAGCAGGTTGGCCAAGGGAAGGGCTGCAGCCTGTCCACACATTTGGGAGGCAGCACTGCAGGACCCTTCAGCAGCTCCCAAAAGGGTGTTTATACCATCACCCTACAGTAGCCTGGGTGTAAAACAGGGAGAAAAACTGGCAGTAGGAGACACAAGGCAAGTGAAAATGTCTCCAAGTCTTTGTGTTGCAGTCACAGCCATACACTCAGAGTAAGTACATTATTGGTGTTTCAAATGTTGGTAAGTATTTTTATCACTTCTAGAAGAGCTGTAACATAATTGTTTAAGAAATAATGATGTTCCCAGGGCTGGAGCCAGGCTGGGGGTGGGACAGGACGGGCTTTGAGGTCCCTGCCAACCCAAACCATTCCATGATTCCGTGAATACTGAAGTCCTGCCGTCATAAAACAGGTGTCATATTTTTAGTGGAGAAGCTAAATTTGACCACAGCTTTTACAATTTTTTTTTCCCTCCTTCTCAGAAATACCCAAATTGAATCAAAGATTGGCAAAATCCCAGAGGGAGAACGAATGTCTGCAGGAGAAGGTCAAACACCTGACAGGGGTGGCCGACACAGTCGAGCTGAAAACCCAACAGCTCCAAACTTCCCTCCAGCAAGGGAATGAACTCCAGAGCAGGTGCCGGGAACTGCAGAAGGAGACACTGGGTAAGGGAATTTTGACTTTTCCAGCAGAATTCCAAGGGGAAAAAGTGCAAAAAAAAAAAAAAAAAGTCTTAAAAAGCATTGAAATTGTGGCTGTTACTGTGAAAAGATTAAACAGGACTGAGCAGGACTTTTGGCTCTCAGAACTGAACAGCAGGTAAGGCCAAGCCAGGCTCATTTAGAGTCATTAAACAGGAGACTCTCTAATGATTTGCCCTTGATTGTGTGTCCTCTTGAAAAGTGCAAGAACAGTGACAGCACTTGAAATTATAATAATATAATTTCTACTATCTTGGGAGCTCTGTAGAGACGGTAACTCGTTAAAAAAGATGATTTGTATCGGTATCTCCTGAGTCATTTTCTCTTGCATTCACAGCACTGGCTCAGGGATATTTTAAGACCTTGGAAACTCATCTAGAGGTTGTGCTGTTCTGGGCACAGCTTTGAGTCATCACACTGGCACTGCAGTCAGCAGCCTGCCTTCTGCTGGGAGAGTGAGGTCGGGTTTAAAGCAGGGGGGCTCAGGGGTGGGCTCAGGGGAGGAATCACTGCTCCTTCAGTGCCTTCAGCTCTCAGGTGTGACACTGCAGGGACCGGCCAGGCAGCCAGCGAGGTGCAGCTCTGGGCAGGGATGACAGCAGGGCATGGAGTGTTGGACCAGCAGGTGCAGAGGGGAATCAGAGGAGCCTGTCCCTGCTGCCCCTGGCCCAGCCCAGGTGACTCAGGATCACACAGGATCACACAGGGGCAGAGCAGCAGCTCCGGGTCCTTCCCGGGACTTCAGTTGCAGTTTCTGTTCTCCTGCTGCCAGAGAATCCCGGTAGGGGAGGGCACAGCCTGTGCTTTTGGTGGTGTGTCATCACCAGAGCTCAGCCAGCTCTGACCAAAAGAGAAGTTGATGGAAGTCCCCCCTGCACCTGCTTCACTCTGGCCCTGTAAATCCTGGGTTTGTACCCATGCCGGCACCACTGGTGGAGTTTGTTCTACAGTTTGGTCTCTGCATTTCCCTGGAAGTGTCCCAGGCCAGCTTGGATGGGGTTTGGAGTAACCTGGTCCCGTGGAAGATGTCCCTGCCCACGGCAGGGGGTGGAACGAGATGAGCTTTTAGGTCCCTTCTGAAATCGCTCCTTTCATGCAGCCTCCTACTCCGAGTCAGCCTGGGGGGGGTGTTTGGGATCCAGACATTTGGGATCCATCTCTCACCGGTTCTGCTGCTCTGGGAATTTGGTGTTAGTATGAATGACTGGAGAGTTCTGGTTTCGATGAGAAAAAAACTTGGATTTATTGAATTAAATCCCCATTTTTCACTTTCATGTGACATAACTGGAAGGGAAAGCTCTTGAAATCAACCTAAAATGTTAGAATGTTCTGAAAAAGCTTTATCACTGCTGGCACTGATGTGATACCTAAGCAAGACCTACCATCTATCTAGGGTTGTCTTTTTTTTAATCCCTGTCCACTTAAAAGGAATATTTTGGAAGCTGCTTGTTTATGTTTATAAAGAGAACTGCAAATTTACAGTGGAACTTGAAATAATGGACATTTTATGGAGAAAACACAGCTAAAACATCATAGATTGAATTCATACAGAGTACTAGGGCTCTGCAAGATCTTAAATGAGCTGTAAAAAGCTCAGCTAAACTGGCTGATGTTTTATATGAGGCATTTTTAAATGTATTAATAAAAATGGAGCAGTTACTTGATAATAAATCAGTTATTAAGGAGCAGTAAGAGGTCTGATGTGGGTATCCAGAGGGAGATTTCAAGGCAGGGGAACTGCTGGCTCAGGCATTTTGATTCTGCCCTTCCTGAGTGGGTCAGTAATACACAAATCCATGAGGATTTGGAGGGGTCTGGCCTAGGGAACACGTTGCTGGCTTTGGGTAATAAACCCAGTTAATGCACTGCTGATAAAAATGTTCTCTTTGAAATACAAAATGTGATTTTCTTCATAAACAAGCATTAAATGCGAGTTTGCCATTGTAATAAAATCAGTTAGTGGGAACAAACAACAGTCTTGGTGGAAATCAGCTCCAGAGGGTGGATTTACACTGTCCAAAGCCAGGGTTTGGCTCAGTGGGATCCAGGCTGTCCATGGGTTTGGGGAGCTTGGTTTGGTGGTTTATTTTGCTTTTTTTTTCCTCCCCCAAACTACTCTATCATCCCTCTTTGGTACTGAAATAGTTCAGTGCTCCAGGGAAAAAAACCCAAACCAGCAGGGTTTGTGATTTCCATTTTTTAAGGATTTTCCTTTCAGCTGCCAATATTTCGAAGATTCTTCTCTTGCTCATTTACCAGAGAACTGTGCATTACTGACTATTTCCCAATGATAGCAGGCATTTGCAAGAGCAGAAACTAAGCAGCAGTTTCAGCTGCTGTTTCTTTGTGCTCGTGCTTGTTGTGACTTCCTGAAAATTCCCTCTGGGGGGGATTTGTGGGCTCAGTTTGATGGTTGGTGTCACAGCCCTTTCCAGCCTCGCTGAGCATCACCCAGTGAGTGAGAGAGGGCAGGTCTTGGCAGATGCTCAGCACAGGGTGAGGTCTGGTGGATGATTGTCTAATCAGAGACTCACAAAGCTAAAAATCAATAGTTGGGATGGTGTCTGTGTATCTTTGGGGCTGGGAGCAGCAGAGCTCCAACAACACGTGCTCCTCAAAGAGAGGAGCTGATCCTTGTGCTTTCGTTTCATTACCAGCCAAATCCTTTCCTCCACTTCATCACAGAGAAAGAATCATTTTCCCTCCCAAAGTCCTGGTGGTTTTTCTCTAGCCCATTTATAGTTTCAGGCTTTACCCCTTTAGGGGTTGAAATTGCTGGTGATGCCCATGAAATGTGAATTTTCAGTCTTTTGATGCTCCTGCTCCATGGGCTACTTCAGTTCCTAAATATAAACTAAGTGGTCTGCTGACATAATGAGAGATGATGGAAACTTGCAGGCAGCTGGAGGAGGGACTGGAACTTGGGAGTGGGGAATGAGCACTGCTCATGGAAAGAAGGAGCGGTGTTTTCATCCCGGTGAAGTGCCTTTAATGCCATTTTAAAGGCTGCTTTGAAGAGCTTTGAAAATCCAAAGAGGGAATAGTTTCCTGCAGTTTTAGGTAGGCTGCAGTTCAAACAGCCACTTTTCACGCTACAAGTGCTGTTGAAATATATTTTTTATTAATTCCAGCTGCAGTAGGGAGAGTTGGAAGGGGGAGAGCCGGGGAATGCAGGGCTGGTGCTGGAGCTGAGTGTGAGGAGGCAATGGCTCATTAGTGCTTTTCAACAGCCTCACAGTGGAAGGGGAAGCAGATGAATAGCATGGAAAACAGCACCCAAGTTCCCTTCAGGGAGGGGTTGGGATGGGGCTCTGTTTGAGTTCCACTTGCAGAAGGGCCTCTCTTTGCTTCTGGAGGAGAAGCAGGAATCCACCTTCTCCTGTGGCCACAGGCTGGAGACCTGGCAGTGTTCAGCCTGGAGAACAGAAAGCTCCAGGGAGATTTTAAAGCCCCTGCCAGTGCCTAAAGGGGCTCCAAGAAAGCTGGAGAGGGACTGACTGCAGGGCTAGGAGACCCTCCAGCCTTGGATCTGAACAAAACCACAGGTCTGGCTCTGGCAGAGACTGCTCTGGGCTGAAGGGTGAGCTTTGCCACCCCAGAGGTCCCTCCCAGCCACCCTCTCCGCGAAGCTGTGCCTGAACTGTGCAGAGAATTTCATAAAGCTTGGTAAAATAACAAATGCTGTCAGCTGGGGTGGTTCTGGCAGTCCTGCTCTGCTGGCAGTGGTGGGGTTGGAGGTGGGCAGGACGAGGGCACACGTGGAGCCCACGCTGTGCTTGCCAGGGGAGCGTGGCTGGGGCTGCCCCGGCGGCACAGTGACTGTGGGATGAGTCACAGCTTGTCCTGAACACCAAACTGGCTGCCTGATTTTCCCCAAACCAGGCTGAAATGAAGGGAAAATGAAACCAACCCCTCCCTGAGCCGTTGTGTGTGTGATGCAGAGCGGTGGGGAAGCAGCAGGGGCTGTTGTGTGCAGTGCCAGGCAGCGAGGAGCAGGCTGGCTCTCACCTTGGGAACACGTGGGCTCTGTACACACGCATTTATTTTGGGTAGGCACAGTCATTTCAGACCAGAGACTCAGTGGCAAGGAACAGGTTCACCCCTGACTGCCACAGGCCTGCTGTGCTGGGTTCTGTCCCTGGGCTGCTGCAGCAGGAGGGTCTCAGGTGCTGGTCTGCGTGTCCTCAGGGCCAAATCCGGGCTCCCCAGCACAGGAGGGACATGGAACTGTTGGAGCAAGTCCAGAGCAGAGGTCATCAAGTTGATCAGAGGGATGGAGCAGCTCTGCTGTGAGGAAAAGCTGGGAGAGTTGGGATTGTCCAGTCTGGAGAAGAGAAGTTTTGGGGTGACCTGATTGTGGCCTTACAGTGCCTGAAGGGGCTACAGGAAACATGGAGAGAGAGGGGATGGAGGGACAGGTCAAGAGGGAATGGTTTCCCACTGCCAGAGGGCAGGGTTAGATGGGATATTGGGAAGGAATTGTTGTCTAGGAGGGTGGGCAGGCCCTGGCACAGGTTTTGCTCAGAGAAGCTGTGGCTGCCCCAGCCCTGGGAGTGTCCAAGGCCAGGCTGGAGCAATCTGGGCTGGTGGAAGGTGTCCCTGCCCATGGCAGGGGGTGGAACAGGGTTGGCTTTAAGGCCCCTTCCAACCCAGAGCGTTCTGGGATCCTGTGAGGGTTCTCTGATCTATCTGAGGGATCTCTGCTGAGCTGTGCACATGAACCTCCCCAGAAAGTCTGCAGTTTTTCCTCACATGTGTATGAACCACTGAGCTTTCAGTTAGATGAGACCAAAATTGTCAGAAATTGTCTTGGGGTTTTTTGTAGGTTTTGCAGGAAAAGTAGATAATTACACAGCTCTATCATGCACGCTTCTGATGTGATCTCCCTGGGAATCTGTTAGGAATTAGCTGGGCAGCTGATGGCTTCCAGAGTGGCTGCTTGCTGCTTATTTGTTTTATTTTTTGCTGAAAACTTTACCAGTTGTTGCTGTTTCCCAGCAGGATCTGGAGCCTGTGCCCTTGGATGCAAACTGGGTGGCTGAATTCCTGAAAGCCAGTTCTGGGCAGGCTCCGTGCTGGGTGTTTTGAGGCTGCACTGATGGGAATTCACCCAAGGAAGAGGAAACAGTCACCAGCTTTGGTTCTGTTTCTTGGGTTCTTCATGTCTGTGCACGTTCTGTGCTGTGTCCCCTCGGTCTCTGTCACTGCAGGGTCCCACTGAAAGGTCACTGGAAGGTTAATGACTGTGGTGAGATCCCTTCTGAGTCTCAGAAATAACTAAAATTAGCCACCAGTGATACTGAGATGGTTTTGGACTGAAGGGTTTTAAGATGTGGTTCTCCTTCAAGCTTTAAAGCGAGTGTCAGTATGACAGAGCGTCAGTGCCTTCTCTTGGGCTTGCACATTTTGCAATGTGCTTTATTGTCATTACCAGAGAACATTTTTACATAGTCATTTGAATATATTTTTCTCTCTTCAGCAAGTTTTCTGCTGATTCTGCTGATTGGTTTCTTCCTTTCACCATGTTTTTCACTGAAATCTCTATTATTTGGATGTGGGTCTGATCCCTCAGACTTTCTGCTCGCCAGCTCCCGGTGACTTTGGTGGGAATTCTCCCTAGAGAAGACTTGCAGGAACCATCTGTGTAATTAAATCCATCTACTCCCTCATGAAAAACTCCTGTCCCTGCTCAGTGAATACGAAAACTTCTGAGAACAGATTGAGTGAGAGAAGAAACAGCACAGAAAGAGACCACCCAAAGTCCTGGAACCAAAATAAGCACCATCCCTCTCCTTTTCCTTTCTGCCAGAACTTGTGTCCATTCTCCCACATGGAGGAAGAGGAAAAAAAATGCCACAGTTATTAATGATTGCCAGGTTCAGCACAGGATGGATGTTCTGTGGTCCCTTCCCAGGGAGCTGAGGGAAAACATGGTTGGCTTTCCAGGGGTTTTGAGGAGCAGTTGAGCTGCTCTCACCGCTTGCTGTGGTCACACAGGACCATCACTGAGCACAGCTGAGCTCAGCCCACCTTCCACTGATTCCATGGAACCAAAGCACCCCAGGACTGGCTATCACAGGTGTGTTATGCAAAAATATGGTTCCTTTGTCTTGGCATCGGTGGCAGGTGGGGTGGAAGGGGCTGCTGTAAATAACTTCCATGGTTTTTTACCAGAGCTCAGTCAAGGCCAAGGAAATTTGAACTTTCTCTTCCAAAATCTCTTTCTGAATGCTGATAGTTTGGGGATGGATCTGACAGCTTGTGAGTACTTTAGCCTATATAATTCTCTCCCTGATTTTTTTTTTGTTGTAGTTTAATGACCAGCTTTTCTTTCCCCTTAATTGACAAGAGGGAAATCTTCCATGCAGTGGGATTGACCAAGGGAAGGTGTGTCGTGGGGCAGGAAATCCCACCCTGGGATTATCCATCACCATGATGGTTACTGGAAATGACTGAAACAGATATGTGGGAAAAGGAACAAAAACTCAGTGAATTGTGAGCAAACTGGGCTAGTGGAAGGTGGAACTGGATGAGATTTAAGGCCTCTTCCAACCCAAACCACTCCATGATTCTGTATCTTCTGTGTGTTCACAAGGATGAGGAGCTGATTGAGGTATATATTGTTGGTTCAGTTTATAGGGCTTCAAATCTGCAAATTATGACTATTCTCAGGATTTAAAAAAATGGAAAAGGGTGATATTAAGAAACAGAAACCCAGATGAGATAATTAAACTAATTGTACACATGAAAAGAGCTGGGATGTATCCTGGGAAAAAGGCAGTGGCTGATTGAAGCTGATGGGTGATGTGTTCTGAGAGAGAATGTTCAGTAAGAGAGGAAAAGACAAGTGCATAGAACCATGAAAGGAGTGTCATGGTTTTAGGTGAAGTAGAATTACAGGTGATTTTTGGATCTGCCTTCCTGCATGTGTTTGCTCTCAGCTTTATGTACAAGCTATATGTGTGATTTAAAGCCTTTCATGTTAAAATGCAATTGGATTTGATGTTTTCTGGTAGGATAAAAAACCCCAGACAAACAAAAAAGCAGCTTCTTGCTGTAAAGCCAGTCTTTGCTCCAGTGTAAACAGAAATTGGAAGGTTCTGCACTGCACAGAATGCAAAATCAATTCAAATTTTACAACTGCCAGGCCTGTGCTGCTTGAGGGGGGAGTGGGGATCCACAGGGCTGAGATGGAAATAAACCACAGTGCATTATTTCAGAGTAACTGGAGACACAAAGCCCATGTTTTTGCTTTCAGATTTAACAAACCAAGTGGAGACCACGGGGCTGCAGCTGCAGAAGGTGACGGCCGAGCTGGAGCACTACAAGAAGCTGCTGATGTGAGGTTCCCTCCCTGCATCCTTCCCCACTGCACACGCAGATGCACCAAACATTTCATCCTCATATTCTTCTTTCTAAGCAGCAGCGTTTTTACGAGGAAAGAGAAGCTCACAGAGCTCCATCTTCAGCCCAGTCCCAGCTCAGATATTGAGCTCAAGAGAAAGGAGCTGGTTCTGGCAGTGTCCAGGCCAGCTCTCACCCCTCTTTTCCCATGTTTTTCCTGAAATTTAAACAGGGTTCAGGCTGTTCTGCTCTGGACTTTCTGGTTTCTGTTCCTCTATTCAGGGGTCTGACCACAAGCAAGTGGCAAATATTTGGAATGCTTAGCAACGACGTATTTTAGTGATAATGTAAGGGTTGAGCGTGGAAAAAAGATGTCATGGACGTGGTTAAATAAACAGGGAGGGCCTTCCAAATGTAATATTAAAATTTCGATGCAATATGGGCACAATTTCATAAAATAACATGTTCTATATCTGTTTAAATGTAAATATGAAGCTTAACCATGGTTATTAATTGGTGAAATGATGACATAATGACACGACACCTGCAAAGTTTCCAGCCCTCTTACCTACAAAATTGCTATTTTTCAATTTTATTAATTTTTTTACTTAAAACTTCAATCGTTTGCAACATCTGTGATCCTGCTCAGGCTGAGATGGCATTGCAAGTGGAACTTCCAGTTATGACAAATCTTACCTAGAGCTGAAAGAACTTGCTGTTTGTGGCCTTTTGAGTGAAGTAGCAAATGTGAGTTGGATAACACAGCCAGCAGAGATGTCCAGGTTGTGCAGGAGCAAAGGCTCATTTCTTTGGATAACACACTTCTTGGAATGGTTTTTTTAGGGTGAAATCAACAGAACTTGAAGTCTGTCAGAATGAACTGAAAAAGATGAAATATGAAAATGGGATTTCTGAGTCCAGGTAAATGCTGAAATGATATTTCCTAATATCCATTTATGAGCAGGAGAGGAAAAACTGTATGACTTTAAAGCAGTTTTATACATTTTTTTTCTATTTTTCTGTGAAGTCATTAGATTTAACTTCATAGCAAACACACAGGGGTTTTTTTTTTTGCCTAATATTTAATTTTCCATTTCTGTCTGTAACCAGGAATAGTCAGTCCAATGCTGACACTTCCTTATTTCACCTGCAGGCTTACCAAAGAGCTCAAGGAAAAGGAGGAATCCCTTCTGATTTGCCAACAGGTCTGCAAACATTTACAGGAGGAAGTGGCTGAGAAGGAGAGGAAAGAAGAGGACCTGAAGAGAAGGACTGGGCGATCAGAGAGTGAACTGGAGACCCTGAAAACTCTGCTGAGCCAGACGGAGGAGGAGGTGGTGATGCTCAAACAGGAGAGGTGATGGCAGCTGGGCTGACATGTCCTGAAAATGCCCGACAGTTTGGAATTCATCAGAGTGGGTTTTTTAATTATTGAAAGATAAACAAAACTTGAATGGGAAAAAAAATTCCTATTAAAAGAAACGGGAGAGAAAAAGCCCTGCTTGGCTCTCCAGGGCCTCAGCTCGAGCTCAATGAAACCCCAGGACAGCCCTGTGGGGCAGCTCTTCCAGCTGTACCAGAGGCACAGGCAATGGTTTTCCATTTCTCTTAAAATGCAGAACCATCTTGGTGCCTCTTGGCGTTTTTAAATGGTCACAACAAGCCCGTGGTTGTCAGGAATAAAACTGGGTTTGTAGATTATGGTCAAGGCAGTTGAAAAATACGGATTTAGGCTGGTAAGTCTAAAACAAAGGCACTCAAAGGAGATCCCATTCCAGGGAAAACAACCCTCAGAAGCTCAGTGCTTTATTTTCCACATCTGCCAAGTAATTCCAGGGGAAAAGGCAGCTTTGTTCAGAGCTGAGAACCTTCAAAATCAGACTGAACTGGTGGGAAGTTGCCCTTACACTTCACCAAGTGCCAGATCATATCCAGGAGCCTGGAGTATTGGAACAGTTAGGGCATTTTATGGTGTACAAGTTGCTAATAACATAAATTACAAGAATTTAAGCTCTCCAGGAGTTTTGCTAAACAAGGCATCACATAACAAACAGTAACTCAACAACAGAAAGCACTCAGTGGTTTTAATCCCAAACACGCCACATTTTTTTAATTAATGATAGCAGTGTTCTGAGTTCATTAAATGCTATTTCTGGCTTGAATAGTGTCAGCTTTTCTGTGTCCTTCAAGATTTGTCTTGAGAAATCTTGAAGAAGTATTAAGATATGGTTTGAGGGGGAAGGAAGATCAGCTGCAGTGTTTTCTGTGAGACAACAAAGCAAGTGGTGGCCCCCTGGAGATGCTGAGGAGGGATTGGTGCTGAGTGCTGGACAAAAGGGAGAGGGATTCCACCCCTGTGGGCAGAGCTCATCCCTACATCCCGGTGGTTGTGCTTTCCAGGGAGCTGATGGTGGTTTCCCACCAGACCAGGACGGAGCAGCTGCAGGAAGCGCTGAGGCAGAAGATGAGGAGTGAGGAGACCTGGAGGGAGAAGGTAACCCTGGATGGGCCCCTGGCACCCTCTGCCTCCTTTATTTGGGGTTTTTGGTTGTCACAGTGGGTGAGAACAATGTGGCAGGGACTGATCTCCTCAAGTGCCAGGTGTCCTGAAATCCTGGAATCGTGGAATGGTCTGGGTTGGAAGGGACTCAGCCAAAAATCAATTTATTTTTGTCAGGAACACACGGGTCTTTGTTGCCCATAAACACTGGGTTTGCTGGTTCAGACCCATAAATTTACAGGAAATTTATTTTGGGGAACCTCCTATTTCCAGGAGCTGTTTACCATAAACAGCTGCCACTGTGTCAACCGTGTTCTCATCTGCAGCTTCTCCCACCAGCACCAAAAAACCCCAAACTGAACACGGGAAATTAAAAAATATATATACATATATTTATATGTGAAGGAAAATGTAAAAGCAGTGCTGAACAACAGTTGTGACTTGTCTGATTCAATCCTGTCATAACTGGTGACTAAAATGACTGTGTATTTTCCTCCAGCAGGTGAGAAGTGTCTGAGAGCTTTTATTGAGTCTCTGGGAGGTTTGGGGGCCGGTAGCAGTTCAGATCAGTTCCATCCCTTTGGAAACATCTCCACCTCCGTGCCACAGGGTGTCATCTGGGGAGGAGCTCACACTGGCTCCAGAATCACAGAGTGTCGTTCAGCCCAGATAAAGATTGGTGGGAGGCAGAGGGAGCAATTACAGCTTTGGGATCATTAAAATGCAGCACAGGGAAGGGCTCCAAAAATGCACTCAGCAACCAAAAAATCGAGAACACGATAAGGGGACAGCTGGTTTGTTTGGGTCACTGTGCCATTGGGAGCAGCAAGTGGGCAAGATTTCTGTTTGAAATACAGAGAAACCAGGAATTGTTTTCATTTATTGTTATTATCATTAGTATAGTAATAATATTAATATGTTATATCACTAAAATAATAACAATAACAAGGAGAAGGAGGAGGAGAAGAAAAGGAATAATAAGAGTCTACTTTGAGGATTTAAAAAATATACCAATTTTAAGCTAAACCTTAGTGGGGGATTTGCACCTATTCCACCCCATAATTTGCCTGCATTTTGATTTTTAAAAATAATGAAAATATTTCCAGTTTATCTTTTCCCCACAGAGAAGAGAGTTTAGAGAGATTGGTTATCCTTTTGCTCATAATTAGTGTGTGAAATTAAGATAATTGCAATTAAGCTCATTCTGGGCTTTTCTGCTTTTAATAATTTGAAGTAATTGGGTTGGGGTTGTGCTCTAAATGTGCCTCTCAGCCTGGTGCAATTAAATCCATCAGAACCCAGGCTGCACAAATAGCACATTAACATCCTGGGTTAGGAAAAGTATTTTCCTACACACAGCCCTCAGTATTTCCTCCAGAATCCGGGCTCTTCTGTTCAGGAAATCCTGGCTGAGCGTTCAGGTTTGAGTTTCTGATGTTCATTCTTTGAGATGCGTCCAGGGCTGGGATGTTTTACCCAGAATTTGCAACTCGTTCACTTTGGGTTCTCCCAGGGGTTGAGAGCCCCTGGAGCCTGCTGGGCTGGGAGCTGTGGGAGCTGTGGAGCAGGAGTTGTGGAGCAGGAACTGTGCAGCAGGAGTGTTCCCTGGCCGGGCTCCAGGGGGTCAGGAGTGTTTGTTCAGTGCCCGGAATCCCAGGCTGCCAAATCTCCCCTCCCTTCCTTTAAGGAGCGTGTCTGGGGTTGGTGTGACTGAAACCCTCTCGCTCCCCAGCTGGAAATGGATCTGGCCAAGGGAGAGGCTCGGCAGAAAGAGGCGATTCTGAAAGTCAAGGAGGAGGCCAGGGTGGAGCTGGACCTGGAGAGGCAGAAACAGCAGGAACTGATCACAAAGTACCAGCGAGACCACGAGGAGCTGCAGAAGAAGGTGGGGAATGCTCAGGAGAAAACCCCCGTGGCAGCACAGCAGATAAAACTGTTGAAAGCCGGAATGGGAAGCAATAAAACCTCCTTTATGTGTCATCCTCCATGTCTAGATGATAGAGTATTTTTCCCCAGTCTTAATATATGACCTATGTTTAATTTTTTTTTTATTGGAACAGGCTAAAAAAAAACCTCTGCAGTTCAAGTGAAATGGTGTGGAAGTTCTTTATTGTCTCATATTTTCTCTATCCAGTCCAGAGTCCATTTGTGACCCTGGATTTCAATTTTCAACCTGACATCATCATTTTGCAAAACCTTGGGACTGTTTCAGGCTATGATGAGTTCCCACAAACCCATCCACGTGGTTTTTCCCTTCCCACAGGGCCAGTTCCCACCTTCTGGGCTCTGCTGGAGGTGGCACCACGTGGGGTTGGCCATTCCCAGCTCCCCAGAGCTCCAGATTCTTGAGTTTTATGTAGAAATTGAAATACTGTACCTATAACCTTTGCAAAGGACTTGGCACAATTCTGGAGAAATCTGGGGAAAAAGGAAAGGAATTTGGTGAAATTACACTGTTATTTTAAAAGTTATGGCTTTGCAGAGTGTTTTAAAGATGAAAAGAACTCTTTGTTCACTTGGCAAATATTTGATTGTGATTTTAAGACTGAGGAAACACTGACTTGAAATTTTCCCATTTTTACCTCAATTTCTCTGTTGGATCCTGAACATACTAATTAATCTCTCTGTTCTGAGTGTAGATTAATTACAGCTCTCTGAGGGCATTCTGTAAACCCAAAGCATTTTGTTCTCTCTGAGGACACAAGTGTTTGAATTTGTCTGATATTAATTCTCTCTATAAAAATACTGACTGTAGATGAATGCAGTTTTTGTCTGATCTCATGCAGATACCAGGTTTAATATCCAGTGCCACCAAGAGCTTACGGATGGAGACAGAAATCCTTGAGAAGAAGCTCCAGGATGCCCAGATGAAACTTGCAGAGAAGGATGGAGACAAGGAGAAGGAAATCCAGAGCCTTAAAAGACTGATCAGTGAACTCGAATTTCAGCTGACGATGGAGAAGAGCAACAATGAATCATTCCTGGACAAACTGAGGAAAGAAATGAAACACAAGTCAGATGAACTGGAAAAATTAACCCAGGAGAGGACACAGCTGATTCACAGCTTGAGTCAAGTCCAGGAGGAGGTAGGAACATGAGCCAGGAAATGCCTGGCTATTTTTGCTTGGAGACATGTGATTTCTAGTATCACTCAGGGTGTCTGTATTTCAGACCAGAAAAGCCATTGAAGTGCAAAGATTCCTAGCACAAGACCATGATAATTTCATAAAGACAGTAGATTATGAAATACAGGAAGTTTTAATTCAGCAAACACTTACACAGGGGGGTTATTGTGTTTTATTGAACAATATTTATATTTTTCAAGTCCTGCAAGACATTTCTTTCTCAGCCTGTAGCCTCAGTTATGCTACACAAACATGAGTGAACAACAAAGAATTCCCCATGTTTTTGGAGTGGAGATCATGGACAGTTCTCCCTTCCCACTCTTTGAACTGTGCCCCACCTCCCCCAGCCCAGGCACGTTCCCTGACACAGGAATGCATGGAAATGACCCCCATGCAAAGGGAAGCTGCAGTGATGGATATTCTGACCACAGGCATTTGCTGAATGCTTGGAGTAGAATGGGAAGGGAGGAGAGAGCTGTGCTGCTCCATGAGAAATGTGCAGTCAGGGACTGCAGATAAGATTAGGCTGGAATGTCCAGAGCAATTCAGTGGCAGAAAAAAATTGGGAAGCAGTGAAAATTAAACTCCCCAAAATGAATTAGAGCCGGGGTTGGTATTTACTTCTTCCCTGGCAAAGGTTCAGGAACAGTGTGGGTGAATTGGAGGGATGTTGGGGGTGGGTCTGTCAGTCCTGCCCTGACCTGGGATGGGGACATGGATCAGGGTGGCCTTGGCACAGTGGCTGGCCCTGATGGCCTTTCCAGCCTGAAGGATTCCACGATTCCACACCGAGTCCCTGAGGAGGGTTCTGTAGGAAGGGTCAGAAGGAAGTGGTGCAGTGACACTGAACCTCCATCTGCTGCTGTCACTTCCCAGGAGCGGCATTCCCAGCTCCCAGCCAGGAAGGAGGGCAGGGATGGCTCCTGAGCACTTCCCTCAGGTTTCCACGGACTCCCGAGGGAAGGGGATGGGTGGGAGCGCTGCCATGTCCGGGAGGGGAGCGGGGATTGTTGTGTGCCCACCGAGTGCGGAGGGAGCGCCCGGTGTGTGTGTGTGTGTGTTGCAGAATTCCCTGCTCTGTGTGTGTTGCAGAATTCCCTGCTCTGTGTGTGTTGCAGAATTCCCTGCTGTGTGTGTGTTGCAGAATTCCCTGCTCTGTGTGTGTTGCAGAATTCCCTGCTCTGTGTGTGTTGCAGAATTCCCTGCTCTGTGTGTGTTGCAGAATTCCCTGCTCTGTGTGTGTTGCAGAATTCCCTGCTCTGTGTGTGTTGCAGAATTCCCTGCTCTGTGTGTGTGTTGCAGAATTCCCTGCTGTGTGTGTTGCAGAATTCCCTGCTCTGTGTGTGTTGCAGAATTCCCTGCTGCAGGAGACGGTGCGCCGGGAGTGCGAGGAGCGCTGCGGGCTGACGGCCGCGCTCAGCAGGGCCCGCGAGCAGGTGCTGGAGCTGCGGAGGCTCAGCGGGACCTTCCCGGGGCCGCCCTGGCCCCGCTCCCGGGGCAGCCCCGGCGCCGCCAGGGACCTGCGGCTCTCCCTGGGCACGGCCAGAGCCGCCAAGGGAGCCGCTCCCGGCCGGCACAGCCCGGCAGCGTCATCGGCGGGGCCCAGCCCGCCCCACGCACCCAGGGGAAGGGCGGCCTCGCTCCCCGAGCCCAGGAGCAGGAGCATTCCCGGGATAACCCGCCGGCCCAGCCAGCTCTGACACCTCCACAGCCTGGGAAACAGCCCAGGCCTTCGAAGGACCCTTGGCTTATGGACACCGGGGGCAAATCTCTGCCAGTGCAATCCATCCATTTCTACAACCCGAAATTCACTTAAATTTGTATTTATTTCTGCTGCAATAACGTTTGTTTGTCCGTGGATTTATTAATCGTGTAATGAAATGCTGTTTACGTTTCAAGAGGAGAAGAGGAACAGAAGAGTGTCCCCAAAAGGGACTCGTCTTCAGAGGTGGAATTAAAACCATGGAATCCCAGAAGGTCTGGGTTGGAGGGGACCTTAAAGCTCATCCAGTTCCAATCCCCTGCCATGGGCAGGGAATGATGGCCAATCCTCCTAGAATCCAGGTTGGATGGCTCAGAGCAACCTGGGCTAGTGGAAGGTGTCCCTGCCCATGGCAGGGCATGGAATGAGATGAGCTTTGAGCTCCTTCCAGCCCAGGCCAGTCTGTGATTCCATGGTTTAAAATCCAGGCTCTATCCACCAACTCCCTGTTTCTGTCCTGTGGCCCCAGCCTTGGTAAAGTCTGTGTGGCCAGAGAGGAATGCATGGAGAGTGAGGGGAGAGACACAGGACAGTGTTTGAAACACGAGGGAAGGTCTAAACCCTGGATCCAAACCAAGTGGAGAAAAACATTTCCCTTCTCCCCCTCCCTCCCAGGAAGCTGCTCAGCAAAGAGCAAAACACATCAATGCCAGGAGCCCTCTTTGCCTGGCTTGTAAAACCAGCTCCAGGAATGTCCCCGTGGCAAGGAGAGTTCCCATCCCCTGGCTCTGTCCTGGGATAAAAGGCAGCAGCACAGGGTGCCCCTGCCCAGCTCATCAGAGCACTGGATTTGAGGAAATCCAGCTTCCTGCAGGGAATATTTCTCGCAGGAGTGGTGGCAGAGACCTTGCCCTCCAGGACTCCTGGCATGAGGGAGCACCAAACAAATCTCCAGGCTTGGAGCAGATCTGCCATGGCAGCATTCCAGCCCTTCCCTTGGAGAAAACATCCCCTGGCACCAGGGGGTCTGCCCTTCCCTGATGGAGAGGCCTCTCTTTGCCCCTGGCAGAGCTGCTGCTGTTGCCTGATGAGGAGCAGGAGCTCCTCCAGTCCTAAACCTTTCCCTAAAGGGTTAATCCCACCCTGCCAGGCCTGGTTCCTCTGGCAGGGTCGGTGGGGCTGGTTTGGAGCTCCCTGTGTGGCATCAAACCTCACCCATGGCTTGGCCAAACCTCTCCTGGGCCCAAACCCATCCCTATTAAAGCCCCCAGGAGGGTGGAGCCGGGTGGGATCAGCCTCTTCTCCCAGATGAGGAGTGCCAGCACAGGGGGATTCCAAGCAGTCAGTCAGGGCCTCATGGGGCCAATTTTCCACTGAAAGTTGCCCATAAAAAGAATTTAATGTTCCCCACAGGAGTCCAGCCCATGGCTGGTCCTGCTGCTCCTTCAACAGGCAATCATTTTATCACTTACCATACATCCCACAGATGTGCTTCCCACGTGTGTCCAGCGCTCATTCCCACTGGGAAATCCCAAACCAAAGTGTTGATGTGCCTCATGGATTAAAGATGACGAACAGCCCTTGCTCTGAGGTGCTGTAGGATCTGGGATCCAGCCTGTGCCTTGCAGGTGGAGTTTTTCCACAAAAGAAGAAATTAGACTGCAGGAAAAAAAAAAGGCATCTTAATTTTCCTCAGCAGCATCAAAAGTGCATGAAATAGAAATTGTAGCCAGTTGATGCCACGTATCATTAAATATATTAACCAGAATAAAAGACAGACTGACTTTCTTTGCACTGTGTGTTTTTAATACCAAAAAAAAAAAGCAGAAGAATGAAATTGGGGAAATTTCTGAGACATTCCCCCTGCAATTTTAATTTTTTTTTAAATGGGGTCTTATTTACATCATGGAAATCCAGTGTTGGATTTCATCTTTGGTGGTTACAGGTGGTTTAGTGTGTCCTGCTGGAGGGAGAATAAACTCCAAATGCAGCTGCAACAGGGTGAAAACTATAAATCAATGTGCTGAGCACTAATGTGGGGTTTTCATCCTCCCAGCAGAGGACAAATGAATTGGGATGGGATAATGAAAAGGGCACTGCCAGAGATTAACGTGGAAGAGATTTTAACACCGGAAATAAAATTTGTGTGGTGGAAAAAGGAGCATCTGGCATTGCCCTGGGAGCTGCTCCCAGCTCATGATAAGCCCTGAGCACATTTTTGTATCTTCTAAAAATCAGCTCATTTCCAACTGTCAGAACAATGAGTCCTTTTTGCTCATAAACCCCGGGTTTGCTCCTCCTCAAACCCATAAATTTACAGGGAATGGTTTCTTTTGGGGATCCTCCTATTCCCAAAGTTCACAGCATTGCAGAGTCACAGACTGGTTTGGGTTGGAGGGGCCTTAAAGCTCATCTCGTTCCACAGGCAGGGACACCTTCCTGTGTCCAAAACCCATCCAACCTGGCCTTGGACACTTCCAGGGATCCAGGGACAGCCACAGCTTCTCTGGGCAACCTGTGCCAGGGCCTGCCCACCCTCAGAACCAGGAATTCCTTCCCAATATCCCACCTGGCCCTGCCCTCTGTCCATGGGAAGCCATTCCCGCTGTGCTGTCCCTCCATGCCCTGTAGCCCCGTGTGCTGCTCTCTGTGATCCCCTTTTCCCGTTGGACGAGCAGCTCTTCCTGGGCAGCTCACGTGGGGTGAGGACCCCCCGTTTGAGTTCCAGCTGCTCTGCCCCATCCCAGGATGGAGCTTCAAGGGGAGCTGCCTGAGGAACCTCCCCGGGACCCAGCGCTGACCCCGCTCCTGGCCGTGTTCCCGTGAATCTTTTATGGGAATCCATCCCGGCCTCGTCCCTCCATCCCTGCAGCTGCTTCCTGAGCTCGGGCAGCGCCGCACGAGCCGCGCTGTTTGTTTGGAGTTACCAGGACTGGGAGGTCACTTCAATCATCGGCAGTTCCCAACAAAGAACCGCGTGTGCCTTTGGGGGAAAAGGACCCGGAAAAGGCTCATCCATCGGGAACAGCTGGGACTGCCCGGGAAGGGCCAGACAGGGGAGGAGCCGCGGGGGTGCAACCCAGGAGCAGCTTTGCCTCAGAGGTCGTGTCCAACTTCCTTCTGTTTGCCGATGTCTTCTTTGGGGGTTGTTTTGTAGATTCCTTCTAAATATAACACCAGCGCCTCCCTAGAGGGGGGTGGAAGCTGTAACTGGAGCTGAATGAGGCATTAATTCATCTGCTCCAAGCTCTGCTGGGGGAGAACTTGGGTTTCTGATCCCTGGATAAAAGTTGGTTCTCAAGGCCAGGATTTTCTATGAATTAATGCTCAGAGACATTCAGAGAAATCCTTTCCTCTGACTCCCTTTGGACGTTACAAACCTGCTGGAGCCATCTCCAGGGAAAGAGTCCACGAGGAGAGGAGTCACCGGTGTGCCCGACCCAGGGAAAATGATTCCTGCACCTTAAACCTGGAGACCCCATGGCCCTGGGAGCGTGAGCAGGACAGGGTGCCCAGAGCAGCTGTGGCTGCCCCAGCCCTGGAGTGTCCCAGGCCAGCTTGGACAGGGCTTGGAGCAACCTGGGCTGGTGGAAATGTCCCTGCCTAGTGCAGGGGTGGCACTGGATGGGCTTTAACTCTTCCAGCACAAACCAGTCTGGGATTCAAGGATTCGATGACACAGGGCAGGGGTTGGCACCTCTCGCCCAAAGCCCAGCGTCTGGTTCGGGGATTTTGCTTAAAGTAACACATCTAGGGGTGAAAACTCATTTCTGGTCTTGTCATCAGCAAACCCCTGAGTGTTCCCCTGTCCCAGGGGGTGCACAGAACAGCAGGGTTCAGTTGGAGGCACCTGGATGTGCTTGGGGGGGTTGCTATCCCAGGAACCCCCCAGCACAGCTTCCTAAAATCTCTCACCTGGGGGGGTTGGAAGGTTGGATGGGGACACCTCCCCATCGGGTCGCTGTCACCAGCTCCTGTCCTTGGCTGCCGAGGGGAAGGAAGGGTGTCAGTGCTGCCTTTGTGTTCCCAGGCTGGTATCCCTGTGTTGGCTTCGCTGTTGCCAAGGGAACCCACGAGGAGTCCTAAAACAGAAACAGCCTCGAGCCATCCCATTAAGGCAGGCAGACAGCTCTCCCCAAACCAGAACCAGATGTCAGAGATAACATCTCTGTTTGTTGCTTGCGGTTTCCTTGATGGCAAACGACTACTGTGCTCCCATCCTGCGTGTCCAGAACATCGTGTGGATACAAACACAGCACTGGGAACGGGGAGGAGCAGGAGGGAGGGAGGATGTTCTTGGGGGGTGATTTATTCCCTGGAAAGGAGCAGCAGCGACAGCCCCAGCCCTCCCCCTCCACCGTGTGTCACCAGACCAGGTTTCCCCTCAGCATGGGGGGGAATTTTGAGCCATCTGCAGCTGACAGGAGATGCTGAGGGTGTTTGTTTTTCAGAGGTGTTGTGGCACAGAAAAGCCTTCAGGTTTTGAACAAAGCCCCAAAACACTCTGACCTGGGACCTCAGGCACCCGGTGCCAGCTCCCGATGACCCCACACGAGGTCCCAGGGGGAAGGTATTTTGGGAAGATGCACCAATCACTGAACGGGTGATTTTGAACCTGTGAGAGCCCTGCAGTGGATTCACTTGGTTTAGGATCCTTTGGCTGTTGATTTCCCCTCTCGGCTCCTTTTTGGTGTCAGCTGAGCTGGGTGTCTGTGCTGGGCTCCAGCAGAGCAGGGAATGCTCGGCTGGGCTTCCCAACACTTCCACCTACAGAACAGACCCGGAACGGCAGCGCCAGCAGCGGCAGCATCCCGGGAGTGAGGGAGCACAGCATTCCCAGGAATGAGGGAGCACAGCATTCCCAGGAGTGAGGGAGCACAGCATCCCGGGAATGAGGGGAGCACAGCATTCCCAGGAGTGAGGGGAGCACAACATTCCCAGGAGTGAGGGAGCACAGCATTCCCAGGAATGAGTGCACAGCATTCCCAGGAGTGAGGGCACAGCATTCCCGGGAGAGAGGGAGCACAGCATTCCCAGGAGTGAGGGAGCACAGCATTCCCAGGAGTGAGGGAGCACAGCATCCCTGGGATCCCCAGGGGGTTGGGGCTGCTTGAGGTGGGTCCCTGAACCCCTTATCCTCTCCAGCAAACCCAGGCCGAGGCATTTTCTATCCTAGGACAAAAATGGTAACCTTTGCCAAGTTTCCCCCCTCTGCTGGAATATAAAGACTCTTTTTTTCAGCCCAGCTTTGCTCATTTTAACTTGTTTAGTCTCGAGCTGCCCCGCTGGGCCGTGCCCAGGAGGTGGGGATGGGGAGCTGCTGCCTTTGCAGGAGTGTTTTCCCCTGGTGGGCTGGGATTGCCAGAGCTCTGCTGTGCCACAGCCACGGGGTTGTTTCCTGCCCCAAGGAGCTTGGAAGCAGCAAATGTGTGCTCTGGAGCACCCAGGAGCACGGACAGGAGAGCCACAGGCTGGGCAGTTTGTGGATGGCCTGATGGGAAATGATGGATTTTTTGACCATTCCCTGGCAGGAGCAGCAACCAGGGGAAGATTTCCTGGAAAAGGGACCCTTATCAGCATGTGCTGTGGCTGCTGCCACTCACCTGTGGGGTTTGGAGGTGGCCAGAGCACTGACAGGAACCTGTTGGGCCAATTGCCATCAGGAATATTCTTGTTCAGGTGTTTTTCCTTCCCAAAGCATCCAAAGCTCCCGGTCCAGGTTCATCCTTCCAAGGTCTGTGACAAAGCTGAAAGTGAGGAACAGAACAGGCTGAACGTAACTCCCTCAAAACATTTGCAGCACTTTGTTGAAAATTACTCAAAGCATTTTAACAAACCCTTTTCCCTGAGGAAAAGCTGTTCTGAGGGTGAGACCCACCCACCCACTCAAGCTCCTGTGCCCACGGAGAGCTGGTCAGCTGGGACAGCCGTGTCCCCCTGCTCCTGGGGGTGCCAGATGGTCAGAGCTCAATCAGGCACTGCAGGAATACTCTGGCTTTCCCAGGGCACTGTCCCTGGGGCACCACAGTGGGTGCCACACTTGGTGCCACACAGGTGTCCCCACCCTGTCCTCCCTGCCAAGCCCATCTCACCATCCTGCTCCCCTTTCCCTCTGGATTGCAGCTCCATGGGCAGCTGGAGGCTCAGTCAGGTGCTGTTGATGTTCCTGGGTCCATCCCAGCCACGGGATTGTGGCTCAGGGGGAGACACAGCTCCCATTCCTGCCTCCCCCAGCTGCCATTCCCAGCAGGGCTCCACTCTGCCAGTGCTCAGCCAGAGCCACCTCTGCCTGCTGTGCCAGCCCTGGAAACACCATCCATGGAAATCCTGGGGAAGATGGACAGGAAGGACCAAAGTCCTAATTCCTGGTGCTTCTCCTGCACACTCCACCCTTGCACTGGGCAGGACAAAGCCCCTACAGGTGACAATCAGGGCAGTGAGACACCAAAGATCAGTGCTGGGCACTAGAAGTTGTGTCTCACCTCTCAAACACATCCATGACTGTTTATTCCCACTGCCTGTGTCCGTAGGGAAGCAGAGCTGGGGGCTCCTGGAGAGGAGAGTGCAGCCCCAGGGACGCTGGAGGTCGGTCTGGCTGAAGTCCACCAGCCTTCTCAGATGATTCCTTAGCGATGCAGAGCTCAGGGAACACACAAGGCCCTTCGAAGCCTCAGGACACACAGCAGCTGTCACAGGGGGATTTCTGGCTGTTGTGCCCAGCACAGCAAGGGGCTGCAGCCACTCAGGACCATCACCCTGCCAGAGCTGTCCCCCTGCAGAGCCCACACACGAGCAGGGGCACAGGCACTGACCCTCAGCTCGCCCAGCTGTCAGCTCCTCCTCCTGACAGCTCTGACCTGGAGCTCCAAGTCCTGCTGCTTTTACCTCAGCCACCACCAGTGCCACAGCCCTGGCAGCGCTTTGGGTGGCTGAGGCCACCATCCATCACTTCATCCCCCACTGGCAGGAGAGTTTTCTCCCATGGGAAGAGCACCAAACCTCTTGTTGCCTGTCAGTGAGCAGATGGTGTGGCTGTTCAACATCTCCAGCTGCTCCAGCTCCACAAGGTCCATCTCTGCCCAGCACTGGAAGCACAGAGGGTCGTTAGTGCTCACACACACACAGAGCTGAGCCCTCCAGTGTCACCCCCACACCCAAACCCCCAGTCCAAGGCAGCTCCAGGCAATCCAGCTGCTCCTGCAGCCCCAGGGTTTCACTGCTGCCCTCCACTATCCCAGCACTGGGATCTGGGGGAAAAGCTACTCCCATTGCCATGGCAACAAACATATCTCACACACACAAAACACTAACAGTTATTACAGATGAAAAAAGCACGCTGGTAACCAAGAAACAAAGAGATTTTCTCTTCTCCTGTTCAAAACCCCCCTTCACTCGTGCGTGTCAGAGCGCAGCTGCAGGAGGGTCCAGCAGGGCACGGGGCAGGAAAGCAGTGGCTCAGAAGGTTCTGCTCAGCCACTTTCCTGTCCTGTGTTCCAGGCTAGGCACACAGACTGGCTCTGCTCCTGCAGTCACAGGGGCCAGACCTGTCCCCACCTGGGCTCTGCAGCTGAACATTCCAGCCAGGTCACCCTACAGGGAGATGGAGAGGCATTGGGGGAGGGAAAAGGTCTTTCCCTGTTGGACTCTGGGTCAGCAAGGACAGCAAACCCCTCACCCCTGTGGGTCTCAGGTTTGGTACCACCTGAGCAGCAGCTGCAGGAATCAGACCCAATTCCTCCTCAGCCCTTCCCTCTCTCCTTTCCCTGGCACTGGAGCTGTCCCAGCCCAGGACACAGCTCCAGCAGCTCCTGCTTCCAGCACATCCCAAGGAATGTGTCTGAGCTTCCCAAGCTGTGTCAGCATGACCCTTGCAGGGGGGCCCTGCTCAGCTGAAAGCTGTGTCAGCACTGCACCTGCAAGAGGATCCCTCCTTCCCCTGCCAGCGTCCTGCCACTGCAGTGAAAGATGGGAAATAAAACCCCAAACCCGATCCCTGCAGGCCTTTGGAACAGCTGACGCAGCTCCTGCCCTCTGCCCCACAGAGCTGAGAGGGACAGGGACACCCCAACCTCCCAGGGCAGCTGACAAGACTGGGACAGCCATCCCTGGCTCACCCCACTGAACTGCAGAGGTCCATGGTCATTAATTCCAACTGCTGCCCAGCTTCCCTGGGAAGGACACAAACACCCAAAGCTTTCCCAGCTTCCCTCCCATGTCCCACTCAGGCACAGTGGTCAAAGCCAGGGTGTGTAAGAAAAGCAAGTTTAGTTCCAACACATTTGGCATCCAACAGGCAGTAAAAAAAAAAAAAAGCTTTATATTTTATTTCTTGTAAAAATCTTTTAACACATGCAGACTAAAACCAGTGTAAGAAAGTCTCCACCATCGTTTAAACAAATAACTATACTTAAATATAAGCGTCTGCAATTGACTGGTATAAAAATAAGGTACATTTTGCTTTTTTACAGAAATCCTGTCTCCAGTTCTCAGCTCAATAAACAATACACAACTCTAAGACATACAACGAACCTGATCGTGGCTTTCCACCCCTCGGATACTGCTAAGGTACGATGTGCAAAAAGTTGGTAACAGTTCCTTTCCCGAAAGAAAAAAAAAAAAAAAACCAAAAAAAATCAAACAAAAGTCTTCTACCCCTCTTAGAAAAGGAGCCGCTGGGCCCAAGTCCCTCCAAACCTGGGGTGGCCGTGCGGGGCTCAGCGCCGGTGCCGCCCGTGGCCCGAGCGGCCGCTGCCGTGGTGCTTCCCCTTGTGGGAGCGCTCGAAGGAGCGCGAGCGCTCGCGCCGCTCCCGGTGGTGGCCGCGCTCGTGCCGGTGCTTCTTGGCGGCCTCCGAGTGATCCCTGGACTTGCTCTGGGAGCGGGAGCGGGACTTTTTCCGCTTGTGGCCGTGTCTGTTGGCGCCCTTGAGCTCCTCGCGGCCGTGCTTGGCCTTGAGGTGCGGGGAGCCGTGGTTGTGGTGCCGCCGGGGGCTCCCGCTGTGGCTGCGCGAGCGGCTCCGCGAGCGAGAGCTGTAGGTGCCCGACAGGCTGCGCCGGTTGTTGTAGCTGCGGGACAGGGGCAGTCAAAACGGGCCCTCCACACGGGCAAACAACCACCACACCACACCAAAGGGGCTGCCAAGTCACTGGGACAAGGCAGAGACTGTCTCTCCCACAGGGATAAATGAGGAAGGACAGTGAATACCCCAACGTGCAGCCTGGCCCAGTGAAAGGTGTCCCTGCCCATGGCAGGGGGTGGCACTGGGTGGGCTCTAAAGTCCTTCCAACCCAAACCATGCTGGGATTCTTTTAGTTAAGCTCATCTGAAAATAAACAGCCCAATCCAAACCCAGAATGCAGCACCCTTTGAGGTTTTTCCACCTTGTCAGGAATCTCCCCTCACCACCAGATCACAAACTGCTTATTGCCCTTTTCCCTCAGTGATCTGACAGTGATATTCAGGGGAACCCTTCACTGAGATCTAAGTTGGCAGCTTCCAACTTGGATACGAGCCCAAAGATTCTTCAAAAATAGGTATTTACAAAGCCAGGAGCTCTCCCTGCATCCCCCTCTTCCCACCACAGGAGAGGGGCAGAGCCCTGCAGAGCTGGGCAGAGCCTCAGGGAGCACTGACACCAGAAAGCTGCCACGCATCTAATGGTCCTGTGGCACTTCCCACCCCCTCCCCAGGGACTGTGTTCCCAGACTGCTCCCATCTGTAATGGGATCCTTGGAGAATTAAAAATGCCCAAGCCCCCAAGCCCTGCCCCTGGTGCCCCCCAGCAGCACCCACTCACTGTCGCCTCGGCGTGTGCGAGCGAGACCTCGACTTTGTCCTCGACCGGGACCGACTGCCGCTCCTGCTGCTTCGACTTCTCTTGCTTTCTTTCCTCAGGCTGCAGGGGGGGCAAAAACAAACCAGGCTTGCACTTCTGAGGCACTTGTTACTGCCCTGAAGGAGCTCAGCAGTGGCTCACTGTACTCCAGTTAAAGACAGCGTTTTTACTCAAGTATTCTCTTTACCAGGAGAGGTTCTACCTACCCATTGTAAGGGCTCTTGGAGGTTTGCTGCCTCTCCTCTGGCTCCTTTTTAATGGTTTTGGTATTCACAGACACTGGAGATTTCTCTTCAGCTTTTACTTCTCTCGGGGAAGCTGAGAATTGAATTTAAATTCAAAATTAGCTATTTTATTCATCCTTTGTCATGAACGTACCGTACATCCCTTAAACACCTGTACCAGTATCTGCAGTAAATGTAGAGATGAACTCAGTAGTTCATTCCTGGAGCAGGATGTTCATGGGGAGATGCACAGTGTGCAGCCAAGGGGCAGCAGAGGAGGAGGGGCACTGTGCCCTCCACACCACACAGCCAGGCTCACCTCCATCCACCAGGGGCCAAGAGGTAACAGAATAAAAGCTGCCCCTATGGCCCACAGACACAGAGCTTGTTACCTGGACAGTAACATCCAGTGCTATAGAAAGGATTAAGACTGAACAGCAAACTTCATCTTTAAATTAATAGCACAATAATAGTGAATAACAAAAGTGTGTTTAGTCTGTAAGTCACTCTGTCCCTACAGACAGCTGGAGTAGCCCAGAGATGGATTCAACTCTCATGGAAGGGCTGCTAAGCCCAACACAGCTCCTGCTTTCCAACACTTCCAGCCCTGGCTCCCGCCTCACATTCTTTGTTCATGAGAAATTCACACTTGCCAGCTCAAACCCCCCAAAAACTCTGACTCTTCAGAAGTAACTGGGACAGTGCTGGGACAGTGCTGCTTCCTCACAACACGTGCCCATGTTCCTGCAGAGCCAGAGCAGGCCCTGAGCCTTCTGCCTCACCACCAGCTCTGGGCCAAGGCCTGGGACAGCCCCTGAACCCCCGGCAGTTCACAGCTCAAAATCAGCAGAGGGAGAGGTGAAAGCACTGAGACAAACCATCAGAGTTCTGACAGACAGGCTGATTCAAAATAGGTGTTAGAATTTATTCCCTCTGGTGCCAAGACTGTGCTGTGCCTCTCCTCCATTTCCTGACCACCAGCTGCCTGCCTTCACCACACTGAACAGTTGCCAAGTGCATTACAACAAGCAGAGAAAGCCATTTTCAGAGATATCTGCAGCAAAAGGAGCCATGAAGGCCATTGTTACAGTCCCCAAATCGAATCCAGAGTCTCTCTTCACACCACATAACACAAACCCCAACTCCTGTCTCATTAAGGGTGCGTGTCATTAATAGATCACTCTCCCATCTGTGGAAATATGGAGTAAAGTATCCCTTTTCTCTATAATCTGTCATTTCAAGGTCTTGAAACTGGTTTTAAAGTCTGTGTTTGAAAAAAAGAAATATTTGCCTTGCTGCCTTTTTTTTTTTTTATTTTTAACCACCCTAGGACACAGATTTAGTTACTTATCAAAGAGTATTATTCAAGTTTCTGTTCAGAAAACAAACTTACATGGTTTGGATGCAGGAGAAAAGCCACCCAGTGTTGACAGTGCTGGAGTCCCATCTGGATTTAAACCTTTCGCCTTCAGTTTAGCTTCCTGTAGTGCCATTTTCCTCTTTTCTACTTCTTTATCCAGAAACTCGTAATTGGGCTGTGGAAGTAACAATGAGGTAAGAGGCTGAGCTAAAGTAATTCATAATTTCATCTCATTTCTGAAAAATACTCAGTTGGCTTTAATCATCTGCCAGTAATGGGGGTCATTTCCAGAATGTGTTCTCCTACCCTCCTCACGGGAGCCTTTCCCATTAGTAGATCTGTATTCCAGCATTCCCAAACTTTTGTGAGAGCCATAACTCAGCTCAAGCTGCACTGAGCAGGAAAACCAAACATCTCAAACGTACCTTTTTTCTGGTATAAAGCTTGAGAGTTGTCAGGCAGATCTCTTGAATCTCCTCTTCCGTGGTGCCAAAGAGCAAGAACCAGTGAGGACGAGTGGGCAGCGGAATCTGAAACCAAACCAACCAGTAACAGGGATTACAGCCCAGCCTTTTTGTTTTCAATGTCTGCATTAATTTTGTTGAGAGCAGCCCCCTGGCAATGCAAGGCAGAGCTCACCTGCAGGGCCCTGGCAGCGAGGTAAATGCAAGCACACGCAATGGTCTCGGGCTGAAAGCGAACAAACACGTTTGTCCGAAGGCTGTCGTTCATGTAATTCCTAAAAAATACAGCATGAAAGGTTGGATCTCTGCTTCACTTCTTATTTTTAGAGGATAACAATACTGGAGACTCAATTGACTTTATTATTTTTTCTGTTGTTACGTTAAACGTTTGGTTTCTGTGGAACTGTGGTATTTGGTGTTGACATGGGTCACTTTGTAACAGTCTGCACTTCGGCACTGCCTGAAACCCAAGGCAACAATGTGTAGTAGAAAATGCCAGCAGCATTTCCTGGCTGCTTCCTCGGTTCAGTTATCCTGCAGTGTCCAGAGCTCACAACTTAACAAGTACTTTGCATCTGTCCAGCTGTGTGCCTCAGACACCAGCGGTGTTGTATTTAAAAACCAACTTAAAGCTCAGGTGCCAGCAGGAAAGGACAGTGTATTTGCAACCTACCCTCCTCCAGAGGAAACCCAGGCAGTTCTTAAAACACTGACTGCACTTAAGTTTTGTGTGCCTGCAGTCCCATTTACTTCATCCAGAGAGGCATCCAGTGAGCTCACTGAGTGCTGGAACAAGGCCTGTGAGTTAGTCAGGGCCCCACTCCCCGGAGCTCCTGGTTTGCACAGGGGGCACTACCAAGCAACACGTGCCAGGAGATACAGTAACAGCAGAGACCTCCACGGGATTTTAAGTTCCCAAGCTATGGAGAGAGGAACAGCAGTCAGTCAGCATCGACTCTGCAATGCCTGTGCCCAGTACGGCTCTAGTGAACATGCTGCATGCACCAAAATCCTCCCTGGAGTCCAGTTTAGCCAAATCAACCAAGTAAGCACTGGAGATTGTCCCCCACGTGTCCTTTAAACACTACAGCGTACAGCAGGTAGGAACAGAGACATTCAGAGACAGTTGGAACAGTTACTTCTGGAAACAAATATACAAATCCTTGGCACCCCTGGCACCAGGAGGTGCTGCCCGCTGGATGACGGCAGGGAGTCTCGGATGAGAGCTTGCGCCGGCTTGGCTGGAGAGAAGGGCAGCCAAACCCGCCATCCCCAGGTCAGGGCTGAGGTGCAGAGGGCAGGGCTCTATGACTTACCATCAGGGACTACCCTTCAATCAAAGAGTAGAAAAAAGAACAAAGTTAAATTGAGTTCTCCGTGACTGTGCTGGAATCAAGCCATGAAAATAGTGAGCAGAAACAAGCACCACAATGTTTCAAAGCGTGTGTTTGGGTAGGAACTTACAGCTCATTGCTTTGCATAGGGATCAGCAGGCTTGTTATTTCTGCTACTATTTTCCTGGCTAGGAAGAGAATGGAAAATAACTTACCAGGCTGTCTGTACCAGGGTTTGATTACGTTCACATTCTAGGACTTGTAAATACATAACAATGATCTGAGGAATAAGGGGGGGGGGGAAGAGAAAAAAGACTAAGTTTTAACACATACAGCAAGAGAAATAAATATCTCTATAAATACATATTTTAAAAATCAAACAGTATTCCCAAACAACAGGGGCTCCTTTTCTAAGCACACACTGTAAGCTCTCACGTCACTGAGTTGGAAGGGACCCACAAGGATCACTGAGCCCAACTCTCAGTCCCGCCCAGGACCATCCCCAAGAGTCTCCCCATCATGTTCAGACAACTCTAAGATTTTTCAGAACCAGCCACCACCATTGAATTTTTCCCAAGGCAGCAATTTCAACCCAAGTCAATATGAATGTTTGCCCAAGTACTCTGGTAAAAACATTAACAACAACTGCAGAGGGGTAAAAGAGAAGAATCCAGGTCATTCTGCCACCTGTGTTTCTCGTTCCACAGCTCACAGTGATGCCATCAAGGTAGAGTAATAGGTACAAATTAAGATTAATTTTGAGAACTCACCTTATGAGGATGCTTGACATGAACACAAAATCCCAACTCCTTCAGTACCCTCCTTTCTGCTTTGATTACTTGATTTTTGGTGTTTATGTAGTTCTGATCAAGTATCAGGGGGCTTGGAGTCCTATAGTTTGCAAGAAATAAAATCAAAACTGTTTTGCATATCCAAAAACAACGGCAACTCTGTTTTCCCTTCCAACCAACTAATGGCAACAGAAACCGGTTTTCAACTCCTGCAAGCAAGTTTAAGCATTAATCTTGTGCTGTCCAAGTTTAGATAAACTAGTTTAGTTGCTGCTTTTGACTAGCTATGGATTAGATGGCTGAGATATAAAAAATAGCCTTCTGCTGCTGTGTATGCAAACTACAACTGCTCCAGCTGCTGGAAGGAGTCGCTTGGCAGGGAGGATCCCAAAGAACCTTCCTCTCCATGGCAGAGGTGGGGGAAGGAACGTGACACAACTGCCTTTGCCAGGCAGGACTTCAAAGCACAAGTAAGGCAGAACAGGGTTTTTCCCTGATTAATATTGAAGTAGCAACTTGTGCTTTAGAAATTGCAGTTTCCTATAAACTGAAGAGAAGATTATTCAGCCTTCAGAGAACAAGGCAGCCCTGGCTCTGTGATGTGTGAACAGCTGAGTGAAGCACAGAATTTCCCCCCTGAAGGGTGACAGATCTCCCTGCACCCCTCACCAGTGGGTTCCATGGACATCCCTGCTGCTGTGTGCATTTCCAAAATGAGAGCTCATTCCACAAAGAGGTTTCAAACTCTAGCACTGTCTAGTCCTAATTCCTTCCACATCCAGCACCTGAACTCTGCAAAGCACTTTAACCTCGAATGACTTGCTGTGCACTTTATGCACAAGTGTCACACTCCATGTAATATTCTTTGCTTTGTCCGTGCTTAGACTTGACCTTTCAACATTCCACTCTGGGTATTTGAATCCACTTCCTCCTGAAGACAGACCAGCTTTTTCCCCTCTAATATGTCTCACACATTCCATGTGCTTTCCAAAGCAGAAGACTGTTTTTGGAGCTCCTTATGCTCTAATAAACCACAGTCTCTGTATATGACACAGCCATTACATTACCTTCAAAAGAAAAAAAAAAAAGTAATGCAAAGCACATTCAAAATACAGCTTTTGTTGTATCAGGCAAAATATTTCACTGCTAACTTGCAAATTCCATGAGTGGATCTCACTTCTTCCTTCCTGACAGGTCACAGAGCAGATAAAACACTGCAAACCAAGGTTCCCACCCCAGGAAGACAAAGGGTTGCTTTAATTACGAGGCTGGATGAGGAGCTTCCCAACTTCCATAACCCAGTTTATGGCTTGACTCCTGCAGTCACCTGGGCAGATGCTGGTTGTCACTGGCAAAGCACACAGCAAACCATGCCCTTCTCCAATAAAAGCACAGGGGTGTCCAACTGGAAGCACAAGGGGCCAAGAAGCAGCTCCCAGCTCTGGAAGGAATTACTGCAGCTTCCTGGTGCCAGGAAGGACCCACAACTCCAGCACCACCTTTGCTACTCCTGTCTGCTAAGGAATGCCAATCTTCCATGTCACATGAAAGTAACTCCTCTAAGTTACGTGTTACTCTCACTCATCAGGGCAAGGTTACAGTTTGCCATTTCAGCTACTCCAAATAAATCCAGTCAGAACAAAGGGAGTTTTTGGAGGTTTTTTTGGGTTGGTTATTTGGGGTTTTTTCTCCCCCATAAATTAACTGGAAAACAAGACCTTTTCAAGCTTATTTGAGGCAAGTTCAGTGAGAGGCTGATGTTATCTGAACACTCCAGCACTCCAAAGGCAGGTTGAACACAGTGCTCTGGAGTGAGAGTGGGAGAGCCAAGCCCAAGTTCTTTCCATCAGTGAAACTGAGTCACTTCCAATTAATTCCAATCAATTATACTGGGGTTGATAACAACACTTCCTCCAGTATTACTCTCCACAATTTTATCCAGAGGTCACTGGCACTAACAGGATCTGCAAAGCATCATCCAGAGCGAGTCCAGATGTCCAGGCTCAGTTTAGCAGAACACTTCCTCCGAGGTGGGACATCTTGGGTCATGGATTTACACAGCCACAACTTCTACTAAAAACATCCCCAGTGGGACGACAGGGCTGCCTGCACAGGACCATCCAGCAGCCCTGGTTCCCCGTGGCCCTGCACTCCTGGCCAGCTGTGCAAGGAGGTTAACGCAACCCCAGGTGCAGCAGGACAGACAGGAGCCTTGCTGTGAGTTAATTTGTCACTGTCCTTCCCCAGGGCCACGGGATCAGCACCAACAGCTCACCCTCAGCACTTGTTCCACAGTGAAGTGTCAGGAGACCCAACAGCCCAAGTGGGCTTTGCTTTACTCTGGTGTCCCATGTTCCAAATTCCAGAGGCCTACAGCTCTAAGGAACCCATGAAAAACATCAGTTTGTCCAGGCAGCATTTCCAGAAACACAGACTTCTTATCCACTTAGGGAAAAATAAAAATCTGCAGAGATTTAAGTGCTTTACTGCACTTTATTACTGGTAGAAGTCAAGTTCTCCACTGTATTAAGGTTCACCAATTTGGCACTTTTGGCATGAACTCTGAAGTGCTGGTAAACAATTATTTACAAGTTGGAAACTTCAGAGATTTCCCTTTGAGAAAACTTTTTTGCTTTCTCCTAAATAAAAAGAGAAACTTTGCTACTGCATTTGCTGCACTTAGTTCTCCGTCCAAGAATTATTTTAGGTCCAAGTAACAAACCAGAGAAAAATAACTTACAACCTTATGTATAGAATACATAAAACATGACCTTCAAGCCCAGGATAGCCAAGGAGTATTGCAAATTCTTACTCTGGATCTGTTTTACAGATCAGCACTAGAGCTCCAGGCAAGACTTTATCATTAACAACAGAGCACACAGTGTCCCCTCTGGGAAGCCAATCCAGCACTCAGATGCAACACTTGATTGGGATTAAGATTGTGTAACAACCCAACAGATTAACACATTCTGTAATGTGCTTGTAACAATAAATAAATTACAAATACCCATATTTATAAATCACTCTGACAAATGAGCCCTAAGTTCTCAACACAGCTGCAGCTTCATTTGATGTAATATTAAACTCTGATGCCTCTGGGATGACTAATCCTTTGGAGGAACAGTGCCCTGAGTGCAATTATGGCCACAGGGAGCACGGTACTTGTGACAAGTACAGCACAACAGCAGTGTCTCCTCTCAAAGACCAGAGAGCTGTTAAGTTGCTCAGTACAAGAGCACGAGTTCTGTTTGTCTCCCAGGTCAGAAATCCAAGCAGCACAGACTTGCAGGGCAGTTTGAAGAGCACTATGTGTGTAACATTAATGCAGCCACTCCCAACCCCACTGCAGGGACCTGTGTCCCGCGACCCAGACCGCCCCGGGTGGGGTCGCAGCACGACACCAGTCGCGTTTGGTTCCAGTCTCAGGACTTTCTGCAGCTTTTCAAGCACATTTAGAAGAAATAAAAGCAACTTCAAACTACATTCTACAAGGTAAACAACAGTTGCACTTTGCTCAGAACACATGTTTCGGCACACAGTTATTTCAAAGCAGTTTTTCCACAGTACGAGCTTTTCTCCATGCACACAAACATTTTACATGCAGTTCTACATCACATTTGCTCGTCACAGATCCAAAAGAAAATATGCTTGTCCAAAACACTTGTTTAGCTTTTTCTTACTTCTCAGCATTAGAAATACCACCTCTAGTTGACTACACGTCTCATAAAAAGAAAATTCCAATGCAATTCCCAGTTCTGTAAACAGGTACATAGAAGGGACTGCTTACATCATAATGGGTATAAATTTACAAATCCAAGATGTCTGTATCTTTGTTTTACTATGAATGCAAACTGCAATTATACAGAGCTAGAAAGTGGAACTAAGAACCCAAAACTGGTTAAGAAAGAAAGCAAAGCCTACCCAAACTACCCCAAACGTGTGTGCAGGTTAAGAGCTTCAGTTAACAGAAAAACTAGACTAGAAAAGAAAGTACAGCAGCCTGAGTGTTTCAGTTCTGGGTTGTGTGTGAGAAACTAACTACAGCCTACGTGTTAGCTTCAGTAAAAAAAATAAAAAATAAAATAAATAAAAAAAAAGGTTAAGCTAGTATTCTAAAAACCTGGACAGCAAAGAAAAAAGCTTATAACAAGATACAGGAGTTCTTCCAAATGGTTCACCAGCGGCCAACCTGTTAGTCCCCCGGTTCCAGTGACCTATTCTCAGAGCACTGGCTTCTCCTTGGGGATTTTCGATACTTCACTCACTGTTGCCATGACGACAGCTTCATCTTTATGTACCACTCCACATCACCCAGGCTTTGGTAAATGTAGCTGGTCGCTGTATAGTCGGTTGCAAGGGAAAAAAGAGTTGAAGTTAATAACGTGTACAGGTGATGGAACTGTCAGCTTGTAAAAAGTACAGAAAAAATGTTTACATCCTGCTTGCTAAAAATAAAAAAAAAAAAGGGGGGGTGTGCAAGTCTGAATGTCAGACTGCAGCATTTTAAGGTTCATTTCATGCAGATTCACTCAGAATCGCAGAGCAACAATACCCATTTCTCCCGAAAATAATGGGTAGCAGTGCACGAGTTCTCTGGACATGATGCACTTTAGACACCATGTAACATGCACAAGGTGGGATTTGGAACAGGCTAGCTGGAAAGATTTAAATTCACAGGTTAAGTTCAGTTCCTCTGATCCTTCACACAGCACACAGAAGCAGCTAATTCGTATTCTCAGCGCAGAGACAAGCAAGGCATATGATTAATTAACCTTCGCTGCCTGGACCGGGGCCAAAACGTTACTAATCACTGAACCTGCTCCAGCAATTCCAACACCAGACTCCCCTACCAGAACTGCGGGGACAATCCCACTGACCTCACACCCCGCACCACTGCTCACGATTCCCTCGGGGCTGTGACAACCTGAACACCAAACCCAGCAAAGCTCAGTCCCAAAGTGTAACGCTGACCCTTTCCTCTTGGACCTACAGCCAACTCGGGAAAAACAGCACGAGCCAAAGCTTCGGCTGCAACAGAGGCAGAACCAGGATCAAGACACCAACAAACAGCTGGATTCCCTAAGGGATTTCTACTCTGTTTCTCAGGAAAGGTTACACGACACAGAAGGTTAAATTCCTGCTGTAACCTGGTGTATTTTACAGGGCAGTGACATAAACTGTGAATTTAATAATCCAGCCAGAACCAAAATCCTCTTACAATTACAGAGTTCCTTAAACTTTGTGGGCAACCAGCCACTAAAAGCAAAGCTGAAGCCTCCAATCCCAGACTATAATACTGCTGCCCAACAGAACTAAGGAGATTTTGTGTTTAACAGCAACTTAGGGAACTCCTCCCAAGCAATCCTTGTTCCTCTCACTACTTTGTTAACCTGCTTTACCCAAGAACAAACGTTGCTTCACACATGGAAAGCAGCACTGGTCTCTCCCAGCTCTGCAACACCTGCCCAGGGCCAGGCACCAGGACAACACAACTCCCACCTTCTGCATTAGAGACCTTAAAGGTGCCTCCAGCCTCCCACACTCAGTGACACATCAAAGCTGTACACACTGCAGGCCAAGCCAGGCCTTATTCCAGGTATTTTCTACAATGGCTCTTTTTCTAGGAAATAATTACTGCCATCACCAAAAATTCAACTTCTTCACTGAAACCTTACTGGCACCACAACCATACTTGGACACCACACACCAACGAGGGAAAAGCATTAAGACTACTGAATATGACTAAAAATCTGGAGAATACACAGCAACCCACTACTGACTACTCACACCTAAAACTACCCTTCGATAACTGCAAGACAGTAAAAACATCAATTAACCAACCTAAAGCTACAACCGTGGGCCTAAAACTAGGACCAATACTCGTGACTTGCAGCTAAATAAGGAACAGAAACGGGTCTACCAAACGAACAAAAGCAGAAGAAGTCGGGATTGCACTGTACTGCCTACAGAGCAGCCAACGAGCACTCCCTTCCCAACTTTAGGTCGTTGAACTTAGCCTGGAAAAACACTGTGAATCGAACGCTGCAGTACATCAGCGGTAACGGGTGTTTACGATCGCAACGAAGCTGATCTTACCTTTTTGCTCTTAACTGCCGCAAGTGATGGAACACGTTGATCACGTCCCTTATCCGGCGAGGCGCCTCCTCGATTTTGGACGCGAGATTGATGCAGGCCATGGCAACAATCTGTAAGGGAGGCGCGTTTCCGTTAAGAAAACGCTATTTAACCGCGCTAAGACTGGAATTGCGCCAGCAAGAAGCAAACCCGCGAGGCCCGAGGCGGGCGGCCCGTCCCATCCACCCCACCCGCTCGGTGCCACGCTCACCTCAAAGCTGTGCTTGACGAAGGACTTGGAGTAGAAGAAGCGGTGGAAGAGCACCTGCCCGGTCGCCATGGCCACCTGTGAGGGCAGAGGGAGGCGCGGAGGGAGCGATCAGTGCCCGGCGCGGCCGCCGCCATTTTGTGCCCCCCCCCGCCCTTCCCGCCGCCACAATGGCGCCGCCCGCCCTGCCCTGCCCTTCCTTCCCTTCCCTTCCCTCCCTCCCGCCGCAAGAGCCGGCGGGCCCCACCTGCGGCAGCCGCAGCAGGATGCCGGCCGCCTGGATGAGCTCGCAGCCCAGGATGCGCAAGTCCGTCTCGCACTGCAGGTCCAGCCCGTCCTGCATGGAGGGGGTGGGCGAGAGCCGCTCCTCGGGGATCAGCGAGTGGTCGATGGTGAGCGACACCTCCGAGTAGAGGCGGTCTCCGATGAGGATGCCGGCGGGCGCGGGGGGCGGCGGGTTGGGCGCGGCGGGCGCGGCGGCGGCGGGGTGCGCGGCGGCGGCCATGGCGGGGACGGGGACGGGCCCGCTCCGCTCGGTGGGGCGGCCGGCGCGGACTGCGGGCACCCCGTGACGCGGCCGCAGCGCCGCCCGCGCAGGGACACACGGGAAAAAAGAGTCCGCACGCCCCGCCCCCCCCCGGGCAGCGGCAGGGGCGGGAACCGGGACCGGGAATGGGATCGGGAACGGGATCGGGAATGGGAACCGGGAGAGAGACACGAATAGGGGACGGGGACAGGACCGGGACAGAGGGGACGGGAAGGGGAGTGGGAAGGGGACTGAGGATCGGCCGGGGTTGTCCTGACACCGGGAGCAGGAACCGGGAACGGCAAAGGGAAGGGGCCGGCGCTGCCCCCGGACCGGGACTGGGAACTGGCCGGGTTGCCCCGGGAAAAACCTTTAAACCAGGGAAGGACACGGGCTAGGCCGGGTTTGATCCCAGACGGGGGGCCGGGGCCGAGCGGGGCCGTTTGAGGTCAGTGCAGCCCCCCCGCCGGCAGGGGCGGGACAGCGGGGACAGCGTACCAAATAAACGCCGTGCAGGAGCTAACGGGGCTCGGGCCCTTCGCTCAGCACTGCCCGGGGCCTTTGGGCGCCTGCACCACGGCACAGGACATCCGTAAACTCGACTGAAATCAAAATAAACCAGGGGTTGCGTTCTCGGGGAAAAGGCACCTCCGGCTGCATTCATTAAGGAAGAACACACAAAAAAGGTCTGACGGCTCCCGCAGTTTAAGCCGCTGTAGATAATAAATGTGTAACTGAGGGTTGGAGAAACGCTCCCCCCTGGAGCAGCCCCCCCCCGTCCCGGCGGGGCACGCGGAAGGGCACAGCGGCGCGCGGCCGCTGTCAGCAAGCACCGCGCGCCCGGACGGCGTCCGGAGGCGGCTCAGCGCTGCCCGCCAGGCCCTGCTGTCGCGCTTCCCCCGCTGTCGCGACATCCCCCCGCTGTCGCGACTCCCCCCACGCTGTCGCGGCCGCGCGGGACTAACGGCCCGCAAACTGCCGGCGGTTGCGTCACTTCTGGGAACTGCCGCATCACCTCGCGCCGCGAGCCCCGGATCCCTCCGCGGCCGTCACTGCACGCGCGCTGACCGGGAGCTCCCGCCCCCCTTGGGCAGCGCCGGGCCCTGATTGGCTGGCGGGGGTTGAGTGGCAGGGCCGCCCCGCCGCCCGGCCCGCCATGTTGTGAGGGGAGCGGCGGCACCGCCCGGGTGTCCCGGCCGTGTCCCCGGAACAGAGGGCGAGGCGGTGGAAAAGAGCTCTGAGACCGCCGAGAGCACCCTGTGCCCCATCCCCACCTTGTCACTCGGCCCAGAGCACCGAGTGCCATGTCCAGGCCTTCTCTGGACACCTCCAGGGCTGGGGACTCCACCACCTCCCTGGGCAGCCCCTGCCAAGGCCTGACCACCCTTTCCATGGAGAAATTCGTGCTGATGTCCAACCTGACCCTCCCCTGGCAGAGCTTGAGGCTGTTTCCTCTTGTCCTGTTCCCTGGGAGCAGAGCCCGACCCCCCCCTGCTCCCCCCTCCTGTCAGGGATTGCAGAGCCAGAAGGTCCCCCCTGAGCCTCCTTTTCTCCAGGCTGAGCCCCCCCAGCTCCCTCGGCCCCTCCTGCTGCTCCAGCCCCTTCCCAGCTCCATTCCCTTCCCTGGACATGCTCCAGCCCCTCAGTGTCTCGCTTGTCTGAGGGCCCAGAGCTGCCCCAGCACTGGGCACACACCCGAGGTGCCCCTCAGTCCCCACGCAGGGACAGCCCCTCTCCAGTGAGGGCCAAACTGCTCCCTCAGTCCACTGTCCCAGAGAGGCAGTCCCGCAGGACCTGCCAGAGGGGACACGTGGCTGTGACAATTCACTGAGTGCGGGATTGTCACTCAGATGGGCTCTGCCCGTGCGGACACCCCGAGAGCTCTGCAGCTCCAAGTGCTGCACAGGACACAGGAAAGATCGGTTTTTGTATTCCAGGTTGTCCAGGATGAACAAACCTGCTGGGAACAGAGGTGTGAGGCTGCCAAACCCCCAGGGAGCCGGGCCAGGCTGTGGGATCATCGTTAATGGAGCAGAGGGGCAGAGTGGTTCACTGCTGCCAGGTGGTTGTGCCAAGCAAGATGAAGATAAAAGCATCTGTAGAGATACAAATCCAAGATTTTTAACCTTTGTCTCCCAGGCTTCCACAGGAGCAGCCCTGATGGAGGAGGCTGAGGTGCTTCTGGGCTGTTTCTTCCTCCTCATGGGGTGTGGCCCCTTATTTTCTGTCACGGTTACAATTGTCAATAAACTTCCCTAGTTTTATAAACAACTGTTTCAGAAATATCACCAATCCCACAGCGTGTTTGTTTTATAGCCTGCCTTTCCATTTATAGCTGGGGGCTTGAGAGTCTGTAACCATCACCAAAACAGTGTTTTTAATGGAAAATAGAGCATTTAATTGGGAGCTATGTGCAGGTTCATGGATCAGCAGGGATTCCAGGCATTTGGAAGGGAATCCAGTTATATGGAAGAGCTCACCCTCTTTTCCTGGTCCTCTGCCCAACTCTCCCCTTTAGCCTTGTACCGTACAATCCCTGAGATTTTAAAAATGATTTCCAACCTGGAACACCACTGGCCTTTTAGAAACCTGCACCAGTCTTTGGTGTCGGGTTAACACAGCCAAGAAAAATCCAGTGAGCCCACAAGGCTGGTGCCAAACATCCCCGCAATGGCAAAAGCCGTTTACAGCCCAGAGAAGGGACAGAAGGTTAAAGAAATAATAGTGAAAAGGAGAGTTGCGGAAAAGCTGACTCAGTTCTCCAACCCTCAGATTACCCTGGAGTGAAAATCCCGGCTTACGTGGTGTTTGCAGAGAGCAAACAGCTCTTTCCATGTTCCAGCCGGGCTGGAAAGGAGGACAGACGAGTCATGGAAGCAGCAGGTGACACTCAGTGCACTGGAATTTGCCCACTTTTTTATTTCCACGCACACACCCATCGTCTGTCGGGTTTGCTCTGCTCCAGTTTTCCAGGTTCCGCTCTGATATTTTGAGAAGTGCGTTTGCTCACCCTGCCCCATCATTCTTCCCACTTCTGGGTGGTTTCCTGTATCTATTTTTGAGTTTGGTGAAGTCGAGCAGTGCCTTCTCCTCTCACAGCAGGATCAGGTCGTGGTGCCAGGACACTGCTGGAAAACACCAATCAATAATTGCTGCTCGAGTCCTGATGAGGCACCAACGAGTCTGATTCTCTTGGAGCCCTTTGGCCTGGAATTGTACAATCCATGGAAGCTTCTTCCTTAAAACAGGTGTAAACTGAGTTTGTTCTTCCAGATGTCTCACTGCAGGCAGAGACTCCAAAGCTGAGTGATAAAACATGGAAAAAAAGGGAACACCTCGTGGAAAGGGAGTTCTGGATATCCCAAAACCTCTCTCCTAGTGAGTAGTGAGACCTCCTCAGTGCCCAAATCCTGAGGATTTTACAGGCTTGGCAGCAGCTGTTTCCCAGAAGAAAATTCAAACCCAGTTTCTTATCAAAGAAGTGCAAATTACAACATGCAATTACCTTAGCAGAAAAAAAAAGGATTATTTTGGGAAAATAAGAATCTGTGATGACAGAAAAATCTGATTTCCTTGAAGAATGATGGATGTAAGAAAACAATGTGACAGGAGGTTCAGCAGGAAAATATTTTGACGTGAGCAGATATCCGAAATTTTCTGCTGTCACATCAAATAGACCAGGCTAAGACAATGCAGAACATGCTTAAATCAATTTACTCATTAAATTCTAAAATCTCCTAAGTAAAAAAATTAGTTGAAAGTTGTTTGTTTGATTTTTTATCAAATCATTTAGGAGATGGACTGCAGTTCTTCATGCTGAACGTGATAAATTGAGAATCTGGAATTACCTGCCATCTCAGGGATAAAAATCTGCATTATCGGCTCTGACAGGACTGCTGACTGCAAGCACAGCCCCAGCACAGGTCGAGTGCTGGGTTTGCATTGACATAAGGGACTTTGGTGCCCAAAACCTTGGCAGTGGGATTTATCCCAGATAGACAAACAATGATTTCCTCTGCCAGACTACATGACTTGAGGAGGAATTCCTGAGGCACTTCTGTGAAAGATTTATCAGACTCCAGTCCTGGGGTCTAAACCAGCTCAGAGGAACAAGGAGGATCACTTGAAATTGCCCCCAGAGGGCGGGTTCTTCAGACTCTTCCTGCTGGTTTTGAAAGAGGCAAGAGGAACTGGGCAGGGAGTTCCACCCTGCAGTTTGTCCCCTGAGTACCGGGCTGTGAAACCGCGGCGGGTGGGGGTGCTCGGGGCTGCCAGGGCTTCTCTGTTTCGGCTCAACTGATCTGCACCTTCCACTCCCCAGTCCCTCCCTCCCTCTGTTCCAGTGGCGTTTCTCTGGCCACGCTCACTCCTGACTCACTCCAGCCAAGGTACAGCGGGTGTTTGGCTTGAAGTGCTTATCAAGAGAAGGTTAAAACATTCTTCCTGCAGGAAAGCAAACCTACTTGCAATTATTCTGTCATCCAGAATGTAAAATACAGTCCTGGGCGCCGGAAGATTCGTACCCTTCAAACCTCACACTCAAGGTGCAATGCTTCTTCCCTCTTGTTTGCTCAGTAAATCTGCATTTCTGTAAGTGTTTTCTGGATTTCTCAGAAGACCTAGTGCCTAATGAAGCCTACTTCCCTCAGTTACTGAGTTCATGGACTTGGGACTTCAGGTTTGGCATCACAACTCACACAAATTGCTTCACCTTCCATCTGTAAGGCACTGGGAAAATAAGGAAATAAGGAACACTCACCACATGAGTTTTTCCTCCACACTGATGTTCACCAGCTCACCTATTTGCAATGGTAGTATTAATACAAATAAATATAAACATATAGCAGTTTGATGCATTTACAAATTAAAGTAATTTAAGCTCAAACCTGTTTTCCAGCACATATAAAACTCAGCCCTGTTTTGCTCATTGAGACACACTGGTATTCCAGGAAAAACCCGTGGAATTTGATTTACTGGACCTTATCAAGACCCACTGAGCTGCAGGTCAGTGGGAGCCCATCCCATCTGTGCTATAAATGGCTCTGAGAAACAGAAACTGGTAAATGTGTCCAGCTACAACTGACACACAGTTAATGCCCCTTCCTCTGGGACAGGGCAGGGCTGTGACAGCTCTGTCACCACGGGGAGGGTGTGTCCTTCCCAGCCAGGACACCACTGCCAGGAGCAGGGGAACCCTCACCTGGCAGCAGCACCTGGGGGTGAAAAGGTTGTGTGTGTGTTTTCTGCAGTGCCTCAGGGTTTGGCTCAGCACTGTTTGGTGAATACCCCAAAATGTGAAGGTGTTCCATGGACAACCAGGCTGTTCCATGTCCCTGAGGTGGCACAGCCCCCCTCCCTTGGGACAGCCAGTTCCTGGAGGGTCAGGAACACTTGTGGCCAGCTTTGGGAACACACAACCAGCCTTGGTGTCATCCCCACCAGCAGGTCACCACACACTTTAAACCAGATCCACCCTGGGGGAGCTCCCACAGAGCTGATATTCCCATCTGCAGGTCAGACACTGGGAAAACAGCAGCTGGGAGAGGATGATGTAGAGCATGGACCAGGTTCCCCAAACTCCCAGCACAGCCCCTGCTTGTGGTGGGAGGTTCTTCCACCCTGTGCCATCGTGGCAGTAGAAGGGCTGGCCTGGGAATGTGCCTGAGTTCATCCTTCATGTCCAGTCGTGGTTCTCCCAGATCCATCCCAGCTGGGAAGCACAGCTCAGGGTGATACCCTGGAGTGGGTGCCAGCAGAGCTGAGGGAAGCACTGAGGGGATGGAAAAGAACAGGCTGTATCCTGCCAGGCTCACACCAGGGACAGATATAGCCCTGGGTCAGGCAGGAGGGCATTTGTCACTACGGGGAGAGGCCTGAATTATTTTTAGGCCTTACATCATTGCAGCTTTGAAGGACAGGCAGAGAAAGATGAGGCTGCTTGGCTGGCCAGGGCTCACCCTGCTGTCATGGAGCAGTGACCTCAGAGCCAGGGAGTGTGTGCATGGGCAAACCAGCACGGGAAAACCACCCCTGGGACCCAAGGAGTGAGTGCCAGCACAGACAGGCCACCCCTGGGACCCAAGGAGTGGGTGCCAGCACGGACAAGGTGCCAAGGGCAGTGTCTGGGTTGTCATTGCCGTGACACTGCAAACCTCAGCATCACACGTGCCACCCTCCCCCTGGCCCAGCAGGCCCAGCCTAACCAGCAGGTGAGCATTTCCAAGTCAAATCTCTAAGATGGAATGGTTTTACCCAGGAATTTCCTCACTGTCCAGGCCATGGGGAGCCCACCCAGCCCGTGGCAGGAACGCTGGTACAGCCACAGGATGTTCCATCCCACACCACCTCTCTCTGCAGCAGCAGCCACAGCAGACTTTGCTCCCTGACTGCAGCATTTCCACGAGCCTGGGGGGTGTTTGTGAGCCCCAAAGAGCTCTGTGCTGCAGCACTGAGGCCACAGCACCACATCCTGCTCTGGGGACAGGCTGGGGGTGGCTGTCACCCGAAACTCCTCATGTGATGGGCTGCAGAGCAGCTGCTCGGTGTAGAGAGCTGGGCCAGCAGGTGCTTCCCCTGCACACCCAGCCGGGACAGGGACACCAGCAAACCTGCCAGCACCTCCCCCCTCACATATCTGCATTTACTGGGCACCAGAGAGTGCCAGGTGTGGGCAGGGCCAGCAGCACTGGCCGTGTGCCTGACCTTGGGCACGCAGGAGGTACCAAAATATTCCCTGCAAGGGGTGTGAGAACGACCTGAGGGGCTGCACACCCTTCTCCTGCTGTGCACCAGCAACAACCCCCTGCTCTGCCAGCCTGAGTGTATAGAAGAATAAAAAGCTGCTTTTAAGATTAAACAAATGATTGCTGCTACCATCCAAATATTGTAATACCAGTTGGCAAAGCAAGGAGAGCAGAGGGCAGAGAAATAGTAGAGCTGGGGGTGAGTTAGACATGTCAGCTGGCCCCTTCTCTCCCTGTGGGAATTCCTGTAATGGTCTGTGAGCTGTTCAAGCATTTCTTCGTAGCTTTACAAGCTTGTTCTGCTTTTAAAGCATTTTCAAATGTCTCAACCTCAAGAGGTCTTTTATGCTATTTTTTCCTCCCCTGAGAATGATTCAAAGCAGAAAGATCAGATCCATCAGGTCCTTCCCCCTTCACCTCTGCTCCTCTGTCAGGGACATAATTTCTCTCACAGCATCTCAGTGAAATCTCCACCAGGCTCTGAGTCAGAGGCAAATTTCCCACAGAAAAATAGCACAACCTCTTCAGGGTTGTGTGTCGTGGTAATGAAAGAAAGAGGGTCAACTCAGATGGGATATTGGGAAGGAATTGTTCCCTGGGAGGGTGGGCAGGCCCTGGCACGGGGTGCCCAGAGAAGCTGTGGCTGCCCCAGCCCTGGGAGTGCCCAAGGCCAGGCTGGACGGGGCTTGGAGCAGTCTGGGACAGTGGGAGGTGTCCCTGCCCCTGGCAGGGTGGCACTGGATGGGCTTTAAGGTCCTTCCAACCCAATTCCATGTAAAAGCTCATATTGTACCTCACAATCCAAGAAGGTGAAAGAGCTTTTGATATTATATCTTGCTAATGTGTTTTTTTGTTTGTTGGGGTTTGTTTGTTTGTTTGGGGTTTTTTTACACGCTTCCCTATATTTTGGGGTTAACTATAAGCAGAAAAGTAACTCCTTTAGCAAATCACCAGCGGGTTTATTTATATAAGACAACTGTATTAGTGGGCTTTTTTAAGTGGTTGTTTGCCATCTAGTGGGGTGATGGGATTTTGCAGAAAAGCATCAGAATGGTTATTGTTGTGTCACCCCTTCAGTCACAGGCGAGAAGGGACTCAGAGACACCAAGAGCCAAGGGAGAGGCAATCAAAGGGAGAATATATGGGCAAGATTTTCCTTACTGATCGAACCAACAGCAACGTTCAGCACCCCCAGATATTGCACTGACAGCCCACGAGCCATTTGTAAATAAAAGAAACCGGTAATTTGAATTAATTAGTCCTGGATCCCATCAATGAGCTCTCTGTCCCCGTGGCACCAAGACAGAACTGGTATTCAAACACACACAAGGTGTGCATTGCCAGGGGTACTGGTGTGTAAATGGACACTGGGATATCAATATCCCAGAGTATTTCCAGCACTGGTTAGTGAAGGGAATTACCCCAGGGAATACAATTAGTAAAAAAAAACCCCTTTGTGCTAATGGGTCATTTCTGAGGATGTGGAAACACATTTTGCTCAATGATCAACAGAAACACGAACTTCTACCTTCATCAGCAAAGTTCCCCCACACTGTACAGTACCATATCATAGAGGAAAGCTTTTCTTTAATATAGTTCTCATTTTGGTCACCGTCATCGACTAATTCTGTCACTTATTTTGGGAACTATTCCACTGCCAGCAGAGCAACTCCTGCAAAGCCCTTTCCCAGACTCCAGGTGAAGGGAACCCTTTGCAATAAATTACTGAACAGTCTGTTTTACAGGGCCCCTTTCCCAGCAGGAGGCAGCACTTCACTAGGAAACATCCCCAAACTTGACAGCACTCGTGTCTGACCTCAGGTAAAACCGAAATTGGAAGTGAATTGAACTGCAAGAAATCAAAGTAACACCCACGATCTCCTGCCTGTCTCCAGCACCTTCCCTTCACAGAGGCTTGTGCAGAAGTGAGGAGAGGATCCTGCAGCACTAATCCTGCAGCACTAATCCTGCAGCCAGGCAGGGGAGAGGGTGGGAAGGGGGGCTTCAGAGGGGCTCAACCAACTCCAGTGAGAGGGTTGGAAGCGCAGGGATCTTTAGAAGGGAAATTCCACCTTTATCCTGGATTAGCTGCAAACAGGACTGTACCAGCAATGGATTAGGTCAGGTTCAAAATGTGTTAGTTTTGATTCTGTGGCCCTTTTGTGCCTGCAGATATTACCAGGAGGGGCGGAAGAAAGACCTTTTGACCTTGATGTGCAGCAGAACAAGCCTGGTGCTGATTGCACCCTCCAAACTCAGTGTAACCCACAGGAGGGACCAGCATAATCCACTTGTTCCCTTTAAGCCCATTTGCATACATCACTACCAAAAGAAAATTCAGTTTGCTATAATTACCATTTTTACTGCACTGGAGCTGAATAGAAAACCTAAAGGACCCAGCCAGCTGAAAACAGCAGGATCTCAACCGTGCACTGAACAGCTCTGACTGCCCCATGCCCACACCGCACTGAAATCCCCAATTTATGATTTCAGACTCGTGTATTCCACAGGTTCGTGCTCCCCCAAATGTTTGTCCCTTCTCTCTGGTGACTCTGGAGCAGAACAAGGCCTTCCCTGGAGCCCTTTGCTCCTTTGGGATAACCCACAGTGCATTCAGAGCTCAAACCCTCTCAGGGCTAAACCAGGGGCTGGACACTCACCTGCTCCCCTCCTGCAGCCACAGCTCCCTCCCCTCTTGCAGCACCTGCAGGGAGATGGTGGCACCACCTCCACAGCCCCAAACAGCCGTCCTGGATCCCAGCAAACATTCCTGCTGCTCAGCATCCTGCTCCCAGCAATGGGGGGACTCTTCTTGAGGACTCCAAGACCGAGCACGCCCCACCATGGCTTTCTTCAGGTCCTCACCCAGCTTCCAGCAAACTCAGGAGTTTATGGACCAGAGCCACCACCTCACAGTTTAGGTGAACATTTCTGGCCTGGGAGCCTCCATGGGATCTCAGCACCCAGCAGCTCTGGGATAAGCAAGCCCTGAGCCACCTCCTCCTCTCCAAACAGCAAACCCTCCTCACCCTCCCCTTGCCACAGCTGCCCATTTTGTAGCTCTTTGCCACCTGCAAATTGATGCCTAAAGCCGGCAGCTGGCTCTCTGTGGTCCCAGGCACTCCCCTCTCCACACCCACCTCTCCAGGAGCTGAGCAAGCCCTGTTTGCTGTGTGATCAGTGAGAACTTTCCAGACAGTTCTGGCCCAGTCCAGCTGACAGTTGTGCAGGGCTGCTTTTCCCCAGCGGCGCTTTGGGATGTGGGGCTGGTTGAGGCAGAGTGTGCTGTGTAAACTCACACAGCCCCAATAAATGAGAGGTGTTCCCAGTGGGCCCCCTCGGGGCCTGTCAGGTTTTACCTCCCTGGACCATCTGTGAACGTTTAAGGAGCTGCTGAAACCCACTGGTGGACAAAAGGCATTGCTGGCATTCTTGGGCTTCGTGTCAAGCTGTGTTTCCTAACCCAGAATGTGATGATCCAAACAAGATGCATCCAGCCAGACCTTTCCTGAAACCACCAGGCCCAGTGGGAGGTGTGGTGAATCCAGAGTGTTTGCTGACATTCTCTGCAGGAGAAAACTTGAGGTCCAGCAGCCTCGGGTGTGCAGGGAATAACGTGGGGTGCCTGTGCCCCAATTTACAGTGACCACAAACACGCCCATCCATCCCACCCCACTGACATCACTCATTGTTTGCCTTTTCAGAATTCCATGAAGGTCCATGAAACATCTTTTTTCCCTCTTTTCTCCCAAACAGATTGGGGAAAATTGGCTTTAAAAAGGCTTGGCACAGGCTGCCCAGGGCAGGGGTGGATTCCCATCCCTGGGGGGATTTAGGAGCCCTTGGATGTGGCACTCAGGATGTGGGTCAGTGCTGGGGAATGGATGGACTTGCTGGTCTTAGAGGGCTTTTCCAACCTCAGTGATTCTGTGATCCTGTGAAAATGTCACTATTAAACCTTGTGTCCGGGGGTAAAGGCCCCTGAAGTGTCACCTGCGAGGGGTGTGGGGAGAACAGTGAGCCCCGTCCTGCACAGCTCCAGCGGGACGGGCCCAACCCACTGCAGGATTCTGGGATTCTGTGAACTGAGGCACAGCCATGGACAGCTGCAAAAACACACTCTGCTGCTGCCTGAGCACCACTGGAGCAAAGGATCTTCACACTTGTGTCCTTCAAAGGAAAAACAACACCCCTGGCCAGGAATGTTTTCCCTTGGGATGGAAGCCCCAGAGCTCAGCCAGGCACAGACCTTTGGGTCCAGGGGCCTGTTCTGTCACACGTGGCCTCCTCCTGTTGTTTACTGGGGAATAAAGAGTCATCCCACCAAAGGGTTGGAGCCCTTCATGAGAGTGTTACGTGGCAACACAAAGTTATCTTTTACAAAAACTCCGTGAAAACAAAGGACACACATCATTTCCATGAATAATTCCAGTAACTAGAAAACAGAGGTGGTTTTTTTTGTTCCTGACCTGGAGGCAGGTCCCTTCTGTGATCATGGATTTTTAATGATCTTTATCCACGCTCTGTGCACTGAAACCAGGGTGATTTTCCTGCTGAGGAGGAGCCAGAAGGGAAGGGCAGGGGCAGAGACCAGGGGGCAAAACTTGGCTCTTAAACAATAACTGTTGCTTAAACATATTAGTACTTTTGTCCTGACAAAGCCAAGGGATTTCAGTTTGTCCTAAAAAATTGCAGTTAATTAGATGGACAGGATTATCACAGAATCATAAAACATTTGGGGTTGGAAGGGACCCAAAGACCATCTCGTTCCATGGCAGGGACACCTTCCACTATCCCATGTTGCTCCAAGGCCTGTCCAGCCTGGCCCTGAACATTTCCAGGGATGGGGAGTTTATATCCACAGAAGATGGACACAACATTTATCTTACAATTTATATTGTCCCCATTTGTAGGAGCAAACAAACCTAAATCTTCTGGTCTCCTGAGGCTGTGTGAGACCTTTCAGGGCTGCCTGGTCCGGGGGGATCCCCTGGTGGGGCAGGACCGGGACCGGCTCCTACGGCATCAGTGAGCGGGAGGGAGGCCCTGGATGGGGCACTGGGGTCCCAGGGGGGGCTGGCCAGGGACATCCATGTCCTGACACAACCAAGCCCAACACAAACTGCTGTGAGAGCTCCAGCTCACTTCAGTGAAACGCTCACGTGGATCAGGTCTGATTTTTGCTTCTTTCTTTGCCTAATTAGACAACGGGGAGATTTATGGTACAACTGAGCCAACTCAATGGAGCTGTAATTTGACATCCAATTAATCACTGTCTGTTCCTACACAGGTGCAGTAGAAGTGCTTCCTGACTGCTGCAGGCAGTTTCTATGTTTCTATGGGAAAAAAATCCCAACTAAACCCCATTGCTTGTTTCCTCCTGCGATTCCAGCACGAAAAGCTGCTGGAGAACTGTCCCTGCCCCAGGGCACGAGGAGCAGGGTGGTCACTCCCCACAGGATGGGCACAGTGCAGGTTGCTGGAGGCACAGATGATCCTTGATGCTGCTCAGAGTGAGAGAAGGAGCTTTTCTCACCCAAATACTCCTCCCTGCAAGGCAGGTGCCTGAGTGCTGTCAGTGGGGAGGGGAGGGATGGTGCTCCTGCAGGTGCCCAAGCCTGGTGAGTGTGGGAAGCTGTAAAGGTGCCACCAGCACAGGAAGGGATCCCAGTAAAATCCTGGCCCTGGTGGAGTTAACAGGAGTTTTGCACTTGACCTCAGCGAGGTCAAGGATTTTACCCAAGGAATATTAGTCACCAGCACCAAGATGAATTAGATGACTTGTCAACAACAGGCAGGCAAGGTTATTCCCGTGGGCTGCTGGGCTTGGAGCTGGAAAAGCTGGAAAAATAAAGTCCAGCTTCTTCCATTTGTCCCCACAGTGCGTGTGGTGCCTGCAGGCAACACCTGAGCGTTCATCGCCCGCCTTACCCCGTGCCGTCCAACACGGGAGAGGAGAGGAGGAGGGAACTGCAGGGTAATATTTCCTTGGAACACTTCCCAGGGCTGGGCTCAGGGCTGGGCTCAGCCCTGGGCAGGCAGTGGCGGTGCAATGTGGCTCACATTTCTAGGAAATCCCGTCAGTGGGAGCCCCGTGGAAGCGCGCAGGGCTCTGAGAGTCACGCCTGGCCAGCCCCACACACACACACACATTTCCAGGCTCTGGAAATCCTGCCTTGGCTTTCAGGATGTGGCCCGCTCGGGGCTTGGTAAACCAGCAAAACTGTCAACAGAAATTAATTTGGATTTTCGAGCGCAGTTTAGCACCGAGGAGGAAACAGCAGTTTAATGAGGAGGTTTGTGGGTGAACACTTCTGTTTTCCACCTGACTCAGGAATGGTGATCCTGCCTTCCCACCTGGGCACAGGAATATCTGTCTGGGCAGATAATGTGACCAGCAGGGCCCAGGTGTGAAGGGGTCGTAAAAGAGCCATTTGGAAACACTTAACCAGAAGGAACACAAGAACTTCTCAGGGAATAATAGAACAAAATAGAATATTTAAAAAAAAAAAAAGGATTTGCTTGTGAGCAACAAAGAATTACATGAAGTAGTTAAATTTGTTAGAGAAATCAATGATTACATATCATTTGCCTGGCTAAATATCACTCATCTTCCTGTTTATCCTACAAACCTTTCACCATGGAACTATTTTGTTCTTCATGTTCCAGGGGCTCCCCTGTGGACTGCACACAGCTGGAAGCCTCCCCTGTCCCACCAGTGCTCCCACCCTGCCAGTGGGAGAGCGGCTCCCAGGCTGGGTCAGCTCCCGTCCTCCCTGCAGAGGTGCTGTGTGATGGGAGCAGCTCAGGGGTCCGAGGTGTGAGCCAGCTCCTCAGTGCCAGAGCCAGCCCCTCAGTGCCAGAGCCAGCCCCTCAGTGCCAGAGCCAGCTCCTCAGTGCCAGAGCCAGCTCCTCAGTGCCAGAGCCAGCTCCTCGGTGCCAGAGCCAGCCCCTCAGTGCCAGAGCCAGCCCGCCACCCCCTCTGTCCTCCCAGCATCGGGCGGGCGAGGAAGCGGTGCCCGAGCTCCAGTTGTCCCTGAGTGCAGTGTGAGGCCACACACTCACCCAGGCTGGGATTCCAGGAAGATCCGTGTGATGTGGTGCAGAAAATCATGGTGGATGTCAGCTCTTCCAGGAAAGTGTGGCTCGTTGTCCTCACATCAGTAGGATCACGTAAGTGGGAGATAATATGTTGAAGGATTTGTTTCCTGGAGAAGTGATGCTGATCTGTAAAACTCAGAGGGTTTGGAGATTGGGCCCATTCTGGAGTGTTCAGGTCTGGATTCAGGTCCGGTTTTCCAGCTGCTGGCTCAGGTTTAGACCCTAAGCCTTGGTCTGTGCCCCCAGTTTGTAGAGGGGATGAGCCCCTGTTGGCAGGGAGGTGATGCCCCACTGTGATGGGGGACAGGCTGGCTGAGCCCCAGGATCACAGCCAGGACCCCCCAGAGCTCACCTGCTCCCACAGACCCCCTGGAAGTGGCACTGCTGCTGCCCCTGGGGGACACACCAGGGGCACAGGGCTGGGATTAATCCCTCTCCCCATCACCAGCCCTGCTGAAGAACAGGATTGCCCAGGGAAGGGGAACTCGCACCCCCAGAGAGAGACAATGACACCTTTTGTGCTGAAAGTTGTGCAAGGCAGAGGCTGTTCCTGGCAGGGAGGAGCAGATGCTCAGCAGAGTCCTGGTGCTGGGGCCAAGGAGGGCGTTTGCATCCATCCCTTTTTCCAAGAGGAGCCCAAGGACCCTCTGCTGAGCCCACCAGGAGCTCCCACATTGCCATCTGCAAGGATGAGCAAACCAGCCAAGGGAATTCAGCACAGCCAGAGCCACCAACACCTTCCCTGCTCAGAGGGTGGCAGAGATTTAAATCCAAAACCTTTCTGTACATGTTGTTTTAAAAAGAACCAGTAAAAACTATTTATATATTTGCTTGAGAAGTTCCCTGCTCTCATCCTACACCAGACTGATGATCCCTGTGTTTCTCCTTTCAGGAGCATGACTAGAATAAGTTACCAGCTGAATTTCTCTTTCATTTTCCTCCAAGTTTTAATTTAAGTCAGGAGAAGTGTGGCTGAGCCTCTTACTGGAGGGAATGGTTGTTTGGCACAGGACCCGGGGCTCTCTCTGACTCCAGAGCTTCACATCCCATATTGTTCCCATCCCGTTGGGACTGGGAGGCGGGATGTGAGGGCTGGAGACAAAGGTGCTGGTGACAAAGCTGGGGACAGCAGGTGGAACAGAGCCCTGCGTGCCTCCCACACGAGGAGTGTTGCACTGATGATGCCATGACACTGATGGCATCACTGCTCGCTGCCAGACTGGATCTTGGCATGGAGGTTGAGAAATGCAGACTATTTTGTCTGTTAGGCTTGTTTTCAGTGGCCCACCTCCCGCCTCACTGAACTCACGCCGCAGTGGGCGAACTGGGGATATAATTTTGGAATTCAGGACCATAAACTCCTGAGCTCACACCTAGAAATTAACTTCATTCCCCTCAGACCCAGTGGTGTGTCCTGTGGGCAAAGGAAGGATTTATTGGTGCAGGTATTGAAAATGAAATGGCTGAAATCTCCTTTCCTCATGTGCCAGAGAGTGCGAGGTACACGTTAGAGCAAAAAGTATTTTTTCCTGATTTTCCCACCTTTTTGGCAACAGTTTTTTTTAACAAAATATACATTTTTCTAGGTTGGAAAATTTCAAATTTTATTTCTACTCAGCCTTGACTGATCTCTGAGTTAATTTCTTCACTTGCAGACTTCTCATTCCTTCCCCCCCCCCGCTTTTCCTTTCAGTCTCTCCTACAGTACTTCCTCCACTTTGGAATCATGTGAAAGCAACAACGAAAATCAAGCAAACTGGGAATTTTTCAGGTTTGGAGAGATTTTGAAAAGTTACAGTCAGAGAAGACAATTTAAAATTAATAAAAAAAAAGAAAATAGAATTCAAAAATTGCATTCAGTTGCAAAGGGGAGCAAAAGCAGCAAAAGAAAGAGGGCAAATCAAAACAGTTAAATATTTAAAATCATTTCCCATCCGTGTGAAATCTTTCAGATTTGCCCAGCTTAAACCTGAAAGAAGCAGCACAGGCACATATAAACAGCAAAAGGGTGAAGTCCACTGAGGTTAAATAATGAGGAAAATTAACTTTTCACATCCAAGCGACGGAGGAAAGCAGAAGGCCCTTGGGCCTGGAACGCTCTCGGCAGCGTCGGCAGCCACCGACACCCGCTCACAGGCTGAGGGGTTGGGGTCCAGGGGGTTCCCAGCCACATTCCCTGCATTTCAGGACGTTGGGCTGAGCTAAAAAGCTGGATTTCCCACGAGAACGTGGAAGTTCCTCCTTCACACCACCGATGTCCCGGTGCCGGGGCGGGCGGGCCCCACTCACCTGGTGCTGGCACCTCCGGCAAACCAGGTCTGCCCCCGGGGTTCCCGAGGCGCAGGAGCTGGGCCTGGGGGCTGAGGGAGTGCTGTCCCTGTCCCAGGTTTGGTGGCACAGGGCTACAGGTAGGTGGTGGCCTCGTGGCTGTCTCCCTGGCGCGCCCGGGCCACGGCCACGCTGAGGCACTGCAGCCACTGCTCGGCCTTGCGCTCGTCCTGCGCCTTCAGCACGTACGTCCTGCCCGCCGTGAAGATCTCGAAGGCCCGGGGCAGGCTGCGGTCCCGCCGCTTCCTCGCCACCACCCTGACGCTCTGCACCTTGCTCAGCTCGATGGGGCTCTCGTCGGGGTCGTCCTTCTGCAACGCAGCGGGGACAGCCCGGTTATCGGGGGCTGAGCCACCTCAGTGCACGTCTGGCACCCCTTGCAAGTGTCCCAGGCTTGGAGCAACCTGGGCTACTGGAGAGTGTTCCCTGAAAACTGGGGACCCCCCGGCAGCAGCTCCCGTGTGGGGCGTTGGCTGTGGCTGTTCCACCCTCGGCTGTCCCTGCTCCATCCCCGGCTGTCCCTGCTCCATCCCCGGCTGTCCCTGTTCCATCCCCGGCTGTCCCTGCTCCATCCCCGGCTGTCCCTGCTCCACTCCCCGGCTGTCCCTGCCACACGCTCTGCAAGCGGCAGAAGTACCACAGGCAAAGTGAGCAGCGAAACCCTCTGGAAATGGTGCTGGGGAGCAGGGAAAGGGAGGGATCGAAGGGAGGGGTGGTCTCTGACTCACGGACTTTCCCTTCCGGAACAGCAGCTTGTTGCCAGCCAGGGTGAAGTAGCGAGTTTTCCACCTCTTGATGAACTTCCACCGGACCTGCTTCTCCTTCAGCTTCCCTTCGATCAGGGGTTGGCCATCCTGGTTCACCACTGGGGAGGTGAACACAACAGCCAGGGGTCAGTTCTGCCCTCCCTTTCTCCCAGCCAAAATCCAGGCCCATACTGTGCTGCAGGAAGGTTGCTTTGCTTTCCTCATCTTCCCAACCTCCAGCATTCATCCAGTGCCATCCCCTTCCACCAGCCCAGGTTGCTCCAACCTGGCCTTGGACACTCCCAGGGCTGGGGCAGCCACAGCTTCTCTGGGCACCCTGTGCCAGGGCCTGCCCACCCTCCCAGGGGGAATTTCTCCCCAGTATCCCATCTATCCCTGCCCTCTGGCAGCTTGAAGCCATCACCACAATATCTCCTCTGGGTTTCTTTTCCCTTTCTCTTCTATTTTCACACCGATAGCCAGGACAGGGAGGATCAGCCAGACTGGGGGGCAGCCCAAGGCACAGGCAGACTGAGAACGGATGTTTTTTGATGGGCTGTTTGACTTGGAGCCCATCCCAGCATCTGTCAGACGGGCAGTTGTCCCCTGGCTGTTCTCCCACCCCTCAGCCCCAGTTTGTCCAGCAACACTTTTCCTTGAAAGTGCTGGTTGTCATCTGGGCACGAGGCTCCCAGAGCCCGAGGGCTCAGTGAGGGTGGAGGTGAGTGGGGTGGCCAAGTGCAGCCACCCTGGGCTTTTATGGCTTTTTGGGCACCTCCCTCCTGCCTGGAAGAGGGAAATCAAAGACCCCCACAACACGTCAAATGCAGATCAGGGCCGTGTCCTCTCCCTGCTGTTGTTTATGTTGGCAGGGGGGCTGCAGGGGGGACCGGAGCAATTTCCTCAGGAAAGACCGTAAATATTTCTGTCTCCGTGGATGGGGAGCATTTGGGAAGGAGAGGGATGAATGAAAAGGGGGTTGGCAAAGCCCCAGTGCCGGTGGGGAGCTGCAGCTGGGGCTTCCACCCCAGAACCAGGTCGTGCTCTGCTCCACGCAGCTCCACAGCTCTTCTCCGTATATTTTCATGCCAGTGCTGGTGTGTTGGGTCACACCACAGGAGAAGGTAAAGCAGAGGGTTGTTTTCTCTCTGCACAACTTTTGTCACTGCAAAATGGCCCAGATTTAGCAGGGAGCTGGTTTGGGGCTGCCCCCTCTCACCACACGCTCGTCAGTGGGGCAGAGCCACCTTTTACAGTGTCCCCTTCAATAAAAGCTGCAATTGTGTTAAATATTGTTCTCTACCTGGCTCCTGGTCCCACAGCAACACCTTCCATCTGGTTCCAGTGCAGCAGGGACGTGCCCTAACCCAAACTAAGAAGGTGCAAAGCATGAGAGGTTCAGGGACCAGAAGATGCTGAGATAGTTTGTGGTCAGGAGCACAACATGAGAAAGGAGGTGAATGTGCAGTTTTGGCCTAAAGTGAATTCTTATGGCCAAAATCCTTCAAACCCAGAAATGCTGATCTCTCTTTAAGGACTTCAGGCAGTGCTAACAAAGCTCTTCTCCTGTGCATCCACAGAGAAGCCCGTGGGGAATTCTGATGTCAGTGGTCGTAATGAAGCTGATGCCAGCGTGTCTGAGGGGCTGATTAGAAGAGAAAGATTCATGAAAGATAAGAATGAAGCTCTTTTCCAATATTTTTCTAAGCCCTTCTGCTTATTTTCCTTGTGGTTGGCTTCCCAGAACCACAGGATAATCCAGCTGGAGGGGAGCTCAGGGGGTCTCTCCCCCAACCCCCTGCTCCAAGCAAGGTCCCCTCTGGGGTCACACTGGGCTGCCCATGGATTTATCCATCCTGGACTTGATAAATCTCAACAACATCTCCAGGCAAGCTGTTCCAGTGCTTGGTCACCCTCATGGTGGGAAAGTTTAATCTTGGGGGAAGTCTGAACCTCTGCTGTTCCAATTGATGCCTCTTGCCTGAACAAGGACAACAGGAAAGTCCTTCAGAAAAGGGACTGAAGAGTGATTTAAGACTGACATTCCATAGGATTATTCATATCATGGGAAACAAATAAAGTGTATTCTCCTTAATTTGCCCAAGCAAAGACCAAGATGTGACACAAGAAATTCTACAAATAAAGATTTTCTGCAGAGCAGGGAAGGGCATAGAGTGGTGCAGTGGTTACAGATAAAATGTGGGGTTATTTCTAGTCTAACATGTGGTTAAATCACCTGAGCAACAGCCTAGGCATGTCAGGGGTTCTCCTTCACTTGACTTCTAAAAATCAGGTTTAGGCATCTCTAGAAAAACATGCCAAAAGATAGAGATCAAAGAGAAACATTTCTTTGATAGCAGCATTATTGGACAGGGTTCCTTGTTGTTTAGGGCAGCCTAGGTGGTCCCTGGGCTGGGTTTGAAATCACTCTCTGTGGTGGTACCTTGACATGGACCGTGGGACCTTCAGCTTGGAAAAAGAAATTAAAGGTTCCAAAGCTTATACTTGCTTTATAGTTATGATTGCTTTTTTTTTTACCCCTTCAGAACACATAATGAGGCAAAAACTATTACCCAAAGTCAAATAAAAAATTATTTACTATAATATAGAATAACAGACTGGTTTGAGTGGGAAGGGACTGTGCCCCAGAGCCTCACCATTTCTTCCCAATATCCCATCTAAATTTCTCCTTTTTCAGTTCGAGAAGGTCATGAAATATCTAAAGGTCCTGAAATATCCACTTCCTAAAGCATCTTAACGTAGAGACACCAACTCCAATTTAACCCTGAACAGTTCCTGTTGGTGTGTCTGCTGGAATTATTTCCTCTGTTCTGCCTTGCTTTCTTTGCACAACTTCAGCACATCCAGCTTTAAGCAGCTTGGGTGCTGAATAAAAAAGCAAGAAAAACCCCTCCAAACTCTTCCAAGACGAGACAGATAAACCCCAAAGCATTAAATCTTGCGTTTGCTGAAACATAAAATCCTCCGCAAGAATCCACGGATGATCTCAGCCATAATAAACTTGAAAGAATGGAATGTGTGGCAGAGAAATGCAATTAACCCCCGGGAGGATGGATTCCCTCTTCCATTAATCATCACCCTGGAGAGAGCATGGTACCAAACGCAATTCCCAGGGAATTGCTGTTTTCCAGAGGAATTCACCAAAAGCCCCTCACGGTTTCCCCCAAATCGCTGCCCACGAGCAGGAGGTGCAGCCCCCAGGAATTGCTGCCACAGCTTCCCAGGATTCCAGAGCAGGGAATGTGCTGCAGCTCCCTCACTGCCCATCCAGTGGTTTTCCTGAATTGTTTTGTGCCGGAGCTCCTGAAGCCAGCTGTCAACAGGGGGCTGTGCTGAAATGAGGCTCCCAACAACCAGCTCTTCCTAAGGAGGGAATTCTCAGTTTGCCAGCATTCCAATGCCAGCATTCCAATGACTGTGCTTGAATGGCCATAATTGAAGCAAATAAGAGTGTAGGCTGCTTTTCCTGCCCCTGACACCAGGGCAAGGACTGTGTTTGAGGAGGATTTGTGGGAATGCTCCCCCCTCAGTGGCAGGGAAAACCAAACTGGGATGATTTACCAGCACCTCTGGAAGTGTGTGGTTGTACAAGACATGCTTTGCAACCAGAGGAATGCACAAGAAACACTCCAACTTTCTCTGGGTTCGTTGCCACTGTGGGTTCATCCACCACTTGCTGAAGCATAACTGGCTCTTTCCACACAGGATCAGCCTCCAAGTGTAGTCCAGCTCCAAAAATCCCCCCAAAAATCATTGAGCAACCTATCCCAGGTTGCTCCAAGCCCTGTCCCACCTGGCCTTGGACACTTCCAGGGCTGGGGCAGCCACAGCTTCCCTGGGCATCCCAAGGTCAAGGCTTTAGGACAAAATGCTTGCCCAAGTCTGGAGAATAAAAGACATCTTGCAACACGGCATCCAAAAAAATGCAACAACCCCCCACATGAGCAGAAAACCAGAAGACAATAATAGAAAAAGAATTTGCCTCTGAATTCCTTCTCCAGCAAGAATTCGGTTGCTAAACTGCATTGCTGAGAGGGAGAAATTACTGCCTTGTCTTTCAAAAGTATTTGGGGTTTCAAAGTGTCTGTCCCACTCTGGAATGAAAACAAAAGATGTTTCACAGCCTTCACATTCCTCACCAAGCCAAGGAGACCTTAAAATCTTCTCTCTTGTGCCAGATCTTATAAACCCAGAGAGACCCCAGAGGGTCCCTCTCTGGACTCTTCCCAGCTGCCACAGCTCCCCATCACCAACACAGAGGTGAATTTGCCATTCCCTGCAGATTTTATTCCTCTGAGCTCTACTTTCCACGTTCCTTTCCTGAGCTTTCCCATGGCCCATTCAAGACTTAATTACCTTGGTCTTCTAAAGGCTTTTGGAGCAGAGAAGCAAATCATGATAGTCACAACGTGCCTTTCTTACAAAGTTGTCTTTAAACTGAGACAAAGAGAGTCATTGCTGGCAAAAAACACCTGCCACCACCACCAGAGATGCAGCAGGACCTGTGAGCTTCACTCCCTCCATCCTCCACCCTCAGCACACCCCCCACACCGCTGGCAGGGGCTGGACCTGCCCACGTACCTGTTGCCTTCTCGGGGTTGTTGCACATGAAGCACTGCCAGGCTCCTGCCTCCTCGCTGTAGCCAAACAAGTCAAAGAACCTCACTTCTTCCAGGTGCATCTGCACGTGGTCCAGGTCCTGGGCCAAGAATGAGAGAAACCAAACTCACTGACCAGGTGAAACACTGCCAGTCAACAGCTCGTAACCCCAGAGCCCAGAGAGTCCAGAGAGGGTCCTTCCCGTGTCTCCTGGGGATGGACAACCTGCCAGGGCCAGTGTGCTCAGCAGGACATGCCTCTCTCCCCACCATCAGCAGCAGTTGATGTATAAATGACAGATTAGTCTGTGGAAGCAGAGATTGGGATCTCTTTTACCTCCTCAGCAGCGCTCGGCCCGGCACGTTCCAGCCTTGGAGCACAGGTGTGATGAGGAGCAGCTGAGGGAGCTGGGGGGGCTCAGCCTGGAGAAAAGGAGGCTCAGGGGGGACCTCCTGGCTCTGCAATCCCTGACAGGAGGGGGGAGCTGGGGGGGGTCGGGCTCTGCTCCCAGGGAACAGGGACAGGAGGAGAGGGAACGGCCTCCAGTTGTACAATGGGAGGTTTAAGTTGGATATAAAGACAAATTTCTTCACCAAAAGGGCTGTCCAGCCCTGGCACAGCTGCCCAGGGCAGGGGTGGATCCCCATTCCTGGAGGGATTTAACAGTCCTGTGGATGTGGCACATGGGTCAGAGGTGGCCTTGGCAGTGCTGGGAACGGTTGGATTTGATGGTCTGAGAGGGCTTTTCCAACCTAAACAATTCCATGTTTCTCTTATCCCCAGGGTTTTTTCAATGCTCCAGAAAGTTGTGGCCTCTGCTGACACAATGCAGTGCTGGGCACTCCCTCCTGTCCCTCTGGATCCCCCATCAGAACAAGGGTGACAAGCCAGGGAAGCAGGACCGTGAATCCCCAAAGTGAAGTGAACATCTGGCTTGCTCAAAGGAACCTACAGAATGTCGTCTTCCACCTGTTAGCATGGGAAAAGCCAGAGGATACTCATTTTGAGGTCATTAATAACACTGTATAATTCAGTGTATTTTAAACCCCGTTACTTCATTTGGAAACCAATTCTGATCTCACACCTAAACAAACGCTGGTGTTAAACAACACCAGCCAAGTTACTCACTGCAAACACAAAGGGCATTGCCAGCACTGCCCAGAAAACCCTCCTGTCTGTTTGTGCAGGGTCTCCACAGGTCTGCAACACCCCAAGCTGCAGCCCAAGGAAAACATGGATTTATGCAGCCAGTGGGGAAAACACCATCCCTTGCCAGGGCTGTTAGTCCATCCCACTGAGCAAGGCTGTGCAGGGGATGCAGTTGTCCCATTCCAGCCTTTGTGGACAAACTCTAGCACAGCAGAGGGAGCAGGGCACGGTCAGTGGCTTGTCCTACCCCTGATGTGCCCCAACCTCCCGCTGTGGCACCTTGGAGGGCACAGCTGGGCAGAACGATGGCACTGCCCTCCATGGGTCTGTGCAGGACATCCTAGGACAGGGGGACAGGCTGGGCAGAAAGCCTGGGAGCTTCCCCATCCCAGGAAAAAATCTGACAGTGGTTGCTCTGAGCCAGCTGTGACCTGAAAGAGAGCAAATGCCACGGAAATATCAGGGCACCAATCTGGCTCTTCCCCTCTGTACTCGAGTACGCTTGGAATAACCTGCAAAAAGCCACTTCTTTCAGGAGGGGAAGCATGGGGGGAAAGCTTCATTGGAGAGGAGAGATTTATCTCCCCCCACGCCCCGTAATCTTGGAAGCTTGAGTGACTCCCTTGTGCAAACGTGCAGCTTGTCCCGAGCCGGCGAAGGGCGAAGGGAGGGACAGAGCGAGCGAGGGCTCAGAAATGTGAGCTCTGCTCTCGCAAGGCTGAGCAGCAAAAAAGGCTCTCTGGGGGCATCACAAGGGGCTCGTAAAACATCCCCACGTCCCTGCTCTGCCCCGCCTGAGGCAGCACAAAGAGCCAGCCCCGAGCGGCACCCGCGGCCTCAGAGAAAGCTGGGAGAGGCAACCGAACGGAAATCTGGGAGCATGCACATCTGGAAGTGCTTTGCTTCTGGCACATCTTAAGCCCTGTTGGATAAATATTTCTCTGTGGCACGAGGAGGCTGCCCAGTGAAACACAGCGTGCTCTGTGCGAGCCAGGTACTCGCTGCAGTCCCGGGCCGGCCTCAGGAGTCGCGGACGGTGATGAAAATCTGAAAACATTTCTCAGAATTTAGTCTGGAATAAGGCACTGATGTAATGGATTTTTCTCCAGGTTTGAAAAATGCTTTAGAGTCCACACTGGGAAAAAGAGTAAATTAATATGTTCTGGGTTAGACACAGGAGCAGAGGGCAAAACGTGGAGTGATGGCAGAGCAGTGCTGCAGCACCGTCATTCCTGCTGAGTGCTGGGGGTCAAACCTTCCTCACCTGCTCACAGAAACTCATCATCATCACAGAACAGCTTGGGTTGGAAGGGACCTTACAGACCATCCAGTCCAACCTTCCATAGACCAGGTTGCTCAAATTCCCATAACACAATGCATAAAACTTAATATCAAACATACCAGGCAGGGTTGATGCCGCATCGGCATCGTCAGATTCCAAAACATTTCCAATTAAAAGTGCTGCACTTAACCAAGCAGCCACCCCCCCAGCATTTCGCTTCCTGAACTACTGGCATTAACAACTACAATAATTTAGTCAGATAATTCACAGTATTTGAAGTGCTGTTACAAATGGGAAGAACTTCTGCAAATGACAAACTCAGATTAAGGCAGAAGCTGAGCTTGTCAAGCGGAGTTAAGGACTAGGCCATGACAGGAATTTCCCAGGCAGATTTTTTGGGAATGTAAAAGCCAAAGAAGACCTTCTTTATGGCAATCCTAGACCTCATCCCCAGGAAACTCTGGCAATGCACTTCTCTCAAAAAGCTGAATGGGAATTGCACTAGAAACAAACTCGGATTCTTATCAACAAACCAACCCAAAACAAACTCGGGTTCTGTGTCAACAAACTAAAGCAAAGCAGAAAGCAAATCCAGCAGCAAACTGTGGAGCCCCAGAGTGAGCTCCCTGAGCCTCTCCCCGAGGCAGATGTGTTCCATCTGCCCGGCTGTCCCAAAGGCTGGTGGCCAATCCGAGCTCCGGAGCTCCCCAACCCCGATTCAACCCGCGAAGATCGGGATCTCATTTCCCAGCTCTGCTATTTTGGGAACTCAGAGATACTCTGGCTGTCGTGGGGTGATGAAAGTTCCCAAAATAGGCCAGACACTTGTATCTGAGCACTAACAGGGTTATGCAACCACGTGCTGGAGACTAATCCCGTTTCCAGGGTGCTGGATGTGTTTTGTAGACTCTGTGTGTCTGGTGCACCACATCCAATCTGCCCACGAACCTGCCATGAAATCTTCCCTAAGCTCTTTATTCACCCCAAGCTCCTTCACACTCCACCAGCTCCGGCTGTTGACGAGCAGATCTCGGCACGGGGCTCAAGCTAAGCCAGTGCTGAGCAGCAAAGCTGTCCTAATGCCTCTGGATGAGTCAGGCTGGGATTTCAGCAGCAGCTAAAATGCTTAGCACGAGCTCCACTGTGTCGAAGCAAAACTGGCCCCAAAACTGCTCTCAGTCATGGGGGTCCCCCACCCCTCTGACCAGCCACAGCACGAGCTCCCACTTCAGCACAGCGTTATCCTGGGGGTTCAGAAGGTGTTTCTAACAAAACTCCTGGCTTCAAATCAGCCACAGCCCCGATGATTTAATCTTATTCCGTGAGACATCTTCATGCCCACAATATTCCGGGAGAGAGTATTTTAAAATCACGCTTGACAAGTCGTTTCATCCCGTTGAGCTGGATGGGGACGCTCAGGAATAAATAGATATTTGTTTTACAATCCTCCAGCTGCCTTTTCCAAGAAGTCTGATTAATAGCTTTGGAATAGCACTCGCTGAAATCCCGGAGACAGTAAACAGCTTTGAGCAAGTAATCTTTGAAACTGAGGGGGGCAAGGAATGGCACACGTGCAGGCCATCATTTCCATAAGATCCAAGGCCCTGTTTAACCAGGTGAACTTCCCAGTGGCTGCCCAACACCCCACAGTGGCAGCTGATCTGAACCTCGAGTTGGAAGCTGTGAGCAGGAAAAAAACCCATGGGCAGCATCCCTAGTTTTCATCAGCTCTGGGAGCAGTTCAGGTGGAGAACAAGCCTGGAGATCTGTCAAATGACAGCACAAAACCCCCCTGTGCACCCTCTGTGGAGCAAGGACTCACTGTAGTTACTGTCAAGGTCTTTGCACAGTTGTTCCAAAAGGCAGGGCAAAGTCCTTTTACCATTTTTTCCGTGGGAGGGAGATGAACTCTTACCTTTTGGTGGGGGAACGTTGACTGGATCATGGCAGTTTCGAAACTGTGCGTGCCCTTGAGCTGCGTCTTCTCCCACAGGGCCTTAAGGACCTGCACAGAACTGCTCTGGATGGACAGGGGTTCTGCAAACAAGCTCTGGAAAGATGGTGAAAACAGGAGGTCAGGCACTTTCTGCTTGCCCATTGACAAAGAACACCTTGGCCTTGCCATGAGAGTACCCAGGGACTGGTTCAGCTCTGGGTAAGGAGTTCTGATGGATCAATAGACACACAATTAGATACACCCTCAAATATTCCATTTCCTCTGGGGCTTTTTAAATGGATTGTGTGTTCCATGTCTTTGAGGTCTGTGGCTCACCAAGGATTATCTCCCAACCACCACTACGCAACTTGCACGTCATTTTTGCCTTGAGATGCTCATCTATCACCACATGAGCAGCACTGGCCTCCAGCAACCAGAGATTTTGGGGGTGTGCGTCTCTTTGGGAAGACGTGGCATTTACCAGTCAGTGGGAAGAGATGCTTCACTCCAGGTCTGTGTATGTTTGTTTGGACCTCCTCCAGCTCTCGGCCCTTGTGCAGGGAGGAGTTAACAGGGCAGTGTTTGTGCCTGCACTGGACAGACAGTGAATGAGCTCAGCACAGGGCACAGGGGTTTTGAGCCCCTGCACATTCACAGAAGAAGATGAAACCTTGCTGGGTTGGGTGCTCTCCCCTCCAAAGCTCCCTCTGCCAAAGGACACAACTTTCTACACCTGGAATTATTCTCACAACTCAACAATTCTCACAATTCACCGAGTTCTTCAGTTCCAAACTGCCCCCAAAGTCCACGGAACGAGGACACTGTGGCTGAACAAACATAACAGTTCTGCCTCCACTGTACCTACTACGTGACCTTGGAGTTAAAAAATGCATTTACATGAGGAGCCAAGTGGAGAGCTCACACACAAATCTGATTTTCCACACTGCAGCTATTTGATTTCACAATCTGAGCAACGTCCTTCGAACGGAGGGTTCCTGGATGGACGTTCTGTCTCCTCTTTCTAAGCAGCCCCATCAAGCCTAATCCCGCTGTCCTGCACTAATAATTTCCCAATTTCCATCCAAGGGTTTCGAAACACCATGTAAAAGTCCTCACTGATATTTTTTCAAGTTAACTGACCAGGGTTTTTGAAAAGCATTTTTTTGTGCTTATTTCTAGGAATACACACAGGGCAGAGCCACCCAGGGCTGTTAAATTCACAGCATCCCTTGCTGTGGATGTGTTACACTTTGGATAAACCCTTGGTGTTTCCAAGGCTGCTTTAGGGTGGGATGAACTGGAAGAACAGTAGGTTAAAAAACTGAGCCTCATATTTTAACTCAAACCTCACCTGTTTCACCTTGAAGTGGGATTGTAGGGGTTTCTCTTACAGTTTAATACTATTTGTAACCTATTAGGAAATCCCACACCTGTCCAGATATTGGGCTGGATTTGGAAACAGTATTAAACACGAGAAAATCACTTTAGGGGAGGTTGAACAGTGCTGACCAGACTGACAAATCCTGCTCAATCAAAACTTGTGCTCTAAAATATCCCAGTGGGTTCTGCACCTCCAGCCTCCTCCTGCAGCCCGGGGGTTGGTTCTGCTGCCCTGAAAATCCACTGCTGGACGCTTGCAAGGCACCTGGGACCCACTGGAAGTCTTGCCTGAATGAGGACAATGTGGTTTGGTCCCACTTTTTCATCCCCAGCCAGCTTGAACTTGGGGCATTAATAGAAATATAAAAACTCATAAAGTGCAAAATCACTTCAGCCCAGCAGAGTGACTTTCAGAGGCATCACAAGGGTCACAAATGAGGTGAATTAGAAGCATGTTCAATGAGATTAACGACTGAACATTTCTTCCAAGTGCAGCAGGGACGCCCCAGAGGCGCCACTGGTTTGTGTCCCACGCACCTGCTGGAAGAGGAACATGATGTGGATCCACAGTGGAGGCTGATGGCTCACCAGGGTGAAGCTGGATTTGCTGTACAAGCAGTAGTGGCCCTTCAGGGCACAGCTGAAGAACAGCTTTGCTACACAGCTCCTGACGGTGTCTGGGGAGAAACACGAAGCACATTAAAATCATTAAAAATGAGAGAAACCAAAGCCCACCCCCAGGGCACGTGTGGCCACACAGCCTGTGGGCAAACAGCTCCACTCTGGGGGTCCCTCCTGGGCCCTGCTGTGGCTGTACCCCCAAAGCAGGACCCAAACTCAGTCTAATCGGGCTCCTTTATCAACTTCAGTAGTGGTATCATTTTATAGCCCCTTGGAACAGGAACAAGCAGCTATCCAAGGGGAAGAGGCATGGAAAAGGAAAGGAGGAGATCCCTAGATGATGCCCTGGATGCCAGTGCAGGAGAGAGCTGCACCCTCAGCTCACTCGTGGGGAGATGGGGCAGGAAGGAGGGAGAGAGCCAGGACTGTCCGGGCAGATGGGGCAGGAAGGAGGGAGAGAGCCAGGACTGTCCAGGCAGATGGGGTGGGAAGGAGGGAGAGAGCCAGGACTGTCCCGCAGCACCCACAGCGGGGAATCAGCCCCGAGAAAGGGGCCAGGCTGGGCAGGGCCTGACTCACAGCCTCGTGCTGCCCTGGTGAGTCACTGTGAGGGGACGGTGCAGGAATAAAGTGCTGTCAGAAAATTTCCCAGCTGGAAAAACGAGCTGTGAGCTTTCAGAAAGCGTGGCTGATGGGGGGCGGTTCCCGGATCTGCAGACCAGGAGAGTGGGCAGCGAGGGGGGCTCAGGGCACAGGGCAGCCTGGCTGTCCAGCCACACACCAGCTTGAAACACTTGGGGTTTTAACATTTTCACCTGAGCAAGATGTGAAAGCACAGGAAAGGAATGAAATAAATGCAGTATTTCACAGGAAAGCACAACATTGGAGGAATGAGTTTGCCAGAGGTACAGAGGGATGGGTCGCCAGAACAAAGTATCAGTGGTCAGACTGTCACTGAAAATGCAGAAAATTCAAGACTGGGCAGTTGGAATCTGCCAAAAATGCTACAGAGAGGCCAGATGGCTGTGAGGGTGGGAGAAAAACCAGCCTGGGATGCTCCAGCCTCTGGTAACAACTAAGAGAAGGTGCCCAGTGCCAGGTGGGACTGGGAATCACAGAATGGTTTGAGTTAGGAGGGACCTTAAAGCTCACCCAGTGCCACCCCTGCCATGGGCAGGGACACCTTCCACCAGCCCAGGTTGCTCCAAGCCCTTTCCAGCCTGGCCTTGGACACTTCCAGGGATGAGAAGGAAAAAGGTGCTTTTAAAATCACTGCAGTATTTACAAATTGCTTGTAACTCAGTGTAATGTGCAGCTTAAGATACATTTTTGGGCTTTCCTAGAACACAGGTGCATAAATGGGCTCAGTTCTAGGTAAGCAGTGATCCATGCTTCTCCCAGTCCATCGTGGCAAGTTCTATAAACACTATGGACCAAATCCTCATGGATTTCAGAGATAAGGCAGGAATAATTCAGCATAAAAAGGCCTACTCACAACAAAACATTTTTGGTAGGAAGAACAAAACTAAATCACTTGCAGTCTTGAGTTAGCAAAAAAAAAGGTAAAAAGAAACCAATCCCAGCCTGGGAAGGTGGAGAAAACTCAGTTCCCTGAATTTCTGTGTAATTCCACTACATGTAGCTGCTCACCCTGAATTCACCTGGTAAGGAAAGATTAATTGAGTCCCAGGAAACTTGCAGGATATCAGTAAGATACAACACACAGCGTCCTGTCACCAGAACACACTTGCTCTGCAACTGCTCCCCCGGCACAAGGCACGTCCTGGCGAGTGCTGCTGATCCAGTGTTGACTAAAGGCCCTTTTGATGTGATTTAAAGCAATGAAGTCCAAATTATGGCCAAGATGGATCTGCAGCTCTTTAATAGAAATGGTCAGAAGCATGTAAGGGAGAGAGGAAGGGAAAATGAACTGACTTCCCCCAGGGGATTGAGCCTATTATATTGGTCTACATTTAAGCTACGTTTTTACAGGCTTCAGAAACAGTTTTGTACTTTAAAAACTCCTGTCAATTCTAAATCCTGAGAGCAAATTTGGAGCAGGGTTTTTATGCCAGTCTGTGTTTCCCTGTGTAACCTGTCCCATCTGACCTGAATTAGGATTTATGGAAACACCATTTATTCCATCCCCTGGCTCTGTGGGTGTAACAGCACTTCTGCACTGCCAGAGGTCACAGAGGTGGAGACTGAGGAGAAGGGAATGGAAAAATCCCAGAGACAGACTTGCCTTGTGGCTGTTTGGGGTGTGAGCTCTGGAGCTGGACGATGGATACGATGGCTTTGCCTGGGCCAGGACAATCCCTGGCACCTGTCAGTGCTCCAGAACCTCCTGCATGGGGAGGGAAGGGGGTCCCAGCCTGTGACCCCCTCCCAGGTGGAAAGGAGGCCAGGCTGGAGCTGCCCTGGCTCAGCCAAGGAGGGTTTATGGGGTGAAAATCTGTGTGAGGAGCTGAGATCTCGTTTGGACTCAGCAAAGGAGAGGAGTTCATGGCTCTGCTTCACCTCAGCAGCAGCAAAGCCAAACCTGCAGCTCAGGGTCTGGGTAACACCAAACAGGCACAACAAGGGCCTGTTTTATCCAATTGCTTGGAATTATCCCTATTGACGAGCTCTGGGCATCCCTCCATCCAGCAGCTCCTCATCTCAGCATCCCCCAGGCACTGGACCTGCTGCACCCCCGTCCTGCTCCCCTGCATCGCTGGCAGCACCAGCTGGGGACACCTGGGAACATCTCTGTGAAGGGAGAGTCCATAGGAACGTGGAATGGCTTGGGTTGGAAGGACCTGAAAGCCCATCCAGTCCCACCTGTGCCATGGGCAGGGACACCTTCCACCAGCCCAGGGTGCTCCAGCCTGGCCTGGGACACTCCCAGGGATCCAGGGGCAGCCACAGCTTCTCTGGGCACCCTGTGCCAGGGCCTGCCCACCCTCCCAGCCAGGAATTCCTTCCCAATATCCCATCTACCCCTGCCCTCTGGCAGTGTGAAACACTGCCCCTTGTCCTGTCACTGTCTGCCAAGTTCTCCCTCAGCCTGGCTGGGCTTGGCTTGGCTTGGGAGGAGAGTCCAAGTAACACAGGAGAAGGATTCTAGAACATGAACACGTGAACAGCAACACAAGACACAAACCCAGCCCACACAGGCACCAAATGCCCAGATGGCTGGTCAAGACCCCAAGGAAATGTTCCTCGGTCGAGAAACATTCCCATCTCCTGGCAAGTCTCTGAATTCTAGCAAGAGGATAAGCAACAACTTGTTTTTCCTACAGGAAACAAGAGGATATATGTTGCAATTTTAAAGTTCACAACTAAGCGGTTGTGCCTGGGGAAAAAAAAAAAAAAGAACAAAACAGAACCAGAAGAACGTCAGTAGAGCTGTTAATTGTTGCTTATTCCAGCTCAACACACTGTGCTGAACCAGGAGGGTACAGAGTCACTGGTTCTGGGAACAATCAATGCATTATTTGATTTGCATTGGTAATCCTTCACTGTTAAATAAAATCTGTTAATAGGAGTAGAAGTATGCTCATAAATTTCCTAAATAGAATCAAACCCACACACAAACATGGAAATAATAAGAAATGGATATGACTTTTTAAATTTTGGTCTTAAGCTTTTCAGCTTCCTCAGTTTCCTTTGCCTGATCTCTCCAGTTTGGGTCACACAAAGTATGCAAACAATAAATGCATTTATGGGAGAAAAGGGTAATTTTTAGAGCAGCCAGCTTCAAGAAATGCTGATTTACACTGTTTTTACCACTGCTAGCTTTGTGTGCATGCCTTAACTCTGTCCAACAGACTTCACCACTCATCTCATCCCACCCCCTGCCACGGGCAGGGACACCTTCCATTGCCAGGCTGCTCCAAGCCCCACCAAAGTCCAAGTGCTCCTGTTCATGCCACCACCCAGCAGGAGTCTCCCAGGTCGAGCCCATGTGGGACCAGCCTGTTCCCAGTGCTGCTTCCAGAGCAGATGTGACACACCCAGGTCTGTCACCACCTGCGTGGGGGCAGCAGGTCCAGAGCTGTTCCCCTCACGCTCCTGGGGGGGTTTCCTGGTCTGATGAGGATCCCCAGGAGCAGGAGGGCCATCCCCAGTGCCAGAACACGTTCCCACTGCCTGCCCTCACGGGTGGGATGCCTTTGGAACACCAGTCCTGCAGCAGTCCCTGCCAGCTCCTGTTTGCTGTGGCCCAGCAGCCCCAGCCCCGCTCCCTGGGAATGCTCTGTGATCCCACTGAAGGACCAGAGGCCCATCTGTTCCAAATCAGCGCTGGGCTCGTGGAATGCTGGAATTCCTCAGGCCGGTGCAGGGTGAGCACTGCAGGGGAGCAACGAGCCTTTCCATCCACACCGTCATCTGGTCCCCATTACCTCCCAGTACCCCATAAAACATAATAACTACCACGTTTAGGGCCAGCACGCTGCAACCTGTTTCCCCTGCTGCCTCCTCCTCTTTCAGCATTCTGTCATTAATCCCTTGAAATGTTTGCTGGATGGATTTCCTCCGGAATGGCACCGAGGAGCCAGCAGTGACTGCTGGAGAAAGGCTCTAATGCTTCTCACTGGAGCACACTGTGTTTGAATGTGGCTGCAGTGACAGAGCGTGGAACGATTCCATGGTCTCCCTGGGCTCTATCCTTTCTAAAAAAGGCTGGGCAGGCTGGAGATGGCAAACCCCTCAGCATCATCCACACACAGATAGGATCAGGTGCTTCCTTCCAACAGCTCACTGGACACTCAGAGCTCTGGGCTGTTGGCATTAATGGGGGGGTGTTTTTATCCAAATTACCTAAAAAGCAGCCAGAACCACAGTGGAAAACATTCCCCTCATTATAACCAAACCCAGCAGCCGTCCAGGTCTGTGTCTGGGAATCATCTGCAAGCAGCCCCTCCCAATGGCAGGGTACACATGGCCATGGATCTGATCCACCATCCCGGTGCATCCGGGAAACAAGAGTGGCTCAGAAGCCCTCTGACCTGCAGGAGGTCCAGGTGAGAGCCAGCAATGCTGGGGCAGGAGGGGGCTGCAGTTGCTCCAGAGCCCTGTGCTGCCTGCAGGGACAACGGGGGCCACACCAGGTAAAACTTGGAGGGCTCAGTTCCCTCCTGGATGCTGCACCCCTCCCAAAACCAACACCGGCAGGTCTGAACACCAATAACCACAGAATCATTAGAGAACCACGGGATGGTTTGGGTTGGAGGGACCTTAAAGGTCACCCAGTGCCACCCCTGCCATGGGCAGGGACACCTTCCACCAGCACAGGGTGCTCCAACCTGGCCTGGGACACTTCCAGCCATCCAGGGGCAGCCACAGCTTCTCTGGGCACCCTGTGCCAGGTCCTGCCCACCCTCAGACCAGGTAATAACAACACCTGACACAGGAATTCCGTCTTGCACCAAAGCCTTTCAAAACAACTTCAATCACCACCAGCCCCATCTCCCCAGAGGGGTTTGGGAGAAACAGGAGGGCCTTTTGGAGAGCACTGGATAAAACCAGTGGAGAAACTGAGGGACCTTGACCTCAACCACAGGGACCCCAGTGCCACTGAGGCAGCAGAAATCCCACCCAGTGCTCACTGAACAGCCAGAACCAACCTTGGGAGCATTCAGGAATTTCCTGAGGCACAGCCCAGGCCTCTGGAATCTGCAGGGTCCTGGAGGTACCGATAAGATACAGGATCACAAACCATCTGGAAAAATATGGGCTGATGAAAACTATTTGCTTAACTCCATGAAAGCTGAAGGGTATGACAAATATGGTGGGGTTTTTCCCTTTTTTTTTTTAGGAAAAGATCCCGAGGATTAAGGAGATTATAGTGATGAACACGGTGTAAAAGAATTCCTCCAACTGCTTAAGGAATGGCAGAGATGTGGATCTGGGCACAGTGCTTCAAACTAAGCAGGAACTGACCCAAACCATCTCCACCAAAGCTGAAACAAGCTCAAATAAATGGATTTTTGTGGGTTTGGGTTCCTCCTTTCTGCCCAAGCTCAAATCCCCTCTCTGACTGCAGTGCTATCCCCCAAAAATTCACTCATACACGTGAGCCTGGGGAGCTGCTGGAGCTCCTCTGCTCTTTAAAACACCCTCAGCTTGGCCATTTTCTTAGGGCAAGGTCTCCTGGCCAACAGCCCGGTCCTAACCGTGCTCCTGCTGCGGGATCATCACCCACTTCACACCTCTCCTCTGCCCAAAGCACATCCAGCCAAACCCAGCAAATATTAAATGAGATAACAGAGCTGACATGGCGATTTTTCAATGTCTTTATGAGGCATCTTCAAACTGTCACAGGCAGTTCACAGCTCCACCCTGACAGTTCTTCACCTGCATCCCCTCAGAGCTGTAAAATCCAACACTTCAGCTGATATTACATCAACTGGGACGTATCATATAAACCCAACGGAGCTTGTAAGTCAACAAGGGGGCTGAAAATCACAGCTTGTAAAGCACAAATGTTCTGTGAGGGTTAAGACCTGCACGGCAAATGCCTGACTCGACTGTAAAAAAAGCCAATTTGCAAATCACAGACAATTTTGCAGAGCAGAGGAACCGATTTTGTGTGCTCTGAATTTGCTTCTGACAGCTTCAACTGTGTGTCCTCCAGCACCTGTACCTGGGCAGACCATGAGCCACCCTCAGCTGATGCTCTGCCATCTGAGACACTGCAAATCTGCATCAGCCCTCTCTTTTCCAGACTGAGGAGTCTCCATTTCTCTTCACATGGAGGTCTCTGATTTTCTCCTTTATCCTCCACATTCAGGCCCCAGTTAATGCAGACAACAACAGCCCGGTTTGGGTGGGAAGAGACCTTAAAGACCAGCCAGTTCCAAGCCCCTGCCATGGGCAGGGACACCCTCCACTGTCTCATCAGTGCCCAGACCTGACAGGGTTCCTACATGATGACTCTGGATGCACCCAAAGGCCCTCTGTCCTCCCCAGCACATCATCCTTTGGAGATGCCACCCAGCCTGGGTGCTGAGCAATGAGGAACTCACCCCGCTCCCAGACAGTCTGCCCCAGTCACCACCACCAGAAACGGGAGCAGGGGGGGGAATTCTGGTTAAGGGAACTGAACTTGGCCCATCATCACTTAGGAATTCTTACCAGTGACACGAACACTCCGCTGAGCTCCGGGAGCTGCCACTTGAAAGCCCAGGAAGGGCCTGACTAAGGCAAGGCTACGTGGGGAACGTGCCCTCGCCCCCCTCGCTCACCACGGGGCTGGTTCCTTGCAACACACTTTGCCCCTGGTCCCTTCAGATGCTCTGTTTCGTGAGGGATTGCTCAGCAGTTCTTATCTTTCCACATTTTTCACGGCTTGCATATCAAATGTCCAGCTCAGACTCCTCCAGAACCAACAGAAAATTAGTCAGCTGTGTATACATGAATATTTTCTGATTTTTCTTTTCCCCCCAAACGTCTTATTGAAGAGTGAACCACAGATTTGAATGGGCCTTGTTAGAGTTTGGGAATCGCTGAAATCCAAGAACTGCAGGTTTTTGGAGTGGTTTGTGCAATATCTGGAATATTGTCCAAGCTGTCCCCCCGTGCATTGAGCCAGGCTGCCTTTCTTCAGCAGATTTAGAATGAGTCACATAAATCTCCTGCTCTGCACATGTGTCCCTACTCAAAGAATTTCCCTAAGAATGCTGGTTGAGGATTTTCAGGAAATTACAATAGTTTGAATGAATTTGGAAGCAGTCACGTGCCTGGGATGTATCATAGTAGGCACTGCAGAAAGGAAGCTGAGCAGTACCTTTAAAATATTCAATGTATGGCATTTGATTAATGCAGGGTCATAACACTCTGCCCTTCAAAAGGCAGACTGTTCACTCTCATGTTTCCACTGCCATTTGATGAAAAAAACCCAACCAAATTATCATAATTCTACCAAATAACTATTTCAGTCACTAAACCTGGGATTTAAGATATTTAGGAAACTCTCCAGAAGCATAAGCTTTCAAAATATATATAATTATATTCTTTTTGTGAGTGGAAACTGCTTTTCCACTTCTTGACCACTGAAAAAGTAAGGAAATAAATATTTTATCAACTTAAGTTGCTATTTGTTGGAGCTGAAACTATGTTGTATTAGAAGATGATGTTTTAAAGGACTGAAATTAATTTAACTTATGGAATCAGATACTGTTTGGAATCAACCCTTGAAGGTTGGGCTGTAAATAAATAGCTCAGGGCCACCAGTGAGTGGTTGGATGCCCAGAAATTCAGGTTAAAGGGGATAGGCAGGAGGATCCCAACCCAACCCATCCCAACTCAAAGTACTCCCTTCAAAGAGGAGGAGCACCCACAGACCCATCTCATCCACCTCCCCCCCAGCCTCACAGAACCACCTCCCCCTCATCTGCAAACAAACCCCTGCCCTTGGTGGAAGCAGCAAACACCAAACAACCCCAGGGATGGGGGGATGGGATCCCACCCACCCCAGTGCCCGGGAATCTCATCCTGTGGAGCCTCCCAGGGCTTTTGTGTCTGGGCTGGAGTGTTGTTGGACAAGACTGATGTTCCTCCCCGTCCACAAGGCCCGTGCTGCAGAGTCTTTGCTGCCCCTTTGCCTGAGCCCTGAGAGGAATCTCAGTGGGGTGTCAATGAAGTTCTTGGAATGGGAAAGGCTCATCCCGCTTACCTTCGATCACACACTGCTCAGGGATGGGAATTTTCCTCCCCATCTCCGCCACATATTCCTTCACTTTACCCAGGTTTTCCTTCAGGTGCAGGTAGAGCTTGTCCTGGTATTCCACAGGTGCTGCCTCTGCACTTCCTTCCAAGGCCTCCCCCGGCGCGGATTGTGCCCAATCTGCCGATTCGGGGTCATCGACGCTCCGGTGCGAAACCAAGGAATCTCCCAGCGGCATCGCCGCGGGATCCGCTCCCAAGGGCGGTTTCTCATCGTCCTGGCTGATGTAGATCTCGGGGAAGGAGATCCCAGCAGGGACCTCCCCGCTCTCCTCGTCCTGCCCCCCCTCCGAGCTCGCCCCCTTGGCGCGCACGGCGTGCAGGGCGAGGCTCTTGGACCTGCAGGGGGGTAAGGAAAGGAGAAGGGGTTTGGAACACAGGTAGGGCACCAAAACCACCCCAGACCCCGCTCTGCCCCTGTGCAGCTGCCTCAGAGAGCCCAGCCTGGGACTCACTCAGCCAGAGATCTGCTGGGGAACAAGCACTTCAAAAGCCAAGCTCAAGCCACAGCTTTAATAAGCAAACTAAACCATATCCATCTATCCCAACATCTGCATTCCATGGGGGGAGCGAGGGAACCTCTCTGCAAGGATCTTATAACCCCAGGAGTGGTGTGTTTGCCTTGCTGATCACACCAGGAAAGTGCCAGCCAGCAGCACTTCACTGGTCCAGGGCTCAGCCTGCAGCTCATCCTGCCCTGCACCCACGTGCTGGGCTGGAGGGAAGAGTCAGGAGGGTAGAAGTGACTCAAAGGGCAAAGTGGGTTGTCCAGAGAAGCTGTGGCTGCCCCTGGATCCCTGCAAGTGTCCAAGGCCAGGTTGGACGGGGCTTGGAGCAACCTGGGCTGGTGGAAGGTGTCCCTGCCCATGGCAGGGGGTGGCACTGGATGGGCTTTGAGGTCCCTTCCAACCCAAACCATTCCAGGATTCCATGATTAGGAAATACCTCACCCAGCCTTTGAACTCATGGACAGGAGACTTGGTTAAAATCAGGCTGATGATGCCCATAGGGATCGTGCAAATGGACCAAATCCTCAGTGTTTGGATCATTCCATGGCAAAGCTGATATCCATGAAGCCCCTGTCACATTTTACAGAGTTTGACAGATTTACCTGTTAAATCTCATATCCTTCCTTTCCTCTTTGGAAACCTGGCCCAGGCTGTATCTCCTCACTGAGCCAGGAGTGCTGTTGTCAGCATTTATTTTCTCTTCAAAAGCCTGGATTTTGACTTGAAGCTTTTCCTCTCCTTCGTTTCCACCCACGACAGATTTGAGGTCATCCAGTGGCACAGCAGGTTCTGTTTCAGTGTCCTTTTCCACCCTAAGGAAGCAGAGAGCAGAGATTTAACCCTGGCCCACTGTGGTGCTGCTTTTCTGCCTGTGCCCTGTGTCGTGGATCTGGTAAAATAAAGATGTTTCAGCAGAGATTCCCTTAGATTATTTCCAGGACCATCTTCTGGATGAATTTCTCTGATGGACCAGAAACACTGAGCATCTCTGCCAACCCTGGGTTAGAAACTCCACGGGCTGTATCTGCATAAGCAAGCTCTTCCTGATTGTCCATTGTGGAAACTCAAACCATTCTCCCCAGTTTGCTAAACACTCTGACTTATTACATAATTTTTCACAAAGCAAAAGTCAAGCTATTTTCAGAGTTTATAGAACTCTGTGGTTTTAAATGTTTGACCAAAGTACATGAAGTTCTTACCGAATTACTGCACTCTGAGTAAGAAAAATGTAATTTAAAACTCAGCAGAAACAGGCTTGGGAAAAGTTCTAAGCAATGCCACTGTAGTTCAGGAAGGAGAAAATCGAGAGTTAAAATGAACAGGACAAGTAGTTTTGTTTTAAATTTGTTATGTTAGTCTTAAAATCCAGGAATTAAGGATTCTTAGAATGGTTTGGGTTGGAAGGGACCACAAAGCCCATCCAGTGCCATCCCCTGCCACAGGCAGGGACACCTTCCACCTGCCCAGGTTGCTCCAGCCTGGCCTGGGACACTTCCAGGGCTGGGGCAGCCACAGCTTCTCTGACCAAAACCTGTGCCAGGGCCCCACCACCCTCAAACTAGAGGAATTCTAGAGAACTAAGGGGTCCTGGACAGTGTTTACTTTTTAAACTCTACCCACAGCTTTAAACCAAGTTTGTTTTGTTTCTGACCATTTCTTTGTTTGATTTTCTTTTTTTTCTTTTTTTTTTTTTGCTATGTTTCCTGATGAACAAACATCTGAATAGCTAAATCTGTAAAATCTGGATATATAAAACCACCAATGAGAGTTTTAACACAGCACTTCCAAAGCAGCAGAGTCTCCACAAGTCACGCTCACAGTCGGGGAGCCCATTAAAAAAACCTCCCCAAACTGCAAATTACCAATTGTACAAAGCCTGTTTTTAAAGAAACAACCAGAAATGCTGCAGCACAAAATGCACTTTTTCATTTGTTTTGATAAAGGCAGTTCAGGATATTTCTCTGGGGAGCTTGGCAAGTTTTGTCTTGTTTTTAATTTAAGCAAGATCTCATAATATATTAACACTGAGGAGCACTTGAAAAATATTCTTCTGTAATAAAGAACCTTGATATGACCTTTGCTAACAAATCTTTCAGGGGATGTAGGACAAGATTTAATTTATGGGGAAGCTGTCACTCCGAGAGAACTCCCAACACTGCTCCCATTGTGGGAGCTGAGCACTGAGGAAAACCTCTGTTACATATGGAAATACATGGAAAGCCTCTGCTCACAGAGAGGGGATTGATGGACTGGTGGGGTTTGTGAGTGACAGACCCGGCCCAGGCAGCCCTGGTGAAGTTTGGAAATAAAAACGGTGCTTTAGAACAGCACCTCTTTGTTCCGGTGTTCTCCTGTCGGGCTCCGCCGCCTTTGGGAAGGGAACACGAGGAAATACTTCTCCTAAAGGATCAGGGAATTGTTAAGGTTGCAAAAGACCTCAAGGAAACACGTTAATGAATCCCGCTTTCCACAGGTGGGGCAGGGAGCAGTCACTCCTCAGGGTGTGCAGGGTGCAGTTCTCGCTGCCTGCTGCTCCTCCAGCCACCACCTGGTTCTCGAGCCTGGTGGTGCCCAGGATCTCAGAGCAGGGATCCCAAGTGCCCATCCCTGGGGACCATTTGCTCTCCCATGTGCCAGCTTTGCACTCACACCAGCCCCTCGGGAGGCCAAGAGCTCAAGCCCCACGCAGGAGGCTCAGAGGGGGCTCCGTCCCACGCCCAGGGGGGTGCCTGGCAGCCCTTCCTGCTGGGCCCCCCTCCCAGCCCCTGCAAAATGAACCATTGTTTGAGATCTTGGCAAGAGGCTTTGGGGACATTGCTGAGGTTGCTGAGCAGGATCAGTTTACACCCAAAGCTCAGCCTGTTTTCGAGATGCACGAGCTCGTGGGGAAACCACAAGGACCTGCCCTGAGAGAGGGCACCAGGCTGCTCATCACTCCATGCTTTGAAATTCCACTTCAGAGAGACCCCAGGGCACAGGTCACCGGTTCAAGGGCGGTACATGAGCATGAAGGACATTTCTGCAGACCTGGAGACCATGATCAGCATCAGAAATTGGGTGTTTATGATGGGAAAAAGAGCATCACAAACAGAGATTGCTAAAAATACACTCGAGGTGGGGTTGCTGCCAGGGCTTCACCTCTGAGGGGATGGAGGCAGCAAGAATGGGTTAAGTGTGGGTCCTTGTGGTTTCTCACTGGACAGACATAATCACAAATCACCTCCTCAAACACGACAGAGGTTTGAAGAAGGCAAGTGCTGGAGAAATGATCAGACTGGTTTGGGTTGGAAAGACATTAAAGCCCACCCAGTGCCCACCCCTGCCATGGGCAGGGACACCTTCCACCAGCCCAGGTTGCTCCAAGCCCTGTCCATCCTGGCCTGGGACACTTCCAGGGATCCAGGGGCAGCCACAGCTTCTCTGGGCAAAACCTGTGCCAGGGCCTGCCCACCCTCAGAGTAAAGAACCTCTTCCTTGTGTCTAACCTAAACCTCTCCTCTTTCAGTTTAAAAGGTAATTTCATGCAGCCACAACACTGAGATGGGCAGCACTGGTGGAGCCAGTTGTGCTCAGTTCTTACCCAGATCCAGGGCTTGGAAGTGTCTCCAGATTTCCTTCCTTGCCTCCCTTTAATTGACTATATTATGCTCCTAGGCTGGATAAGTCCATTAAAACTCTGTATGTTCTTAAAAAGCACCTCTGAGGCTGAATAACTTGCAATGTTGTGACAGTGAGGGGCACCAGAGCATGGCCTGGTTTTAATTACGCTCTGCACTCCCTGCATGTAAAACTCCCTGTGTCCAACCACCCCGAGCCAGCCGTGGCTCCACAGAAATCGGCTTCCTCTTATGTAAACACACGAGTTTTGGAAGGAATGGTTATAATCCAGCCACACATCTTAAAACCCTCTTTCCCTTTCACAGCACAAATACTCTGCATTGCTGCTCTTTCTAAACCTCTGAGTTCGGTGGCTGCAGCAGCTCCAGGGCTGGGAGGGCATTTCCACGTTGATGTCTGCACCCGTCCCACTCACCCAGTATAAATCAGAGTAAACTCAGCTTAAATCAGCAGAGAACTCTCATTTTAGCCCTATCTGATTGAGCTGCTCCTTTGCTGAAATAGGCTGAGACAGAAAACCTGAGAGCTAAAAACTGCAACTGTGAAAAATCAGGGTTTGTTGTGATCTCTCCCAGCCACACTGAGACAACACAAGGAACCAGGGGCACAGAGGGCTGGGGAGGGAATCAAATTTAAAAGAAATAAATCAACCAATCAATAAATAAATAAAATCAGGGAGCAGATGGAGAATAAAAAAATCATCTGTAACCACACTCACAAAGATGATGAAGCTTCTACTCCTTGGCAAAGCAAGTCCTTAACAGAGGGAGTTTTAGAGAGAACCAGGGAAACACAGCAAGATTTTAATGGAAACCTTCTCTCGTGTTTAACTGTGGGTTTTATCAGCTCTACAGATAAATGTTAAGCACAGAAGATAATAAGGAGTAGGAATATGGGAATATTTTAACAAATAAAGTAATTTTTCAGCCACAAATTGAGGGGCCGTGATGGGTTGTATAAATTATTACTGTGCCTCAATCCCTGCCCTGCTCCTCTGCAGTTCCCAGAATACATGACACCCCTCTGGTCCCTTCAACAAGTGACATCTGGCCTCCTCTCTTCCCCAGTAAACTTGGTTAGTTTGGAACAAGTGTGTTGTTTCATGCTCACTCTGTTATCTCCACTTGGCTTTGGCATCATCTCCAAGGGAATTTTTCATTTCAAAATGCCGAGGGCTCCTTTCCACTGAGGCCTTTCCCACCAGGTGAAGTTTGAACATTTCCCACAGCCCTGCAGTAAAAGGAGGGACCCTCTCCTCGTTCCTTTTTCATTTTTAACTCCCTCCAGGACACCAATTCCTTGTTTCTCCAATGAGCTCAGTGTTTTGGCTCCAGCGCTCCCAGCCTGGCTCCAAGGCTGTCCTTCATGGTTATGGCTTTTCTGACATCTGGGTTACATTTTTCCACAGAATCACTATTCCTCTGTGCCCTCCTGACCTGTGTCAGTACACACAGCTCCAATTATGAGTCCCTCCCTAATTAAAAGTGACTACCCCTGTGTATTTAAATAACACTAATATTCTTACCCTGAGGAACACCACAACGCTCCCAGCCCTTCAGCCTTAGGATACACACTCAGAAGCAGCTGAGTGAGCAGAACATCTCTTGGTAGATGCCTGAGAAATTTTTTTCCCAGCCTGTCCTTAGGCAAACCTTTACCAGGGAGCCAAACCAGTCGTTGTTCCCATCACCCTCAGTGGGTACTTTCCAGAAAAACTCCGTGATAATCGAGTAGCCTGACTCCCCTGACTGAGTTTTGCCTGAAGCTTCAGTGTACTGATCTGAGATGTGGCTTTTTTCTTGGTAATTTGAATAGATTTAACATGAATTTCTGTTGCCTCACCCAGCCCTGGAGGGCCTCTGTGTCACACACCCACTGAGGCTTTGTCACACCAACCCCACCTGGCTCCGGGCGCGCTGTCCTCGAGCTGCCGGACCAGGAGCTTGGCTATGGCAGTGAAGCTGTTGCTCATGCGATAAATGTCCCTGCTCTGGGTGCCCAAGATGCTCGGAGAAGGTGTCGGTGAGGCTCTTGATTTCCAGCAGCAGAATGTGGTGAAATGAGTGCTCCATGTTGGCCAGCTGGTTCACCAAGTACAGCAGGCAGGTCCTGGCTGTCTCCTGGGCAAGGCGAGGAGATAAGAATGGTTTTAAACACATTAATTCAGTGTTTGCTTGTGCAGGGAGGTTTGTGTGGTGCTGCCTGAGTCACTGTCCCTGGGGAAGAGTGGCTGCCCCACGATAACCAACAAAAAGGCAGTGCCTCAAAGACAGTTTATTTGTGTGTGCTGCTGACGTGACTTTTGTTCCTCTCGGTATTACCTAACCCAGCCTAACTCAGTACATCTTGTCTCCTCCTCAGACCTCGAGCCAGAGTCCCTAAAGCCCCTTTGAAGGGCCCTACATTCTTCTGGTTGGTAGGTCAGCCTGGCTCAGGGATCAGGGCACCAGCAGCACTGAGCTCCCCTGTCATCCGTGCTGAGCCTGGCTCAGCTACTTCACCAAATCACAGAATGCTTGGGGTTGGAAGGGATCTTACAGCCCATCCAGTCCCACCCCCTGCCACGGGCAGGGACACCTTCCACTGACCAGGTTGCTCCCAGCCCCGTCCAACCTGGCCTTGAAAAGAAAAGGGCCCAGAAACAGAGTGTAGGGAGGTGAAGCTGTGGCTGCCCCATCCCTGGAAGTGTCCAGCGTGGATGAGCAGTGAGGGGCAGGAGCTGAGGGGTCTGTCAGCATCTCCTCTCCCTAATGGTGAGAGGTTAAAGTACCTCATAAATCACAGGGGTTCTCTCCTTCCATAGCATTTAGTGCGACCCCAGACCCAGCTGGGTGAGAGCACAGGGGGCACTCAGGCAGGACACGGCCCCAGAGTCACCAGCAGGGCAATTTATGGAGGACAAAGTCAAGGTCCTTCAAACAGAGCTCTGCTGGGCCGGGCCAGGACAGGGATAAGAGGGAAAGGAGCATCACAAAAACACACCAAACACATGGGGGAAGGGCCAGATCCACCCTGGGCTGGGCTGATGCAACTGGAGGAGCGTTTTCCTCAATGGCCTGAAAGAGGTTGACTTTTTGGTGCATCGTCACCAGTTTGTTTGAAAGACAATCCTCCCTCCAAGAGATAAACACAGGCTCAATTAACATTTAAAACACATTTTCTGTTTCCTAAACAAACTGCAGCAGACAAACTGGAGGAGCAGTTTTGACCATTTCCCTGTCACTTTGATCCAGCTGGAGTGTCTCCAGCCTTGCTGAAATGCTGCTACTCGCCTGGAGTGAGGTAAAAGAACAATAAACTCTGAGTAACATAATATGTAACTGTTATACAAAACAAAATTGCAGCAAAATAGCTCAACATGAAAGCAGTCATTATCCCTGCCCCAACTCTTATCCAAAAATTCTTCAAAAAGCCTATCTGGATGTACTGTTGTGATTTTAACAATGCTTATTTGATGTATTCACGTGGGTTTTTTTCATAAGCAGCCCTTGCATTTTATGGCATTACATCTGCCAGAAGGTGAAGATCTAAAACACAAGCAATGAGGTGTGGCAAAGTGTTGTGCTTTAGCTTATAATCAGGCTCAGGAGACTACGGAAAGAGATCACAAGGCTTTCAGAAGTTGCTTAAAACTCTCAGTGGGTTCAAAACATACAGTTAAGGGAAGAAAAAAATACATTCGAATGTCCCATTGCCCCCTGCCCCAAGATGGTGTTTTGCTTTGCACAGATTTATGGTTAAGGGACGAGTTCTGATTTCAGCCTCACCCCTGAGACCGTCCCTGACATCAGCAGAAGTGGGGGGTGTAAACAAGGGGCAACCTTTAGAATAAAGGGATCTCTCTTGAGCCAGGGCTCTCATCTCTCCAGGGGTCCCTCGGCACTGCCAAGGTGGACGGAGCGGCTCAGTGGCAGCACAGGAGGTTGTTTTTTGGGAGCCAGCAGAGAGGGTTTGCTGCTCACACCCACAATCCATACCACAGAGGGCCAAGCCTCAGCCCTTGCCATGTCTCTTCCCCAGGCAGACCTTGCAGTGAAATGAAAATCAACCCCTAAAATCCCAGCGCTGCCATCACCGTTCCCTTCCCCGCTTGTTTTGCTTGGCCGGGGAGGAGATGCCGAGTCACGTCCAGGACCCAGCGGCATTTCTGTGACACTGCCCCGAGACAGGGGAGGGGAGAGGGGCAGAAGTGAGCAGGGAGGGGTTCAGGAAGGCACTGACACGAGGGGGAGGGTGAGATACGAGAGCAGCAGCAGCACTGGTGTGTGCAGGGACCGCTCTGCTGCCTGGCCCTGAGCGAGACCAAGGGAGCGCAGGGTGACTGAACTCTGCAGTCACACCTGCAGATCAGAGTATTGCTTTAAGTCTTCCTCACTGCCCTACAGGAGTTTCTAAGACCTGCCCAGCTTTGATGAGGCCAGATGTGTCTGTGCCTGTCTGATGGCAGGCTGGCTGCCTGCACTGCAGTGAGTGATGCCCCCGTGCCAGGGATCCACAGCATTTCCTTTCAGTCACAGACTCACAGGCTGCTTTGGGCTGGAAGGCACCTCAAAGATCACCTCATTCCACCCCCTGCCAGGGTCACCTCCCTTAGACCAGCTTGCTCCAAGCCCTGTCCAACCTCGCCTTGAAAAAGAATCATCTCCTCCTAAAGGAGAAAGGAACACCTCCATGGCTGACTCCTGAGCACAGGTGAGACCACAGAATCATCAGATTCTGTCATCGAGGGATGGAGTGAGAAGAGCTTTGAAGTCCTTTCCAACTCAAACCACTCTAGGGTTTCACCACGATCCATAATTCAGAAACACTCACAGCTTCCATCTTTTCAGGAAGGTTCCCCCTGTGCCACCCTTTGCCTGTTGCTTTTCTCTACGTTTCCAAGTGCGAGGTCCCCTGGGTGTCACTGCAAACACACGACAAGGTGCCATTTCCCTGGGCATGTGGCACTGGAGCTGCAGCCTGCTGCTGAGCCAGCAGCTCCCGACAAAAATAACACCCAGGACACAGTGCCAGCTCCTCCACACCTACTAGAGGTGAATTAATCACTGCAGGCTGTGTAGCTACGTGTACCCAACAAACCAACAGATTAAAAATATTAGGAGAAAAGATTCCTCGAATCATGTCTTTTGTAAACTTTACCTTAGGCTTTAATTTCCAAGAATATATGAAATACAACCTGGCCAGTGGGTTCCCTGCTTGTTCTTGGTATAAAACAATGACAATAACAACAAAAGGCAAAATAAATAAATTCAGCCCCTTTGAAGTAACAAACACGGCAGAAATGGAGCCTCAGAGACACTCAGATGGGAAGGGCTGGTTCCACATGCTAAAACACAGAATTAAACCCTCAGTTCTGGTCCCAGCTGTGCTCAGCTGAGGCTTAGCTGCTTATAAATTGTAAAGCTTCTAGGAGATGCTGACTCCTAAATATTAAATGCAGAATTAAACACGGTCACCTGCAGCTCTGATAAAAGTCAGGCTTGCTGGAGGGATGGAAGTAAACAAGGAGGCAACAACAAGCTGGATTTGGCTCCCAGTCTTCCATGGGATTTTGGCTTCTCCCCCCACACACAACAGAAATGAGATTTACAAAGCCAAACCAAATCTGGTTTTGATTCTTACGAGATATAAATTTAATTGTGAATGAAGACAAAGCTCAAGATCAGTAGAAACAGCACAGGCAGTGTCTCCCTGTGCTGCACCCACAGTGACCAGACCCCCATGGCACGGCCAACACACACCCAAAGTGAGATCCAAAGGGGGAAGGGTTGGGATTATTGCAGCGAGGGGAGAGGTGTGGGACATCCCTGAGTGCCAGTCGAGCTGTGGCACAGCCACAGAGCCAAGCAGCAACACCCAGCCCCAGGATTTAAGGGAATGGCTTTGAGAAGGGGCCAAAAGGAACTGTTTTCTCTGGGGGCAAAGGCTGCCCTGGGGATTCTCCAGGGCTGTCACTGATGGGCCCACAGCTTGTCTGTGACTAAACACCTTCTCACAGAGGCCTGGAGGGACAGGACACAGGGAACAGCTTCAAACTGACAGAGGGCAGGGATAGATGGAATATTGGGATGCAATTCCTGGCTGGGAGGGTGGGCAGGCCCTGGCACAGGGTGCCCAGAGAAGCTGTGGCTGCCCCTGGATCTCTGGGAGTGTCCAAGGCCAGGTTGGAGCAACCTGGGCTAGCAGAAGGTGTTCCTGCCTATGGCAGGGGATGGAATGGGATGAGCTTTAATGCCCTGGTGGGACAGTCTGGCTACTTGTGAAAAGAAGACATTCAGAAGTATCATTTTACACAGGATTCAGAAAAAACACCAACCCCCAAACCAACTTCTGTTTCCAAACTCACCTCATCAATATGCCCAACAGCTCCAAAGATCTTTGCTGTTTGCCCAATCAAACCTGGGAAAGTCTCCCCAAGCTCCTTCAGCGTCGGAAGGAAAGGGGCCAAGGCTGTTGGTTCGTAGCTGGAGAGTTCTGTGAGGATGTTTAGAATCAAATCACTGTGGTTGGGGTCCCTCAAATGCCCAAATAAAAAGGGTAAACACTCTTTCAGCACCTATTAAAAAAAATCAGACAGAAACAAACTGAATACATGTATTTTAATTGGGAACACAAATAACCCAGAGAGACTTAACCAGGGTGATAAAAATAAACCACTAGGCTTTGATTTAATAAAATAGTTTTCCACCCTTGCTGACCTTTGCACAGAGGTCAATCCAAGTTCAGCTCGACATATGGAATAAGGGTAAGCTTTAGCCTTGAAATATGGCAGTTATGCATAAATAAGTAAGGAAATGGCCAATTGTTCCAAAAAAAAAAAAAAGACCAAAACCCCACCCTTACATTTCCCTCGCTCCAGGCCAGACTATATTTTATGGATTAAAACAACAGAAGACTCAGCCTTCCCCAATGATACTGTAAATTAAAGGACTTGTAGAAACTTTTGTTTCCATAGGAAAGTAAAGAACGTGACAAGGTCAAGAGCTGCAACAGAGGGGAAAGCAAAGGGCAAGATCCTCACTGCCCGAAAATATGCTGTGGGTGAGTTGTCATTTCTTGTAACAATCCAATTTTGGGGGGGGCTGAGGCTTAAAATCATCTTACAAACAGGATGGAGTGTTTACAACTATGCACTGAGTAATTAATTCTTGTGTAAACACACATGCACAGTAATGCACCTCAGATCCAATGAGAGCTACATCTGTGTGAAAGACATTTCAACACAGAAGTGGGGCATAAAACACCCCTTTCTTCTGGTTTTTCTTGTTGAGGATCATCAGTTCTCATCAGTTCCTAACTCATTTTAATCTTCCTTGACATGTATTTCAATACAGCTCATGTTCTCGGACAGAAACACAGTTATGGGAATTCACACTCAGCTGACGGAGGAAGAGCCAAAATCATTGAAAACAAATGGTTTAACCCAAACCTTTTGGTCCAGCAGAGTCACTGTTACGTTCTCATTGTGACTAGATGGAGAATTTGGAACGGAATCCCAGAATTTCGTGGAATTAGCGCAGGAAGTCGCTGTCTGCCTGTTATAAGGACCCCTCACTGCGGCACAGACCCCACTGAGTCATCCAAACACACGAGCCCCTGCAAAAGGGGAGCAGTGAGCCACCCCCAAGCGCTTACCCCAAGTTCTTTGTTCCTGGCCACGGCCTGGAGGAGCCTGAGGAGGTGGTGCTGCTCAGCCTGGTCCAGCTGGGCCGTCAGTGCCAGCAGGTCCCGCAGACGCAGCGCTATCGGCCGCGGCTGCTGCTCGTAGAGCGCGGGCAGGACACGCAGCAGCATCGAGTTCCCTGGGGACACAGCAAGGGCAGGGGCTGCTGCTGGGCAGTGCCCCACACCTGCAGAGAGCCCTACAAAATCTGCACGCACCCACACACTGGTTTTTAAGAACAGCAGCCCCTGTTTGGGTTCAAAGGACCTCTTAAAGATCACCCAGTTCCTCCCCCTGCCACGGGCAGGGACACCTTCCACTATCCCAGGTTGATCCAGGCTCCAACCTGGCCTGGAAGGATCATCTGCACAAAACTAGGGGGGCATAAAATGCACTGTAGAAAATTATATACTTGGCCAAGAAGCCCAGTAAATAACCTAAATAGAATAAACCTGGTGTAACAGAAACGTTAAAAAAAAAATCCTATTAATTATAATTTTATTTCTCAAGTGCAGGGTCATGAGGATGCTGCTTAATGAGCCTCCAGATTTGGATGATGCTCTGTTGAGCCCTAGACCAAACTAACTGTGATTTCAGTTAACAAAGAAAGGAGAAAGAGAGGGGAAAGGGAGACATAAAAGCTCTAATTCTCCTTTGTTGAGATTCAGGCTTTCACATGAAATAGGTAGCACACGGAAAGAATAGTTGGTTATTAAGAGAACTGAATATGCACTTGCAGAGAAATAGTTAAGGATGCCATTTCCAGGAGGAGAAGGGAGCCAGGGAGAGTCAACTGCAGGCAGAGCTGAACCCTCTCTCACACAGTTCCTGAAGATGTCTGTGCATAATTCAATTTGAAGGCCAGGCTCATACCAAAATCCATAACCCCCCAGTGCTGTACACGCCTGCCTCCGTGGATTTAAGTTTCACTTGAGCAACATATGGAAAACATCTGCCTGTTGCAACCTAGTGTGGCTCCTTTCTGCAAAGCCTTGGAAGTGCTCTCGGTCTCTTTGGATCGGTTTCCAAGAGGAACTGCTCTCTGGCCTGCTGCTTTTTCTCCCATTTAAACCTGAGCCGTGTAATTTGGGAAGATAAGCAGATCTGCTCATGGATGGCAGAGAAAGGATGTTTGGGTTCAGGTTGGAGCACGTCAGGCTCCTGCCAGAGACACAGAACGCACCCCAGGACACGGCTGGGCCTTGTAACGTCCCCCCTGGGCCAAGAAACGAACATAATTCATTGCAGGTTCAGACAGCCGTGAGTCAAACAGCTCCTAATGACCCCTCAGGGGTCCTTAACCTTGGGGGAGTGTCTCCAGCCAGCCACACTTCTGCATCCTATCCTGCCTGGAGAAGCCCTGGCTCCTCCCTGAAACCACTCTGAGCTCTCTAGGCAAGGTCAGAGCCCACCTCTCACCCCATGGGCATGGCAGGTTTGGGTCTTGTCCTGTTCTATACACAGGCACAAAGGCCAGTGGCCAAGGAAAGGGGCTGGTTGATGAATGACCCTAAAAACCTTAGCAAAATGCTCTGTTCTGGCCATTTTCTACCCACGTTCTCTGGGCAAGCCTCTTCCTGATGGTACAAGTGAATCCATCTGAAAAGTGTCCCCACCAGGGCACTGTGGGCACCGATCCACCCACACTGAGAACCTGGATCTCAGGGAAAGGCTCTTCCCCCAGAGGGTGGTTGGCACTGAACAGGCTCCCCAGGGCAGTGGGCACAGCCCCAAGGCTGCCAGAGCTCCAGGAGGGCTTGGACAACGCTCTGAGGGACAGGGTGGGATTGGTGGGGTGTCTGTGCAGGGCCAAGGGTTGCAAAAGATGAAACTCCCCTATTCCTGGACAGGCAAAAGTCACCTCAGCTATGGAAGTACAGTGGGAAGGAATTCAACAGAGAGCAACAAAAAAATAGCAGCTTTAAGCAAATACAGACACTAAAAGCTGAGCCACGCTATTGCCTAAGCTGGGATGTCACAGATAGGAAGGGAACTGGAAAGTAAGACTAATTATTTAATCTGGGAAAACAAGCCTTTGAAGTGTCGGGTGTATCGGGGCAGTGATGCAATTGGATGTGACACAAGGTGATGGATTTCAGCCACAGAGCCTCTCTGAACAAAAACCACTTTGTGCAAACACAGATTTGGGCAGTTTCCTGCAGCAAACACTGCTGGGTTTATATTCACTAACCAAGATAAATGAAAAGCAAAGGCAATTTAGGAGCAAGCCCATCCCTTTGCAGCGATATTGAAGTGACCTCACTGACAGGGAATTGCTTTTAACTGGATAACCTGTGTATACACACGTGTAAACAATCCCCCAGACACCACAGCTCGTGTCTGTTCTCCACTGAGCTCCTGAAAGGTCATTAGGCACAACCCAATTGGCTGTTCTTTGGTGTTTCCATGTTTGAGTTAGCTAGCTCCGAGTACCTCTTGCTCTTTGTTTGTCACACCTTTTTTGTCTCTGAGGGATTTACACACACAGCTCATCAACCTTTTGATTCTCAGATATCAGGCAGCCAGGGGTGATGTTGTGTATTACAAATAATGCACTTTTCCCCGATCTTGCTTCATCTGTCTCACTCTAAACCAAGAGCCTGAAAACATGTTTGTCGTCTGAGAATGGAAAAACATCCTACTCAGCTCCTTAATTACCTTCCTTCCCTCTTCCATCCCCACCTCCTTTACCCCCAGTACTTTCCAGATTAGATTTTCTCAGACTTTCCAACAGACCACACACTGGGTGAATTATGCAACTCAGGCAGAAACCAACCTCCAGTTGGGGACAGTCAATGGTTGCAGGGCAGGCAGGAGGAACCACGAGGGCGTGTGGTGGTGCCAGCCCAGCCCATCCCACACCCCCTCTTTTTGGCTGCCCTCCCTGCACCCAGAAATGGCAAAGGCTGCCCTGTGCCCCAGCTCTGCTCTGCCCATCCCAGCAGCACAGGGAGCCTGGGAGCACATGGCAGTGTCACACGGACAGAGGAGCTCTCAGTGACACCAGCTGTGTCCAAAGTGGGCATTCAAAGACAAAGCCTGTGCACCAACAGTAACCCTACCTGAAAATCCCAGCATCACTGAGGCTGGAAAAGCCCTCCCAGCCCATGGATCCCCCTGTGCCCCATCCCCTCCTTGTCCCCAGCCCAGAGCACTGAGTGCCACGGCCAGGCCTGCCTTGTGACACCTCCAGGGCTGGGCACTCCAAACCTCCCTGGGCAGCCCCTGCCAAGGCCTCACCACCCTTTCCAGGGAGAAATTCTTTCTGAAAATAATTATCACCTCTACTTTACCAGACTTCTCAGGTTTCTAAAATATTGCTTTGATGTTGCTATTTATTATTTACATTCAGGAGAGCAGCTATTTATTATTTACATTCTCAGGAGAGCACCTGGAGGACCCACAGTGGTAGGAAACCCCATATCATAGAATGAGAGAAGAGTTTGAGTGGGTTAAAAGTCATCCAGTCCCACCCCCTGCCATGGACAGGGACACCTTCCACCAGCCCAGGTTGCTCCAAGCCCCATCCAACCTGGCCTTGGACACTTCCAGGGATGGGGCAGCCACAGCTTCTCTGGGCACCCTGTGCCAGGGCCTGCCCACCCTCCCAGGGAGGAATTTCTCCCCGATATCCAAGGCATAGGTAGCCCAGGTTTGCATGAGCAAAAGCAGAGACACAAATGATGAAAAGGGAACACAGATTGCAAGTTAGATAGAGTTACATGGGGTTCCTTTTTTGCTATTCTCTGGATAGTTCATAGGCAATACATAATTTGTACCACATTATCCCTCACCTCACCTGAGAAATGCACCTCTGGAATGATTCATGACCCACTGAACTGATAAGATTATGGAATTCAAACCAGATTAACACCAATAATCCTTCCACTACATTAATGTCTCATCCAAAAGCGCCTTGTTTGGCCTTTTCAAAGGTGACAGACACAGCTCTGATCCTGCAGTTGCTGATTTACACACTCCCAAAACCAGATCCAGCACTAACAGATTATCCACATAGTTATGGGGGGTTAGGGGTAATTAGGGCTGGAAAAGTAGAACTCTAACAAGTTGTCCTTAAGAGTTCCCTTTTATTGCTTTTAAAGCAATAAACTGTGAGTATATAATAGAACTTATTCTCTAACATCACGTAGCCATCCCAAAAAGCTGCACTATTTAGTTAAACCAGCCACGTGCCTCCAAAGCAGCTCCAGGTACGTTTGTTTTCCTCCCGGTCCCCTCCCCAGCCCTGGCACACACCGAGCACAGACTGAGTTTGCAGGGAGCTCTTTCTTCCCTTCCCGGCACAGCCAAGCCCGGCGGTGAACTCCGAGCGCTTCCATCCCTGCATTGCTGCACGTCCCAGGAATCCGCTCCCGGGGGGAAGCGGCGGCCCGAGGAGCGGCTTTCCCCTGCTTTTCTCCCTCCACGAGTCAGCACATCCCCCAGTGGAACCTGGAAGGCTGGGATTGAGCAAACTGCACGCCCCCTTCTCCTCTTCCCAGCCAAAAGCAACAGCCCCGGCGCTCCGGTTACAACCCTGGCACGGGCGCCGCTCATTCATTCGGGCTGAGGCGCTCGCAGCATTTATTAGGGGCTCCCTCCCAGCCCTGCTGAGCCCCAGCGCAGCTCCAGACAGCCCAGGGATCTCCAGGAAGCAGCTGGGAGAATGCTGCCCCAAGAAATCCTCTCTCTGCTCACGCTCTTCTGTGTTCTCGGGGCTTCTGGCTCCCCTCTGGACGAAGACAACGACTACGACCTCATGTACGTGAACCTGGATAACGAGATTGAGGCTCCAGCCCCTGCTGCCGAGGAAAGTAAGTGAATTTAAACCAAATTTGTGGAGATGCAGAATCGCGTTCTTTGTTGCCCAGCTCTTGCAATAGTTATTATTACAAGCATTTTTTTTGCAGAGGGAGAAGCCTGTGCTTGTGCCAGCGGGTTATTGTGGATAATAGTGCTAAAGCACTGGGATGAGGTGCCTTGGAATTTGCTTTATATTCTTAATTTTTCAGCTTTCCTGCAAAAGACTGTCAATGACAGTTTTAGAATTGCTTTAAGACACGCTATTTTACTTTTCCTTTTCTGCATAGAGAGAAATGCACTGACCCCCCCTCAAGGCAGGGGAGTTGGAACTACATGGTCTTTAAGGTCCCTTCCGACCCAGCCCAAGCTGTAATTCCGTGATTCTGTGACTGTCTGGAGCACACAAGCCTTGCCCAGAGCCAGATTTTGTCAAACTCCTTCTGTTTAAAGCTAAGTACAAAGGAACAGCAACATCTGTATCTTCCCTTCCAGCTGCTTCGTGCGACTGCCAGCGGGAGCACACCAAGTGGGACAAGCTGTTCATCATGCTGGAGAACTCGCAGATGAAGGAGAACATGATGCTGCAGGCGGTGGACGAGCTCCCCAGGCTGGACCTGCAGACCCTGAGGGCAGAGCTGACCCAGCTCACCACCGACCTCGCGGGCTCCTTCGCCGCCACCCTCGACAAAGTCGCCTCCCACATCGTGTCCCAGGTAGAGCAGGTGCTTGTGAGGACCAGGGACCGAGCTGAAGAGGCCAAGAGGCTTCAGGAGTGCGAGCAGGGAAAGGTGGTGGAGCACGTTCTGCAGCTGAGCCACAACCTGTCCGTGAAGCTGGGCTGGCTGGAGAGCGCCTGGCTGAGCAGGGCTGAGGAGCAGGAGACAGCTCTGCAGCAGGATAAACTGGATGCCACCAGAGGGGACAACCTCATCCTGACCTCGCTGTGGAAGGAGCTGCAGCAGACCCGGGCGGAGCTGAAGGTGTCGCAGCAATGGGCAGCTCAGCGCCTGCTGCCAGCAGGTGAGTCCACCAGAGCTTCTCCAGAGCTCCCTGGGGGTCTGTCCAAGCAGGGACCCCACAGACACCCTCCCGAGCACCTTCCTCTCCACAGGACTCCAAAGAAACCTCGGGAACAGCAGGGCAGCTTTAAGCAGTCTGTGCAGAAAGGGGGGAAACCCATTAACTTCTGGGAAAAAAAGGTGCTGAGCTACTGAAAGGTGGGATCAAAGCAGGGCTTAATCCAAGTCCTTACACGGGGTAAAGCCAGCCAGGGTCCCACCTCCAGGCTCTCCCAGGTCAAAACAGCTCAGCAAACATGTCTTCAACATCCAAACTGTGCTCTCACACCTTTTACCTGCCCAGCTGGCAACACCCCTGGCTGTGCATCAGGGAGCTCTCCTGTTCTCTCCCTGCGTGTTCCCACTCCTTCCTCTCCCTAAATTAACACCTCCTCACCCACTCCAACTGCCCAAGAGCAGAGGGCTGATGTCAGCCAGCCAGGCACACCTCCACAGCAGGGAGGGCACACCCCCTGCACCCAGCTGTCAGGGCAGAGTCTTTCCTCTGGATGGATAAATTAAGAACACTGGGGTGGTGTTTTGGGGGTATTCTTGCCCTTCCAAAGCGTTTGCACTGCTCAGCAAGCGAGGTGACCACAGAAAGATGAGCACATGCCTCAAATTCCACATCAGTTCGCTGTGCAGTGCAATGAGACACCCAAAAAAGCGACTTGGCTATGGCAGAGCAGCCCCTCATCTGGGTGAGACGTGGGTGCAGAACTGCTACAGGCAGGTACATCTACACTGAATATCAGTGAGCTGTCACTACCTGGCCTCTAAGAGCTGGTTAATGGCTGTGCTTTCCACAAATCTAAGTTATTACAGTTTAAAAGCCCCACAGAAATCCACAGAGTCCTGTGGGAGTGGGTGTGTAGCTACACCAGCCTTGCCAGAGACCTGCAGCAGCATCTCCTGAGTGAGATCCTACACAGGGGAGCAAGAAGGAACAGCTTGTAACTGCTAAACTTCCACAGACACAACACAATCCACATCAAAGCGCTTTATGACCTCACCTGAATCCGTCCTTTCATGTAGGACACCCATTCAGAGCTAAAGTAAATGGCTTTCACTCCCTTATCACAACACCTCAGGAATCTCTGTGTACTGGGGGTAGATCTCACAGCATATTCCTCTTTTCCCCAAACACAAATCTCCTGCCTTCCAGAGCATGATCTCATTCCTTATCTTCTCCTGTAGCCCCACCAGCCTCACTCAGCTACTCTGCACTAGGTGAGAGCAACAAACCCGGTCCACACCGAGCACCTCATCAGTGGAAATTCACTTTACTTCCACTGGTTCCTACATGGTTTTATATAAAACCTTCATATTTTTCAATTTAAAGGCTACATTTTAAGTACTTCCAGAGCCTCTCTCCGGGTTTAATTTTTTTTTTTTTCCAAGGGAATTTTTTAGCAACTGACTTTAATTTCTCTCATCTTGAATTCCTGCCAGCCATATTCTCTAGGGATTTTCTAATCACACTTTTTTGTTCTTTGCTGAGGCTGGTTTTAATTTTGTTTAGGCTTTGATAATAAAGCCTGAAAGCCCGCTAATTAAAAGCTTTTTCACAATAGTGCTCCTAAGTAGCGTTTTAAGGAGCATCCCCAGCAGTTGCTTCGCTGACCCTGCCCCTCCTCAAAAGGGCCAGCGGAGAGAGGGAAAATCTGCTGGAAGCCGGAGGAAAGCAGCCCATGAAATACCAGAGCAGAGCAATCCTGGGGGCACAAAGGGCTCCTTCATGCCCTGGAGCACAGATTTCCACTCACGTTTTAGGCATTTCAGACCCTCCAGCTTCTTTAAACGGGAAATGAAGCGGCTTGATTGGAGAAGGGGCTGGTTCTTCCCCCGTGTCACCTCGGGCATTAAGCTATGTACAGCTCGGGAACAGCGCATAAGATACCAGAAGTGTCTTGGCCTCAGTGATCATCAGCTGCTTTTCCAAGTTTCACTGATTCCTGTCAGTGGTTTTAACTAATCTAATTTCTATTATCAACACAGTGATTAATGAGACGTGAGAGATGAACTGCTTTAAAAATACGCGTTATCTTATACATTTCCCACATTTACCCAGTGCCCAAATGTTGCTGACCAAAAAACCCTAAAGGCAGGGTCAGGACAGGGAATCATTATATTAAATAAATGAGCCCATCTCAGCATGTTCCTGCTACTTTTTGGTAGCTCTTGTCCTCCCCTGCTGCCCAGTTATCCAGGAGACAACCCCAGGACACAGCCCAGCAATCCCCTCCTCCAGCCACAGCCTCCACTCTATCCCGGGAATGCCACGGCACTCAAACCTGCTGCTTGATGGCTCACTGACCCCAGCCCCTCACCACAGGGTTATTTTCACTATTTAATACTTAAAAAGAACTCAGAGGCTAAACCAAGGCCTAAATGGCCCCGAGGGAGGGTCACTGATTTAAGTACCCAGTTTAAGGCTGATTGCTTTAGGTGAGGCAGCAAAAGAGCTGCTCTCCCAGGAGGCAGAGACCCTTGGGAAGCACAGTCATGGAACAGTTTGGGTTGGAAGGGACCTTAAAGCCCATCCAGTGCCACCCCTGCCCTGGGCAGGGACACCTCCCACTATCCCAGGTTGGTCCAAGCTCCGTCCTGGACGCTTCCTGGGATGGGGTAGCCACGGCTGGGTGACCTCAGAGGTCTTTTCCAACCTTAACAATTCTATGCTATATCAAAGGTCCCACCTGTGCACACACAAACAGACCAGTCCCTATTTACCTGACGCCGCGTTTAACTTCCCCACCAGGCTGCGAAACCGCCCTCCTGTTCCCCATGCGCTCCAGGAAGATATTTGGGAGCGTCCACCCGACCGCCGGGATGACCCTGCGCTCCTTCACCGCCTGCGTGTGGATCAGGGTGACAGAGGCTCTGGACAAAACCATCGTCTTCTCCTACGGCACCAGGTTCAACCCCTACGAGATGCAGCTGTACCTCGGCCGGGGCTCGGCGGTGCTCGCCGTGGGGGGCGGCCAGCACAGGGTGGCCGCCCCAAACGCGGTCGTTCCCGGCGAGTGGGTCCACCTGTGCGGCACGTGGAGCTCGGAGAACGGCTCAGCGGCCCTGTGGGTGCAGGGGCAGCTGGCAGCCAGCGCCCTGGACGTCGCCAGCGCTCACACCATTCCCGACGGGGGCATCCTGCAGCTCGGGCAGGAGAAGAACGGCTGCTGCGTCGGGGGGGGCTTCGACGAAGCTTTGGCCTTCTCTGGCAAACTGACTGGGTTCAACCTGTGGGACAGGGTGCTCAGCGCCCCGGAGATCGCGGCACAGAGCGGGGAGGGCTCCTGTGGCACCAGGGGCAACGTGGTGGGGTGGGGGGTCACGGAGGTGCTGCCCCACGGAGGAGCCCAGTACGTGTCCTAAACCCTGGCACGGCAGCTCCTGCACAGAGAAGGGAACTCCCAAAGAGCTGAGCGCCAGCACTCCAACCAAACTGAGCTGTAGGAGCCCATGTCCCAAATTCCCAAGGATGATCGGCATTGCAAGTTTACAAAACGAGGCCCTGTGGAGAGATGGGGTTGGATCTCTGCCTGCTGTTCTGGGAAAACCCTGGAAAAAGATCCCACACGTCAAGGCATGACATTGGAAAAGCTGTTCCTGAGGTCTGGCAGCTCGGTGTTTCTGGTGTCTCAGAGTGAGGGGCACTGTGGACACTTGGGAGTCAAAGGGTGCTCCCAACAGCCCTGCTGAGGGAAACCTGACCCTGCTCTGCAGAGCCCAGGGGTGGATTCCCCATCCCTGCCCAAGGCCAGGAGCACCCTGGGGTAGTGCAAAGTGTCCCTGCCCATGGCAGGGGTGGGACTGCATCATCTTTAAAGCCCCTTCCAACCCAAAGCATTCCTGATTCCATGATCTTCCAGGCTCCTCCAGCCCCTGGGCTCTATAGCATCAATGTGAATTGTACAGAGGGACCACCTAAGTCAAGAAATGTGTTATTAATCGTCGTTAGTCATTTGTAGACTATAACAAAACTAGCTCCTTGTTTAAATCATTATTTATGCCATGGATTGATATCAAAGTAATATTCCCCATCATAATCTGATGTTACATTGGGAGAAAATGCAGCTGTATTATATTGTAAATGGACTTTGTGATAATTTTATTGAAATTATTTTTGTAAAGTTGTTCTGTAAATAAAGGTACTTTACTAAACTAAAACTCTCCATGCTTCTCATGAACCAGAACTCTGAAACTAAGTCCCCATGTGGGAATTTTCCCATGTTTTGACCCATACAGTTTTAGCTGCCAAGAGAAAAAGAATATAAATAGTGACATCCCACAGAAACAGAGGGGTCCTCCTGTGCACTGAGTCGAGGCTGTGCTAAGGCAGTGCTTGGAGGCTGAAGGAAGGGTTGGTTTGGGACATCCCCAAATAAAAATCCATCAGTTCTCCCCCATAATGCTGCCCTCTGAGGTCAGACTCAGTTTTCAGGTGCATTTAGACACCCAGAGTCACCCAATCCTTTGCTGCTGACGGGAGGTTTGTCCAAGGAATTGCTGCTCAGGGCCAGTCATTTTCTCCTCTCACTCTCACAAGCTCATCCAAACCCCAGTAAAAGCCCAGGGCTGGATACAGAGCACAAGCAGCAGGTGCAGAGCCCAGACAGAGGGGTGATTTCCACGTGCAAACCAGAGCACAGGCAGGGGGTGATGAACAGCCACTCACTGGATACGGAACCATTTACAACATCAACAGCACTCGCTGCCTGCTGAACCCTCTGACCAAGCCATCACCAGGAGTGTCTCGTTCAGAGCAATTCTCATTTCCCCTGGAAGCAGCCCATCCTTCTTCTCTATTCCCACGTTTCTCTGCCTTTCTCATTCCCTGCAGATGTCCTGAGAACACACTTGGAAAAACCTCCTGGCACGTTGCTGCTACAGCTCTTCCTGAACACCACTCCAGGTCCTCGTTCCAGGACACAAAAACGGTGAGGAAAAGCTGTGACAAGGTAAATTCCCCTTTACTGTGCAATTCAGGGGGGTTTGTGCTTCATACCCAAAGTTACGTGACCTGCTCCAAATTTCTGGCAGCACTGTTTATTTAAGGGAAAAATAATTGCTCTGATTGCTGGAATTTCTCCTGTTACCCTGTAATAAAACTGGATCTAAGTTACAAATGCTTAGTAGCAAACTGGACAGAAATCCCTCACTAAATAATATCTGTGAATAACCTTAACAACAGAACAAAGAAATATTACCTGTGGTCATCTGCTGGCAGCCAGAAAACAGATCCTCAGTTACAAAAACACTTCAGGTCCCAATATTGTACAAGGGCAAAATCACTCTCAAATCCCCTTTCCATACAGTTCCCTCCATTAAATGGAAACAAATGTCCATGAAACGCAACAGAAAAAAGGAAACTCCTCCAAAAGATCACCAGAAATCCTTCCTGGCTGCTTTTCTTACTGCATCTCATACCTGAAAAGCTTTGCCTGGGAAGGAGCCTTCTCCTATCTCTGCTCTGGTTTGGCAGAGGGCCAAGGGCAAAGCCAGTCCTTCCATTCTCCCTGACTCAGCCGGAAAACTTTCCTCTTTCCAACTGCTTTGCTCTCCCTTTGTCACCTCTGTGGAGCAGCAAAGCTTTCCCACAGTCCAGCACCACAACTAACTCACACTTCTCCCCTTCCTTCTTCACTTCACTCCGTTTCTCTTGGTCAGCAGTTGGGCTGTTGGGAAAACACCAAGTAAATAATATTTTGGGGAGTTTGGGCTCCGAACGTGGAAGAGCCACCAAGACCCTGCTCTTGCACTGCCGATGGAAAGCAGAGGAGTTGGCAGGTGGGGAGCCCAGCTCTGCCCTCTCTCAAGACTCTCTGCTGGATGCAGCATCCACCTGGTGCCTCTGGAAGGTGGAGCAGCCACGGGACTCTGGGATCACAGGGCGGTGTCGCTGCTGTCCCCTGGAAGAGGGAACAGCTCCGTGGGAGCCCCGGTGCCGGTGGGAGGTGCGGGCACGGGGCTGTGGCGTGTTTGGGAGCTGAGTTCACTGCAACAGAGCAGTGAAACACTCCTTCCAGAGAGCCCTTTTTTAGTTGAGGAGATAAGAACCTGACTGTGCAGCCAAAGAGTTGCCCCAAGTTATCACAAAATCCAGCTGGCTCCAGCGCCCGCGGGCAAGGGGCCAAAGCCGCTCTGCCCTGGTGCCACGAGGCTCAGCCCCGGCTGGGCAGCCCCACAACGAGGCCCTTTGTCTCCAGAAACTGCTCTGGAAACCCCTCCTCAGCAGCTCATCCTCTCCCCTCAGCACACAGCCTGGAAGGGCAGTTCTGAGCCCGCTGCTTTTCGTGCCCGAAACGCGAATTCTGCGCAGAGCGATGGAGCCGCTCTGCGAAACAAACCCTTGTGCCTGCTCAGCGCCCTCTCCCCGCCTGGAATCCCCAAACCCGATATCCACAGCAACATCTGCTGGTGGAACAACATAAGTACACGACTCAGCCGTGCTGAAACCTTCAGCTGTGCAGCGCTTTTCCCAAACCTGTGGCTGAATTGCCTCTATTTCTTTTATTGCTGCCTCTGAGTTACAGTGCACGAGGGCAACACATAAATACTGATGTCGAGTCTTAAAAGAATATAATAAATAATAACTTAATAAAGAATGCACACATTTAGTTTGAGTGCTTAACATCTCCATAACAATCTTCTTTTAATAGCAGTAATTAGCGGTAACTGTCTAATTATTACCCACACTTGAAGGAAAACAGTGGATTTACTCCTGCAGTAGCACTGTACTACAACAAATAGCTGGAACTTTATTACTTAAATTAAATTGGATTTCCTTTTATAGAAGAAAGAATATTTTTGGCTTTTCAAACCACAAAAATAAAATGTAAGGAGATTAGCAACAATGTTCTATATAAAGCTAACAATGTAGGCAAAATTAAAGAACCACCACAAAGCTCTTCTATCTTACATCTGACTATTTTGCCACAGAATGGGATTAATTTCATCCCCATTTCTATTTTGGAGGCTTGCCAGGGACACTAATAGAAAGGATAAGAGCTCCAGAACTAGTGCCTCGTATCATGGCTGATAATTTGAAGTCCATTAGTCAGGAATATTAACAAGAACAGCTGGATTTCCTGCCCTGGGGGTCACCCAATCCATAATGAAACCTCCACAGCCAACAAGGTTCAGTAAATTCCCATATTCCTTGATAATCTGTTATTAGAGTGTGTCCAAAGTGTTTTATCACGTTTATAGGTATTTCCATATGTCTGCTTTATACAAACACGCCTCATATTTCTATATATAATGTGTTTGCTAATGGTTATACTCGGGGATCTTGGAGGCCTTTTCCAACCTGAAGGGTTCCAGATTTCAGGGATTCCGGATTTTTAAGGATCCCATACCGTGCCCAGAACACATCCTAACTGGTGCAGTGCCGGGCACAGCGGAGGACTGAGCCCCAAAAATCTCCCCGTTCCTACCTTGGAGGACGCTCCTGACGATGGTGTCCGTGTGCTCAGCCAGCAGATCCACCTGGGCAATTGCAGCCAGGGACAGGTAACTGGACATGTTCCTGCACAGCTCCTTGTTGCCCCTCTGCAGAAACTTCACTGCCACTGGGACAGCCAAGGCCATGACTGGGGGGCGGTTGTAATTCTGCAAAAAACCAGCAGCAAGCGGTGAAAAAGAAGCAGCTGAAAAAATTAATTTGAAAAGTCTCGTGCTGAGCAGAGGAGGAAGAAGAAAATTAGAACAAGGGGAAAAGAGAAAAAAAAAATAAAACCACACATCAAGGAAGGTTGTGTTCTGGTTGCACCACTGAAGGGAGATGTGAGAAAGAGCACATGAAGAGGTTTAAAATTATTGCACTGGGAAATGTTCATAATGCACCTGCTTTTTGTCTTCTGCTAGAAGAGGAGCAAACCTGATATGAAGTGCACTAATTAAATGTTAACTGCTGAACAATTCTAATGGGACCTTCTGTGACTGATGCTCTCTGAGAAGACACCAGGAGCTGTATCCATCCTCCACACAGAGCAGGGAATTCTCATCCCAAAGCGTAGGAAACACCTTGGAGCAGTCACTGCCAGTGAGTGCACTGGGACACTTGCTCACAGTGCAGTAGCTTTGGTTTTGATCATTAATTATCCTCTCATAGGTGAGATCTCCATTTTTTTTTAAACTCACTGAATTCCAGGATAGTTTGGGTTGGAAGGGACCCTAAAGCTCATCCAGTCCCACCCCCTGCCACGGGCAGGGACACCTTCCACTAGCCCAGGTTGCTCCAAACCCTGTCCAGCCTGGCCTGGGACACTTCCAGGGGTGGGGCAGCCACAGCTGCTCTGGACAAGTCCAGCAATTTCTCTGAATCCTTGAAATTTTTCAGGATTACAAACTTCCCTTTCCAAAAGGGCACCAACCTCAAAAAATCTCAGGATACACTTGGGTTTTGACATTCAGGACAGAAAAGGGTCTTCTGCTACTATTTATACACAGGAAATCTTGTGTACAAGCTACACACATCACCATATATTCCCCCTTAAGTTCCCACACAACTGCCCTGGGAACCAGTAGAGTGTTCTTGTGTCACCAAGGACCTGCAGCCTCTCTGGAGCCTCCTTAAGCAGTGCCTTCCTCTCCTCTCCACTCACTTTTGAGCAGCCCTTTGAAACTGGAGCACATCCCTGGTTTTGAAAATAACCCTGCAATATGATTATATTTAATTAGCCTCTGAAATCACAGGCAACCACTGGAACCCAGATGTTGCAGGAGGCAACAAAACAGTGCAAAGCAAGGCAGGCCAGACTTTCTGGACTTTCCTTCTGGAGCAGCACTTAAAAGACTAAATTTAGACTGAGGAAAACCAAATCTGTTACTCCTTATTCCTCAGAATTTAAGTGGCTCTGAGGATTTTTCCTTGAAAGAGAGGCCTGCCAAGCTTTGGACAGTCCCTTTCAGAGACCCCAAAGGGAGAAAGGGCTGCAGAAATGTCCTGATGTCATGATAGATCATTTTGGCAACTTCCATGGGACCAAAAACTGTGTCTTTAACAAGAGAAGCCCTTAAAATAAATCGAGCTTTGTGCAGCAGCATGTTTAAATCAACATAATGCCTCGTTATGTTTGGCTGGGAGGCACCACTGAGCAGGAGCCAAATGCTGCCTCCAAGTTCTACTCTGCTGCTCCCCACAAAAGAATGGGAAGATAAGGTCTGGCCCTTGTACTGGGATTTAAAAGATCTAAGAGAATTCCAAAGAACAGCTCTTCCCCCCTCCCCCTTCCAATAAAGATAAAACACTTAGTTAAGGAAAGGCTGGAATTCTGCTGGAAGCAGAAAGGTTTCATTTGTTCCATGATAAATATTGGGGCATGAATTACACACTCAGAAAATGGGAAGGTGATAATAAAGACCACATTTCAATATTGTGATCTAGTGATGCTTGCAAACCTCAGGGACCTCCCTGCTGTTCATATCAACAGAGACCTGCTGGGAGAGTCAGCCCAGCTGGCAGATATTCATTATCTTCACCATAGCTTCAACCATTGCTCACATATTATAAAAAACTCTCATTTTATGCCTTCTTTCTTTTTTTTTTTAGGCAAAGGAACTTGCTATTAACAGCTCTCTTTCAGGGAGCAGCAAATGTACTTTTACATCCAAGTTGTGGCTGCCCCTGGATCCCTGGAAGTGTCCAAGGCCGGGTTGGACGGGGCTTGGAACAACCTGGGCTGGTGGAAGGTGTCCCTGCCCATGGCAGGGGGTGGGACTGAGTGATCTCAAAGGTCCCTTCCTACCCAAAGCATTCCATGATTCCATGAACCACCTCATTTCATTTCAGTTACTTCACAAAAGGAGGAATCTGCAACTCAGTGTAGTCCCCAAAACTCTGGATATGAGCTGGCTTGGTTTAGCCACAGAGTGAAAGTTTAGAGCAGCCACTTAACGCTTCAGTGTTCTTCTGAAATCTGATTTCTAAAGTGCCACGAAGATAAACTGGGATTTCCCAACATACAGTCTCTCACCTGGAAAGTTTAAGCTGTGGTGCTGCTGGTTACTGTCTCACATCCAGGGACAGGAGGAAAAAGGGAGACAACCAACCCCTCCAGGAAGGCATTGCCCACCTCAAAGTGTGCTCCCCACCAAATCCAACCCCTCCAGAAAGGCACTGCACACACAAAGTGTGCTCCCCACCAAATCCAATCCCTCCAGGAAGGCACTGCCCACCTCAAAGTGTGATCCTTACCAAATCCAACCCCTCCAGGAAGGCATTGCACAAAGTGTGGTCCTCACCAAATCCAACCCCTCCAGGAAGGCATTGCCCACCACAAAGTGTGATTCTTACCAAATCCAACCCCTCCAGGAAGGCATTGCACAAAGTGTGATTCTTACCAAATCCAACCCCTCCAGGAAGGCATTGCCCATCTCAAAGTGTGCTCCCCACCAAATCCAACCCCTCCAGGAAGGCATTGCCCACCACAAAGTGTGATCCTTACCAAATCCAACCCCTCCAGGAAGGCACTGCACACACAAAGTGTGATCCTTACCAAATCCAGCCCCTCCAGGAAGGCATTGCCCACCTCAAAGTGTGATCCTTACCAAATCCAACCCCTCCAGGAAGGCACTGCACACACAAAGTGTGGTCCCCACCAAATCCAACCCCTCCAGGAAGGCATTTCCCACCTCAGAGTGTGGTCCCCACCAAATCCAGCCATTCCCAGAGGCAAGTGGAGGGATCACAAACCCCTGAAGCACCACTGCCCCTCAGAGGACGTGTGACTGTGCTCTGTATTTTCACATTTGGGGCCAAGCCCTCGATTTTCAATACAATCCCTGCCGTGCACCCCAAAGAGCACAAAGGCATCCTAAAGGCACAACCCCAAAGAGCACAAAGGCATCCTAAAGGCACAACCCCAAAGAGCACAAAGGCATCCTAAAGGCACAACCCCACCGTGCGTGGAGGGCACCCCCAGCCGGGCGTTACCTGCAGGATGCAGCTCGTGATGTCCGAGGCGATTTTGGCGTGTGGAGCGTCCTCATCCCTGCCCGAGGGGCTCAGGTTGTGCTCCAGGCAGGACTCCCAGAGGGCCACGAGGGCCGGGCCGTGCCGCTCGAGGGACGAGGTTTCCCTGAGGGCCGTGGTGATGCGGGTGACGCAGATCTCCACCACGGCCTGGTCGTTGTCGTTGCTCTGGTAGTCCTGGCGCCAATTAAAAGACATTTCCCCATCAATCCCAATCAAGGGCCTCACAAAATTAACCCAAAGACACAAAGGTTTTGTAACAGTGTCCATTTTCCCACTTCCACCTTTACAACGGACGTTTAGTGGGGTTAAACACAGAAATCAGTTCATCCCACTGGTTGAGGTCCTAATTCTCATTACTGTGAAGGTATGGATTATGCAACCTCATGTGAACCTTTAATAGGCTTTAAATAACTATTTAGTGAAAATTATTAGAAAGATGAACTCGAAAAAGCTTTAAAGGAAATCCAGCTGGGGGGGAACTGCTTTTTGTTACCACATTTTTACATCTTACACTTTTCTCTTCAGGGTTGGGTGTTTTTTTTTGTTTTGTTGGTTTTTGTTTGTTTGTTTTTTAGAAACTTAAATTGTGTATGTCCCTGTTCTGAATATTTTATTCATACATTTAATCTCGTGACAAAGTGTCCTGGTCGGTGCTTCACTTACTGCAGCTGAACTAATTATCCTGATTTGCTCCAGAGCTTCGGAGAGGCTGCCTTCGATCTCAGCATCCTCCAGGGAGAAGAGATCCCCCGCCCGGGAGAGGTCCTTGTGTGCCAGAACCAGCCCCAAGAGCTGATGCATGGCTGTGGCAGCCCCCCCTCCCAGGGCACCATGGGCACCAACAGCTCAGATGGGGACAGGATGGAGGCAGCCCTGGGGAGCAGGGATCAGGTGAATATGAGGAACAAATCCCGGGTGGGTTTCAAGACTTCCTTGGCCCCAATCTAAAAGAAAGAAAAAAAAAAAGAGAGAGAGAAAAATCAGCAAATGCATCGAGTGTCATATGTTCCAGTTTAGCAAAGGGTTTTAAATGGTGTGTGAAAGCTTCAGACAGGATCCCCTGAACCAGGGACATCCTGAAACACATACACACAAAGTGCATCTTGAAGGACCTTTTGGAATCATAAAATCCCAGAATTCTGGAGGAGACCTTTAAACCCATCTTGTTCCACCCCCTGCCACAGGCAGGGACACCTTCCATTATCCCAGGTTGCTCCATCCTGGCCTTGGACACTTCCAGGGCTGGGGTAGCCACAGCTTCTCTGGGCAGAACCTGTGCCAGGGCCTGCCCACCCTTTGCCTAGAGATTGTTTTGCCCTTCAACACCAAATAGCTTGAAATGAGCTAAACAATACACAGCTTAACAAATAAACCTGAGCTTTTTCCATTTGAATAAATATTTCCCGAGCAGGCTGGTGCCTGGACCAGCTAATAAGGGTTCCAAAGCACCTTTCCGTGGTCAGCAGCAGAGCAGAGCTGCAGGAGGTGGGGGAAGCCCCTTCCTTTGCTTTGACTCCAGAGAGCCATTATTGGCGAGATGGAGAAGATAACGACTCTTTGTTTAGCAAAAAACAGTCCCTTTTGTTGCCAAAACGATTCCTGTGGTCTTTTCACCAAGCAGAGAGGAGCTCCTAAGGCTGCAGAGCCCGAGGCACACGGGGCTGGATCCTCCTGGCAGCCCAGGATGGCACAAACCACCCCCCAGCCCAAGCGCCGGGGATGCTGCGAGCTCACATCGGCCCCGTCGCTCCCACGCTCGGCGGGTCCCGAGCTCAAAACCAAGAGCTCGAAAAGCCGCGGGCACAAAGCGATGGTTTTACCTGCTCAGGGTTCCCCCGGGCCATCCTCAGTGATGGGGAGAGGCGCTCCGGGGACACAGCCCGAGCCTCGGCTTTGTCCTCCCGCCACCCCGGGGCAGCATCCGAGGGCACAGCGGGCCGAAAGCTCCGGGCTCGGGTGGCAGGCAATGAACCTGAGGCTGCTCATTGCGGTGCCAGCAGGGAGGCACGTCAGGAATGCAGAATAAAGCAGCCTAAAAGTTCCCCGTGGCTCTGTCAGGTGACTGCAGGAACCCGAACGCAGAGGGGCCTTATCTCTGAATGAGCTGCTCTGTTTCCAGGGCTGAACACAAAAGCCCACTCCACTCGAGGGCAGTTGTTTTTAACAGAGAAAACAGAACTCTCTGTGTTGGTGAAAGCTATACTTCCCTGGGAAGGAGGTAAAAAAAACCCTCAGTGAGCTCAAGCTGCTTGAAAGAAAAAGAACAAGTGAACAGACCTGCTACAGAGGAGGATTTCTGGCCAGAGGAATAAATGCTGTCGTTCTGCAAGCTTTACACGAGCACAAAAGAGGGGCTGAAGCTGGCTTTGGCTTTTAACATCACCCTCAGCAGCAGCACAACAAAACGTGCCCACAAGATGCAGAGAAACGCTGCGGGAAGGAAGATCCACTGAACCTTCCCTTTGCTCAGCTGCTCTGAAACGCAGCAGCCCCTTCCTCAGGAGTTGGGCTCCACGGTCCTTGGGGTCCCTCCCAGCTCAGGATATTCCATGATCCTTGGCCTTTGGCAGGCTACACTCAGCTCTCCACCTGAACAGACATTTTGATGTGAGTTTTATGGACAGTACTAAGGACAGGGCAGAAAATCGTTTACTTACTGTGAGCTCTTTGAAATGGAATTACAGCAAATCTTCTTAATGCCTACGTTGTGCTGCAGTGCTGAAAACACTTCCCTTGCACAGGCATTGAAAGGAGAGAGTTGTTCCTTCAGCATCTCCCTGCTCACTGCAAGGTTGGGCTGTTTGCTCCTAATGGGCTGCTGGCACTGGGGAGAAGGCAAAACAATCACGTGTCTTATAAAATATCATTTTTACTTACCTTTTTTTGTCTAAATAGTCAGTCTGGATGATAAAATTGCTTCAGGGTGGGGCTCCTGAGATGTCCCATCACTCTGAGGCCACATCACCCACCCCTTCCCATGGCCAAAACACAGGGAACAAAGCAGCAACTCCAGCTCTTGGAACCACCTTCAAGTCATCACTGTGCAGGAAAAAAGCCTCAGTGGATAACACAGGCCATTTCCTCTGGTTCCTGGTGCAGTCCCACACCTAATTCAAAGGTTTGATCAGATTTTTCAACACCTCCTTTCCCTTTTCATGAGGAGCTGAAAGAGCCACACGTTCCCTGGGCCCTTGAAGCTGCTCCCCTCCAAGGTGAGAGTCTCCACTTGCTGCAGGCACAGCATTCTTACCAAAGCTCCTTATCACAAGCAATCACAATGAAAGGCAGCCTGACAGGTTTCAGGGCTTGAAGGGACTGAATTGGTCTGTTTGCAAAATAATTCCCCCAATAATAGAAGATTAACAATAAAAATTCCATGTAAAAGGGCCCTTGGACCTAAGGGCATCCAAAAGCCAATTGAACTTTGAGCTAAAAGGCTGAGTTTCCCAGTTTACCAGGAGCTCAGGACCTGCAGAATGACATTAGAAGGACAGGAAAAAATATCTTTTAAACCAAAGTGGAAGGGAGAGGATAAAAATTTTTATATTTTCAGTGAAGGAGATTCTACACAAAAATAATTATTTTCCTGAGCTTCCAAAAGACTTGAAATGTAAATGTGGCTGCTCAGTTTTATTTATTAACAAAATACAACCTTTCAAAGGACTGTGCAATAATGTTATTAATCTAATTCCATACTAAGCAACATAAATCAGGGAAACCTTCACAATATTTAAGGAATTTTAGGGATCCCAAGCCATTGGAGTTCATGTTTAGTGACCCTCACAGGATCTTCTGGTTTGTTCACCTGCTGGAGTTACAGTGAGCACAGGGATAGTCAGGGTAAGATTAAAGAAACACTGAAGAAAGGAATCCAAAAGGTCTAAAGCGAGCACCAGGCTCAAAAAAGGGAACTTGAATTACATGGGAGAGGAGAGTGATCTGAGAATTCCCCTTAAATGGAGAGTTTGGTGTCAAAGGATTGGGAGGCCAAAGGTCCTGCTTTACCGTGGGGATCTTGGGCAGAGCAGAGCCCAGGGCTTTGACCAGCTGTGAAAAGGAAAAGGAAGCAGTAAAATGCACTTCCTTACCTCTCAGACACCTGTCCATGCTCAACACACTGCGTTATGGGAAGGGCTTGGCATGCCTTGGAGGAAAGATCCTACAGGAAAGCAGAAGAAAAAGAACATGAGTGACTCTTTGCCCTTTTGTTTGGATTCCCATCCTCCCAGAGGGTGGGGAGGAATCTCTGCAACAACTGCACATTTCATTTTATTTTCCTTTTCCATGAATAGGAGGAAGATTAGAATCCTCTCCGAAGAAAGCTTGGAATTTGAGGTAGAATTCCCTTCTCTTGAAATTCTCCCTTCCCATCTCACAGCAAAAATCTGTCCTGTGGAATTTCTGTCTCAAACAGTTACAGAAGTTTTAATATCATCAAGACTGTTGGATACTTCCTTCCCCTCCTCCCCTACACCCACCCAGGGGGAAAAGAAATGGCCTGGATATATTTCCCAAGAACATTCACAAATGCAATTTATGGCCAAAATATTACAGATATTTCAGAGAACCTTTCCCCTCCACGTTATAAAAATAAATCTAATTATTAGTGTTCTTGAAAAGCATTTACTCACTAAAATAGAGCATTCTTCCAAAACTTGGAAATAAAGTCCTCACATTTTTCAGTGAAAGAAAAGGATTAAAGATTATATTGAAAGAGCATCATTTTCACACAGGGTGAACAGACTGCAGCAGTTCCCATGGGATCAGCTGCATATATTTAAACTCTTCCCACAAGACAACCATTGTTTCCTACAAGCCTCTCTGGTTTTTTTTCTGTCATGACAGGTTTCCACACTTCATGTCTTGAAATCCCACGGATGCTGAGCTGGACCAGACGATGACACAAGAAATTATGAAGTTTACTAATTAGGCTGGGGGTTAAAAACGGGGTTTGTTAATGAAACACCTTGCTCAGTCCTGGAGCTCTGGGCTGACCTGCTCTCAACATCCAGCTCTTGCACACAGGGAAGCAGAGTCCTCGTGGAGGAACTGCAAAGCAATCAGAGGAACTGCACAGCCTTTTGGGATCATCCCTCCCTCCAGAGTTCCAGGGCTGTGCCACCACCACAGTCTGGAGTGAGTTCAGTGCCCTTCAGGTGGGTGAATAACTCCCCCTGTGATAAACTGCCTTATCCTGCAGGTTTTGGGGGGCAGGAGCTGCTTGAAGTGACGCAGATTTCACACCTCTGAGGCAATTTTGGCTGCACAATCCATGCAGAACCCACTGATGCAGAGGGGGAAGAAGGGACTTAGGAACTTCCCAGCTGCTAATTTTGCAAACAGATAACTGGATCGATTTTTTTTTTGTAAATATCTACTTGACAATTTATGTGCTGCCAGGACAGCTTCCTATAGTTTTCAGCACATAAGGAATCCCAAAGGTTTCTGTTTGCCTGCTGTTCCAGCACACACCAGTGCTACACATAACACTTCATAAGACTTAGGATTTTTTAACATCAGGAGGACAGATTTGTAAGAGTTCCATGCCTAAATGCCTTAATGATATTAAAATATTTCACTAAACTAAACAGCACACTGCCAAGATGGAATAAATTGCTTCATAACAACCACCAATTCACTCCCTGTCACGGTGGTGCTGTCAAAAGCTGCTCAGTTTTAAGTGTTGCTTAACAGGCTTTTATATCTGTGACATATTTTCAAGACTGCAGAGATGTTACAGAAAAAGAACTCCTTACAGCATTTTACAAAGGGAATAATATGTATTTCTGTCTAAAGGCTGAGGGAGGCAGAGCGTGAGGGACCACAGGGTAGGGTCAGAATACAGGAACCCTGTCATAAAAATGCCACTGGCAGTGAAAATTGGACCAGAGCAATAAATAAATAAATGCACAACCACTGAACCTCAAAGTCTCCTGAAACAGCAGCCACTGAATAATCATTGAACATCCCGAAGTTCCTCCCAGGTACCTGGGAATCCACTCCAGTGTCCCTCCTGCTCACGATTCAATGGGACCAGAGTGTCAAAGTCCCCCAGAGTAAGACATCAGTTGTACAGCAGAGGGGACAAAGTGCCCCCTGAGCGAGGGCAGGGAAAGGAAACCCATGGGAGCCCCAGGATGCTCCAGGAGCGCTGCAGGTTCCTGTCCAACTGTCACACACACACACACAGGCACTGCCTTCCTTTCCGTGGCACTTCCAACAGCACTAATACATTTCCACATCCAACAACCACAGCTCTGCACTCTGAGAAAAACCAGCAACAGTCCCACTGTTAATGACTCTGTTTCCTCAAAACCCTCTTCCATTATTTAATACCTGGATCTGCCGCTCAGCTTCTTCCCCTGCACTAATTTATTCATCCTTGCAAACGTTACGTGAGCACACATTCAGTTGTTCGTACCTCTCAGAAGAGAAACCCCCGAAAAACATTAATAATTGAAGGCAAATTGTCGCTCTTTAGAGAAATCCGGATCGGATCCACTGCAGTTGTCAGTGCCCCTTCCATCCCCCTGCCTCTGGAATGTGAGGCTGCTGGCACAGCCCTGTCAACCCAACCGTACAGTCTATTCAGTTACCCCGGAGTTGTCATGTGGAATCAAGCAAACAAATATCTCCTCTCCCTTTCCCCCCGACTCCGGCACTCCAAAACAGCTCAGGACTAATTCCTCACCCAGCTCCACTCCAGCAGCAGCTCCAGTGAAAATGCTCCCAGCTCGGTATGGAATTTGAATTAGTTAAAAGGATTTATCAACAGCCAGTGGTTACATTCAGTTAATTAATAACCTGCTTAAGAGTAACAAGGAAATTGCAGAAGTTAATATTACTTATGGGGCCTCTTCCCAGAGGTGGGGAGGGGGGAAGGCTGGACCCTGTCGGTGTCTGTGGAGGAAGAGGAGCCAAAAGAAAAGTCAGGAAGCATCGGGACACTGGAGGGAACGCATCCTTTCACCTGACACTCCCAGGCCTTCAGCCAGCCCTGCCCAGGTGGAGCTGCCCAGGTGGGAGCAGTGCCCAGGACGTGTCCACCTCCAAAGCTTGGCAGCTGCAGTGCAGAGATGACTTCTAAGTCACTCCATGGCACTCTGCACACACCTGACTGTGCTCCCCTGCCACGTGAACCGTGCCTGGATGCTTCTCCCCTCAACTTCCCTCTGATAAACAAATCCCAGCTTCCCAACAAGTCAGCCTTAACTCAGACCTCCCCTACATCCCAACGGGTCCTGTCCTGGGAGGGCACAGGAGCAAAGCCACCCTGGGAGTGCCCCAGCACTGACATTTTTCTAAGAACAGCCAAAGAAATACCAAACAAACCAACTCACAACGGCCAAGCGGAAGGTCAGGCACTCTCAGCCAACTGCTGGGAGAAAGGAAAGGCTGTTTGCCCAGAGATAATGAGGAGAAATGTTTGTAACATTCTGGTTAGGGCTTTTTTTAATATTAAAAGAGCTTATAAACCACACAGGTTTAGGAGATCTGCTCCACGGAATGCGCAGGCAGACACACGAGGCCTCAGCTTGGATGGCAATTCCTCCAAATAGCTCTTTTGCTCCTGTTTGTTGCACCACAGCCTCTAAATCAAATACAAAATTAATGGGGGGTGAACACATTCTTTTAATGATGTTAAGTCCTTGCTGTTGTTCTTTAAGCAAAATGCAATTGGGTGTTCTCTACAGCTTGCCTTTAACTTAGTAAGTACAGCTGGCTCCTCTCCTTCCCTTATGAGACTGTACAAAAATGGAGATAATGGTAGAACATAAATATTCTCACTCCAAAAATCCTTTTCTGAACAAGAGATTTTAAAATAATAAATTCCAAAGGGCAGCACGATCTAGGAGAGCAGAAATGAGAGGCTTGGATTTTACCTCTGCATCCAATAACTGCTCGAGTAAGCACAGAGCAGGAATTAAGAGGTTGATTCCTTTGCTCACTGAAAGTCTCCTTTTGACTTTATTAGCAACCAAAACTGCCCAGAGAGGTTGTGGATTCCCCAGCCCTGGAAGTGTCCAGGGCCAGGATGGATGGGGCTTGGAGCAACCTGGGATAGTGGGAGGTGTCCCTGCCCATGGCAGGGGTGGCACTGGATGGGCTTTAAAGCCTCTGTTGTAATAATAAGACAAACCAAGATATTTGGATAATAAAAAGACTCACACACGTTTTTCACCAGCTGAAAAAGGAGAATTGGCTTGATGAAAATAGTTTTTCCCACCCTAGAAAAAAAAAAATAAACTGGTTTTAGCTTTTAACTTTGATTATTGTAGCTGCAATGAATTACACCCTTTGTAAGGAAAGCCCTGAAAATATTTATTTTGTTAGACTCTTAAAAACAAACATCTTGTTAGGAAAGAGACACGCCATTGTTCTCCCTCTAACTGGTGAAGAGAAACAGAATATTCCATATTCATTGCCTTTCACCAAAATGAGTCATGTTATCTTCCACCCAGACAAAGCACTTTTAACTTTAATAACGACAATGCTGACAGCTACAATACTGCTCTTGCAGAAGTTTGCTTGTAAATAATTAACAATTGCTGTATAATGACAGAGAGGTTTTTGATAGCTCTATTAATTTCACAGTCAGGCTGGAGTCTCTTTAATTTAGGGTATTCACGAAAAACCCACCCCCTTCCCACCCTACCGACTTAAAAGGCTAAATGGAAAAAACAGGTTTGTGTCCCTGCTGCTTGTCTGGAGGCCAAAAATCTGCTGTATGCCAAGAGTCAGCCATGGGAAACTAAGGAGAAGGCAAAAATCACAGATCACACCTCCAAATGGCTCAGGTTTGGCTAATCATTGTCAGGCTCTGAGGCTGAAATCTGTGGGGCAGTAAATGAGTTTAAAATCCTGCTCTGTGCTGTAGGATGTGGTGGCTGTGGCCTTGTCAGCACAGGCTGGGGCATCACCCATTGATGTCCTTTAAACTTAGGACCTTGTGCCAAGCCAGACAGGGCTGAACAGTCCCCTAATCCACTCATCCTTGAAATCAGGCACATCCCTGGCTCTGCTGGGATCAGCCAGGACAGGAACACCTGGGGGACCAGGTAAAGCTTTCCCTTGTCAGCAAGGTCTTTGTGTCTCATGCCTTAGAGTTCCTCAATTCACATCTTTTACAGGCAGCAGGAATTTCACCCAAGAATTGTAGAACTGCATGCAGTGTTCCCTCTGTCATGACAGCAGATCCCACAATTTGATCTCCCACCCCCCTTCAGATAACACATCCCAGTGTTTCCCTTCCTGCCAGAATGAAATATTTCACTCCAGAAAAAATATCAGAGCTTCTCCAAAGCTCGCTGAAATTAATGGAGGGATTCTTATTGCCATTGCAGGGATCTATAGTCTTTTATTCTCCCAGCAGGTAGTTCCTGATTTTACCTTATGCTGTCCCTGACAAACAAGTGGATAATGCCACAGACATTGATGAAGTAGTATTTGATTTCTATAGGGCCAGGTGAAAAGAAGCATTTCTAGGCCATGCATTTATAGAATCATAGAATCATAGAATAGATTGGGTTGGAAAAGACCTCCAAGATCATCAAGTCCAACCCCTGATCCAACTCCAATTACTATATCATGGCACTAAGGGCCATGTCCAATTGACTGGCAGCAGCCCAATATTTAGTGTATTTGCATAGTTTCACACACTGAGTGGATTATTCAGGATTGTAACCACAGCCAAATAAAAAACGTTAGATGTCAAACTAGCATTCCTATCAAATTTTGTATTAACTACTAAACCTATTTTAGAATCACAGAATCCCAGAAGGGCTTGGGTTGGACCTTAAAGCCCACCCAGTGCCACCCCCTGCCATGGGCAGGGACACCTTCCACTCTCCCAGGTTGCTCCAAGCCCTGTCCAGCCTGGCCTGGGACACTTCCAGGGATGGGGAATTCACAACCTCTCTGAGCAACTATTCCTCATTTTTTCCCCCCCATGCTAAGCATTGCTCATTCTCCAGTTATTTACAAAGCACAGCAATCTGGTTTGACACTTTCAGAATAAATGTTTACTTCTAAAGGCCAAATCCTGTGCACCGGACAAAGTCAAAGCTCCTGCTGAAATTAAAAGAGGTTTTCCCTAAAAGCTCCGGGATTTGACCCAAGTCTCTGAGGAGCCAGGCCCTCCCCCAGCCCCGCAGGGGATGGTTGGGCAGGTTTGTAGATGGGCACTGCCTGGCAGCCCTACCTTCTGCAACACCCAGAGCTCACTGGCAGCTGCAGGGCTCCAGAGGCTCATCTGCATCCCAAAACACAACATCTGCATCCCAAAACACAACATCTGCATCCCAAAACACAACAACATCTGCTGCACATCCTGTGGATAAAGGACGTCAGGAACAGAAAAACTTTGGATACTCATTTCTTCACAGCCACTGCTGGTTCGGAGATGGTTCCAAAACACTCATAAGCAACAAAAAAGGCCACTTCAGATGCTCCACGGTGTCCCCTGCTGCGATGGACAAACTCAGACACACCCAACCTCTTTTCCACCTCCACACACGCTCTCCCATTCCCGTTTTGCATATCAGATAACACTTTCATTAACCACCTGCATCATTTTCCGACTGAACCGCATATTTTATTACTTCAGGCATCCATTCCCATTCGCTTTGCTTTCCACAGACAGACAGGGCTTTCTTAATTGAGCTGCATAGTTTATGAACTGTGCTAATTGAGCTGCAGAGCTCTGCTGCCGCCGGGGTTTTATACCCTCAACCAGGAGGAATATCGAGTGCTGGGCTGGTGCCACCGCAGCCACAGGCTCTGCGAGCTGAGGAGCACTCGAACAGCTCCGCTGCATTTTTCACCTCTTAAGATTCCTGGATGTTTTTCCCAGCTTTGTAACACCCAATGGGGTCAAACCCCGCGCTTGGCTTAAGCGAGTTTTCGTAAGGACAGCCAGGACGAATGAATTAAGGTGGTGCTGGCAGCACAAGTAACCCTCGTGCTCTGTCCCTGGGAGCAGAAGGCAGGAACACTCACCCCACGGGAGCAAAGGCAGCCACTCCCACGCAGAGGAAAAGCTGCCCGACTGCAGGGACTGCTCCAAGCACACTCCCAGCTCCTGGTCGGGAGCCAGGAGCCTTTGAAAGGGTCCTGGAGGCAGGAGGGAGGATAAGGAACCACGAGGCTGTGCCGCTCCCAGCTGCCCCCAGTGAAGAGCTCAGCAATCAGAGCCCAGGCTGGCCCTGCCCAGCATCCAGCTGCTTCTCCCCCTAATTAAGTCTATAGGCTAAGAGGGATTATTAATATTAAACACCCAGGCTCTGAGGCTGCTAATGAAAGCAGCTAATCCGGACCAGGGATCCACACTGGGAATGAACACAGGGATTTGTGTTGAACTCCAAGGTGCTCACACCCTCCTGGTGCACGGGTTCTCCTCTTGGCTGTGGGGAGATAACACAGGAAGGCACTAAAACCCACTAAAACATCTGTTCAGGTGCTTAACAAGCTTTCCATTGTTAATGCTGCACCTCAGATGAGCACAAGGCTGTGGAAGAGGAACATAACTTCCACCAGAAACTAATTTCGTAATGGAATCAGAGCTAAGCAGCAGCAGATATTTGGGAGCTTAAGGAAACCAGTCAGGGAAAAAACAGAAGAGAGGCAGCACCCCGTGGGATAAGTTATTTAAATTAATTAATAACAGCACTCGTGTGGTATGGAAATAGCTTTCCAGGCAAAGGTTTGTTTGTTTGATTTATGGAAGAAAAATCTTTATATAAATAAGAGCTTGAAACTGTAGAAATGTAGGTTTGGAAAATCCTCGAGGTTACCTCACCCATGTCCTGGTTCTGATTTTGCTTTCCTAAGCAAAGCTTTTCAACACCTCACAATCAGCAATTTACCCACGAGCCAGAGACTTCTTCCTACTCCATTAGAAACAGAGGACAACAGATCACTGGTTTGTCCTGGTGTTTGACTTTATGGTTCTGTGCTCTCTCAAACATCTCTTCCCACTTCTCACTCTGCTCACATTGTCCTGTCGTGTTCCCAGTGTGAAAACAACTCCCTGAATTTTCCAAACCTGTTGCAGGGAAACCACTTTTCTCTCACAACCTCAAAATTTAAACCAATATTCTCTGCAACATTAAGATGAGATCCAGTCCTTTGTGCCCAGACTGTGGTTCCCAGCTCCTCCCCAGCAGGTCTGAATTTATCAAATCGTGGGGTGTACACGTGGCATTAAACCCAAGTAATAGAAAACTCAGTGTTCACCTTTCAAGTCCAACTCAGCAGGAAGCCAAATCAATTTTGCTGCCAATTACGTTAGGGACGAATAGGAGAAAATAGAAAAAAAAAAAATCAGATAAATGTGTTCTGAGATAAATGGTGTTTCAGAGAAGTTTAATCTTGCCTTTCGAAGGTGCAAACTCATCGTGTGCATCTACGTGGAGAGCTCTGCACAACCCCTGGAGGGCTCCACACCAGGACAGTCACACCATCATCTAACTGGATTAGGCTTTCCTTTTTTCCCTCAGCAGGACTCGTGGGAAAAGACAAGAATTTAGGCTGGGGCCTGAAAATCCCATATCCAGTCTCACTGACCTTAACCATACAGGGAATTTTCTCCCAATCATAACTTAGATTGGCCCTTTAGCCTACCTTGTTGGGCTGTAAATTGATGTTCTCTTCTTAGAAGGACCAGAATGAAATAAAGACAGCATGGAAAAAAGACTGAAAGCCACAGGAACTAGAGGGAGATCCCAGGAACTTAAGAAGTGTTTTTAGGAGGTACCTGATCTTCATTCAACGGATTCTTGAGCTTACCTTGAACCATACGAGTAACAGTCTCACCTTTTCATGATTTTTTTTAATTATTCATTGTCCCATTTCACAGAGGTTGGAAGGCACCTCCAGTGACCATCAAGCCCAAGCCTCTGCTCAAAGCAGGCCGAGCCAGAACAGGTTGGTCAGGGCCACCTCCAGTTGGACTCTGAATCATCTTCGTGGCTCTTCACTGGATTTGCTTCATATTCCTGTCTTTTTTGTACTGAGGAGTTGTTTGTCTCTTAGAAGTGAAGTGGATGTATCACATCTCATTAACAGAAAAGCCTTCCTGAATGTCTTCACATCTTTCTGATTAATTAGCAGCATTTCACCTAAAAAATTATAAAATCTACTTCAATTTTCCAACCTAAAAGTACCTTCACCCACCCTATTTATGCTCCCAGAAAAGGGCTCATGTCACACACATACACCCACCAAGGAGTTTTATATTTTAATAGCAAGGCAACAAAGAAATTCACTTAATGACAAGTCCTCGGACTAATGTATTATTCATTTTGTTATGTGACAGCAGAACAAAATTGTAGCCATAAATATATAATGTTATACACCACTTCTTAATGTAGTTTACATTTATGGAATAATTGGCTGTCTCTCACATTATCCTCTCTTTAGTCACTTCCTTTTTAAGGGGATGTCATAAAGTGCAGCCTGTGACATCGAAGATGTGTTTATTCGGGAACAGACACAGCAACAGGCCTGGATAAAGCTGGGAATTTCAACCTCTATTTCTGGAAAAGTTTCCTAGTCTCTGGAGGTGATTTTCCCTATGTAAATTGGGTTTTTTTACTCCTTTTTCCTTACCATTAATGCCATGCATTTTTAAATACACCCAGGAAGAAAAGGAGACAAGGTCAGAGCCAGGACCTGTGGTAAGGCTGTGTGGCTGCTAAAAATGTTACAAATCCTCCTGCTTTCACCCACCGACAACAAGATGAGTCTCATGGATACAAACAGGGAATTTCACAGTGCCAGACAAACGCTGCTCAACTGCCAAACCCAACCCTGAACCGTTGCTTGAGCAGCAATTAAACCAGAACAATGCAGATACCCCGAGCCTGCCTTTAATCATCCTCCCAACCCTGTGTTAATTAGCCAGGCTGCAGCGACCACAGAAATGATGAGCCTGCGTGAGAATAAAAAGTAAAACTGTATTAAAAATGCAGTAAATTATACAACACTTTTTTTTCCCTATCAAAATATTTTAAAATATTCATGCCCAAGCTTTCCAGCACCTAAAGGGGGCTTACAACAGGGCTGGAGAGGGGCTTTTCAAAGAGCATCGAGTGACAGGACAGGGGGGAATGGGCTCAAGCTGGAAGAGGGCAGGGTTAGGTGGGATATTGGGAAGAAATTGTTCCCAGTGAGGGTGGTGAGGCCCTGGCACAGCTTGCCCAATAATAATTCTTAATTCATACTTTTTAATTCATAATAATTCTTAATTCATACATTTTTAGCAAACAAAACGATTAATGTTAATTGTTTCTAAATTATATCGTTCTCTTTCATCAGTTAGCATTCTACCTTCTGCTGGTTATTAACTCCTCATTTTCCATAACAAGTAGTCCATATCTTTAGTCTTTTTAGTACCTTTTCCCCTCCGCTGGGGTTTTCCCAAGGCAAATACTAAGCCTTTGTTCATCTTCCTCCTTTTCGAAACGTCCTTCCAGCTGTCCAGCCTCACCAATATCTATTTCTTCCCCGGGCTTCGTTCTCTGAAGCCCATCAGGGTCAGTTCAGCCAAACTTGAAAAGTTTTAGGGGTTTGCCCGAGCTCCGCTCTCCCAACAGCATCTTCACTTAACAGCTCTTTTGCTAAAGGCGGGCTATGAATAACTCAGAGCCTCGCGCAGCTTATGATTAATTCAAGGGGCTAATTAGAGGGTTTAATTAAGACCATTAACACATTAGCGAAGCGGTGCAGTTTGCGGCAGGGGGATGGTTTTGGAGCTGCGGGCGGGCTCACGGTCCCGCACGGTCCCGCACGGGGCCCGCAGAGGGCGCCGCGGCCCCGCCGAGGGGAAGGGAAAGAAGGGGAGGGGAGGGGAGGGGAAGGGAAGGGAGGGAAAGGGAGCCGCTCATCCCGCTCCTCCCGGCCCTCCCCTCTCCCCTCCGCAGCCCGGAGCAGCAGCCGCAGCCCCGCAGGTCGGTGCGGCCCCGCTCGCTCCGTGTGTTCGCCCCGCGGGTCCCTCCGTACCCAGTGCCATTCCCGGCGCTCGTCCCCTTTCCTGGCGCTCGTTCCCCGTTCCCGGTGCCGTTCCCCGTTCCCGGCCTCCCCCGTGCCCGTTGTTCCCCCGTGGGACCCCCTTTCCCCGCTCCGGGAGAAGGGAACCCGCAGCGCCGCCGCTGTTCCCGCAGCATCCCCCTCCCGGGGAGGTGATGCCCGCTGGGCTCTCCCGATGCACAAAAGCGCTTCCCTGTGTTTCGCTGGGTTTATTTGGTTTATTACTTTTAATAAGATCGTAGATGCATAGAATCACAGAGTCCCAGAGCGGTTTGGGTCGGGAGAGATTTTAAAGCCCATCTCGTTCCACCCCCTGCCACGGGCAGGGACACCTTGCCTAGCCCAGGTTAAGAGAAGCTGGGATTGTTCCGTGGGAACTGGGATGGGTTTCCAGGTGGAGTTTGCCCGGGCACCATTCACAGTCAGGAGAGTGTAAAAATGCTTTTAGAGGGTAGTTTAAGCCAAAACCCAACGGCCAGGTTAACACCGGGATGTGTTTGCAGGAGCCCTGATTTACTCTGGAGCCCAGCTCCACTTTTGCTTTCCCCCAAGAGTAATTAATGGTGAAGATTGTACAATTGAGCAGCTTTTGGGGGGTTTGAGCTGGTATTAACAGCGATTTAGAGCCCTTGCAGGTGTGCCAGACACACTTATGTGACATCCTCACCCATCACTTGCAGCGTCTGTGTTTGACATCCAGGAACACACAGGGATGTCAGAGCAGGTGGAGAGGCACAGGAGCTGGGGCAAGGCTCCCAGATTCCAAGGAAAACCTGCTTTTCCTCATCTACACTGTGGAGCTGTCCTTAATAAAGTGGATTTCCCTTCTGAACCCTTGTGTATTTCTATTTGCTTATTCCACAGTAGGGTGTTAAAATGGGAAAATGCATCCAAACAAGAGTCTCAAGTGACTGATTCCTCATTCCTAAATATCCAAATATTTACCAAACCAGTTTTATTTTTAGCTGGACAAACACTAAACCTTTGCAGAAAGGGATGATGTCAAGGTTCCAAGTGAACTGTTCTGTGAAAATAACACCTTCACTGGAACTTTCCCAAATGGTAGTAACTGCTATTTCTAAGAGAGAATACAAAGGCAAAGAATCGTTACAGGAACATAAATCACCTCTATAATGTCATTTTATTATTTGGGGGTTTGAACTAAATGATCTTTAAGGTGCCTTCCATCCCAAACCCTTCTCTCTGGTTTCCCAGAATAGCTGCAGGGTTTGGAGCAGAAGAGGAGCTGCAGTGCCTCCCTTGGACTCGCTGCCACCCAGTCCTGGATCTCACTACAGAACTTTTGTATGTGTGAGTCCAACTTTAGTCATGATATTCAGTCATGGCTTTAAAAAACACTTGAAGCCTCATTTTTTCAGACACGGATGTTATATTCATTTTTTGAGGTTTCTCCCATTTTAGTGAGTCTGCTCAGCTGCAGAAATGAGATTACAAAAAAACTTAAAATGTTACTTTCAACATTTTCTTGAACTTTTAGAGTTATTTTCAAAGGTGGTTACAGAGTCTTATAACTTCACCAGCATAAGCTGAATAAACTGAAGATATCTTGCAGGCTCAGGTGATTTCTCAGTGTGTGAATATGTGTTGTATTTGTATTGTTTAATTATTTTAGGTCCAGTGATGACAGTTCTCTGGAGAGGGAGCCAGTGCCTGCAGAAAACTTGTTCCAGCATTTAAAAAACACACAAACCTGAAATGTCATGAAAAGAAAAGTTTCTCACTGACTAGCAAAATAAGTCCCAATTTTGCAGGGAATGATGTTCTATGAAAACAAACCTTGAAACTTTATCAAGACTTGAGAGTGGTTTGATGTGTAATTGTGGTTCCAACCTGGTTCTGCATCCACCTGCTGCTCTAGCACTTGGTTTTTTGGGTTGTTTTTTTAAGCAGTGCATTTGCTCTGTGATTTTTCCCCTTAGTCTCCTCTCTGTGAGGAATTATTACCCTTGAGAGGACTTAAATTATCATGAGAGTGAGTAGGATGTCAGCTGGGTTTTGTCAGCAGGAAGTTTTGAGGTGTAGTAATAGATAATTCTGCATTTTTGTTAACATTTTGTTCGGTTCTTTAGTGCTGAGCCTTCTAAGCAAACATTTCTTATTAATATTTCAGCAGGAACAAAAAAAAAAAACCACCAGAATTATTATAATTCACTACAAGAAAAGATTTTTAGAGGTCTAAGCCAACCATCCCTTGCTTCAAAACTTCACCTGTATGGGACTGTTGTGTTCCATTCTGGGGGTTTTGGGGGCAGGATCACCCTACATTTGCCTTCTGCAAGCTTTTCATGCTTTCCATCTCTCCTCTGGAGTATTAAATAACACAGACTGTTTGTGTTGAATCACTGGTAGGTGTGATGGGCTGACTGGAGTTTAGCAGATTTTAGAGCTCACCTGGCACCTGAGTCGTAAATTAGTTTGTTTTCATAATGTTACCTTGAGATTAGCTGCATGGAAGGCAACAAATATATAAATACTTTATGTAAATATATTTTGTAAGAGTGAGTAGAGTGTTCAGAATCTGGGCTGGTACCTTGAAAGAAAATATTGTGGCTTTATTGGCATCACATTTAATGTGAAAATCAGAGTTTTGGTCTCAAATTCAAACAAATTCCGTGGTTTAGCTTACCCTGTAGCAGATTTCTGGCCCCTCGGTGTCACTGCCAGTCTCATCTAAGACAACCTCAGTAATCTCGCCTGGAGCCTTTTGCAAAAGCTGCTTTTTTTTTCTTTTTTTTTTTTTTGGTTGTTTTATCTTGGATGTGTTCCTCTGCCTGCATAATACAGATATATAATATGCCAGAGAAGCGTGTTGTTCATGTTTGCAAAAATATTTGGTGGTTGACAAATGAGCTTGATGTACTGTGCCGTTGTACTGACTTGACACTAATCTCTGCCACTTAGAGCAAATGAGAATAAATCACCTCTTCCCTCTCATCTCCTGCACCCTGAGTTGTGTGTGTGCACTTGCAGCAGGAGCTGCTCAAGGTTTGTTTCAATCCCTGTCACCAGTCCTGTCGTGCTGGCTCCTGCCAGTTAAATTTGGGTGGGGAAAAGGTCAGAAGCAGCACCTGAGCTGGAGCTGAATCACTTGCTCTTTGGTCACTGGTTTCACACCTGTGGGTAGGAGATGACAAAGCAAAAGTAGGAATGGTCCCACCAGGTAAAGATGCCTGGAGAACAATAGGACTCCAAATCTGTCCCCATGAGGGGGATGTGATTTACTGCACTGATAACGAGGGCTGTGGAAATGAGTGAAGTAAAACCAAGCTTAGGGAGTTGTTGAGCTTCAGAAAGGGGTGTTGCGTTAAAACTGACGTGTTAGTGAGCATGGAACTCATCCAGGTGTGTGTGATGGCCTCAGGTTTGGGATTGCTCCCTTCTCTTCCTCGTGCAGCTGAATCACAGCTCTCCAGTTCAGAGCCTTCACTGGAACTGTCAACTCTCTGTTCATTCCCAGCCCTTCTGTGTGAAATAACAGAGGTTTTTCTTACTGCAGCCCTTGAAAGGCTGGTGTTTACAGCAGGGGGGTGTGAAACACTCGGGGTGCAGTTCTGGTGGCCAGAAAATGCTGTTCCAGTGCAGGCCCCCAGCAAGGAGCTCGTGCAAGTGTTGGGCTGGTGATCTGTGCCCTCTGTGCTGGTGATCTGTGCCCTCTGTGCTGGTGATCTGTGCCCTCTGTGCTGGTGATCTGTGCCCTCTGTGCTGGTGATCTGTGCCCTGTGTGCTGGTGATCTGTGCCCTCTGTGCTGGTGATCTGTGCCCTCTGTGCTGGTAATCTGTGCCCTCTGTGCTGGTGATCTGTGCCCTCTGTGCTGGTGATCTGTGCCCTGTGTGCTGGGGCAGCACGTGGGGAGCTGCACTGACCTCGAGTTCCTCTCCAGAAGGCAAGAGGAGCATTGCTGGGATAGTTCTCCTGTGGCTGCAGTTTGATTCTTCCTTCTTTCACGCTTTGGAAGATGAAGTTCAGAGCCTTTTCAACCTTTTTTTTGCTTACAGTGTTTTACAATTTCTTCTGGAATTTGTTCCAGCCAAATTCACCTTTCCTGCCAGAATGGGAGAGTGCATCGAGCACTGTCCTGTGCTAGGCTGGATTGCTGGAGATCTCACCAACTTCACAGGCTGCTATTTAACAAATCAGCTGCCAATCCAGGTAATCTGCCAATATTCCTGCTTTTTCATTTATCCTTTTCAAGCTGCAAGAGAAAACAGTTCTGTATTCTGCTCACCGATGTGCCATCCACAAAACAAGTCATAATTTCCCAAATATTCACACTGATACTGTTTCTCTGGCAGTGATTTGGTGTTTATCATTCCCATTATGATTATGAAGCGACATTTCCGTGCAGTTAAGGTGTTTCTGACTATTTGTCTACTGAACAAGCAAATGTATCTTCTCTTTCAGATTGTCACTGCTGGTTTTTATGTTAACATGGATCTAATTATGATTTCACAATTTGCCTACCATAAGCTCAAGAATCAGAAGGTGACAAAATGCAAGTTTTTCAATGATTGAAATGTTCTCCAGGATGTAGCATGGTCTTTGCTGACATATTTTCCTCCAGCATTTAAAGGCATTTTTTTCAGAGTGATAAAAAACAGAGTGTACAAATTGTGGTTGGAGTTGTCAGACCTATGGCTTCCAGTTTTCCCTTTCTTGCCCCCTTCCTTTTCTTTTCTGACCCACATATATCTTTAAATATTTTCCCTGCAGTATTTTCACTTTATACAGACATAAAGAAGGCAGCAGATTTGTGGAATCTGGCTCCATATTTTAACTTATTCCCTGTTTTTTGTGGAAGTCTGCAGAAGCTGAAAGCAAGCCTCATTTCTTTGTGGGGTTCAGTTGGCTGATTGAAACCTGACTTGATTTGCTTGCAGCATCGAATATCTTGACATCTTCACGTGTTCTGTTTCAATATCTGCATTTAACAAAACGTATTCAAGGGGGATGAAATTACTCGAGTTGTGCTTCAGAAGACCTGGCAGTGGTTGGAGTGCTCAGCCTGCCCATGAACTACTGTTTTGACTGAAATGGAAGACAGAAAGCTCAGTTCAGATTGGATCAAATCAAAACCATTAACTCATCAATCTAAAAAAAGGAAAAAAAAAAAAAGAAAGAAAATCCGTGGTACAGCAGAGGTAACAAAAAGCTGAAGCAAAACAGATGCCTCCCAGCAGCCTAAATAGGGATAAAGCAGATTCCTTCAATATGGAACTGATAATAAACCTGGAGATGGGTGGGTGCTGAGGGCTTTCCTTCCTGCTGCCTCCTCTGGAGAACAAGCCCAGGCTTTGGTGGGTTCTGACTGTCAGCTCAGGGGTTTGCAGAGCTGGAGAGGGAGGAATTAGACCTTAGAGAGGCTCTTCAGTACCCACTTGTGGAGCAGCTGGACACAAGTGGGTCGGGGTTGCATCTCAGAGTGCAGCCTGTGCAGCTGAGTGGGTGTTGTTTGAACTGCAGCTCTTTGGGACAGGCTCAGTGTCACTTCAGCACCGTTTGTGTCACTGCTGGCAGGCACTGCAGGGCCGTGGCAGCACCTGGCACACACAGAGGATGCTGTGGCTCCAGATTTCTGCAGCATTTCCCACCAGTTTTGAGTGTCCAAGAAGACTTCTGTGAGTCTCGGTAAGGCTTGATAACCAACTAAGCATGGACACAGAGACTGGGCCAGCACCGCCCCTGGATTACAGAAATCTCGGTCACAGAAATGTAAATAAACTTATATCATCCTAAATAAGGATATTTTAGTCTTTCCCATGTCAAATATCCTTGCTTTTGCAGTTTTTAATCAAGATATTTTGAAAGAGACTTCAGCTCAGCGGTTTTCTGTGTATCAGCTGTTATTTAATGATCAATTTTTAGGGGTTAATGCAGGAGATAAGGTGAGCATGAACATTTTCTCTCTGTTCCCTCACTGCTACTCAGTTGTTGCACGAAGCACAACTGTGACAGTGAGCAGGGGTGGGCACAGAGCCCAGGGAAAAAAAGAGGTGGGACTGACATCACTGCCAAGAAAAAGAGACATGAAATTCTACCTTTGCATTTACATATTTGTACTGCAAACAGAAAGCCACCTCAAATCAACAGCAGATGTTATTTTTTCCAGCTAATTTGTTTGTGTGTCATTCCAGGCAGCCATAACCTGAGGAATTTCTGCATCTCCTGGGTCGTGGAGTGTGTGGAGCTCTGTGTGGCACTGCCCTCTGTCAGCTGAGGAACCAGGAGCAGGGCATGGCAATCCCAAGAAATAATGTGAGTTCTTGCTTGTTTCTATTCCAAAACAACAAAACAAAACAAAAAACCCAAACAAACACCCAAAAGTGTCTTGAAAAGTTTGTGTCCTTCAAAGAAATCCGGACTTTTTAACAGTGGCTTAGAAATCCACGTTATGTGGATGTCTCACCCAGAAATGCCCAAATAAAGGAGTTCTAAAATAAAATTCTTGTAGCAGCTTCCTGGGCTTGTGTTCAGTCCTTTGGGTCATCTCTGGGATAATGTGTATAAATCTTGTATTTCTGCTGGTGTGAAGTGCTGTAAACATCCATGTGGAGCCCACACAGTCCCCCCCCCAAAAATCAATAAAAGTGGAAAATCCCCATTGTACCTGCTGCTGTCATTCCAGCAGGAAAAGTTCACAGGCTATTCCAGCAGTTTGATGGCCTTCCTACTAATGCCAGGGAAATAATTGTAATCCAGCAGCATGGCCCAGCAGGGAAGCAGCTTATTTTCAAAACACAGCCAGAGTGAGAAAACTCTTAAGCTGTGAAAAATGAGTATTTTGCTTTCTCCAGACAGGATGATGCATTTTTTTTTTCTTTTTTTTTTTTTTTTTCAGTGGCTGGAGCTCCAGTTGTGACTTTTGGTTTGAATTATTGTGCCTGGGCTTTTTTTAGCACGGATTGATATCAGTGTCAGGTGTCATTTGTGGCTGCATGTCCTGTGTGTTTTACCTGGGCAGCAGATTCCCTCAGCTCTGTAAGAACACGAGTGGGTTTGGGGCTGAGGGTTTTACTCCCTGTTGCTGTAGATGTTGGGTTCTCCCTCACAGTGCAGTTCCCCTGGAACTCAAACCCCACTTTGCTTTTGGGACTGTAAAATGGGAAAGAAAAAATACAGTTGTTTGGGGTTTTTTTCTCCTATTCAGAAAATTTTAGGGAAATGATGGTCTTTGATGGCTGGAAGAGGATTGATTGGCAGAGGGAGAAGTGAAGTATTTACAGCTGCATTTATCAGATGGGAGCAGGAACATGCTTTGTATGATTGTTGTCATGAGCAAAGAACATCTCCCCTTTTCCTTCTCCAGACTATTCCACCTTAAGTCACCAACCATGGGAATAAAAGTTAGAGGTCATTTAGTTTAGAATTTTAGCACAAAGGTGCTGTTACTGTCTTCTATTTTTTTCATTCTTGGTATATTTAAAAAAACCAACAAACACTTCAAAAGACCAGAAGGTTTTCCATTGTCAATTTTATCCAGACAGTTGATTATGGAAATGGTTAATTAATTACTGAGCTTATTCATATCCCCCTCTCTGCCTGTTCCTTCACTGGGATGCCACACTATTTGCAAACAGATCTATTATAAAGACTGATTTCTTCACAGAGTCCTTAAGAACTAGTTAGCATTTGGAAGCAGATTATCCTCGCTGTTTGCACTCCCATAAAAATGGCATTAAGTGGCATTAACCAGAGCTCCAAGAACTGTAACAATCCCTGTATTTGCAGTGATTTGTGCTAAAACTACTAAAGTGAGAAAATTCAGAGCCCAGGGAGAGGTGGAAGAGCAAGTCTTTGAGGGTGTTATATACACTACAGAATGCCAGCATTATCTAGAACTGGTTACTGTGGCACAGAGAAATGTTAAAATAAGTATTTATAAAGTACCTGTTTAAAGAGCATGTGTACAACATTTGTGTTTAGTTCCAAAGAAGGTCCTCAGAAGGCAACTCTTACCTTGCTCTTTGCCTTGGCCATGATGGGAAACTGCACCTATGGACTGAGCCTTGCCTTAAAGATGCCCAAAACCAAATCCTCCTGAGGCCTCTGCTTTGTTCACCACCTTCCTTGGCTCACTGGCAGCTTTGGAGTCTTTTTTCTTGACAGTTTTGTATCCTTTTCCTGTTATAATAGAGATTCTCAGCATAGGCTTGTTAATAAGTGGGTCAGAAACAAAGTGGATTTCTTTTAAAATCACTTTTTTTCCTAATCCCATCATAAAATCTTCATTCTGAGCAATAATTTGTGTGATTTTTATAGTGATAATTCTTGATGAGAATGCAAGTTTATCTAAAATCCCTGCATTGCACAGGGTAATTTGTATCTTGGAGACAATAAGTAGATACTGCAAGTTGGGGGTGCACATTGTGCTGTTTTTCTTAGGTTTGTTGTCTGATAAATGCAAAGAAAACCCCTAAAAACCCAAACATATCAAAACAACCCCTAGACTTCCCTGTTTTTAAATGCAAATACAGAATCACAGCTTAATTTGGAATTGCTGTTGTAGGATGGTGTTCGTGTCAGAGACATGCAATGAGAGTTTGGCAGATTTGGGCTCAGAAAATAGAATGTAACAAAGCAAAGCTGCAGCAGCCCTTAATTTTGCAGAATTTTGGGCAAATTTTGGGCCTCTGAAAACCAGCTCTGCTCTCTGAGTCATGAAGGGCCAGCCAGCTACACAGTTCTCCAGGTTCATGTGCCAGTGTCTTGAAAATCCTGGGCAATCCTAACCCCCTACAGCTGATACATGTTTATAATTAATGTATTCATACCTGATTCCCACAGGATATTAGTTATTGTGCTCAAGAAAGGACAAGCAAAATCTTCAGAGTCACGTTGTGCCTTTGCTTTAAAAGCCTTTGCCCAGGGATGCTCTCACTGGGCATTACTGGTTTGTAGTCACCTGTGTTGCTGCTATGGCTTGGATTTCCACTTGAAAGAACTTAAAGGGGAGATATTTTGATTTTTTCCTCAGGTAAGAACTGTAGGTTTGTGTGTGGAAACCTCTTGGTGCTTCACTCAGACCAGGCTGAAGTGAAGTGATTTCAGCAGTGCTGCAGCACACTGAGTTAATCCATTCCAGATTAAAGGGAAGCTCTTTCCCAGATTTACCTGGAGCTGCTCCAGAAGTTTTGATTCCCAGGCATCAGTCTTGTCTTTCTGATTAAAGGAATTTCACAAGCCACTGAAACGGGATGAGTGACTGGAGAGCCAGACCTGGCCTTGGGATGCCCCCTGAATTCCAGTGTTATTCCAAGTCCCAGGCTCTGTGAGTGCTTAAAACATCCTGCACAAATACCCCAGACTGAGACCAAACTGTGCCTCCTGACCTGTCCTGAAACAAAGTGTGGTTTTATCCTGCATGGGACAGTCTGTGAGCAGACTGTGGGGATTCAGGATTTCATTCCATGAGCAAAGCAGTGACTTTGTTCTGGAAACATAAACCTGTATTTATTTACCCCCCCAAAAAAACCACCTAAAACTTGATCTTGATGACCCTCACAGTACGTTCTGTAGGTATTTGCAGATGCCTTTCTGGGATGTGCTCTGAAAATCAACTTTCTATTGGCCCCAAGGCTCCCCCCACTCCATCCCCTGCCCTGGGATGGCTGTGCCAGCCTGCACATGACAATAATTCCTGGGTTCCCTCTTGATTGGGGTCTGAATCCAATCTTGCTAATAAGTCCTCCAGTTCAAATTCTATGGAAAACAGATGCTCCCAAATCAGGGTGAGGAGCTCTGCAGGAATCCAGTGGAGCACACAGTGTTAGCTGGAGATGGCTGAAGTATTTGTAATCAAGGGAAAACAAAGGCAGACCTCCTGCTTCGAGAAGCCCTGAAGGTAAGGAAGGCAGGGCTTTTAGAAAGAGCTTCATTCCTGTCTCTTGCCAAGCAAGAAAATGAAAATCCGACAGTTGTACATCACTGGAGTCCAGAAAGCAAAGAATGGGATCACCTGGGCTTTGGAAAACAGAGGAATTAACCCCAAAAAGTCCTAATTTCTAAGAGAGAGATGTTTCATAATGGGTATTTGTGTACCAGTCTGTGTTTTTGAGGAGTAGTTGCAGAAACTGCCTAATTCTAGTGGACTTTATTCCTGATTGTGTCCAGAGTTTCATTAGGTGGAAAATAAACCCTCATTTCTCAAGGTCCAGGGCAGGATTAGGAGTTCACTCCCTCTGTGTCTGCTGCTGTTCCTTGGCTTTCAGCTGCCAGGGCTGGCAGTGACTGATTCTGGGAACAAATGGGCTCCTGCTCCCAGCTCCAGTGCAGGATTACCCTGGAGTCTGGGTTTACCAGGGTAACATTCTCATCCCATTCCTCTGGTTGCACAATGAGCCAGTGATTTCCATAAATAATGCAAGTGCCCAATTGTTTGTAAAGCAGGAGCTGTCCTCCTTTTCGTTCTAAGAGGAGTTTCGTGGCATTACACGCTGGAATTATAAATTAGACACATTTTCTTTTCCAGTAAATGTTTCCTTCCCCTTTGCAGCAGGAGGGGGTTGAAGTTTCTCAAGATCCTGAGGAGCTCAGGGTTTAAAAGGGTCTTGTCAGAGATGCTTCATCCAGGTTTGGATCTTATTAGAGCTTTATTTTCTGGGCATGGTTATTAAATATTCCCCTTGCCCACCAGGATACAATGCTACAGATTTTAAAATATTAAATCAGTCAAGGAGCAGTTCTGCCCTTGGTTTTGCAGCAGCCATCACTCAAGTTTCTCTGGAAAACTTCCTCTTTTTCTCTCCATCTCCTGCTCTGTGTCCTTCCTCCCCTGCTCCCTCCAAACCCAAACCACTCTGCTTTGTGTTCAGACAGACAGAGCCCTAAACCAGGATTTTTTTTGCCTTGTTCCCTTTCCTTTGCCATCAGCCATTGTCAGGGCTGTGTTCAGCTCCTCCTCGTGTTCTCCTTTCATGAAGCACAGCCAGGCTGTTCCTCAATAGCCCAAGTTTATTCAGCAGGAGTCTGTACACAGATTTCTCCTGCACCTTTGCAATCCTTTATTGTCCCTCCACAAAACACCACGCTCTGGAATTTAATTATTGTGCTAAAAATGTTCCAAATTCAGCCAGGAGAGCTTCCCAGCCAAACACACAACTTCCCTGCTCTCCTGTAAATGCCTGGCTTTGTCCTGAGTTTTTAAAACTCAGTTTTTAAAGTCATCTCCGTTCTCAAATTGTCCTTAAATACCTTAATTTGGTGGAACAAATTGGATGTGTAGCTCTGTGGCCGTCAGGAAGTTTACTGTGGGACTCCCCTTGCTTGTCTCCTCCACTTTGGGCTGCTCAGATCTCAAAGTTTCCCCCAGAAAGTCAGGCTTAAGCAACAAGTTAGTTCCTGTATTAAGTATTCTTGGTAGGTGAGCATTTTTTAAAAAAATAGAGGCAGCTGAGGGCATTTGCTCCAAAGTATTCTGGAAATGCTCTTTGATAAGCTCCACATAACTTGTGTTTATCATTTATTCACCTTAAAAGCTTGGTGGCCAGGGGTGATGATGCCCAGTGCTGCTCCACAGCCCTCTAAACCTAATTCCATGCAGGAATGAATTCCCTGCTCAACCTCATCCATGACCCCTACCATAAAACAAAGTGGTTTGTATCAAGTTCAAAACTCAAATATAACCCCCCCAAATATCCAGCAAAACATCTGAAGAATTCTGATTTTTTTTTCTATAATTTATTTTATTTAAAGCCTGGCTGTGCTCCTAGTCAATAATTTTACTGGAGAGCTGGACCCATCAGGAAAAAGGACAAGTACATACTTGTTAATTCTTTGTAGATCAGCGCTGTTTCCAAGGCCCTGGTTTACAATGGGAATAAATAATTATGTCTAATTGCACAATTCCTGTTGAAAACAGCATTAAGTGTTGGGTCATTTGTTGTCTGGGTGTCAGTACCTGGAAGTTGAACTGCCTGGACTTTTGCGGGAGATGAGAATTGTGTTTTCTCCTCAGGCCTGGATCCGTTGCCAAGAAGAGTTTTTTGAATAACTTTTTAATAACCTCCCCTCCTTCCCAGCCTCACCCACCCCCCTGCCTTCAGGGCACTGATGCTGGAATGCTGCAGGGCAATGTGTTTTATTCCACATTTTTCCTAGATGAACCTTTTTCCCATCCTTCTCCTCTGGAATTTCACACTTAGGACCCTTGCAATACTGGGAACAAAACTTTAATAAATTACCTCAAAGAATAAACTTCTTGTTAATATTTCACTGAATATGTGTATGATGTGTATAATTCACTAAGTTCCTGAATTACAGGGCTGGGTTTTGATAGATCAGAATGAGCTTTTCATACATTCGTGGGCTGATTGTGAAGCTCCTTCCTCTGAGTTCAGGTAAGTTAAAGGGATTCAATTTGATTTTGTTTTTAAATAATAAAACCTAATAAATAATATTGCTAAATAGTGTATAAATAAATAATAATATTAAATAAATAATAACATTATTTAAAATAATAAAAGAAACTAATGACTTCAACTGATTGCATTTAGATTCCTGCCAAAAGCACTAAAACTGAAGTGCTTTTCTCTGGGAAGGGTTTCTGAGGATCCACCTCAGAGAACTGTCCCTTTATGAGTTTCAGTCTGTACTTCCCCTGGTTTCTGAAGTGAGTGAAGGGTATTAAAAATTAACCTTTTCAGTCCAGGAATTAATCTGCAGTTTGTCGTCCTGGCAGATTTATGTGCTGTACACACGAGCTTAGCAATCCTTTCCTGACTGGTGATTGAAACCATGACTTGTTCCTTCTTAATGCCCTTAGAATTTGTTCTTCCATCACTTCTTCGAAGATTATTTCCCCTTTTATTGCTGCTCTGTGTAATCCTATTTTGGGATGGCTTTTTATCCCCGTTTCAGACTGGTTAGTGGAACAGCCAAATATGGGGTGTAGAATGAAAGTTGCTGTGATTTGATGTGAGGCTTTTGAGGGCAAATAATTTGAATTTTTAAGTGTGAAGCAGTGATAGTTATTTATTGATAGGCCATATATAAGTCCAGGGGTTAAGAAAATGCTTATAGTTGGAAAAAAAATGTTATTTTCATGCCAAAATATTCCAGGTTAGAGGCTGAAGGGCAGATCCTGATCACCTCTTCCTTAATCTCAGGAAAGCACAGCGTGCAGCTCCATCCCAGCTACTTTGATGGAAAGCAAAGTGTCTTAATCTTCTTGATTTATTTTACTAATTCTTCCCTGGTGCTGCTTGTAATCCCAGATTAACGGCATTGTGTGCTAATTTTATTTTTATAACTATCATGGAAATCTCATTAACTAAGGGAAACATCTAAAATGTCCCCAGGGCTTTATTTTTAAACAAATTATCACATCATTTAGCTCAGATCATTCTCTGCTGTCCTCAGAAGACTCTTCCAGGGCTGGAGTTACTCCTGGCTGTCACACTCCTCTCGTTTCAGTAAGAAAACTGTGTTTAAAATCAGAAAAATGTGCTTAATTTGCAACTTCTGGCTGCCTGTTGGGATGTGAGGTTTCCCTAAATTCACCCTCGTGTTCTCACTGACAAAACTGACGTCAGCCCAAAGTGCTCAGCTCTGCAGCAAGGGCTGCTCCAGCTCCTCCAGATCCCAATCCCTGAGTGCTTCCCAGCCATCCTGAGGGCCATCCCATCACGCCAGGAGAGGCAAATCCAGCCACTGCTGGGCTGTGTTTTATGGAAATCTTAACCTAGTAGGGATGACTCACAAATATTGATAGTTTTGTAGTACCTTGGTGACCACGTGGCTGCTTGGGAGATGCTGCTGGAAATGTATGGGATGGAGACAGGGCATTGATTCCTTCCAGGATGAGGGGGGGTCATCCAAACAGCTTTTAAATGATGGCTGTGGAGGAATTAAGACCAGTTTAATCCCACTAAATAATACTCCTAATGATAAACCATTAAAATCGAGTTGACTTTTAGATTCTTGCAATTGTATGAGACAAGGTGATTACCCTCAGCATCAGGATTGATAATCATTAAAATAGATTAAGCTATCGACTGGGAAATAAGAAAGGCTGGTTGTTACCCTGCAGAAGTGCTGGTTTGGCTCCACAGCAGCAGCTCCTCCTGCTCCCTGGACCTTGTGCTGCTCCCTGGAGGTTCAGGGACCAGGTCCTGTTCTTGGTGAGCCTCAAAATTAACAGCTACTGGAAGAGTATATTTTATGTTTAGATGTCTTTGGAGGATGAGTTGCAAACCTAAGGAAGGAAGAATTTTGTCTGGCTTTCTAGAGGGTCACAGGCTTGTACCCTCCCCTGCCTGGATTCCCAGGCTGGAGAAGGTCTGAACACAGGGAAATGAGCTTTTGTTTCCTTCAGCAGCACCCTGAACTTCCTCCTCTTAAAGGAAATCCTTGTAGATATGGCCCAGAGGGAAGGGCTCTGTTCTCCTGAGGAATCTGAACACACAGAGCTGCCCAAGCCACTTATGGGACCATGGGTGGGCCCGAGGTAGCCCCTAAACCCCCCAGTCCACGGGGTTGGAACGAGATGGTCTTTAAGGTCCCTTCCAACCCAAACCCCTCTGTGACTCTGTGATAATGGGAGGGAGCAGAGGAAGCCCAGAAAGGGGGTGGAATGCTGGGGGGGAGGAGAGGGAGGTGTGGATGAGGGGAGGGGAGTCCCCCTCGTCAGAAGTGATCTCTCAGAACCCCATGAGCTTGATGGTAAAAATACCTCCCCCACCAAGGAGAGAAGGTGAGAGTGGACGATGCAGGAGAGCTCTTGGGCACGTTGGAGGAAGAATTGTTCAAAGAGGCTTCTTGGAAAGGGAATATCCCCCTGCAGAGCTGCCTGGGAGGCACCTTGTCCTCTGCCAGAGTCTGCTGTGCCGGGGGGGCCCCGATGAAACGAGGCTGCAGCTCTGCCGTGGGAATATTGAACACTCACTTGTCTGTGCCTTCCACTGCAAAGGGCTTTGTAGAATTGATTACTGCTCTGGCTCAGGTTATTGTGTGACCCTGTAAATACCGAGCCAGGACGGGCATTTTATGATGTCTGACTTCCCTACAATATTTTTTTATTAAGTAAAGGGTAATGGAAATATTGGGTTTTCATCCCTCGCTTGCTTCTTTCCCAACAATTGCCAGTAAATCAAAGTTGCAAAAAGCTGTCTCTCCCCCCCCGTGCTGGCAGAGCTCACGGCAGCCCGGTGGTCACTCACTGGTGAGATGATATCCCCTCATATCTGGGCACTCAGCAGACTCCAGTGCTGATGGATTGACACTCCCAGCTCTTGGAAGTAGTGCAGGGGAGCATCTGCAGCAGAGAAATGCCCATATTTTAAGGTAAGGACCAGCGGCTGCAGCAACACCAATTTGCTGAGGTACAAAAATGCCACGCTGAGAAAGCAAGGAAGTATTTCTTCCCCCTTTCTTCCAGCACCCAGGTTTGTCTGGGCTTGTCCTTCCAGCACATCCGTGGGGTGGTGCAGAAACCCACCGTGAGCCCCTGGCCACGGGGCCAGGCTTGGGCCATCCCTCCCCATCACACACGGGGATGGTTTGACACCTCCTGGGGCAGTTTGGCATCTTCTGTGGGGATGTGATCCCTTCCGGGGAGGTTTGATTTAGCCTGGGGCAGTTTGATCTCTTTTGGGGTGATTGATTTGTTCCTTTTTGGGGCGGTGGGAGCCCCTCCCGTGCCCATCCTGGCCGGGCATCACCGCAGCTCTGCGGCAGCTCCGCTCCCTCATCCCCACGCCCCGGACCTTTCCCAGCAGATGGAGCAGTTGCTGTTCCAGCGCTGCCGAGCCGGGAAAGCCCAAACCCAGCTCCTGTTCTTTTAGTCCTTCACGTTTTCTGCCCGCGGCTACTTTCGTGATGACCAGGAGAGTTAGAACTTGACAGGTTTCCATCTGAGCTGCTGGAGGTGAATCTTGGGGTCCAGGTTACCCCCGACAGCTGGAAGGCTCAGCCTGAGCTCCAGATGTTGCATCTCTGGTGAAATACAAAGGTGTGATTTATTACTGCAAGCAGAGTTAATCCGGTTTTACATTGAGAGTAATATTGTGTTACTTAATCAGATCTCATTTGTTATTTATTGCTTTCCCTCCCTGCGCAGATGTGGATGCCTCACCCTCTCTCCTGGTGGATAATCTCTGTGGTTTTCCTGCTGGGGACCCAGCAGTGCTCCCACCCATGGGATGGAGGGATGGGACGGGGTGAAGTCTTTGCAAAGAAAAACCAACTTTTTGGGTTTTTTGCCTGTTTGTGCCTGGAAACAGAAACTTCTGCAAAGGGTGAGCTCAGAGCAGCTGGGCTGGCTGGCAGCAGGATGAGAGCCAGGGCTTGTCCTGGGATATGAAATATTTGGATATTGAGCTGCTGCTGCAGCAGAAGACCACCCCAAAAGGATGCTGTTGACCCCAAAAGTCACTGTTGCTTGTGCAGGTGACTCTCCCATGCCTACCTGCTGCCTTTTCCTGGTGCTGCCATGGGAGAGGCAGGGTAGGCAAAGCCACTCACAGGATCCTGCTGTGCTGCCTGGACACGAAAATACAGATTTAGGTGCTGCCCAAGTGCAAACCTTGCTGCTCAGTGCAAGAAGAACCTGCAGCACAAGCCCTTTCCTTGCCCCCCCCTGCCCAGCAGCCTTGCAGAGCCCAGGGAGTGTTTGGACAGTCCTCTTGGGCACATGGTGGGGTTTGGAGGGTGACCTGTGCAGGGCCAGGAGTTGTCTCAGCCTTTGGAGCTGTCTTTCCTCCCCACCTTCCCCGTGCCCACACCCATCAGTTCAATTCCCCTAAGCACAACAGGCATTTTATTTTAGTGGTGTTTTGGATCCCGACACAACCCACAACAGATTTAAACAACCCTGGAGGCTGCAGCACCACGTGAAGGTGCCCCAAGCACAAAGCTGGAGACAGGTTTTATTTTAAACCCTCTTTATCCAATATTCCGTTTCATACTTAAAAGCAGGTGTATGATGGGGACATATTAAATGTTGACCTTCCTGCTCAACTCTCCGCTAATGCGATTTCTGGTGGAAAATCTGAATTCTTGCAGCTTTATGTAAAAGTGCTGTCACAAACCCTGGCAAGTTTTCAGTCTGATGAGACCCTTGAAAAAAAAAAAAAAAAAAAAAGAAAGGGGGGATTTTTGTTGTGTTGTAGTTACTGGTGTGCTGAGTGGCTGGGATGGCTCCTGCAGGGAAGGGAGCCCTGACAGTGATGGATAACTCTGTGACTTCTGGGCAACTGCCTGGGCTCCTCCTGCCTTTGCTCTGGGTTTGTTTTTCACCTGGGACCACGCTCAGCTTGGCACATGCCCTGCCTGCCTCCCTCCCCTCCATGGGCAGAGCGGGCAGAGGGGGGTGGGCACTTTCCCTGCAGCCCCCCAAGCCCTGGGCAGCCCCTCAAACCACACAGGAAAGCCCTGAGACACCCACTGTGGGCAAGGTTTTGCTCTCACCAGTGAATTGGGGTACAAGAAGGCTCACTGATTTCATTCAGGTGACCTCCTGGTAGCCAGGAAATGTGTGCTGGGCAGTGAGGATTTCAGGGGGTTGCTTTGGGGTGTTTGAGGTCTTGGGGAGGGGACAGGTGAGTGTTTTGGCCGTATTGCCTGAGTAATAAACCAGTTATAGACATGGGAAATGGCCTGGGAGACTTTGTGAAATCACTTAAAAGGGACTGGTGAGGCTTTAAAAAGGAAAGAAGAGAAAGATGTGGGAAGAGGATTGATGGGAAGTGGAGTGAAGGTGCTGAGACAGAAGGTGTTACCCTTGAGGTTACCCTTGAAGTCATTTTGTGGTTGTCCTTGAGACTGTCCTGTGGTTATCCTTGAGGTTGTCCTGGCTGGACCCCCACCTGGGGGAAGCCCAGCAGGGGTGTCCCCTGGGGGATCCCCCCAACCTGTGGGCAGGGCACCCAGGTTCACCCTCTGGTGACCAACCCCACCAGCAGAGTCACCAGGAAAACACCTGATGCCAGTTCTTCTGTCCCACGGAGGGCAGGTATTTCAGGGCAAGCCCACCTCTAATTAATAGCAGGATTTGTTTAGAGGAATCAATGCCTGTCCTTGACCTCAAGGCACAATTGAAGCTATTACTGCATCACCAGACCCGAAATGAGCTGTGATACATGAGAGGCAAACCACTGATATCGAACCCAGCAACACAGAGGAGGATCTGTTGTTCCATCCAAGGAAAGCTGTGTGGTTGTACTTAAACACTCCCCCTGCCAAAGGCTGCAAGGCAGGACTTTTCCATGGCTAATTAAGGGGGGAGCGTGGTGGAGGCTGAGGCAGGGCACAGCATCTCTCCCAGGCAGAAGAAGTTGTTTTGGAGTGAGGAGCTCTGCTGGGGGCGATGAAGATGATTCACTCACTGGATGCTGCAAGTAGTGGCTGCAGGAATATAAGAAATAAACCTCAGATATAAATGGGAGAGGGAAAGGTAAAAGTGAGGTAGAAGACCTGGGCTCTGTGGTGGTGTCGCCCAAGGCACAATAATCAGTGAAAAAGCAGAGGGTTGGACCTCAACATCCATCAGAGATTCATTTAGGTTGGAAAAAGCCTCTGAGACCTTGGATTCCAACCATTCCCCCAAGCACTGCCAAGGCCACCGCTAACCCCTGTCCCCAGGTGCCACATCCACGTGGCTTTTGAACACTTGGCACCCCGTGCAGCCAGGATTCAGGGAATGCCTGCAGTGGGAGCAGCAAACCCCGAGCTGTGACAGCAGGCTCGGCCTCACAGCCTGCTGCTAATTAGCGGCAAGTTTGGAGGTCTCCTGGAGCACGTGGGTAACCAATATCTGGGAGTGATACAGGGCTGTCAATGATGCTTTTATGTTCAAAAAGGCCTGCACTGTGCTGTGGGTCAATGGGAAGCTGGGAGGGGTGAGGGCTGGTCAATACTCATGGCCCAGGGTGTGCAGAAATCTCCATAATACAGCGCTGGGCTCTGCAGGGACGGGAGTGCTGAGGGGAGGCAGCTCCACCCCGGGCACTCACGGCTTTGCTGCACCATAAACATCATCATTAGAGGGGCATCTTTATGCTTTCCTGTTGTTTGCTTGAGAACAAAGGAAAACCACCCCAAAAAAAGCCAAGTATTAGGAAAAGAAGGAGCTCTGCTGGTACTGGTGTGTGCCCTCGGTCAGGCTGGTTCCCTGTGAGGGGTCCCTTCAGTCACTGGCATTGTTTCCATGGGTCTGTCCTATATTCTTGTGGGGTTGTCCAGAAATTCCCCCCCCCCCCAGTTCTGTTTAAATTCTTTGTTTGTTTTAATAAATTCACTTCTATAATATAGACAGACATTTCTTGCCAGCTTTGCACTGCCTGTATGAACTCCCTGGTTCCATTAAGGTGGTAGCAAGGGGCACAGGGGCAGTTTCCCTGCCCATGGAAACCTTCCCTCCAGGAATGCTCTCCTGGCTCTGGCTGCTGCACAGCACGAGGGTTTTTCATTTCCAGTCCCAAAGGTAAAGTTGTCAGTGAATGCTTGATCATTCCTCTTTAGTCTAAATTAATTAAATGACACAGTATCTATTGTATGAAACAAATGGGGATCATTTCACAGGGTACAGTGTACACAGCAATTAGAATGTGTGATCTTCCCAGAGAAATATGGGAAAACAATGTCCTGTGCAGGAGCAGGGGTGGCACTCCCCTCTCTGCCATCTATCTCCCTGTTAGGGGGTAGTGCAGTGCAATCCCAGCCCTAATAACCAGCGTGACAGATGTGCAATCCAGAGCCATGGAAAGCCTTGGAAGCACCGGCTGCACGTGGCCATCCTTCATCCCAAACCTGTGGGAATCTCCAGCATTCCCGTGCCCCTGGCAGCAAACAAAAGCTGGTGGAAGTGCAGCCCATCAGCACATGAGCCCCCAATCACTGCTCGTGTCTCCAGCCCGTGCTCAGTCACTGCACAGCCCGAGCCCCGGCCGTCCCCACACCCCAAATTTATCAGACAGTTGTTATAAAACAAGTCTGGCTTGCTGAGGGTTCCTCCCTGGCTGCCTCCCAGCCAGCACCACAGAATCATGGAATGGTTTGGCTGGGAAGGGAACTTAGAGCTCATCTCATCCCAACCCCCTGCCACGGGCAGGGACACCTTCCATAGACCAGGTGGCTCAGGAGCAACCTGTACCCTTTGAGTATTCCAGGAGAAAAACCTTTCCATTACTGAGAGCCCCCTCAGGAGCACTCCAAACATGCATTTACTGAAAATTCCAATGTTTTTTACTGAAAATGCAGGCACCAGCCAGGGGAGAGGGGTGATGGCTGCTCTTGGACCAGAGGTTTGTCTTTGGAGCAATTATTGAATACTTAGGAAGTGTTGCTGAGGGAGGAGCATCAGGCCAAATTCATCATAAATCATTTTAAGTAATAAGACCACAGTCAGTAAAACACATGGAGGAGGAGGAGATTTGGAAATTCCTTTGGAAAAGATCTGTCTCCTCTCAGAATTATCCCAAGATGTTTCTACACTGGAGAGTAGCTCCAGGGGTGTGGGGGTTGCAGTGCCCAGAGATGTGCCCAGGACAGGATGTCCTGCACAGGATGGAAGGAACAACTATTCAATCCTTTCAAAAACAACCAAACAAAGGTGGTTTTGGACTTTAGGTCATTACATTTCCAGATTTTAGGAGAATGGTTGCTTCTCACCAGGCTGCTGGTGCTGCTGTTGGGGCACGCTGCTCTCTGGGTCCCCTCATCTACAGGAGTTTGGGGCTCCTGGATTCTGCTCAGGGTGGAAGGTGTGGGGAGAGGGATATTTTTTTTTTATAATTCTATTGATAATTTTGGGGTTTTGCAAAATTCCTCAGCTCCTGATCACTCACACTGCTGGTATTTGCTTTCCAAAGGAGCACAATGGGTTTTGCCTTTCCCAGCCACACAGAACTTGGGCTCCTGATACTCAATACAAACCCTGTCCCAGCTGAGCTCTTCAGTTGCCCTGAAGGAAAACCAGAATCTGAAGGGAATGTGGAAAAAGGGAAATCAAACAGAGTACAAAGAAATGAAGAGCCAAATTTTGGGGAGGGATGATGAGCACTCCTGCACACAGTCCCTCCCTCCTCTGCTCCCTGTGTTCATATATTCTTGTTTTGACTCATCCTGTACCTCCAGCTGTGGCAGAAGCTTCTGAGAAAGCAGTTCAAATACAAATTTTGTGTTAAAGTGGAGGAATCAACAGAATTATTCAAGTGGTGCAGAAACAGCCTCAGCAAAGCGAGTGTGTGCAGCATTCCAGCTATTGATGCATTATTCCCTGACAGCATTCCTCATCCTTTGAAACAGCTGAAATGCCTGATTTGGAATGCCCCAGTTTATATAAGGATATTAAATATGCAAAAGCTCTTCCAAATAATAGTTTTATTAGTCCCTGGTGGCATCCCACAGGGATTTGGCACATTGCTCCTTCTCCTGCAGCTCCCGGGTCCCCTCTCCCTGCAGCTCCCAAGCTGACCCTGTGCCCACACAGGGGCTGGAAGGGCCACTTGGTGCCTCATTTGCATAAGAACTTCATTAACAAGTAATTAAGTGGCAGGAGCTGATGGGTCCCAGACCTCTGGGCAGGCAGGGCAGCGGCGGATGGGCAGGATCCCCCCAGGATCCCACTGTGGAGCTTTTCATGGGAGCAGTGACACTGTTCCACGTGCATCTTCTTCCAGTGATCTCTGTGACGCCCCAGGACCACATTTTGTAGGTTTTTATCCATGTTGCTTTTAAATAAGAGGGGTTTTGTGGAGTGCCTTGGCCACACGTGTTTGGAGTGATGGCACGGACCTGGATGGGCTGGGAGAGGAGTCTGACTGTGACACTGGACATTGGACCCTCCCCCAGTCACTGGCACAGGGGACAGAAGGTGCTGCTGGTGCTGGGCATTGCTCTATTGGCACAGGTTTGGCAAGTTCACAACTTTCTTTTTAGTTGTTAGCTTTGAGTCAGGGCGTGATGCCTTGTGCTCCTTTCCCCATTCCAGGAGCAGTTGCTGGGAGTTCCCACATCTCCCTCATCTCCCTCATCTCCCTCATCTCCCATATCTCCCACATCCCCTGGCTGGTGTCACACCACGCTCCCAGGTCCAGGTCTGCTGTTGGAGACAGGCTCAGAGCTGGTATTTGGAGCTACTCAGTATTCAGTGGCACCACTTTTCTAATGCACACGGATTTAATTCATTTCTGATTGATCCCATAATTACAAAATTTGTTTAAAGCTGTTATATTATCTCCTTATTTGACACAATATGGCACAATTTTGTTATAGTATTGAAAACCAAATAAGACAACTGCAGCTGGTAGCATTTCAAAGAGCTCTTCCCTTTAAGATGAAATCAATCCTGTTTCAAGTTTATTCCCTTGCTTTACGATTGAGGCTCTAGGGGTGTATTTTGCTGAAAAACGTCTTTTTGATTTTTCAGAAATTCTTTAGATTAATATGCAGCTGTCATTGCAAGGCAAATCCAGCCCTGCTTTCATGTGCCTGCTCTCTCCCCAGGCTGTGGGGAGTGCCCACCCCTGCCGGGAGCTGCCGTGGTGCCCACGGGCAGCCCTGGGAACGGCCCCGGCCCCCGCTGCCCCCTCGCCCCCTGCCCAGCCCTGCCCATCTCACACCCACCACCCATTTCTGGGGCAGGGTTAAGGCACAGCCCCGTGACAGCACAGAGGGTTTTGCTCCTTTGTGTGTCCCCCCGGTGTGTCTTTTGACAAGTTGTTTAACTTGCAGATCATGTCGGGTAAACTTTCCTCCGGGAGCCTTTGGAGCAAACAGGCTCTGAGGCCCTCAGTGAAGCCTAAATATTTATATCAATATTTAACCACTTGTTCTGCCAGTGCCATCAGTCACAGAGTCACAGGTTGGGTTGGGTTGGAAGGGACCTTAAGGATCATCTCATCCCACCCCCTGCCATGGGCAGGGACACCTTCCACTGGCCCAGGTTGCTCCTGCCTGGCCTCGGACACTTCCAGGGATCCAGGGGCAGCCACAGCTTCTCTGGGCACCCTGTGCCAGGGCCTCCACAGCCTCACATCCACATTGGGTGGAATTTCTTCCCAATATCCCATCTAACCCTGCCCTCTGCCACTGAGAAGCCATTCCCCCTTCTCATATACATGTCTGTAGAGACCCCGCTTCAGTTAGGGGACATCCCTGCTATTCAGGAAGGAGTTCTTCCCATTTTCTTTCTCCATTCCATCGCTGCAGAGCCCTCTGGGCTGCTGAGGATGGGGATTCTCTCAGCCCAGCATGGACCCAGGGTTTGCCAGGGTGGGCAGAGGCGATGCTGGAGCTCCTGCTTTGCACAAACCACTGCGACTGCTCCTGACACGTTGTCAGAAGAAAGGAAAGAAGTTCTCTATTTTTTTTTCTTATTCAGCTAAGCAGGAAGAAAGAAGGAGTAGGAAAAAGGAGGAAAAGGGTTTTTCAAGTGCTCCCATGGACTCCTGAGCCTCCCACCCCCATCGTGAGCTCAGCCCGGGCAGGTGAGGCAGCGGCGGGATGGCCGCGCTCTGGGAAGGGATTGGTGCCGGTTTGGGGGTGTTGTGAAGCCTTTAAAGATCCTGAGTCTCTGCACAGGGACAGGAACAGTCTATTTGCTTGAATCTGGCTTCACAGAGAGCCCCGTTCTCCCATGGCATCTTCAAACACGGCGCTGGCGCAGCGACTGAAACGGCGGCTCTCGGAGCCACGGCCGGCAGGGACGGGATGGGGAGCAGATGAAATGGGCTTAGAAGCCTCTCCTGCCGCTGCCTCCCACCATCGATCTCTTTCAAAACAGGATTTCTCTGCTTTTTCCTCCTCCCCAAACCCAGCCTCGGCTTGTGCAGGGGCTCAGGGAGCTGGGGGGCACTCCCGGCCCAGGCTCCCCCGGCCTGGCCATGGGCGTTGGGGGTGCTGGGGATGCTGCAGGTGGGGAGGGCACTGAGGGTTCTGGGGTGCTGAGGGTGCTGGAGGTATTAGGATGCTGAGGGTACTGAGGTGCTGGGGGTGTTGAGGATACTGGGGTTACTGGGGCGCTGGAGGTACTGGGATGTGTAGGGTGCTTGGGGTACTGTGGGTGCTCCAAGTGCTGATGTCACTGGGGACACTGGGGGTACTGGGGACACTGGAAATGCTGGGGGTGCTGAGGGTGCTGAGGGTGCTGAGGGAGCAGCAGCACAGGGTGTTCAGACACAGGTCTCAGCCCTGCCCTGCTGGTGCCCAAGTTCCTCCATCACCTGCAATCTGAGTCCCCTCCGAAAGATCCCACGGGGACGTTCCCACGTGTGCCCAGCCGAGGGTTTTCCAGGATCCCGGTGCTGAGCAGCTCCAGCCTGAGCTCAGCCTCCCCCTCCGGAGGTCACTGCACCGGGACACGACCCTTCGGAGCCAGGCTCACCCCGGAGCCGCCCTCGGCCCTGCCCCTCGCAGGCAGGGATGCAAATGAACGGGTTTGGAGCTTGTTGGATAAATACAATGTTTGTTCTTCCTAATGGATTTCAGCAAGATATGGTAAATATTAACTCCCAGGTGGGGCAAATGCATAATTCATGAGCAGGCTCAGCCTGCTCTGCCTCACTCCTGATTAACGTGTGCTGGCTCTGGCTGGGGCAGAGTTAATTTTCCTCCCAGTGGCTGGGATGGGGCTGTGGTTTGGATGTGTGCTGGGAGCAGGGTTGGTAACCCAGGCAAGTTGTTACTGCTGAGCAGGGCAAGGGCTTTTCTGCTCCTCGTCCCACCAGTGGGGAGCTGGGGGTGCACAAGCAGCTGGGGACACACAGCCAGGACATCTGACCCCAGGTGACCCCAGGGAGATAATCTGCTCGCTCCCAAAACCCCTGGAAAGGAGTTAAGTGTGAATCTGAAGACCTCAGGTGAGTGGTCGAGCCTGGAGCAGTTTGGATATCATTTCTGGGGAAAAGGATAGTTTTCAGTAGCTAATTAATCCTCTCCCCTCTGTCTGCACACCCCTCTCTGCATCAGTTCCCCTGTGCAAACCAGCCTGCCCCAAATAACTCCCTGCTCCTCCCTTCATCTTCCCAAATCCCAGTTATTAGTAGGTGAGGGCTTAGGAAAGGGTTAAGAGGTGAAAACCTCCTGCATCGATCCTCAGATGTGTCATTTAACCCAATTAATTCCTGCCAAGTAGATCGGGTTTAAATTTCTGCTGAAGTGATTTGATAAATACGGGCCTTCCCCTCCTTGCCCTTGACGAGATGTCAATCCCTGGACACGGCGTTCGATGCCACGGCAAAAACTGCCCCCAGAAGTGATCAGAGCCTCTCCTAAACACTCCACCCCGTGCAGGAAATCCCTCTTCCAGACTACTCTGGCCTTCTCCTTCTTCCTGGGCATAAATTAACCTCCTGCCCACGCCTCAGCAGCCCCCGTGACCGCCGTGGGTGACGCCGTCGCCTTTGGTGGCCCCGTCTCAACAGAGCTGCTCCATCGCCACCCTCGTGCTCAGACTGGATTTAAGCCCAAGATTGAGAAGTCAAGGCTGGTGCACTGACTTGCCACTTCCCAATTTTTTTTTTATCCCTCCCTTGAAGTTGTCTTTGCCTTCGCTCTTGTGGTGACAGCAGGACCAAAAGCCATCTTCCCAAATGAAAGGAGTGACATTCAGCGATGCGATTCCAGGCCTGGGTAAGTCAGATGTTAAACACCTTGGGGGTATAATCTCCTTTTAATGTGAGCACAACTCCCATTAACATTAATAGGGGGTTGTACGGCGGCTTCAAAAGGAGAATGTGCACCTAAAAGTGCAAATTAGCACTTACAAACTCTATTGATAAATTATTAAAGCGCATCATTAAAGCGTGGCCACTCCCCCAGATCATTAGAGCAGGTCCAAACCAGCGCAGGGGCATGCGCAGAGCTCCCTCATTAAACCGGGACTAAAGTGCCATTTAGTCCCCAAAATGAAGCCAGTGTAAATATTGGCTCATCAGCCCCAGCTCCACTCGCAGTTTGGAGTTTTAAGAGCTTGAACTTCTCTTCTTCAAATGCAAATGAGCACCAGGAGATGCTTTTAATGCAGGGCACCGCTTAGAAATCGGTGTTTAAAAGGTAAATGAAAGCCCAAGCCCCCTGAACCTCGGGGACTGCTGTCACCAGAGCTCTTTGTTGTTGTTTGTGTGGCCCCACGACTGGGACAAACCAGCACCTCCCTCCTCTGGGTTCAGGCCTGAATTGCCAGGTCTGCCTCAACCCATTCTCCTCTGATCACTTGCTCCAGTGAGGATCACAGGGGACACGGTAGGATCATGGGTGACACTACAGGATCACAGAATCCCAGGCAGGTTTGGGTTGGAAGGACCTTAAAGCTCACCCAGTCCCACCCCCTGCCACGGGCAGGGACACCTTCCATGGACCAGGTTGCTCCAAGCTGGCCTTGGGCACTCCCAGGGATGGGCAGCCTGCAGTTGGGAAGGAAGGATGCAGTGCCCACCTGGAGCACTGGGACTGTTCCCACTGGCAGCACTGACCCCAATCTCCAACAACAAGAGAAAGCAAAGCAGGACCAGGAAACAATCCCAGTCCTTCCAAACCCTTCCTGTGGCACCCAGATCCTCGGACCTGCCCCAGGAGATCCTGTCAGCCCCGTTACCTGTGGCTCTTCAATTATTAACTGTATCTGCCAGCTCATCCACATTAATTCCTCCCTTCCAGGACACTCTCCATCTCCTGGATGTTGCCCTTTTACTCTCCCTTTTGTCACATTAACCAGGCCTGGGTGTCTCCAACTTTCTTCATAATTCATGGCCCAAAGCAGAGACACTTTTTGGTTGCCCCCCACAGCCCCTACAACCCCAGTGATGTCTCCTGTTCCACGGGGGGAGCAGAATTGTCAGCACCAGTCTCAATCAACCTCTCCAAGCTGGATATTTAGAGGATTACAATCACCCTGTAACTCTGGGAGGGGGTTCAATAGGACGTTGCCATCCTTTCCTGAGAGGGATTTGCTCATCCTGGGATGATTTTTAATGCACTAAAATAATATTTCCTCCCACTCTCCAATATTCAGATTGACATGGTTTGCAGTAACCCAGTGATCAACATTCCTAATTTACAGGAATTGTCTTCAATTTATATCCGTAATTTATAGGGTATTGTCTTCAACCTTCCTGGGATATTTTTTTTTTAATATTGGAAACACGGGCTATTTTTTCATCAAGGTTACATTGCACAGTGTTAAACAAACCCCAAACACTAACCCCATTCCTGGAGCCATTAACCAAATTATTGTTGAAAACAAGAGTTGTATTAATGTAGCTGCACAAGGAGTAAAGCCCAGAAAGCAGCACCTCAGCAGTGATCCCGAGTTTGAAGTGATGCCAGCTCTTTCTGCTGTTGTGAACTTTGCAGCAGGTGAAGTGAGTGCAAAGAGTCCCAATTTCTGGAGCTAAATAAATGTACAGGTTCATCTGAGGAGGTTAAAACAGATCAGAAAAAGTGTCCTTTATTCCTATGAAGAAAGGCTGTAAAAATAAATATACAAATTCAGCAGAGCAGGTCAAAACAGGTAAAAAAAGGTGTCCTTCATTCCTGTGAACTCAAACTGTAAAACGATAAAAAAGGTTTCCAGGAGGCCTTGTAAAATTCAAATAAAAATTAAGCACAGTTTGGTTTTCAGACTAGTTTGGCTCAAAAAAATAGTCTTGTGAGTGTAGGGCAGCTGGACCCCGATTCTGGAAGGCCTGGAGGGGGCAGCTCCAGGTGAGCTGTGGTTCTGCACATGAAACACAAGGCAGGCTGAGCTGGGAACAGGAGAGGCAGAGTGAGATGAAGGGCAGAGTGGCACCTCCAGTGATGGCCTACGATGAATTTTTTAAAGTTCTCCAGCCAAGAGCAATAAAGGTCAGCTCCCTTCGCCTGAATTCAGCTAATACTTTATTAAACCTGATCAAAATGACATGAATACAGTAAAAGAGACAAGTCTGTCTGTGCTTGGCTACTGCTGAAATCAGGGTTGTCAAATCCCTCATCCTGCTCTCACCTCACACTCAGTTTGCTGCTTTTGGCATGGCCTCTAAAAATGTGCATTTTTGTGATGGCAGCTTGAACAAGCAGCACCAGAGGATGGTTAAACAACCTGCAACCTCTCCTGGGTATCTGCTGGAGGATTTGCTTCACCCCAGCCCCTGCCTTGCACCCAGACCTGACTGGTGTCTGCTGCCCAGCCCACAAATCCACAACCTGTTGCCAAGCACGTGGAATGCCATCTCCACCAGCTCCTGCCAGCAGAAGGCTGGGACACAACCCAGGAACTGAACCTTTTCTCCGTGCCCTTCCTGGGGTCTGTTTGGGGACACCCAGAGAGGGAGACCAGAGAAGGGGTTGGGGCACCACCGGTTGGTGGCTGGTTCTGGTGCTGCTGTGATGGTACTTTCCAGGAAAGTTGAAAATATGGATTTTTGGGCTTGGGTTTTAGCAAATTCAGCTCTGAGTAGGAGGCTCCAGGTGAAGGACCTGCCCAGGGACCTCTCCAGCAGCCAGGGGTGTCACCAGCAGCCACTGGTGGCCACACCAACCCCCCCTCAGGAACCCAGGCAGCCTCATCCCCATTAAACGGGTTCTAATTATTCCACACATTACACTGAAAACACTCTTTCCTTTTTTAAAAATAATTATCCTGAGAAAACACGTTTTATCTCTCTAATAAGAAATCATTAATTAGGAGATGTTGACCCAATGAGCTGTGATAGTTGGGTGGATGATGAACACTGCCTTTAATCAGACCTTTTACAAGCTAGTGGATGTTAACTTGTGGCTGTTAATTATTCACACCTTCAAGTATTCCGGTGGCTGGAATATTTCACGAATGCCCTTCTTTTCTTTTAATAGCAATGTTGGATTTTATGAGCCAGGAATCGCACTTATTAATTTACCGGCGTTTTGCACTTCCATGCCAGTCATTTAGCATTAACTCTGTGTTTAAAAATAATAAATGACCCCTGACTCTCTATTGTCTGTCCTAATTAGCATATTGTCTTTTAAAGAGGAAAGCATGTTTTCTCTTCATTAACAGTAATATTACCTCGCAAGACAATCAGGAGGTCCGTGATCCAGAAGCTGCCGTGGACGCCAAATTACCTCCTCTAGCAGGACAAAATCAATTAACACCACCAGGGATGTCATTATTGTCACATTATGTCACGGGATATACTCCGGGGTAAATAAATGATTGGTGGAATTTTTAATGCCGCCGCTGGGGACCCGAAGTGGAGCCACAAGGGTGGTGGGACCGGCTGGCCAGGGGGTCCCAGAGCCACACGGCTCTGCCCCTCCCCAGGGGCCAAACTGCTCCTGGGGGGAAAAGGAGGGGGAAAAGGTCGGCTGAGCGTGGGTTGGTGGCTCTCGAGTCCTGCCAGCCTTTGTGGAGCATCACCCGAAGTCACTTGGCACCACAGACTAGGCCAGTGCCGTGGAGGGGGCACAGAGAGGGCTCAGGGGAGAGAGAGATCGAGATCGTTTTGTAAACAATTTTCCTGCCAGAACTCCATCCGTGTGTTTGCTGCTCCTTCGGGCTCCTCCAGGCTGGGCCCTGGCAGAGCTTCCCCCCCTCGCACAACACCGTTCTTAAAAGTGTCCCCAACTTCTGCGTTTCGCCCTGTGTCGGGGGGGTATTTAATTAAGTCTGCTCTGTCTGACACGATCTGATGTCATTGTACAAGGAGATGTTCTTTGTTAGCAGCGCGCTTAGTTTCGGGCTCCTCTGTGTATTTGAAACCATGGCAACAGAAGAGTAAGCTAAAGCCAATGAGATAATGAGATATTCTCATTGTAATTGTGTTTCAGGAGGGCACACGCTCCCATGGGTGGGATCCGACTGCCTTACAACTGCTCACAGAATTTAAGGAACAGGCACATTGTAGCGCTCTGGTGTTTTCCACGACATCCCCCAAAACACCCCCCACGCGGCTTTGCTGTTGTTTCCAGCACGTCCCGGCGTGTCCCAGGCACGGTTGTGTCTCAGGAAATAACGCTGCCAGTAATGACCAGCGTTTTTTAAACCCTCAGAACTTCAAGGAACTTCAGGTTTGAAAGGCATTAACGAGGCTGCGAGGCGCTGGTTTGCATGATAATTGCGCTGGGGGGCTGGAGGGGAGGGGTGGAGGCAGGGGGAGAGGGATGGGGGCTGGAACTGCCACAGCCCCGGGTCATTGGGGTGACCAGGGAAGAACCCCTGTGGATCACAGCCCATTGGGGTTCATCCTCCTGCTCCCTGGGAGCGAAATCCTAAAGTTCGGTCATCATTTCAATTCTAAAACTTTCTGGAGCACCTCAGCGTGGGGCAGGACCATTGGGGATGCGCCCATAGAACATGGGATGGTCTCCCGAAAAAAAGGCCCAAAACATCAGGGAAAATCCATTTTTCCTGGAGCAGAAATAGCGAGGGAGTCCCTGGGAGCAGTGGTGGGGTGATGGATCCTTGTCCAGCCCAGAGCTGCTCCAGCACCCAGGGCAGGCACAGGCAGGGGGGCAGCCACAACGTGCTCCACGCTGTAGTCAGGGAGGATTTTTATTAATGTTATTATTACTGTTACTTCAAAGAGGACACTTCTGATGTGGGGACAGCTGACAAGATAAATTATATCTGTTGTCAGCTGCATGTATAGACCTTTGTGAGATTTTAATTAAAAGCAGGCTGCCCGTCAGCCCCTTGTGCATCTTCACCAAGGCTGAGGCCGCCAGCACTGGCACCCACACGGCCACCACACCATTCCAGCTCCTTCCCACGCCACAGGGATTTTGGGGTTCACTCCTGCACATCAAGAGTTACTGCCTGTATTTGTCTGGGGTGAAACAAAGACCATGAAATGCAATATTTTAGACACGATGGGCACCACTTCTGGGAGCATTTCCCATGAAAGGTCCCTGAAAGTCCTCACCAAAATGGACATAATCAGACAAAAAGATCATCCAATCCCACCCCTGCCATGGGCAGGGACACCTTCCACTAGATCAGGCTGTTCCAAGCCCTGTCCAACTTGTCCCTGGATTTTGCTGATCCCATATTAACCCCTGTGTGACACTGCAAGGACTTTGTGGATTCACTGATTTAACCATGCCCAGGGTAATCACAAGCCCCCAAACCCCAGAAACTGCCCCCAAATACCCAAAGCAGTGCTGAGAAAGAGTTCAATTCACCTTCACCACACCACAGTTACTCATCACAGCAATTTTTCCCCCCCAGTTTGTTGTTACAGCTGCGAGTCCCACTTCAGCCCTTGCAAAATAAATCTGTTATCAGAGCTTGTGTGTAATTACTGCTAAATGCATGTGGTTTATTTCCAATATCAGCATCCACATTAGGCATCAAAACCACTTCAGATGCAGCTATAACTGCACTTTATGGCTCTGTCATTTGCTGGCTCAAAGCAACAAATATTTAATGTGACAGTGACACTAAAACACGGCTCAGCCTGTCCTGTAATCTGCATTTTCATGATGCACACACTGACTGGGATGCAGCCTGTCTGCTCTGGGAAACCTTTGCTGCTCAGACAGGGGGAGCCAAGGCCTGTGTCACACTGGCAAGGGGAGGGCAAATATTTGTCTGGGATTTTCACAGCACTCCTGGGCTTTGGTGATGCCCACAGGTCACCCCTGGCACCAGGGGAGAGGCCATCCAAGCCCCAGCTCCATGTTTCATCCCTCCTGGCACCAGGGGAGAGGCCATCCAAGTCCCAGCTCCATATTCCATCCCTCCTGGCCCGGCCCAGCACAAGGACAGGTCAGGTCCTGCACCCGGAGCAACCCCGAACTGCCCTGGAAGGGGACACGGCCTTTGGGATGGGCTCATGTGCAACCCCTGAAGTTGATGGGCTTTACAAAGTTTCAGGAGTTCTAGGGGGTTTTATGAGGTTGGGTCCAGGTTCCTCCAGACTTCAAAGGCACCTGGAGGTTGGGACACGTTCAGAGCATTTCCCAGATCGGCTCCTGCCCCCTGGCAGGGCTGAGCAGGGACTGCAGTCACTGCCACCACCCTGAGCTCATGCTGGCCATCTGTCACTGCTGTCCCCACCTCCTCCAGTGCAGGGGGGAATATCCTCCAGCCCTGAGGTAGCACAGAGCACCTCCTCCTCCCCGGAGATGTGGAGCAGTGGATGGAGGGGATGTGGTTTGCCAGTGGTGAAAATCATCCCCAAATTAATTTTAGAGGCACGGTTTGGAAAGTTTAATTGCAGCACTGTGCAGGAGGAGTGCTGAAATGACCCACAGCTTGGGCACCTGGGTGGGCATAAATGTTTCTTCAGCAGCGAGGCCGAAGCAGAAGGACCCTCCGAGGTCCAGGTGTGGGGCTGGGATGGTCAGTCCTGCCCTCTGAACCACCCACACCCATCACCCTCCACCAAACCCCAGGCCCTCCCACGTGTGCAGATGCACCAAGGAGGAAGATTATTTTAACTCTGCCCACAAAGAAACACGACCCAAATGCGACTGCAACCCCTTCTTTCCCTTTCCCTAATGTGCCCGTGCACAGAACAACTTGCCAAGAGCCTCCTCACAGAATTTACTGCAGCAAAAACTCTGACAGCCTTGTACAGGAAACCAGAGTTGTGTCGTGGCTTTTTTTAATTTAAGCAATACACACAAATCAAGTGCATTTATTAAATCAATGTATAGTCATTTTTACAAGGAAGTGTAATTTAAAAACAGACATAAAAGATTTCTGAAGTAACGATACACATCTCTCTTGGACAAATGTTATTTCAGGGATTTATGATAATCCCTCTTCTGAAAGAAAAACGGAGCTAATTGAAGCAAACTTTGTACTTTCTATTAATGCCATTCAAACACAGCCTGTACTGCCAGTTATAAAGTGACACTGAAAGCTGATGCTGTTCTCAACAACACCACGGCTCCTCAGTTTTATGTACTTTTTAATTTCCTCTGTGGAAAATCTGTTCTTCATAAAAGGGCCGCTAAAAAAATGTGGAAAAAGTTGATTCATTCCATATTTACATTCTTACTGGTACCTGGAAATGAACCAATTATCAACGTGAGCCAAAAGAGAAGTTAGAGAAGTCATTTAGAAAAGTCATCTTCCGACAGGCTCCGCTTCAGAAGTGCCCTGGGAAAGTTCTGCTCTGATGGCAAACACCTTTCATCCTAATAGGATTTGGATCCTCAGCCCCTCACTCGTGCAGCTCGTCCGTGCCACCACTCCAGATCCTCCTGAGCTGGGGGTGGCTCTGGGGAGGGGCCTGGACCCATAGCCCAAACCCAAATTCACACTGGAATGGGAAATTCAACTTGGACTGGAACCTGAACACGTTCTCAAACCAAAACCTGAACAGGAGCTCAAATCCAAACCCAAATCCCAAACCTGAACACAACCTGACCCTGAGCCCAAACTCCAGCCAGCCTCAAAAATGAATTCAGCCCAAACCCAAACCCAAACCTGAACCTGAGCCCTACCCAAACCAATCCCAACCCAACCCAACTGAACCCTCCGCAAACCCAAACCCCAAACCAAACCTGACCTTTACCCCAACCCAAATCTCCTCTCAAACCCCAACATCTCCTCAGCCCAGCACACCAGGGCAGGGCTGCCGTGGCTGCAGGAGAATGCACTTCCATTAGACCCTCAGCACCACCTGTACTAGTTCCACTCACAAAGAAAAAACCCCAGTAATTCCCCAAAAGAGGATGCAGAAGGGGCTTGCTTGCTTTAAACCTGAATTTTGGGGTTGCCGATATCCACCCTGTTGGAATGGTCTCTGGTTTGTGATCACTTTTCCCAGTTCCACCATGAGAGCTGGCAGAGGTGCCTCACCTACCCTCCAGCTGTGGCTGCTGCCACTTCCATCTGAGCAGCTCTTCCCTCTTTCCCTCAGAGTTTCTCACAGGCAGATGCAACTTGCTAAAAAAAAACAAACCTCCTCTCTGGAGGGGGTTTGTTTGTAGCTTCTGTGTCTCCAGTTCGTTGCTCAGTTCTGCAGGAATCCCCTGTTTTCCCTAGGACTGGGTTTAATAAAGCCTTGCAGTGGTGTCTGTGCCGTGTGGCCGCCCTCGAGGTTCCCTGCTCGGGGCTTGTGCGGCTTCGGCGCCGCTGGGGCCGGACAAGGGTTTATTAAATTCTGCTAGAGGAAGGAAAGTAGAAAGCTGAATTTCCAGCACTAATACGAATTTTATTCTTTTGTTGTTGTGTGGGGTTTTTTTATTATTATTATTTCTGTTGGTTTTTGAGTCCCATTTCAGGCAGCAGCGTGATGGACACGACGTGGTGCTGCAGCTCCTTGTCCCCGGAGCAAAGCCAGGACGTGGCACTGCCAGCCCTGCCCTCCCCCAGAGACAGGGAGAAACCTTGTGCCACTTCTTGCTCCACACTCATGTCAGTGTGGATATGATGAGCTGCAGAGTTTTGCCTCGTGGACTCTGGTCTTCACACCCCGTACCTGCAATCTCTGGTTGGGTTTGTTCTGGTGAGGAATTAAACTCGGCATCAGTGCCCGGCAGCCCCACAGCAACACCTGGAGGATGCAGGGAGGATCAACCCCTCCTTGCAGGTGTGGGTAGAACACTTACAGAGAAACTTCCCACGTTCAGAGAACTGGGAAAGGAAGGATTTGAGTCTCCTGAAGAGGGAGGGAAAGCCATTCCGCGGTCCTGCCCCTGCCCTGGCCACGGAGCCCTCAGGGGGTTTGAGGTCCTTCATGCAGCCCCCCTTGTGTGGCTTGGGGTGCAAATCCTGGCTCAGAGCCCCCTGGAGATCCCAAGATGCCCATCCAGAGGTGGCTCTGGGCAGGCAGGATTGATCCATTGATCCAGTACCCGATTCCCAGAGATCCCATCACAGCAGCTGCACAATAACCACGGTCACAGGAGATATACGAGCATTGATCTGACACTAATAATCTTCTGCACTTCCACAGGGCTTTTAGGCACTCCCAAGGGTTTCTGACACTGCTGTTCACATCCACAGCTCTGAAATAGCCACTCCCATCCCTGGGAGCACCCCAGACCTTGGGTTTTTCAAGCAGCAAAAATTAAAACTGCTTAATATGCAACAGGTTTCTCGGGCTCCTTGCCCCAAATCCTGTTTGTAAATCCAGCCCCTCGTGTTCCTCACAGCAAGCAGTGAATGGGAAAGTTGCTTTGTGGCCTCCAATTAAGTTAGGATTGATTTTATTTTATTTCTTTTTCCTACAGGCAGACCGAAGAAATATCTCCAGTTGAAATTGCTTTAACCCCATTTTAAAGTATGCACATTTGTACTGCATTTAGCACATAGGCTGTTGGGGTTGCTATTTTAAATTAGCTTAAAAATCAATTGGAAAAAGCAACTTCCATGCACAGCTGCAGAAAACTGTGGGAGCTCCAATATCTGCTCCAAGGACCCATCTGCAACTTCTTAAATATTACAAGAGGTTACATGAAACACTGAATGTGGAGGCTTTAAACTCACTCAGCCAAAATACACCACCATGGCATTCATTAAATATAATATATATATATATATATTTCTGTCAGTGTTGGGTTAACAGCTGGACTTGATGATACTAAAGGTCTTTCCCAACCTTAATGATTCTATGTTTCTTTTTTTTTATATATATATAAAAATAAAATCTATCATAAAGATATCACAGATCTAATATATAATATATAATATAATTATATAATTGCATATATAATATATAATATATAATATATAATATTCTTCATCTTTCTTCTTCTCCTTCCCTTCTTTTTTTTCTTCCTTGTCTTCTTCCTCTTCTTCTTATCTTCCTCTTCTCCTTCTTCCTATTAGTATTAGTATTAGTATTAGTGTTAGTATTAGTATTAGTGTCAGTATTAGTATTTTTTCATGTCCAGCCCTCCCACTCCTCCTGCCATCTCCTCCTGCCCGTTTCCATCAACCAGACTCCGAGCACAAAATGTTTGTGTTCCCTTCTGGAGCTTTTCCTGCCTGGTCTTATCAAAGTTTCCAGGAGACAGGGCCCAGGTAATCCGGGGGCTAATACGGCCCTTCGGTATTAGGGCTGACAGATGAAAAGCTCTAATATGTTTGCAAAATTTAATGGGAGAAGAAGAGCAAACTCTTGGCTAAAGCAGGGGGAGCCACCGGCTCTGCCAGATGTGCAGCTTCCACTTCCCCCTCGGAATTCCCACCCCGGGAAGGGTGGAGGTTGTTCGTGGGATTTACGTGCTGGCCTTTGTTTTCAGGTTGATTTGTGCGTGCTGAGGCCGAGCTGAGCCCCTGCAGTGTCTGCTCAGTGCCAGTGGGATGGATGGCTGCCGGTATTTATTGTATTTGCTGCGGGGCCGCTGTTACACGCTCGGATATAAAACCATTGACAGGAAATCAATGGGCTCCGTGTAAAATATCTGGACTATAAAGATTTTTCAGCTCTATCACACACACGGTGTGTTTGCTGTATCTCCAGGCTGTTCCCTTGACATGATCATTGTACTAATTGTCCAAGTATCTGATTTAATTTGCCGTGGGAGCCAGGAAGGGGCAACAATTTCTACTTAAGGGATATCAGCTGGAGTTCAGGGAAAGAAAATTCTATGTGCATAGGCAACCAGGGGATAGAATCCCTTCCATAAATTTGGCAAGACCAATCTCAGCCCCCCAGGCTGCTTCCCCTTCTGTTCTTGTGGATGGGGTTTGCAGCAACCTGGGATAGCAGGAGGTGTCCCTGCACAGGGCAGGGAGTGGGACTGGATGGGTTTTAATGGCCCTTCCCACCCAAAGCAATCTGGGACTCTGTGACCCACACAGCAGGGCTGTGGGTGCCCGTGCACTGGGAGGTGCACATGTGTGTGGATGTATCCTGGCATCAGCAGAAGCAGCTTCCAGGGAGCTGTGAGGAGGGGGAGACGCTGCTTTCCCAAGCGCATCCCTGGTTTAAACAAACCTCTGGAGCCACCACACCACGTGTGCTGTTTCAGCGGACACCGTGGGGCTGGAGCCCGGTTAATAGGAGGTTAATTGTGAAAGCAATGGCCTGTGATAAAGGAGGGAAGCGTTTCCCCCTCGCAGCAGCCCCGGGCTGGCCACTGACACCTCACCGTGCTGTTTGGATAGGAAGGAGCAGAACAACCCCAATATTTCAAACAGCACTCAGGCCGCTCTAATCGCTGCCTGCTGGACCTGCCTCTGGTCACTAATGCATTCAAACATTGCTAATGACACCGGGGGATGACAAGATAAGGCCGGGCTGGGAATGAATGACTCCACAAAGGCAACGTGGCAAAAGTAATTATAGAGCGGCTCCGGCGCCTGGCCCCGCGCGGGCGCCGACATCGGATCCCACGTCCCGCTCAGACCCCCCCAGATAACCCCTGGGTGGGGGGAGCCCCCCTCTAATTCAGCTGGCGTGGGCTGCCGTTAACATGAACCAATTTGCAGCGAGGAAACAACTTCCATTCCCCCCGATTAATTAGACAAATTAATTAAAGCGCTCTTTGGTGCTGGGAATCCGTTCCCTATTCAGGACGAGGATGCTGCAGAGATTTCGTTAAATGGTTCAGAGAAGGCTTATTAATCCTGAAAGGAATTCTATCGAGCCCCATAAAGCCCCAACTTCAAGTGCATTTGCGGAGAAAAAAGCTTTGCAAATCAGATAGGAAAGCTACAAAAGTGCTGAGTATTATCATAATCTGGGTAGTGTTTAATTTGACACTCTTATGTCAAGATATTAGAAGAGAATGAGCAAATGGCCTGATAAATATGTACTTAAAGAACAACAATCCTTATAATCAGTTAATTTCTATTTATCTTATGATACCCTTTTCCACAGAAACTTGTATTAGAACATAAATAAGATTACAGGGTAATTCTGAGAGCTCTGGAAACATAAAACACTCGTGTGCCTCCAAAGGCAGAAGTAGTGTTTTATTGTGCAGCTCTTCAATAGCAACATCATCCACACTGTGACATTGGATTGGCTCCTGCAGTGACTGGTACCAGTCAAATCCCTCACCAGGGGCACCTTCTCCCTGTAACCACCCCCCAGTGCCCAGGGATGGGGCCTGATCCCAGCACAGAGAGCTCTGGAATGCATCCCAGCCCCATTCCCAGCCCAGCTCTGCTGCCAGGCACTGCAGGGATGGCATAGGGAAGGATTGGGGAGGGGGTGGGATGAGGATGAGATGGTGACGCGCTGGGGACAAGAAACACCAGGACAGGGACGGGACAGGGACAAGGATGAGCAGCAGCCACAGCAAGGGGTTGAGCCCAGGCAGGGTTTTAGCCCAGTGAGCAGCCACAGAGAGGGATCAGAGCTTGGAGAACAGAGTGACTATGACAAACCTTGGTGATTTCTTCTACAAAATACATTCCACTGAAAAACAGAGCCTGTGTGAAGGGAATCTTGGTTTGTGGGTCTGTGCCTGCTCGAGCACGTGCCTGAGAGGGTTTTAAGGCAAAATTCCTAATCATAGAGGCCAAAGAACAGCCTTAAAGGCTTCAGGATGTGACCCAGGCTAGAAACAATAGCCAGCCCAGAAGAAATGGGTTTATTATCTGCTCTAAAGGGATTTTATTGACTTGCTGAAAAAAAAAAAAAAAAGAAAAAAGTCGTATTTAATATTGAAGTATAACTTTTAAAAACAGAGATGCTGACTCTATAAAAATGTGCTCTCGAGCTGAGACCTTGACTCCAAAGTGTAATCCAGAGATTTTTTTATAGCCGTGCTATAAATCATCAAAATTAAATGTTTGCATTAGCAGCGGCGGGAGAAGCTTATGCAGAGCGTGGGGATGCGTCACCCAGCCCAGAGCACGGGAACTGCACAACCCCTGGGATGGTTCTGACCCCGGGAAGGTGTGTGGGTGCTGCAAGCCTCTACTTCTGCTGGGTTTGGCTCTTTCTCCGTGGGGTTTCCCCTGGGGCAGGTGAGGCGTGGGGGAACCCCCCGATTCTGTGGTTCCTGGCACATCCTCCCCTAGGACTGCACCCCACGCTGCCAGGGATGGGTGCTGGAGGGATGAGGTGGAGGAGCAGGATGGTGAGGGGCTGCCCAGGCTGGAAAATGAGGGTGTGAAAAGGTAAATGAGGGGTTCTCCCCCTGCTTCACATGGTGGGGAGCAGAGCTGTTTGTCATCAGCCATCAGTGGAGTAATACCATCTCTTAACAAGTCACTAACCAGACCCTCCTTGCTAACCAGGGGGTTTTCAGCCCCTGTCCTGGCTGCAGGAGGGTTTGCAGCCCTGTCCTGACTGCAGGAGGGTTTACAATCCTGTCCTGGCTGCAGGAGGGTTTGCAGCCCTGTCCTGGCTGCAGGAGGGTTTACAATCCTGTCCTGGCTGCAGGGGGGTTTGCAGCCCTGTCCTGGCTGCAGGAGGGTTTGCAGCCTTGTCCTGGCTGCAGGAGGGTTTGCAGCCTTGTCCTGGCTGCAGGAGGGTTTGCAGCCCTGTCCTGCACGTGAACCCCTTCCCGTGTGCCACCGAAAACGCTCTCCGGAGTCCGGCCAGCCAACCTGTTAACATCCCCTCCTTCACACTCCCACACCGAGCCAGCTGCTCTGCCTAGCAAAATACAGCTGGAGAGCTTTATAAATAGTAAATTAAGGCTTGCTCCAGCCGCTCCAGCTGGGCAGTGCTGTAGGAGCCAGTCATTCATCACCGGGGTGTCATCCCTGCCCCGATGTGCTGCCCACCGGGCTCAGCTCCTAATTCAGTGCTCAAACCTTTGCTCACAATCAGTTTTGCCAGTGTAATCTGACTGGCCAGGGAAGTGTGGGTGGCAGATCGCTCACAGAGGCTGAAGTCCATCCTTCCCAGGGAGGGGTGGGCACTGCAGGTTCCCAGGAACCCTCCCTGCCCCCAGGTCCCCACTGAGGGTGTGTTTGGGGCTGATCCACTGCACCTGAGCAAGCTCCATCTCCCTGGGCAGGAGGGGATGGAGAGATGAGCCCGGACATCTGACACATCCTCCTGCTGTGACTTTGCTTCAGGGAGAGGGGAGAGAGGGCTTAGTCCCTCCATCTGGCGTGTGCATCAGCCAAGGGTCTCCTGGGGGTGTATCCATATCAAAACTCAATTAGGAAATGAGACCTGGATGTGAAGGACTATTGTATTTCAAGTATTTTTATAATTAAACCTGAGAAGGTGGAACGGGGTATTTATGAAGGGCCTTCAGAGAGCGTTTCCTCGTGCACAGAGGAAAGGGGTGTGGAAGAGTTTATTTTATGTGTGGCTACATTGTTTTCACAGAGCACAATGGGAAAAAGGTCTCTTAGGGGTCAGGATCCCAAATGCACATCATCACCATCATCATCACCATCATCATCACCCTTCACTGCTGCTGGTTAATTGTACAATACCCTACGGTTGCTGACCAGAGGTTCCATCCCAGGAGATGGTGGGATGTGATGGGGACCCTCAGCCCCACCTCACGGTGCAAACCTCCGTCCTCACAGGGCAGCCTCTGATGGAATTGCCTCTGGAATCACCTGGAATCACAGAATCCCAGGATGGCTTGGGTTGGAAGGGATCTTAAAGTCTCTCTCCCTCTTTTTTATAAGCCCCCTTCGAGTACTGGCAACTGTGGGGCTCCAGCTTTGCGCTGCTCCCCTTGAAGTCCTGCAATCAGAAGAAAGTTATTCCTTTTCCACAGCCCTGACTGAATTATTTCCCACTTGCAGAGCTGCTACATACAGGATATAATCATGAGCACAGTAAATCACTGCAGCTGTGTCAGACTGCGAGTGGTTTTGGAGTTAGATCTGGAGTTTAAATCTACGCCTGACTGTGTATTTTATCTCAAATGTGCTTTTTAATTTGTCCATCTGAAATTATTCTAAATTTAAGGGGTATCCAGCAAGAAGAGGAAAAGTTTTTCTAAGCAACTGTGGTTATTTTTCCGCCTAAGTCTCTGCAAGAAATCTCAGCCCTGGAGCTGGTTCAGGACTTGGCATCCCATTCCTGCAGACACAAACTCTCCTCTGCTCTGCCTGTGTGAGAACACAAAGCATACACACAGAGTCCTCATCTGCCATTTTGCATTTCTGTTGTTTGCACAGATATGTTTAATCCCCACCGTGCTTTAAATAGTTTTATAAATCCACTTCCACTAAAAAGCCGGTGTGTTGGATACCGTTCATCATCCAAATGAGTGGGTGTTAAATGTTCTTCAGAGCAGGTGAGTTCTGGGTGTGCAGGTGCCACCTCCTCTGGTGGCTCCGTGCTGGGGACACTGGTGCCAGTGTGAGCAGCGGGAGGGGAGGGAGGGGGACGATCCCTCAGCCCTGTCCTTGAGGCTCCCCTTGCCGGGTGCCCCGGGCGGGGGATAAGGAGGACTTGGCGGGGCTGACGCAGGCACAGAACAATCCAGGCCCCAAACCAAGACGTCTTGGCGGTGTCTGGGCTGCTCCCCGGGCTCCTCCGGCTGCCAAGGACAAGGAGCTTCGCCGCAGTGACATTCATGCCTCGCAGTTCTGCATTGTCTTCCGAAAATAATCTCCCCTTCGTAATTCCCCCGGAGTTTCCCACATGGGGGTCTCCGCTGCAGAGCCAGGGATGGGAAGGCAGCTTTCCCACAGCCGGGGCTCGGCTCTGCCGGCACCAAACCCGGTGCAGAGGCCTCACCCCACGTCACTGGCCAGGGATACCGGGGTCATTACTCCCGAACATGCACCTTAAAAAATCACATCATGGCAGAAGGCGCTGTCTTTAAACCACAAACACCAGAAATAACAGTTGTATTACACAAATACATTATATGTGTTCAGGAATACATAATAAAGTTCAATTTGCCATTATTTACTGTGATACTTAAGATTAAATTGAATTCATAGTGCAAAAGAAAAGAGTTTTGTGGGCTCTTTTCGAAAATAATGCAAAATCTGTCATGCCGTTCATGAAGCATTTGTATTAGCACCACTGTATACAGATTAATTTATTTATTGTCATTAAATTATCGCTGCTTCCCATTGTTCCTCCACCCTCAGGGACAAGCCTCCTTCTTTCATGTATTTTTTAAGAGCTGAAGAGTCACATGGACAAACAATGTGTTAAAGAGTCGCAGTGGCCTTGGTCGTATTTGGTTTTGGAGAGCTGGAACAGCAAGAGTTGGGCGAGGGTGCCACGTTGGGATGGGCATCGGCACTGACATTGGTGCTGATGTTGATTTTGGTATTGGCATTGGTGTTATTTTGGTATTGGCACTGGTACTGGTGTTGGCATTCGTGTGCTGGGGCAAGGCCCAGGAGAAAGGGAGGCATCACAACAGAGAATGTCCCCGGTGAGAGCTGGGCTGTCTTTGGAGGCAGACGGGCAGCAAACCGTGGTCCCCACTAACACACACCTCTGAAATCTCAGGAATTCCAGCTGCCTGGTGTGCCCTGCACACAAACACCGTGTAGGTGTCAAACAGGGGCTGTGCAGAACCAGGAGCAAATGCCAGCCCCAGCCTCCCCCCGCCCGGCTCTGCCTTATCGCCGCCGTTTGTGCGCCGGCCCAAAATAATCGTCGGTGAATAGAGCTCTAATTACATTATGCCTAATCCATTTTCCTCTCTGAAGCTGGTAGTCAACAGTTTATTCTCTCACCTCAGAGATGAAACCGAATGTCAGTTTTGGAGATAACATTGACGTGAACTTATGTATCAGGCAAGTAGACAAATACCATTATAATCACTTATAATCCTTTAAAGCTGTGACTGAGAAGTGGCATTTGGACTGGATTTAAACTTGGCGTTGTCCGTGCGGAAGATTAACCACTCCATAAGACTTTGATTTCTGAATATTGCCCATTAGAGAGTTTTGACATAGGAAATTGAAGTATTATATATCGTTTTAACGTGGTTAACAGAGTCTGACACAAACAATAACATTCCAACTTCAGCTAATTCTTTCGCATCCCATTTACAGCAGGGAAAACTCCGCTGGCCTCCAAAAAGCACCCCGGGAGGACTTTGAAGATTATTCCTGCTGGATGGGGATGGCACATCCCGAGTTCATTTCTGCTGTTGCCGATCGCTATCGATGCTCTCCAGGAGCTGCTCTGCCTCAGCCAAGGAGCTGTTTGTGCACCAAGCCCAGGCTCCCAGGACCAGCACCAGCCCAGGAAATCCCAGAATCCAAACCCTGAGGTTGGAAAAGCCCTCTGAGGTCATCGTGTCCAGCTGTTCCCCCAGCACGGCCAAGGCCACCACTAACCCACGTCCCCAAGTGCCACAAGGCTTTTAAATCCCTCTGGGGGTAGTGACTCCATCACTGCTCTGCTCAGGTTGTTCCAGGGCTGGACAGCCCTTTCCTTGCAGATTTTCCCTCATATCCAACCTAAACCTCCTCAGGCACAACTTGAAGCCTTTTCCTCTCATCCTGTCACTTGTTCCTTGGGAGAACGGCCCGACATTGGATTTTCCTGTTGGTTTTTGTAATAAAACTACAAGTTACAAACATCAGCAGTGCAGAGGTGAAGAGCCAAAGCCCAGCAGGGAACGGTGCTGTGGCCCTGCAAGGGCAGGGCTGGATGTTCCCTGGGCTGCAGCTGCTCCAGGGAAAACAAACACCAGGATCACACTTACAGCTTCCAGCAGGAAATCAGTGATTAGTGTTTAACACTTTTTATTGCCACATCAGAAGCAGCTTAGGAAGGATATAAAGGAAACTTCAGTGGAGGTTCCTGCTAGAGGAAGAGGAGGCAAAAGGAAGGGTGGCCGAGGGAGAGGAGGGAATGCTCAGTTTTGGTCTGTTTTAGAAGTTCTCCAAGGCACAGGAATATGCCAGGCTTTTGGTGTGGGCTGGGCAGGGACCTGCCCTCTGCAGCCTCTGGAAAGCTTAAGGTGTTTTCCACGTGCAGTTCACGATTTCCAGGACTGTGCCCCTGTTGGAAGCCTCTCCTTTTGCTGAAGGAAGGGAGGTGAGTGACTTCAGGCAGGTCCCAGGTGTGCAGGGCTGCCCAGCCCTGCTCAGACAGGGGTGTTTGGGGCACTGGAGGGGGTGAGTGTGCATGACCCACCCAGGGCCGTGGGTGCCCCCACCCCACATTCCCCCCTGGGTCCCCAGCCCGGAGAACAGGGTGTCTGTTGGAGGCACATTCCAGCCCCTGCAAACAGCTCGCTGTCATCTGGGTTCAATCTCGGGATAAATGGGCTCCAGAAGGTTTGGAATATTTGTATAAGACCACAACGCTTCTTATCAAAACATTTCCCATTATTATTTTCCAGCCTTTCCTCCGTCCCCAGCTACCTCCTCCTTGCCTTCGGTGCCCTGGGTGCCCCAGCCATCAGCGGTGCTCTCGTTTCTTCTCTCCACAAGGGAAGCAGGAGAGAGCCTTCCCCTCCAGAGGGCAGCCCCAGCCCCCCCGGGGCTCTCCCCCCATCCTCCATCTGCGGTCTCACAAGTGTTTCCTCCGGGGCATTATCGCTGGAAATGCAAGAATGTGAACACGCCGGGCTCATTTGTTCTGTGTGTTTAATTTCGGCGTGGGTTTGTGTAAGTACTTAGCGTCTCCTCCTCGGAAGATAATCGAAGACAAATGTGCAGGCGAGAGGCAGGTTTAACAAATGGAGCTGCCTCCCCGAAAAACGGGCTCGGTGGAATAAATGGGAGCACCGGAGAGAAGGGGGGATCCCAGGGAGCACAGCAAGTTATGAATGCAGCCAAAATCATCATCAATATTCATACAGCCCAGACAAAACATCTCATATTGGAGCTGCTCATAAATCAGAGAGGGAAGAGCGGGGAAAAGGCAAGAGGTGAAGATATAAAGGAAGAAACGGCTGGGGGACGAAGGGATGGCGAGGGGGGACTCGGCTCATTCAGGGTAACATCTGCTGGGTCTGAAGTGGAACCACCTGTTAGTTTATTACACTGTGCAATTAATTTCTGTGGAAGGCAGGGAAGACCACATCTCATCAAAACTCTCCTCTTTCAGTCCCGTTGTCCGAAAGTGAGCTGGGTAAAATCAGCTGCCCGTGCCAGGGGTGCAGGGCACCCCTGTTGTCACATGGAAGGATGGGCACTCCACCACTGCCCTGGGCAGCTGTGCCAGAGCTGGACAGCCCTTTCCATGAAGAAATTTTCCCTGATATCCAACCTCAACCTCCCTTGGTGCAACCTGAGGCCATATCCCCTTGTTCCCCCCCCCGGCTCCCCCCTCCTTTAAATGGAGGATGAAGATGACAGAGCATCTCCACAAGGAACCTCATCATCCAGACCATGCAAACAGGGGCTGCAAACAGCTGCTCAAACACATCCCAAAAGTTTTGTCTCCAAAGTGCAAACGGCCCCACAGCAGCAGGGAAAGGGTTGTGCAGGAGAGGCTTCATCCCAGCCTCTTGCAGCCTCACCCTACAGCCCTTATCCACGTCAAAACACTTCAATTTTTCATTATAAAAAAAAAAAAAACCACCAAAGATTTCCAGTATTTTATTTCAGGCATCTCTTTTGGAATGTGCCTGAATGGCCCCTTCCTGCAAGTCCCCATCAAAGGAGGGACTGGAGTCCTTGAGGGGGACACGAGCAGGATTGGGCTCCAATTAAGTGTGATGCTCTCCAGATTTGGTTCCCATTATTGTCTTCCTTTGGCATGACCGGCCAGAGCACTTGAATTGGAAAGGCTCCAGAATCTTCTTCAGTCTCCTAAAATATTTTCAATAATGCTGAGAGCAATTCTCCTTAGAGCATGTAAGGATTTCAGCGGAGGAGCCAACTTTCCCAGAGGAATGATCCAATTACGAGCACTGGATGCTCTTGTCAATCTCTCCCTCAGGGACGTGGAAAATCAAAATTATGATTTATTTTTTTCCATGTGACAGGGAGCGTAAAAGGCAGAACTCTGTTATCTCCCCACACACCCCCTGCTCCCTCTCCTGGTGCTCTCAGCTAAAAATACCCAGTGGTTCGAGGCAGAACCTCCTTAAATTCTGCTCTAATGACAGCACCAGCAGGACCCAGCCCTGGGAGCAGCTCTGAATTATGACTTTTTAATGGTGACCTTTGCATGTAAAAATTGAGTCAGAATCGCTCGGGTTCTGCTAATGCAGCGAGGGGAACGTGGTTTGAACCCCGTGGTTTGAACCCCGTGGTTTGTGTTTAGGGACAAGGAGGGGGGGAAAGGCACCAGCAGTGCCCCCAAAGCTAAAAATAGGCCCTGCAGGGTGAGGGCAGTGGAGGGGCTGGTGGTGGGGAGGGGACAAGGCAGCAGGGAATCTACTGAGCCTGTGAGTGGGATGCTGCAGGTGATGGCCCCGAGATGCCAACCATGTCTGTGCCAACTGGGATGAGACCCTGACCCCAACACCTCAACAGCCCAACACCCCCTCGTCCTGCCCTCACCATCCCTCAGTGTGTGCACCCTGCAGGGTGTAGGAGGTTGGGGTGTAGGAGGTTGGGATGCAGGGGTGTAGGAGTGTTGGGGTGTAGGAGGTTGGGGTGCAGGAGGTTGGGGTGCAGGGGTGTAGCTGTGCCATTTCCCAGCCCCAGGGTGCCAGGAGCATTGTGCTGGGAGGAAGGAGCTGCCTTTGTCTGGTGGGCAGCAGGGGGCCTTTGTCCCCGGGGGGCTGCCGAGATCAAGGGTGGGCAGTGGGATCTGGAGCTGCCACCTCCCCCTTAGAAGTTGTTGTTGCCATGGGGTCTATTGTTGGCAGCTTTCCCCCGGTGCTTTACATCCTGCACCTTGCTTTTCACAGGGTGAACAATAATGCAAACTCTTTTTGCTCCTACAGTTGCCTTTTCACATTCCCCCCGCCCTCCTTGCAACCTATTGTGAGGGATCACTCTAAAGCACCACACAATTCTCCGGAGATTTCCCCCCCCAGCTCCCACCATGCTGCTCGTAGGGTTGCTCTGCCCAAAAGGCCCAGGGAAATCTGCATATCTTGGGCTGTATTAATTACCCAGCGTGGCATCTCTACCTCTGCAAGGGCTGCTCCTGGCTAATGAAGCTGTCAGGGCAGGCACGCTGCTGATGCCACCCTGCCATGGCCAGCACTGCTCCCGCTATTCCCAACCCCAGCCAGTGATCCCAGGAGCAGGATCCAGCCCTGGCACCTCCCGGAATCACCACAGCACATCCATCTTCCAGCTCTTCTGGATCACCTCTGCAAAAACAAAACAAAAAAAAACAGGCTGGAAATGACTCCCCTTTGGGGTCTGTCGATTCCTTGAGGTTGAACCTGCGATGGGAGGAACACACGAACATTGATCCTTCCAGGCTGTGACCTCACACCCCTGCAGACCCTCTACCTGCTTCTGCAAGGCTCTGGGGGAGTCTCTGTGGGGGGAATACATTTAATATTGTGCCAGGGATAGCAGCAGGATCCCTGACCTGGGTGCCAGGGGGCAGAGGATTGGCAGGATCAACACACCACGGATTTCCTGTGCCTCATGGTCAGATTCCCATCCCCTTTCCAGCAGCATGGAAACATCCTGAGGGGTTGGTCCCGCTCTGGGAAACCTCCCCCTGGCAGAGCCCAACCCCAGCAGTGGGATGCTGCTCTCATCCTCCAGGGCTTTCATGGGACACGTTGTGAGGGATAAATAACCCCTGGTTGGGAGCAATTTTCCATGATGGGCCGTGATCTTTCCTGCTGACACAGACCCGTCTCTCCCTCAGCTAAAAAACCGAGCCGTGCAATTCCTTAAATGGCAATTGATATTCACGTTGGAACAGATTATTTTATTGGTTTGAAAATTCCTAATGATGAGGAGCAGGATCACGCACCAGATCGTCTGCTGCTTAACGACAAATGTTTTAATTAAAATAATTCCAATTAAATGCATGTCAAAAAAATGTTTCAGCTGGAAATGCACTTCACAACCTCGCATCACATCCTATCAGGCAACAGAGCTCATGACAGAACAGAAAATAAACTGAGACCTTTAGGCAAATATTCCTCAAAGAGGCAGTGGTAATTCCCAAAGTGCCTTCACCGTGCTGGCTGAGGATGGTGGGGTGGCAGGGCCAGCTGTCACCTGCACCCCAGTGAAAGCCACTCTTAGGGCTTTAGTAGCACCAATACAACGTGTATTTTTAGGGCTTCAACTCTCCTGGCTCTCCCCAGACATTAAGGAGCCTCCAGACCCCAGGTGGGCTGCAGGAGATGGGAATCTTCCCTCTCACCCAGCACTCAGGGATCCAGAGCCCAAGGCTTGCTCTCCTCCCACCCAAAGTGGGTTTAAGGATGGGATTTGGATACTTGAGGGCATGGAGTTGGGGCTGCCTGCCCTGGCTGCTGCTTCTAGGGAGGGAAAGAAATGCCAGCAGACTGCCACGTGGATGTAGAGCAGATGCATTCCTAAAGGCACCTTTTTTCCTTTGGAATGTTGGCACTGGGATCACAGAGCCATCCAATGGTTTGGGTTGGAAGGGACCTTAAAGCTCCTCCCATTCCACCCCCTGCCATGGGCAGGGACACCTTCCACCATCCCAGGGTGCTCCAACCTGGCCTTGGACACTCCCAGGGCTGGGGCAGCCACAGCTTCTCTGGGACACCAGTGGGTGGCCAGTGGTGCAGGACAAACCTGGGAGAAAAGCACAGCCTGGTGTCCCCATAGCACCCAGGTGCTCCCTGTGGTCAGAAATGCTGCAGGAGGGAACAGCTGGGAGTGAGAGACACCAACATCAACATCCCTGGGACAGCTTTAAACTCCACTGCATGACCCAAAAGTCACGTAACAGGACTTGAGGCCAATTACCATTTTGTCCCTCTGACCCTTTTAATTTGACATCCCAGGAGTATTTTCAGGGGGATCCCCCCAGCCCCTGGCAGGTGGACCTGGCAGGAGCCATCCCACGTGCTCCCCCACCCCCTGTCCCACATCCCACCCTGCACAAGGCAAGGCCGCCCCTCCAGCAGGGCCAAACTCTGTCATTGGATCTTAATTACATGGCTCTGCGAGAGGTTATTTTTATTTCTTTGTTTGTTAATGCAATTATTTAGCTGCCCTATTTTAGCCTTGACCTTGCAGGAAGAGGGTATTTTCCAGTCAGCATAATGCTTTATCTTTGAAAGCTCCAATCAATAAGGATAATTAATGATGCCTGCTGCAATGATAGCCTCAGCAATCATTATCCCACATTAATCCCTGCAGTCAGCCCGGGGTCAAGGCCATCTAAATCATTCACCTGGGGGTGGAGAAATTCAAATAATTTACCCATTTAAATCCAAGGAAACAAATCCCACCGTATTTTCCGGAGCCGCTTCCAGTGTCACGTTTGGAGCCTGTTGGGGATGTGGTTCTGCAGGAGCTGTGGATCCTCCTTGCAGGAATCCAGGTGCCCTGGTGGGGGACGTGCCTCGGGGACATGCCACAGTGTGCCACTGGTTTCTCCTGGGCCAACACCAGTCCCAGAGTGGGGACACCAGGTGTGGTGCCGTGGGAGCAGGAGGGGGGTTGGGATCATCTCCCAGGGGCAAAATGTGTCTCCCACCAGCGCCAGGAGGGGGGATCTGTCAGCCTTTGGTGTCACTTCATGCTGGGGATGACTCTGTACCCCAAGGGGACCCCCTGCCCAGGGGCTTTTCTGCACCCAAGGGCATCCAGAGAAGGGACAAGGCACCCCCAGGACACCTCCCAGAGGAGCAGAGGTCTCTCCCCAAAACCCTGTCCATGCCTGAGCTCCCCAGGATAGCCCCCTGCATGGCTCCTGTCCCCCCAGCTGCTGCTGCTGCAGCTGCAGGTGTCCATCCCTGCATACCATTCCCAGCCGGGATGGAGTGGGATGCAGGGAACGGGTGCCAGGTGTGAGCACGAACTGCAAACCCTGGGATGTGTTTGACTCACATCAGCCCGTCCTTTGCACATTTATGAAGCCTTTGGGCCAGGAGCACGGCGGGGATGGGACTGGAAAGGCCAAGGGAAGCACTGGGCGTGTTCCCCATCCCAGCCCTCCGGCATTCCCGGCCATCCTCGGGGCTGGTTCAGCTCCAGTGGTTGCTGTGCTGGGCTTTTTTTAACACCCCCTATCAGAGGGATGCAGCTTTTTGACATCTCCGTGCTAGGAGTGAAGATATCCCTCCCTCTGCTCCCTGCAAAGATAATTTCTGGGATACAGCCAGCACTGGGGGCGCATCCTGATACCTCCCAGCGTTCTCAGCTGGGGTTTGGATCCCTCTCACCCCAAGGTGAGCAGGAGGACAGGGATCCCATCCAGCCCTACCCACTGGCTCCGGCCAAAACACCCACCCCAGTGCCCGCTGTGGGGACAGAGACACCAAGGACTTGGTCAGGAGATGGGAAAACCCACAAAGCCAAGAGCTGGTATTATTAGAGGAAGGTTGCAGAGCAGTGTCCTTGGCCAAAAAAAATCATCTTTGTTGATAATCAATAAAGTTTTGCTGATCTGAACCTGCTCCTGGTGGCTCTCTCAGGGCTGGGTTTGTACATTTGGGCAGGCTGTTTGTTGTAACATCCCCCTCAGTGTCCACCATGCAGGGACCACCATCACCAGTGGGGTCTCAGGGCTCTCTCTGCCTCCATCCCCAGGGCTGGATGAAGTTGGGGAGACACCCACAGAGCTGTCCCAGCACTGAGTCCCTCCACCAAAACACAGGGGAAAATTTGGGTTTGTTTTGATTTATCCCTCTATTATGAACAAGTTTGTGTTTTCACCATTCTCCCTGCCTGCACCGAATTAATTACAGCTTATAATTTATACGTGGACATACACAATAAGTTATGGCCTAACTATATAATTCTACAGATATAATTAATTACATTAAACATCTACATTTTAAGCCTGCAATTAGATCGCCCTGAGAGACAATCCCGTTAGCATTTTTAATAAATACTTGTGTTTGAAGCTGTTTAACAGAGCACCTGATAACTGATATAGCAGTGTTAACATCTGTTCCATTATTTCCAGAGGACGTTAGTTTAACGTAATGCTTCTCACATAAAATATGCATTTGTTCTTGACTGTCAAGTGCCTCTATTATTTTATTAAAAAGTCAAAAAAGAATATAATCAGACTTCATAATTTATGTGTGACATTTTCATTACAGAAAACTTTATGCAAAATCGAATTCTAAAATTTAATTTCCTGTGATGTTTAAATTACTTACTATCTGGCTCCTCTCCAAACATTGTGATCACTCCAGGCCCCATATGAATTCCATTAAGGATATGTTTAGCTGCTGCCAAAATGTATGGGGTATTTTTCTACGTAATTCCAAGAATATGCTCCTTGCATTTATTTTGTGCCAGTTTAAATAGTTTCCCTCATGCAGGAAAGAAACACAAGACATTTTTAACAACTGTCATGGCTTTTTTTGTTGTTGTTTCCCTTGGGTTTTGGTGCCCACCCCGGTCCTAACCTGTGGTCCTTCAGTGCCCTTAGCTGGGAATTTCCAGCATCCCAGGATGGAGACCTGGGCTTTCAAGGTGTCCTGCTCACCACACATTCTGGGTGGAAATTAGCACGTGCAAATTGAGTGCAATGAGTGTGTGGCAGCAGGAACGTGGTTGGTGCTGCTCCAGTTCCCAAAGCCCGGGTCTCGTGTTCCCTCCACTCCGTGTTATCTCCCTGGGAATGTCCTCAGCATCCGTGCAGGGAACAGAAGGCAAAGCTCAGGGCCCGGAGGAGAGCAGGAATTTGGTTGTGTGAGGGGCTTCATGTAACTTGGGGTGTCAGAATCACAGAATCCCAGAATATCCGGGGTTGGAAAGGACCCACAAGGACCGAGCCCAGCTCCTGGACCTGCGGCAGCGGAGCAGCAGCGAGGGGTGTGGGACACCCCAGGCAGGGGCAGGAGGGTGCTCCAACCCCACCAAGAACCACAAGAAATCACCCACTCCCCTCCTCCTTTGGTCCCATCGCCACCACGGACACCCAGGCCACACATCTCACCCTGCTCTCCCACCTCACCCCTCCCTGGAGCGGCGTCCTCCAGCCATGCCCGTGGTTGTGGACAACACCAGCTTTGAGCACAAACACTTGACAAGTGCACCAGGTGCCCCTGCCATCCCTGCAGCTCCCCCAGCTCTTCCTGGCAGCTCTTTCTAAAATCAATCTGCGTTTTGCATGCCCTCATCCACCTGGAGCCGAGGCTGGGGATCAATACATCCGTGCGGACCAGCGCTATCAGGTTCGGTCATTTTCTGAGCAGAGCATGTCAGGGAAACTCAGCCTGCCTGGGTAATGCAGCCTGAGCTCGTGGATCTTCAGAGAAATTCAGGGAAAACCTGAGGGCAGGGTTTGGGAAATAATTCCCCTTGTTGTTGCCATGAGGTTCACGGTGTGTCATGTGCCGTGACTGACGGTGATGTAAGAGCTTCCAAAATGAAGGTGCTCTGCCAGATTTGTGCTTCCCTCCCTTTGTCTGGCATCTGTGAGCAGCAGTCACATCCTGGTGCCTGTGTGTGCCTGGGGGAAATGTGAATAGGAATGAAGAAATGGTGGGAAGAGGGGGATGTTTGGAGGGAGCTGTGCCCGTGCCCTTCACAGCTGCCCTTGCTGTGGATCTTGACCAGGGAGCTGAGCACGGTGGTGCACATCCCAGCATGTGTCAGGGTGTCCCAGCTGATCCCAGTACATCCCAGCTCATCCCAGCATGTGCCAGGATGACCCAGCTCATTACAGTACATCCCAGAACATCCCAGCTCATCCTAGACCATGCTAGTTCATCCCAACAAGTTCCAGGATGTTGCAGCTGATCTCAGCACATCCCAGCATGTCCAAGCACATCCCAGCTCCTCCTTGCTCATCCCAGCATGTGCCAGCTGATCCCAGTACATCCTCAGCAAGCCCCCAGCTTGTCCCAGCTCTTCCCAGCTCGTTGTCTCCTCAGGGACATTCTGGACATTCACTGACTCCCAGGCAGGGTGTTATGGAGAAGGAGAGCAAATCCAGAGCAATCCCAAGTGTTTGGATAGAGTGGGATTTTGTACATGCTGGGGGGTGTAATCCCTTCCCCAGGGACATGGTCCCTTTCCCTGTCCCTGTGCAGACCCCTCCACCAGGGCTCCCTTTGGACCTGATCCCACCGTGGGAGAGGTGGGAGGAGGTGCTGGGTGATGCCAAGGGCAGAGATGTCACTGCTGGGATGGGCCCATTCCCATTCCCACACTGCCCACCTTTCCTTGGGCACTGGTAGGACAAACTGGTGGGTGGGAAACCTCCCAAGTGCCGTTGGGTTTTCCGGTAACCGGATCCAAGCCCGGCCAGTTGTGAGTGCAGAGCTAATAAAAGATGCAGCCGGGCCGATGCCGAAGGAAGCCTGGGCAGGAATGGGATGACAGAGCAATATCACAGGAGGTAGGATCCTGCTGAGTCTGGAAGTGCCTGATTTATTTATATTCAGCTAAACTGAAACGTGCAGAAGGAGAAGATCTCCAGGCCCCACCCTTTCGTTGCCTCCCCGTGTTTGGTGTTCACCAGGTACTGATTCTCACCCTGAGCCTCCACCAGTGCCCAGCCCCAATTAATTCACACAGCACCAACCCAATATGAATTTTCTCTCTGATACATCCCAAATTGGATGAGGACAAAGCCAGATAATTTACTGGCAGTATCTTAATTTATTTATTATTGAAGTCTTTATTAAGCTGTACACTCCACTGCCCACTCATCTTTAGCAGGTTTATACCACAAGGATTAATTTATTCCTGTGTGTGAGTTGGTACCTTTGGAATGCACAGTTGTTAATTAGAGTGCTAGAGTCTTTGCTTAAGGGTGAAACACTAAGTGAAGGTAAAGCACATTCTCATTCTGCAGAGCTGCTTCTCTCAAAATCCACTTCCCAATTCCAGGAGCAGTGGCAGGTCAGACCTCCTTGCCTGGATGGGTCGTGCATTTATATGAAGGCCAGATTACTGCATTTGGAGCCAATTTCCAATCCTTAATGGATCAGAACTGTTTAGCAGGGCTGGAATAAATCTGGAGAAGTGGGTATGGAGGGTTCTCACCATTCCCTTATGCTGTTCATAGGATAGAACCATAAAATATCCTGAGCTGGGAGGGACCCACAAGGATCATCAGTCCAACTTCTGACCCTGCCCAGACACCCCAACAATCCCACCCTGCCCCTCAGAGCACTGTCCAAACCCTCCTGGAGCTCTGGCAGCCTTGGGGCTGTGCCCACTGCCCTGGGGGAAGAACCTTTCCCTGAGATCCAACCTGAGCCTGCCCTGGCACAGCTCCAGCCATTCCCTGGGTGCTGTCCCTGTCTCAGAGAGCAGCAATCAATGCCTCACGTTGGGCCATCAGCGCTGTTGGTGGGTGATGGAGGCCTTGACACCCATGAGAAGGTGCTCTCTTGCAGGTAATGGTTTATGGCTTTGAGCTGCCCTTTGCCACCTTGGCAGCCAGTGCTGGTGCCTGGCAGAGGTGAGTTTTGGGGAGGATCAGGCAGTGCCAGGGCAGGAGGGGTATTTACAACCAAAAAAAAAAAAAAGAGGTAAAACCGGGCATCTCCAGTGCAGGCAGTAAAAAATAGCAACGTGGGGATGGGGGTGGTGGTGGGGGTGTGCTGTAATAAGAAACACATTGGGATGGAAATAACTTAATTCAGTCACAAACACCAGCTTTAATGTACGCCCTTAAACTCGGAGCCATATAGGTTTCCCTGCAACATCCGCCCGTATCGGGAGGATCTGCTCCAGCCAGACACTCTGGTGCCTCGCACCCCGCGCTCGCAGCGCTGCGCCGCACCAGCAGCATCTCCTAACGAGCCATTTCCCTATTTATCTGCTGTCGCTGCTTCCCCGGCAGCCCTGTACCCGTCCTGTCCAGTAAAACCCATTATCTCTATTAGGCCGCCGATTGCCGGCTCCCTAATTGCCGGGGCACACTCCTGCCCGCGCTGATAGATTACCCCGGGCTAACAGCCCCCCGCGCCGATTCCCCAGCTCCCAGCCCGGCCCCGGCTATTGGCTTCTGCTTTCAGGAATAAATCCTGGCCTATCAATATATAATAGGGCTTAATAATCAACAGCTCTAGACGTTGTCTGCTCGGGAGGGCTCCGCAGCGCCGAGCAGTTTCCATCCGCTATAATTAGCAGCAGTCGGAGCCCGTCTGTGAGACTGGCCGGGCTGTGCAGGGACGAGAGCGGGTTTTACGCACGTTCAGACGGGGTTTAATCGCCTGCTCTGACTGTCTCGATAATGTGCAGGGGGTGTAAGAAAGTCCAGCTGGCCTGGGAACGTGTGGGAAACGTAAATACTGTGCCGGGCGGCTCTGGAGGGAGCTCTGCCCTCACCGCTGCCGAGGTGCCTTATTCCTGATAGCACAGGAGCCGTCGTGGGATAAATCCTGTGAGAGGATCAAGGCCAGCTTGGATGGGGCAGGAGCAACCTGATCTAGTGGAAGGGGATGGAACTCGATGATCTTTAAGGTCCCTTCCAAGCCAAACCACTCTGTGATTCTACACTCAGCTTGGGGGCTTTGATAGGAGGGGCTTTGCATCCGCTTTAGGAGGGGCTTTACATCCAGAGCAGAGGATGCTCTTGGAAAACATCCCCATCCACGTACAGTGGGGTAAAGTAGCTGCCACCAACCACGGAAGGGGAGGAAGGGAAGGTGCCCCAAAACAAGGCAGTAAAGCCATAAATTTAATGAGGAACCCGTGTACTTCTTTACAGTATAACCCTTTACAACCCCCTCCTCGGGAGCCAGGCTTTCAGGGTAACACAGTGAACGCCATAAAATGGATGTTTAATGTAGCTGGGGGCCAAGAAAAACATTGTATAATTGTAGTAAGCAGCTTGCTAAGTAAAATGATAGCTTTTAAAGGATGAAATATAGCGGAGGCTTGCAGGGCTGCACAGGCTCCAGCTCCACATTGCCTCGATAGCAGTCGCTTCATTTCACTTACTTATCTCTGGGAAGATTTGGGACAAACATCTCTGGGCTTGGAAATCAGATGCTAACTAGGTCTCTGCTCGCTGTGAATAAATGACCTGGGACCCTCAGCCCTCGCCTCGCTCCTCAGCCACGCCTGCTTGTGCCAAATTTGTTTGGTTTCCATCCCTTTTATGCAGACAGGAGCTGTCCTGCTGTCTCCCAGCAGGGCTGAGGTGCACTGGAACAGTGGGGGATGCTCAGCAGGAGAAGCACCCATGCTGCACCCACCCTGGAATTTGGCTGGGGGTTCCTGGGGGTTGCCTGGGCCCCCTGTGCCTCCCAGCCCACCAGCAGCACAATCCCACTGCTGGCCAGCCCTGGGGATGTGGTTTGGGCTGGGTTTCTGAGGAGAAGGGGCACAGGGAGAGGGGCTCTCTTTGGTTTGGATCATGCTGGTGGATGGAGTCAGAGTCTCCCCAGTCTCCAAACACTCCAGGCCAACAGTTGCTGTTGCTGTTGTGCTTCTGTAAATTCAAGTAAAGGGGTGACCATGGCTTAGCTGTGCTTGGTAATGCACAGATTAATATTTGTTGTGGATAATGTATGTCCCCCTGAGGTGGGAAGGGGAGGGCACTGGTGGGGATTGGTGTTTCCTGTCGTGCATCCTCCCCCCCTGCCCCAGTTGTTCCCTGGTTCCCCTCTCCACAGTGTTGCCACATCACGATGCCCATCCCGGGCCATCCTCCAGGCTCAGCAACTTCTGCTGGAAAAACTGTTCACATTTCCTGGGATGTTCAACATTAAAAGGTGATGAGGATGCTACTGGCAAGCTCTGTATCAGCGAAACAAGGTGCTGAGCCTTTGTGGTGGCAACCAGAAGGTACCACTATGACAAAAACCAGTCTGATATTAGAGCCACAATACTCTGAATTCTGGCAGAGAAAGTGAGCTTCAAGCACAAAACACCCCCCTTTTGGCTCCCAATTCCGGGGTCTGTTCAAACTGAGGATAAAGACATGCACCTCTGCTTTGTGTATCTGCACATAATGGGAAATTTCATCAGCAGCAATATTTTAGAAGACAGGAATCCTGAGATATATCACATGTAAATGGACATATCATCTGAGCAAGGCACCATTCATCAATATCACTTTGAAATGCAGTGGATGATCTGATGGGATTATGTAGATCTCAACTATCCATGGGTGAATGAAATTGGGTAACCTTAGCAACCCCAGGTGCGTTTGTGCAGCTATGAATCAGCCGTCAGCCCGATGAGCTATGCACAAAATAAAGGAATAATTCCCTGAAATATTCATAACAGTCTGCAGTGTATTAGTTTATAAGGCTCAGCCTATTATGCATTTTGGGAGCCAGCTTTGAAAAGAAGCAACATTAGCATTTACATACCCCACGCTGGCATAAATGCTTATAAATAAAGCCAAGATGAAACACAACCAGCAACTGCAACAACTCCAGGTTCCTCCTCTTAATGGTGGAAAGGGCATCTCCCACCAAGCAAATACTCCAGCTGGAAGAACTGCACAGAGGAGGATTATTCACAGAGCTTTGGAACAGTACCTTCCATCATCAGACTGGAGAAAAACAAAAGTCACACCCCGTAGTTTCACTTGTGTTAGAATAAATTCATCAAGCTGCTTCAATGCCAGGGGAAAAAAAAGTGGGAAAAACTGGAAGTCTCCCTTAAAAGTAGATGAAGTCTAGAAAATGTATGGTTTGGGGTATTGTTTATTCAGTTATATGTAAATATTTTGGAAGACCACGAGATACTTTAAATATACCCTGCATTGGAGTTGAAAAAACAAATAACTACATATGTATTTGCAGAGGTTTCCATATGAAATTGCAGAGGTTTCCACAAGCATTGGCAGAGATTTCCACATGCACTGGCAGGGATTTCCACGTGCCTGTGCCCAAAGGCTCATACCTAGACACACAAAGTGCTTGTGAACGCTCCATCTTTGGTCTCCTCCACAGTGAAGCACTGAAGTTTTCAAAGTTTCCTGGCTCTACCCACACGGAAAGCCATCCCTTAGTCCTCTCATTGTAGTTCTCAGCCTGCAAATTTATTTTTAATTAATTAGTGGCCCCTGCACTGACCTGAAGCAGTCGAGATCCCCCACTCCAAGACAAGCAACCTCTGAGCAACCTGGCCTAGTGGAAGGTGTCCCTGCCCGTGGCAAGGGGTGGAATGAGATGATCTTGAAGGTACCTTCCAACCCAAATCACTCTGGGGTTCTCTGACAGGCCAGGGAAAAGGCAAGGGCATGGCCTGGGTGGTGGGGTCCCCACAGAGCTGCTCTCCAGGCAGGATGCTCAGGCACCTCCAAGCTGCTTCTCCAGCTCGGTGCTGCCTGCAGATGTGCCAGGGTTTATTCGGGGTAGAATCACAGAATCCTAGAAGGCCTTGGGTTGGAAGGGACCTTAAAAATCATCCAGTTCCAGTGCTCAGGCTGGAACTCCCCAGTTACAACTGTGAAGCTGGGACAAGGCAGCCAAAGTTTTCCTTTAAAGCCTGAAAACCGGAGATTACATCGGTAATTAAGAATCTTGGCTTTCCTTGAAAATAATTCCTAGTGCTTGTGGTCCATGAAAAAAACCCCACACATTTGACTCTTGGGCTTCGATTCCCTCTTGCTCTGCAGGTCCTGAACACTGAAGAACTCGGGTTACAGCTCCCCAGTCCTTCTCAGCATCACATGCCACGAGCTGCTCTCCGATTTCAGAGCGGGGAACCACCCATTTATTTATTTTCCTATGCCCAAACCCACCCTCACGCTCGGGCTGGCAGGCTCCGCGCTCTGATTTTTATTTATTTGTTTTTTTAATTTGCCAGGCAGCTATTAAAGAATTAGCGTTTCCATAAATGCTTCCCGTCCTCATTAAACATTTTCGGGCCGCGCTGCAGAGCTTGGCAGTGGCGGCACCCTGAGAATTGCAGCGGCACATCTGAAGGCAGGAGGCCTCGCTGATTCCAAACCGCCCCCTCCGAAGGCTCCGCCGAACGAGCTGCATTAATTGTTCGGGACCCAGAGCACATGCTTCAGTGAAAATAAATTACTTTATTTCTATTACACCACCGGTGGCTGTGTAACTTAATTTCATTAGCCCGAACCTGTTGAGGGTGTTCAGATTTCCATGGCAGGACGCACTCGAAATGAAAAGGCGCCTTCGATTCTCAATTAACAGAATCGCTCCCTTTCAACCGAAATGAATGTTATTGAAACCAATTAGCATAGACTGGAAAATCTCTCATTAATGAGGGGAGTGTGGGTGAGTAAACAGCAATGAAAAGATGAAATTAGAGAAGAGGCTCTTCTTGTTGGCCTGAATAATTACATGCTTAGTTGCCTAATTGTCTGGTGAAAAGCCTTGCCGTGCTAGTAACAGATTGCCATGTTCATTAGGCTGCAAAAGGCCACCTGCTGCTGAGGCTCATTTTCCTGCAGTCTATATACACGTGTTGCTCCCCGGGGACTGTTATTTGGACACAACACTAGCTGTGAAAAGCAAATGAGCTTGCCAATATGCTGCAATATTGTGTCCTTTATGCCAAGATACAGAAGCTTAATATGTCAAATATAATGAATAAAACCAACAGCGCTAGCGAAGTTTATGAGGGAAGTGACCTTCCAACACGTCCCGGTGCAGGAGTGCAGGGCCTGGGTGCCGGGCCCTCCGTACAGATGTTCCCTTCTGGCCTGGACTGCTCCAAATTACGGAGCACAAAAGATAAATTACAACCGCCCCGGCCCGAGCGGTTCCTCAGACAATGGCAGAAATGAAAGCACACAATGGCAACTGTTAAAATTGGAAACAAATGTGAAATACCCAACGCTGAGAGGGGCTCATGAAGCCCAGCATTGTTCCTCCCCGCTCTGCTGTGGCAATAAACATCAAAGGCAGGAGGCCTCTGCTCCAGCCCTTGCTCAGATCGCTCCGTGTCTCACAATTGCTGGGTTTAGGGGTCTTTTAAGCCGGGCTTTATTGCGTGGGGCTGTTCTGTAGAGAGGAGTCACCCTGGGCATGGAGGTGGGGGGTTCTCTCCCCTCTGAGAGCCCCTGAACGTGCCGTGGGTTCCCACCTGCCAAGGGTGGGATGGTGGGGTGGAGGCTGCCGGAGATGTGGCCGTGGGATGTTGCAGGAGCATGTCCATGGAATGGGAATGGGGCTGGGGAAGGGGCTGGAGCAGCAGGAGCAGCTGAGGGAGCTGGGGGGGACTCAGCCTGAAGAAAAGAGAGCTCAAGGGGGACCTTCTGGCTCTGCAGCTCCCTGACAGGAGGGGGGAACCAGGGGGATGTTGGGCTCTGCTCCCAGGGAACAGGGACAGGAGGAGAGGGAACGGCCTCAGGCTGTGCCAGGGGAGGGGCAGGTTGGATATTATGGAAAATTCCTTCCTGGAAAGGGCTGTCCATCCCTGCCACAGCTGCTCAGGGCAGTGGTGGAGTCCCCATCCCTGGAGGGATTTAGAAGCCCTGTGGATGTGGCACTTGGGGACAGGGGTCAGTGGTGGCCTTGGCAGTCCTGGGTTAATGGTCAGACTCGATGACCGTAGAGGGCTTTTCCAACCTAAACAATTCCATGATTCTATGATTCCATGTTATGCATTGAGCAGGAGGAAGTGCCAGGGTCCTGCAGGTTGGGCAGAGGTGGCTTCTTGCTTCATAGTCACCAGCAAAGAAATCAGGGACGTATGGGTGTGAATATGGATATGGATATTGATATATTTGAGTGTATTATACTACTGCAACAACAATTATTGCCCTTTTAGAGATAATAATAATAATAATAATTGCATGGGGAGGGGGCACATCCCATCACTTCCAGCAGAGCTGTTCCCACTCAGGCCGTGCCAGGGGCTGGTGCCACAGGGGTTAAAAACCTCAGCCCAAGGGCTGGGGGGGCAGCACAGGGGACACAGCAAACACTTCTGTTTGGCCGGGGCTTTGATTGCTTTCTCTTCCAACAGGCCCCCCTCATTAATTCCAAGAATGGGAAGACGTGATTAAGAACTGGTTTTGTCCTTTTGAAAAATGGTAATGGGCCTGGCAAGGAGCGGGAACAGCCGCGCCGGGCGCTCCCCGTGCCAGCCGGCACAGCTGCTGCTCCAGCGGAGCACCGGGAATGTGGATCCTGGGGGTGAACCCCAGGGCATCCCTGTGCACTGCTGCTTCCCCAGAGAGTGGCTGGGCACTGAACAGGCTCCCCAGGGAAGTGGTCACAGCACCAAACCTGTCCTCAGTTCGAGAAATGTCTGGACAACGTTCTCAGGCCTATGGTGGGATTTTTGGGATGTCCAGGGCAGGGCCAGTAGCTGGATTTGATGATTCTGATGGGTCCCTTCCCACTCAGCATTCCCAGGGCATCTTTATGTCAGTGCTGGGGGCAAATTAATGCACACATAAAACCAACCCGGACAGTGACCGTGTGACAAGATCCAGCTGTGAAGCAGGCCAGGAACTGCTCTTTGACTCTCCCAGGGAGAAAAACTCCTCTTGAAACCTCCAGTCCCATGAAAATCGTGGCTTTACATCTGTTCTCCCTTCACTGTGGGGGCTGAGAACTGACACCAGGGGGTCAGTGTTTTGGGACCAGTCCCAGGGTGTCCTGGTGAAGCAGAGCCACTCTGTGAACAGGCACCTCCGAAATCCTCCTGTGTCCCATGGAGCTGGGAGTCAGCGTGGCTCAGCAAACCTGGGGGGTCTGTCCATGAGTTACCACCGCAAGAATCCATTTACAGCTGCACCTGAGGCCATCTGCCCACCTGAGCCACAGGCCTGCACAACATTCCCAAGCAAAATGATAGTTCCCTGTTACTCCAGGTGATTTTTACACCTTCCTCAGGTTTTATTCCACGGAAAACCCCATGTGATTGCATTATTTAGGCCACTTGCAAACTCTTTAAATATAATTGACTACATTAATTACTAAGATCAGTTTTCCAGCAGATTAGGATAATTTATTGGGCAGTTTGTTGTTTTCCTAATAGTCTCACCTGATTGATGGAGAGGGTTGGCTATAAATGTTTTTTTATGGCTGAGGAGCAGCAAACACAAACTTAATCAGGTGTTCCACTCTGGATTGAGGAAACCCTGTGTGCCTTGGGGAACAGGAAGGTGTAATTATTTGGAATGCCTGGGGAAATTTTAAGTGATTAAAGGGAAAATAGCTCAGAGAGACACATCTTTTTTAAGCAGTTGGCTCAGGAGGCAGCTCCACCTCACCTCTGCTGAGCCCCGGGGTGATGGGGATGTAGAAAACTGCTGGATCTGAGGATTCACCCCAGGGAGATTTGAATTTCTACTGTATTGCCCCAGCATGGATAAACTGGCACCTTTGGAGACTCAGTCTCAGCATCCAATACCTTTTGGGGGGGGGGGCAAAATTTATTGTTAGTGACAAATAAACAGCAGAAAATTAGGAAACAACGACCCAAACTTAATGAAGAAGTTCAAAGAATGAGGAAACCTTTTACAGTTCTGCATTAAGAGGTTCAGAGTTTACACCTCCCATAAAGGTCCCACCTGCAGAGGGGCTGAGGCAAAGGATGCTAATTTGATTGCACCGACTCCTTTTAATGCATAGAGTGAATTGTTTTCGGACTGCTGATGATTAATGTGGTTATTGATTAGTTGATCAATAAGGCCATGGTGTCTAATTATTGATAATCCTTCCCCAAATGAGAGATCGAGTGTAAGGAGTGCTACTTACGGAGCTGCAAACGGAAAGTGATTCAGTGTGAAGCCTGGTAATTGAAAGTCAAACTAATCCCATGAATTAAATCACAGCAATCCATAACATTTACCTGATAAATCCTTTGGAAAGCTTTATTTAACTCTCAGTGCTCGCTGGGGAGGCTGTGGATGCACCCAGAAAGGTGTCCCATTTGGGGATGAAAGGCTGGGTTTGGCAGTGCCTTTAGTAAATCTATGCTTTCTGGCCCCTCAGCACAGGGCAGAGACCACGGGGTCTCACCCAGTGTGGGGTTCAGCGTCCTGCAGGTGTAATTGTCTCTCAGAGTTTCAAGGCTGAGCTGAAGCACTTCCAAGCTCTTTCCTCTTGCCCAGGAGGGCTGTTTCCTGGATGTTTAATTGATGATGGAAGAGCCAAATGGATCTCCAGAAACTTCCTCCGGTTCCTAAGTAGCAGGGAGGAGTCCTAAACCCATATACACATATTTTATCCACTCTTTTTATCATTAACTGTGGGGGAAAATTCATAACTCCTGCACTAACAACCAGTATAATGGTAAGTGTCCCACCTGGAGAGGTGATGGGCACCTTCTGGGGGGCCGTGGATGCCCACCCAAGCAGATGAAATGTTTCATGCAGGGGGATGATGAATTTGGATGTATTAAAATGCTCTGCCTGGTCTTGGGCTGCATCTCTGCCCAGTTCTGTGAACTGAAGCTCTTCATTTGCCCTCTCCGATGTTTTTCTCCCAGTGGAAAGGAAGGAAAAGAAAACAAAATAAACAAAATTATCTTTTTTTTTTTTAGGGAAAGGAGTCTCTCTTTTAAAGTCTGCCGCTGGACTGTGCATTGGAACAGCATTTTGAAAAGGACATTCATTAGGAATTTGTGTTAAATACAAATGTAATGGTCCCCAAATGACAGCAGTGATTTGGTTCTAAAAATTGCCCCATATTTAATAACGACATAAATCACGTGTAAAAGATTCTTCACACCAGGCGAAACTGCTTTACATACATAACCCTCATAATTTGTTTTTATTGAAAAGATTCCGACAGTCGAACGTTATTTATGTTTTTAATTTGTCTGCACCACTAAATAACTCCCTCCTGGGTGTGCAGCCTCTGATGGGCACAGGGAGACAGGGCTGCTGCTCCGGGGGCTTTGTCCCCAGCTCCAGCCTCTGGTGTCCCCAGGATGCCCAGGGATCCAGCAGGAGCAGCTGAAGCTGCAAGGACTGAACATCCCACTCCTCTCTCCAGCCTGGAGTCCAACCTGGGGGTTTGGAGCGTGTCCAGGGAAGGGAACGGAGCTGGGAAGGGGCTGGAGCAGCAGGAGCAGCTGAGGGAGCTGGAGGGGCTCAGCCTGGAGAAAAGGAGGCTCAGGGGGGACCTTCTGGCTCTGCAATCCCTGACAGGAGGGGGGAGCCGGGGGGGGGATCGGGCTCTGCTCCCAGGGAACAGGGACAGGAGGAGAGGGAACGGCCTCAGGCTGTGCCATGGGAGGGGCAGGCTGGATATTGGGAGAATTCCTTCCAGGAGAGGGCTGTCCATCCCTGGCACAGCTGCCCAGGGCAGGGGTGGATCCCCATCCCTGGAGGGATTTAAAGCCCTGTGGATGTGGCACTTGGGGACAGGGGTCAGTGGTGGCCTTGGCAGTGCTGGCAACAGTGTTGGACTCGGTGACCTTAGAGGCCTTTTCCAGTCTGAATTCTGTGATTCTATGATTTCTTAAGTGCAGAAACATGCCGTAAACAGCTGTGCTGCTCCTGCAGACCTGGGCACGAACACACTCGGTGCTGCTCGGCTGGTGATGGGGCCAAAACACTCCAGGGTGTCCCCAGTCCCAAAATCCAGCTGGGTTTGAGCCTCCTGCCCCCCAGGCTCCCCAGCTGGCACTGTGCCAGGGCACGGAGCCCCAGGCAGCACTGGGACATCAGGGCTGCTGCTGGGGAGCAATCCTGGCATTCCCCCTTCACCAGGGATGGGCTGTGAGGAGAGGATTCCTGCGGATTCTGGCTCCATTTGGGATGAATGCATTGCAGAAACCCCGTCTTGCCCTGAACCAAAGAGAGACCTACCAAAAAACCCTGCTGTCAGATGGGACACCTCTGGGTCCAGGCAGCAGCTGAGGGTTTGATTTAACCCTCCTGTTTATGGAAACATTAATAAAGTGTTTGCAGACCCCCATCAAGTCTTTTCTAAGCCCTCTCACCCCGTGCCGTTACACCTGAAGGATCCTAAAAATAATGTCCCTGGGGGAGCTGCACAAAGCAGCCCCAAAAACCCAAAATAGGTGTTATTTAAATACCAGTGGGAAGCTGTCCTGGAACACCACGATCTGCCCTTGGGGTGTGAGGTTTGGGCTTGGGGCATCCTGCCTGGTGCCAGCCCAGGGGAAGGCTGTGTGCCCTTCCTGGGTGGTCCCACCATGGGATGGGGAAACTGGGGGCATCCTCCGGGCTGTGCTCAGCCCTGGGCCACCTGGAGGAGGCACCCAGGGTGTGACCTCAGGTGCGCTGGGGCATCTCTGTGGGGCACAAGCTCCCCACGGGAGCGCCGGGCACCCCCTGCTCCCCATCCAGCCGCGCCTTCTGCCGCCTAATCCCATCAGGGGTCTCGGGGGGGAGCCGGACAATCCGATTTGGCGCAGGGAGAGCCCCTGTCGGGCTGGGTCCCAGAGCGGCTCCATCCTCCATCCTCTCCCGGCGCGATCGCGGCTCCTCACACGCGCCGGGCATTGTGAGCCGTGACAGCCTGATTTAATCTGCGGGAGCCTGAATGCCTCTGACCACTGCGCCGAGTCATTAACCTTGACTCGCATAATTGAATTCAAGGTTGATTGCCTGTGACCCTCCTCGGCGAGGTCCTCAAAATGTACATATTCATTATGAGGCGCGCGGCTAAATGGATTGCACAGTGAGAGCTGTAGCAATCAGCCTGCTTGGTATGCGGAGGGCGAGGAGGGCACTAATTGCATGTTAGAGCTGAGGATTAGATTATGAAAAGAGTGAGAAAATGAAGATAGATCCCCGTGACACTGTCAGATTAAGGGCAGCCACGCGCAGGAATATGACATGGAAATTTACGGCGCCGTTAAGGGAAGGGACGGTGGGGAGGGGGTGTTGGATGTCTTTTTTTTTTTTTTTTTTAATTCACATGTATTTGCTCAGTTATGAGCTATTTGAAGGCCCGAGCTGATAAATGCATATTTTAAACCTCGATAAATTAAAGCTGGAGCGCTCTGGGTGTCTCTGGATGGCTGCTGTGATCCTCTGGTGTGCTCTCACCTACCTGTTGTTTATAGCACAACCCTGAACAACCTGGTCTGGTGGAAGGGGTCCTTTCCCATGGCAAGGGGTTGGAATGAGATGTTTTTAAGGTCCCTTCCAACCCAAACCATTCCTGTGGGTTCAGGTCGCTGCCGTTGCGATAACTGGGGAGGATTTTCCCATGTTTTGCTGCAACTCCAACCAGATGTGATTTCTTTTTTATTTATTTATTTATTTATTTTGCATCAAACAAAAGATAAGTACAAAAACATTTTGGCCACAGGGGATTCTCATTCTCAATGTGTTTTTAATAACTGTTTGTAAAACATTTAGGAAAATCTATGGCAACATGTCTAGGAAGTGGAGGGGGGGAAAATCAAGTTATTCTTGCCTGAAGTTGTTATTCTGGTATCTAAACTTTATGAATCATCCTGTGTGGGCCAATTTCTAGTCACTCGTACTGTGGAAGAGAATGGAAGTGTCTGAATTTATTGCATGTAAAAATGTTTAATAAAGATGCTAATTGGCTTAAAATCTATTAATAACTTTGTACTAATTTGGATGTCCAAACCCCTGCAGTCTAACACAGCAAACCCAACCCAGTTCCAGTCGATGTTCTTGTTTGAATTGATCGCAATGTGTAGGCCCCCCAAATCTGTGCCAGCTCTTTAAGGCCACTCATGTTAAAATCAGCCTTAAAATCCCAGAAAGGGTTGGGTTGGGTTGGGAGGGACCTCAAAGCTCATCTCATTCCACCTTCCATAGACCAGGTTGCTCCAATCCCCGCCCAACCCGGCCTTGGGCACTTCAATCTGCCATAAAATAGTGTTTGAATTCCAGCATTTCTGGAAGCTGAATATTTAAACCCCAATCCAAAGGCTTTGCCTGTTGTTAGGCAGCAAAGTTCATGCTGCAAATGGGGTAAAAGCTCATGCAGGTTTTTTATCCCAACCCTACAAATGGAAACAGAAGATTTTTGGGAAGGCTTTCCCTTCCTATTCCCTGTTACTGTCATCTCATGATTGACTGAATTCCCAATGTCCAGAGCTTGTGGTCTGGTAATAACACCAGGATTGAAGGTGGCACCACATCCAGAAACACAAACCACGTGGGTTGCCCGGGTTTTGGGGTCTCTAATATGCTGAGGACACAATTAACAGGAATAACTCTGCGGTTTCAGTCAGAGGGCTCTGTCCTGGAAGGGGGTTTCTAACTCAGTGATGTGTCAGGACCGTGCTGGATGAGTCTGACCAGAATTTTTATCTCCTGCTCATTAAATTACCACCATGTATGACTTTATAAGCACTGAAAGTCAAGGCAAATCATTGCTGACTGACAATTTGGGATGGCTGGAGAGTGCAGGTTACCAACAGCTGTCTCCAGTTGAATAAGACTGACAAATTGGTCCTCCTGCTCCCTGGACAAGGCTGTAATGAAATCACCCTGCCACGTGTGGGTGTCTCCCGTGTCAGAAGGCGGTGGCACCCCCAGAGAGACAAAAATAGTCATTTATTCACAGGGGGGGGGAAAGAATTTAAGTTTAAACAGTCTTCAGATACAACAGCAGCACGTTGCTCTGCGCAGTTACACACATGCAACGAGACAGCTAAAATCCATTTGTCTCCAAAAACCCCTTTGATTGGTTTCAATTTATGAATGAGCTGCAGAGAGCTCAGGAAGTGCCCAAGGAATGCAAATGAGGCGGCTGTGCCACGCTCTGTGAAAAAGGCCCCCAGACATCTGATGGAGGAAATCTTCTGTGAGGGAACCCGGTTGTTGGCATTTTGTAAATCCTAAAAATACCCAAAGACAAATAGTCTAACTCACTACTGCTGAAATTTCATTTACTCACCAACCCCACTAATGAGCCACTGCAGAGGGACTTCTAATTAGATCCACTTTATTCCTGTCACTGAAATTAATTTATTTTCCGTCAGCTTCTAGAACTAGTTTGATATTTTCCTGATTTTTTAAGCCAGGCGGTACAAAGGCTAGAAAAGCTGGGACTGGCTCTGATGTTTATGTCCACCCCATGGCTGGAAGTGGAAGGTTCGGTGCAGGTTTTATCCGGAGCCAGAAGATCTTTTATCAGCAGGTTTGGGGCAACTCTCTGTGCTGACCACGAGGCCAGGGGATGGTGCAGCCCCCGGGCTGGGTGTCCCCAGAGCCCCGGGAGGGCTCTGGGTAAGCACTAAAGCAGCAATATTGTGCCACTTGGCGATTTCCTGCCTCATGCATATTCAAAGGGGGAAGAGGCTGGATGCATAATTCATCAGCCATTACAATTGCATTAGACTATTTATACTATTACTTCGGTAGCTGTTTAAATTAAGGGTTACAAATGGGCTCGTTTGTTTTCTGCTGCTCTGGCAAGAGGGTTCAGCTCCTCAAGGCCCAGGGAGGGCTTTGGCCAGGGCGAGGGCTGCAGGGGGGGCCCTGCTGAGGGCACCCACTCACTGAAGTTTGCAAACTTTGTGTCCTGCTGCTTTGCTTGGCATCAGCTTTACCCCACAAAATGGATGGAGCCCCCCCAGTTTCCAACCCTGGGGTGAAGCTGAGCCCCATCACTCGAGGATCCAGGAGAATGGACTGATTTGGACACTTGCAATGCCAAATAAATCCCAGTTGTGCCGGTGATGTGGCTTGAAATCACCCCCTTCACACCCTAATAAAATCCAGAGAAACATGGGAAATCCTCATCTGGTAACTTAATTGTCAACTAACTACCAAGCCCCAGCTCTTGATGCACATACTACGACTCTTGGTGCCTTTCCAAACATTATTTTATTAATATGAATAATATATTAACTATTGAACAGTCTGGACTTCATCCAAACCACTCTGTTGTAAGTGCTTTGCTCAGACTTACCAAGGATATTTACTTCTCTAAACAACGGGCAACGTTTGTATCGGTTTTGGTTTTATTATTGTTTTACTAAATAGTTGTGAGAGCACCGAGAGGGGGATCTGAAGATTTTCAAAACGATTTGAAAGATAGTCCATAAAGTGCTTTACATCTTCGGGAGTTTAAAAGGTGAATTACCGTTCTTTAATAATTTAAAGAAACCCCTCCAGAATGCATTTTTTAAATGTATTTCCAGCTAAACACAGGTTCCTGTGCTCTGTTCTCATCACCAGGGGATCACGTCAGGATGAATCACAGCGAGGGAGCCGCAGCCAGGGCTGTGTAATCTAAAGCAAAGCTGCCAAGGGAAGATCTGCTCCCCAGGGACAGCCAGCAGATACCGACGGATGATCTCTGCTCATTACCATGTGCCCAGGTCACAGACCAGAGACGGAGCTGATTCAGATGAGACTCAGAATTCAATTTCTCAAAGTTTACTTAAAATGACTGAGGCTCACAAACGCTCTTCTCGAGGGCTGGGGCATTAAAACTGAGAGGGGTTCAGATGAGATGTCACATCAGGCCTCCTCTGCAGGGGAAGGTCCCCACTGGAGCCCGGTGAGCAGGAGCTGGGCTCAGTGGTCCCTGTGGCTCCCTTCCAGCTCAGCTTACTCTGGGGTTCTGTGAGTGGGAGGAAATTGTTCCCTGGGAGGGTGGGCAGGCCCTGGCACAGGTTGTACCCAGAGAAGCTGTGGCTGCCCCAGCCCTGGATGTGTCCAAGGCCAGGCTGGAGCACCCTGGGCTGGTGGGAGGTGTCCCTGCCCATGGCAGGGGGTGGCACTGGATGGGCTTTAAGACCCCTTTCCACCCAAAGTGTTCTGGGATTCTATGAATAAAGGAGGAACTCTTTTGGTTGGGGTTTTGGTTTTTGGGGGCTTTATTTTGGTTGGTTGTTGATTTATGCATTTTTTTCTACCAAAAATCCATTTAAAGACCACATGAAGCCGTTGTCCAGCTTTAGTAAAATCAGAGTAAAAATCAGGTGGGAGTATTTACCTTCAGGCTGCATTCCTGGGGGGATGAGGGCAGGGAGAATCAGTCCCACTGAGGGAGAGGACAGCTTTGTGAATCTGCTGGGGCAGGGGGGTGGTGGTGCCCACCTCCCCTGGGATGATGTGCCCACATCCCCTCCTCTTCGCTGCAGAAGCAATTTCTGCTGTCCAGCTTGTTCAGATTTCGCTGAGCACCGTCCAAACTCACTCTGACACGAGTGTGGACAGTTATGAACATCCACTGGGATGACAGTGCTGCCTCTGCTCCCTGCACTCCTCCAAACTCAGCATGTCCATCGACCTCAGACCACGGATGCGGGAAGAGTTTAACCCTCCCCGGGCTGCGCAGGCACAAAAGATACCAGCAGCCAACTCTCATTTATAAACCCTCAAGTTCATGTCAGGCTTTCATTAACCCTTCCCTAAGTGTGCTTCTTGCCCAACAGACCCTTCAGGAAGCAGAATCTCCCCTTTCAGCTCTCTCAGTTTCTGCAGATTTCTGCCCCGCTGTTTCACCCCATCCCACATCCCGGGGTTTGGCTGGGACAGGGACGATCCCACCATGCCAGGGTTAACCCAGTGCAGCTGGAGGGAGCTCCCTGCTGGGGTCTGAGGATGCTCTTCCAGACAGCCCATCATCTGCTAATGGGACTTAAGACAGTTGCTGCCTCATCGGCAGGAGCGTAATGATCGCTGGGCAGCGAGAGGCCCATTATCCATCATCCATAGTCCTCCTCTGATGATAATGATTTCTTAGTTCAGCAGGAGTGCACAGGGACCTCTCTGCTTTGGGCACTGCTGCAGTTTAATGCCCTGAGCAAGACAAAGCTAGGCTGTGTCTGGGCTGCAGGGCCGGGCAAGCACAGCGAGGCTTCCCTCAGAACTCAGAGGATATCCCAAGAAAACCTGGGAAGTGCCTGTGTTTCGTGCAGCAGGGACAAGGTCACTCCCCTCCCTGCTCAATGCAAGAGTCCCTTCCAACTCAACTGTGGCCTGGGAGTCTTTGAGATGAGGATTTGCATGAAAACAATCAGACCAGGAGGGGAACAGAAGAAAATATCTAAAAGCTCTTCAAAATCCATTTGTGCTTCCTATTTCATTCTTCTCCAACCCAAACCATTCTCCGATTCCCTGATTATTGATTGAATATGGGCATTTCAGTAATTACAATTAATGGATTTAAACTGAAATAGTGTAGACTTAAATTGGGTATAGGAGTTCCCTGTGAGGGTGGTGGGGCCCTGGCACAGGTTGCCCAGAGAAGCTGTGGACCCTGGAAGTGTTGGACAGGGCTTGGAGCAACCTGGTGTAGTGGAAGGTGTCCCTGCCCAGGGCAGAGGGGTGGAACTGGGTGGGCTTTAGGGTCCCTTCCAGCAGCTGGTTCCCTGTGCTGGTGACCAGTGTCACAGTGATGCTGTGATCAAGGATGTGCTTCCCTGTCCCCCTTCCCAGCTGGAGGAGCTGCACTCTGGGCTGGCAGGGAGAGGGTGAAGGCACCTGGCTGACACTCTCAGGAACTTCAAGTCCAATAAGGGAGGCTCAGAAGGAATACAATAGCGGGAGCAGAGCCGCCGCTGGAAATTAAATCTGAAAGACAAGTATTTATTCTTCTCGGACCTCCTCGAGGAACACGGGCACACCAGCAGCATGTTAAGCAGGGCAGAGGGGCAGGGAGACAAATGTCCAGGCAGCTCCTCTGCAATATCCATTTGAAAGAAGCTTAGTGCCACGAGGCTTTCATCTCAATATTCCTGAGGCCGGATTTGAAAGTGCTTAAGGTTAAATATTACTCACTCTTGGAAAGAACGTCTCCATCTGTCTCATAAAAAAAAAAGCTTTCAGTCTTGGAGGTACTCAGGGAAACTCACCCATAAACACACTCATTAGAGGCTTCAGAGGGAAAAAAATCCAGGGAGAAATTAGCCTTTCAAATCCAGCAATGTTTAATCCCACAAAGCCTTATACACAAAATCTAATCCATGTTTCCTGTGGAGCTGAGCCAGGGGGTGAGAGCACAACCCTGCCTGAGGAGCCACTGCAGGGCTGGGTCCTGCACTCACAGCTGGGCATCCTGGAGGGCATGTTCCAGCAAAGCCACCTCACCCTGAAGGATCCCAGAAGGACACTCCTGACGTGGTCCCTGGCCTCAGGATGAAGCTCCTGGCTGGCTGGAGAACTCCTGCAGCATCTCAGAGACACCAGAGACTCTTGGGCTGCTAAATGCCCAATTCACTCTCGAAAACTGGATTCAAGCAGCTGGTTTTGAACATTTGCGGTGAAAGAGAGACCCGAAATAGCTCTGTGTGATTTGGGGTGAAGTGCCCCGGGGCCTGGAGATAATCACTGCACACTCTTTCAACAGAGAAAGGACATTTTTTTCCGGGCGGTGAAAGCAGACGACGACATCCCTGGGGACCTCCCACAGCTTCCCAGAGCAGAAATCCTCGTCTTTCCAGAGGCTGACAAATGACAGAGCTCAGCAGCTGGAACGTGGCTCCTGGAGTGCTGGATCAAACCCAGCAGGATGGTGGTGGTGCCCTTGTGACCACCACGAGGTGTCACCAAGCAGAGGGACCCATCCTAAGGGTTATCCCAGGGCCAGGGGGTGAGGTCTGAAGTATCCCCCGTTGTCTGGTCTGTCAGAATAAAACTGATCTCAAGACTAAGATGTATTTAATCTGCTCCTCATTCTGGAAAAAGCACATTGTTCTGCAGGATCTACTTCAGCTGGAAACCTATCCTCATTCCTGCTGTATTTTCCCACTGTGCTCAGCCCTGTAAAGCCCCACCACGACTTGGGGTGTCTTCTTCAACCCCCCCAAAAACTCCAGCTTAATGAGATTGGTCTGCAGATGGTGCTGCACTGATCACTGTGTGTTGACCTGGTGGCTGCACGGGGGAGGTTGCTGAGAAAATCTGGTTTTTAATGTATTGATCGTTGCTGTTTGATTACACCGGGAGAAAGGTCGGACAGAGAATGCCAATAAAAGTGCAAAGCTTGGAAGCAAATTAATGCTTTTCCATCCTCACAGTCCTGCCTCCCACCGGTGCAGAAGAGCAACAGGAAGCACAGCATCACACTGAGGAGATGTGGTGGTGGCATCTTCTCCTTCCTGCTCCCTGTGAAGTAGGGAAAGATGGTTTATTGTTACCAGTGTGGACTTGTCTGGTTTGAATGCTCCCAATCTGTGCCCTGGTCTGGTGTGCCCAAAGGTCAGACCACTCAAATGTGGGTGCTGGGACAGCCACAGGGGCTCCTCAGTCACATCCACACAGGGTAAATGATGTCAGGAACCCAAAGCCAGGACACATTTTTCAAAACACTGAGAAGAGGTCAGAAATAACAGCTCTGCTGTTCTGGTTTCAAGTGACTCAGAAAATTCAGAAAATAAAGTGCTATAAAAGTCAGAGGCACGTGCACCATGGATGGATATCCTTGACAGAAGGATTGCCATGGAGATGGGGATGCTCATCTGGAACCAGCTGTCAACCAACACCCCAAAACAGACCCTGGCCTGGGTGGAAAATAAACACTGTGAGGAGACCAATGAGAGATCTCCCAGAAACATACAAAAGGGAGAGAATCAATACCAATAAACTGCTTCAGATGGTGATTAATTAATAGCAATTAATTTTGAAAAGAAGAGGATATTGACCTAAATCGACAGAGGGGGTAACCTTTGAGCAATTCACAGCAAATGTCTTTAAAACAGAGTGATTAAGTTGTAGAAAGTAATAAAAAGGCTACACTGCCTCCAGGACGAGCTGAACCCAGCTTGGGAGTGGTGTCAGCAGAGCCTCTAATTAAACATTGGAGCTTGATAAGGTAAATTGACGAGCTTGGCTCTGCCAGACGGGAGTTAAACAGTCATTGGAGTTCTCGATGTGTCCTTGGTACCAGGACAGCCAAAATTCCTGCAGAGCAGCAAAAAATGCTGAAAGCTTTGCAATCCAGAGATGCTACAGCAAGGAAGGCTCCATGGCAGGAGGTTGGAACTGGATGGCCTTTGAGATCCCTTCCAACCCCAACCATTCTATCATTCCATGACGTCTCACCTCCTCAGGGGTCATGACCATTCCAAAACTTCCACATTCTTCAGAGAAAAAGTATCCAAACTTTAGCACCTCATCTAGGCCCTGCTGTTGGGATAGGGACCGATGCTTTACTGAAAGCCATTCCTGCAGGTTCCCTTACTCCAAGGGACCCTGGAATGTTTTGGCAAGCCTTTCCTTCTGACCCAAGCACACAGGTTGTCTTCAGGTGAGTGATGCTGCAGAGCCAGCCTGCACCAGAGGAAAGCCTGGCTTGGGCTGGGAGTGAATTAAATTAACTGTGAACTGACTTTACAGATGAAAGGACTAAACTGAGCTCTGATTAATTGCTGGTAATTAATTACGAGTAGTTGGTCACTGCAGGCCATGGCGAGTGGACACAGCCCATGTTCACAGCAGACATGAGTCAACCTTGGTCTTTTGACTTCTCGTTTTCATGAGAATGTAAATTAATTAAACACTTCGGAAAATGAAAGAGAGGCATCTGGTGTGGCAGGGTCAGGAGACACAACATCTCAGCAGGCCCAAATTGTGTTCTGAAGGTCTTCATTTCTTCTCCCCTTTCTTCCTCGACACTGTGAAGTCCTGGCAGACCGTTTGAAGTAAGTCCTAACCATAATCAAACAAAACTAATTTCCCAGTCCTCATAAAACACATCCCACGGAATGACCCTCCACCACAACAGGATGCTCGGAAATTCCTGAAAGCTCCTCCTGCTGGGAGCTCTCCCCAGCCACAGGTTTTCCAAGGAAGAGGCTGTTTCTTTTCTCAGTTGCTTTGCTCTACCTTTACTCCAGAGTTAAACCACGATTCAGGGCTCAGAGGAAATGGTTCATCACAGCCACGTTGTCTGGGATGCAGCGCGTGGGCTTGGGCACCATCTGATCGCTCTGTGGTTTTGGGAGAATGACCTGCTTTCCCAAAACGAGCAGTTTCCAGCTGGTTTCTACAGGTCTGGTGAGCACAGAGCCTCCAGGGCAGGCACCTCTGTTTACCAACAGCTATTTCCAAACAGATAATTAAAGCCTGATTTAGATAAAACTTTCAAAATAAAGGAATTCTGGCGACGCTCTCGGCTCGTTTTGAAACCGCTCCGTGAAATGTCAGTGGATGAAAATATCGCCCAGCGACAGGGAGAGCTGAGCCCTGCCCTGCCAAACACACAGCCCTGATTGGATTCAGCTGGGCCACAATGGGAACGCTGCAAAATCCCAGCCAGGGCTTCACCCCCGGGAAGATCCCGGGGCGGGAGGCAGAGCCCAGGAGGGACCAGAGCCCGGCGGAGCCTCCCCTCGTCATCCCCGTGCTGGGCAGAGCGAGGAGCAGCAGTTCCTGTTGGATTTGGGAGGGATCCCACGGCCTGACGGGGTTTCTCCCTCTGAGCTGAGAGGCTGAAGACAAACTCTGTCTGCAAGGGAGCAAATTATCATCGAGACTCGGAGACCTAAAATGACCTTGTGGAAAGACGGTGCTGTTGTGGGAAGGGCAGAAACCCACCCCGAGAGGGTCTATTGTGAATAGCTGGCACCACCATAAAGTCCTCAATTGGGAACTTATTTAAAGATTGGTTTTCCTCAGATTTTTAATTTTTTTTTTTTTTTTTTTTTGTGCAAATCCAGCTTGAAAGGAATGCCATTCTTTCAGACCTCGGCCAACACTCGTGTTTGCAGCCATGAACAGCCCCCAAGCTTGTATTTCAGCACCAAAGACAATTGAAGAAGCAGATCCAGATTCTGATAGGACTTTTTAAAAACAAATAAACATCCCCCAGTGGGATTTACAGCCCGTGGCTGCAGGACCAGGCTGATGAGTGGGAGCTGGAGAAGCTCATTTCTGGGGGCACAGGATGAACCAAACCAGTTCTTGGCTGTTCAAGCAGAGAGTGAGGAAAGGAAACCAAATGCAGGGCTCCAAAAATTCGATGAGGTTTCTAGATTTCTCTTGGTATTATTGGTCTGCAATGCTGCCTTTTAGCATGGGGGACCAGCATTTTAATACCATTTAACCTGGCACTGCTGCTGACAGCTAGGGAACTCTCTCAGGATGGGTTTGGTGTTGTGTTTTTGACACATTAACAAGTGAGGACACACTGCATCTCACTGCAACCAGACAGGAGGCTTCTTCTTGATCCAGTGATGGCAAAGCAACTGTGAGACCTCAGCCCCAGGTCGTGATCCAGCACCAGACCCCCAGAGAGCGACTTCCAATGTGGTGGAGCCTTGATCCATGAAAAATGAAGAAAGCAAAAAAAAAAAAAAAAAAAAAAAGTTGGAGAAGAAAATTGAAACAACAGAACATTGGACCCGTTTAAATGTCAGTTTATCTCTGTTTTAAATATCAGTCTAATTCAATTTTAAATGTCAGGGCCTGATTCTCCTCCAGCTCCCACTGAGGTGGTGTCAGCCCTCGCTGCCTGCCGGGCTGCAGAGCCCTGGGTGCTCAGGCTCACCCTGGGAGGGGGCTGAGGGGTTCCCAGCCTGCCAGAGCCAGGCAGTAACAGCCTGGCTTCCCCCACACTGGGGGGAAAAGGAGATGTGGGGGTCCCTGGTGCAGAGTGATGGAGCCCACTGACAGGACACCCCCTGACACCAGCTGGGGATGTGACAAAGCTGCTCCTGCCGGGGCCCTTTGGACCACGTGGGCTCTGCTGCCCCCCAGGAGCTCTCAGGAGCACGTGTTTGATAGCAAACTCTGCATTTTTGGGGTCGAGATTTGCAGCAAGGGGGACTTTCCCAATAACATTTTACTAGCTGTAGTATTGCCTGTTATTGCACGGTGAGGAGCGGGATGGGAACCACATGTGTAGATATTGTTTGCTGCTGCAGAAGTTGAATTCCACCGGTGACCACAGAAATATTTAGGTTTCTAGCTTTGTAATGAAAAACTGGGTTATAATTACGGATTTGCAGAGGTGGGAGTAAAATATCATTACAGCATTTGCAAAAAAAAAAAAAAAAAAGCGAATTCCCAATCCTGAAGCCCCGAGTCAGAGGGAATCTTGGAAAAGCAGGGACACCTCACTTCATAAAGTCCAGAATCCCGTTTTTTTATGATCTAACTCATGCACAGAATTTAATAAAATTGTATTTACTTTTCCAAAGGCACGTGAGTGCAAACATGTGGAGGGATATATAGGGAACGTCTGGGAAGGGGGGAAGGATGTTAAACTCCATCAGGGAGGGGGGTGAGATGGGAACCCAAAGCCAAGCAAAGCCTGCAGCAGTGAGTCCTTGGACCAGAGACATCAACAGAGACCAAGGCAGTTTGGACTCCTTGAATGTTTGACATTTTATCTCCAAAAGCTCCAACAGAGCCAAATTTTGCTTCTGCAGAGGCCTCTCCAAAGCCCTCAAACCGGGAGTTCAGAAAGTGGCTCCTCTGGCTCCGGCTGCCACACAAGAAGCTCTTGTTTTACAGGATAACATTCACCCCTCAAAACAACATTTTAAACACACTTGGGGACAGGGATATTTAATGTGGGCTGGCAGGGGGGCTGATGGGCAAGGGGAGTTACTGAGCTTGGGTTCTTTGGTCACATTGGTCCTTCCTGCAGGGCTGGGAAGGTGCAAAACCCTTCTGGGATTACCCAGGAGTTGAGGTGTTCACAGAGCCTCTCTCATCACCCAGCAGTTGACTCCAAAGCCATTTCAGAAAAGTCCAAGTGCTTGGTGTGGGTTCTTCTGAGAGGACCTGTGGGGCCACACTTGCCCAGCTCTGCTGTCCGAGTGATGATGCCCAAACCTTACTTTTGAAGGCTCAGATGGTGTCAGAATTTTCTTTTCAAAAATAGTTTAAATAAATATTATCATTGAATATTATTATTTATTATTATTATTTATTTTTTATTATAGAAATATTTAAACAACTGTTTTTCAGTGCTCAGTCTAAGGATATGGTAGCAAAACTAAGAATAACTGAACTCTACTGATGAGCCAAAAAATACTTGGGTATGGATGTGTCCAGCCCAGGGGTGGGTGATGGCTCTTTATTGATTAGGTGGAACAGGACTCCTCTCTCATTATGTGAACCACAGACCCTCTAAAAATGTTAAAGAAAACTTGCAATTGGAGCTACATGGCAGGTTATTAAACAAGATTTTTAGCACTGGAGGCCAGGATTTCCCTTTTAATCAATCATAACAATGTGGCTGAAAGGACTAATTGAGCACATTTCATTTTTCACACCATTTTGCTGCAGTTGGGTGGCAGAGGAGCCAGGGACCACCATGGCCGCTCCAAGAATTACAAGGAGCTAAATTTCCAGTGTCCCAGCCAGCTCCTGGAGCAGAGTTATCCTCCAGGCATTAGGGAAGAGCATTTTAATAATGAAACCCTTAAAAATTATAGATATGTGTGGGTCGAATAAGCTGTCACACCTTCAATGAAGATAACAGATTTGTACAAGCACCTAAAATATTCCTGCAGACTTGGGAATTTAGGCTTATGGCATAATAGCATTTGCACAATAATTCAATCTAATTGTGGAGGCAAGCTGTAAAGCTGCTCTATCTCTGATGGTTTACTGTGCAGGGGGAGAAAAAGGATGCTGTTCCACCTTTTTCGCTGACATCTAATGTTTCAGGTTTTTAAAAAATATTGTATAAAGACTGAGATTTATTTCCTAAGATGTTTCATTAATGGTTGTGGCAGGCAGCTGGCCTGAGGTTTGACACACAATAAAATCCATGTCAAGAATATTAAAGATAGTGCAAAAGATAACTATGAATTTACATTCAAACAGGCTTTTGACAAAGCCATTGCAACAGGCTCCTAATCAGGTCTTGAGACCCAGCCTGCCCTCTCTTTAAACCCGTGATCTTGAAAAGGAGCTTTAAATTGGAAATTATTACACATTAAAACCTCAACACGGGCCGGATCGAAGCGGATCGATATCTTGCCGAGCACAATAAATCAGCCTCCTGCTCCGCGGTTACTGTTTGCTGAACATATTTAAATTTTCTTGTAACAAATTAATTCCAACATTTTCCCTTGATTGAATTAAGGGCAAGTGTTGGAGCTGTCACAAGTATTTCACCGCTTCAGGGAGACAAATTGCTCGTCTGGACACGGGTAACAAGCCAAAGTGTTGAGTCCCTGATAATCTTTCCACTAATTCTCCATTACAGCAAAATGAAGCCATAAATCACGGTGACAGCTGATCGATGCAAACATTGTTTCCGCCGTGATTGCCAGCGCTCCCCGCGGACCCACTGTCCGCTCGCGAGCCGCCCAAATTACTCCCCGGGCAGGGCCCGCCAGCGCTCGAGCCCCGCTCCGTGGGCTCCTGCCGCCCAAGTAACCATCTCATTGCGGGGCCCAGCCCACCCCCACGCTGCAAATATTAATCAAAACGCCCCGTTTAGCCACCAGTCGGGTGATCCTCCCCAGCCACGGAGCGTTCCCAACCTGGTCGCTCTTCGGGCGGAAAGAGATGGAGTTTTAACCCTACCGTGCTATAAAACGTGTCAGGCTCCGGCCCTGTCGCCCTCCCTTAACTAACTAAGTGGCAACTTGGATGAAATTACTTGACCCTTTATCGAGTTCTGCTGATGTCTTCTACAGGAGAAATGAGAGCCCCCTCGGCGTTGCCCCGCGGCGGCTCCGCGCGTTTCGTTCCGGGGAAGATGGATTGAGTGGGTCTGTGTGGGACTGATTCACACGCCCGGGTGGCTCCGTGGTGTTCCCGGCTCTGACCTGCACCCACCTGGCTGAGGAACCTGTGAGGGAATGACTGGAAAACTGTCCATGTGGGTTGTCAGCCCCAGCCCAGACAGGGAATTCCGAATGGAGATGGGGCTGATGTGGGTGCTCTGAGGGAGGGGGGTTGTTGGGGTGAGGTTTCACCACCAAGTGGGGATGTGGCAAGGAGGAAAAATCCCAGGATCACTGAATGTGCCCAGTTGGAAGGGACCCACCAGGATCATGGAGTCCAACCCTCAGCCCTGCATAGGCCTATCCCCAGAGTCACCCCCTGTGCCCCAGAGGATCATCCCAACCCTCCTGCAGCTCTGGCAGCCTTGGGGCTGTGCCCACTGCCCTGTGGAGCCTGTTCAGTGCCAACCACCCTCTGGGGGAAGAACCTTTCCCTGAGATCCAACCTGAGCCTGCCCTGACACAGCTCCAACCATTCCTTCATGGGAGCCAGGGCTTCCCAAACCTGCTTTGGGACAGCTCCATGCTGAGAGCTCCACACAAACAAAGTACAGAGTCACAGAATCACTGAGGTTGGAAAAGCCTTCCAAGACCATCAAGTCCAACCATCCCCAGCAGTGCCAAGGCCACCACTGACCCATGTCCCTAAGTGCCACACCCACACAGCTTTTAAATCCCTCCAGGGATGGGGAGTCCACAACAAGTGTGTCCCTGATGTCACTGGTGAGATGCTCCCACTGCTGCCTGCAGAGAGGGGTGACAACAAGTGTGCTGCATCCAACGAGATCCCTGCCAGGGAATAACACGATATTTCAAAATATTAATGCTCCAGAGCTGGATTATTTTAGATAGCAGTGATGCTGCGTTATCAGCTCTGAAACTCCACTGGCAGGAGAAGGAGAAGAGGCACAGCCTTGCCCTTGCAAAGGATGGGCTGGTTATCTCCAAATAAAAAAAGGAAAAGCAGCAAGTGGGTGACGAGCTCCACGTCCTCATGTAAAACAGCATGCACCCCATCACATCAGCACCGAAATCTCTCCATTCCACATCAAACAGTGGAGGTGGTTTGGGATCATCTGTGTGCAAAAAGAGCCCCTTTGAGGAACCAAAATTCACCTCCCGCCCCTCTCCAGCAGCCACAGCCCCCAGGCCTCCCCCAGCCAGCCGTGCCTCGGAGCCAGGGAGTTCATCCCGGGATTGGATGCGAAGGGTGTGAGGGTTTCAGGGCATCCATCACTGTCCCCCTCCGAGCAGCTCCCAACTGATCACGGGCTGAGATCAATGAGGGATCGTTGGGGAGGAGGGAGAGATGCTGGAGGTGACCAGAGACACGGGAAAGAATAACAAACCCTGTGCTGCCTGGGGTATGATGGATCACAGAATTTAGGGATGGCTTTCACCACAATAACAACAACAACAACAACAACAAAAGCCACTTCTGCACCATCCCCTTATTTGAGACTTTTCCAGGCTGCAAGTCCCGCTTTGGAAACTCTTATTGTAATTGAAGTACACTTAATTGAGACACACTTAAGTGAGACTAATTGAAATTCCACTGCCACAGCAGTAAATTGAAAAAGAGGGGGAAAGATCAGAAAGGGTGTTTGCTTGACATGGCCAAACTCCAGCTTGTTCTGCTGCTCCAAACTGCTAATAAAAGCTCTTGTTCTTTTGCAACAATTATGCATTTTCAGATATTGTTTTTAAGAAATAGAATCTGTTATTCACAGAGAATCAACCCTAAAAAAAAAATGCCAGTCAGAGCCATTAAGATGTTTTCACTGATGCACCGCACGTAAATCTGATTTATGTTGGTTTAAACAGTTAAGAAATCCCCCCAAAATAACTTCATTTATTATTTTATTGTCTGATTAATGGCCCAGAGGAACTGATTTGTAGCTGAAGTTTTACAGAATGCAAAATTAAAACAAGAGCCTTTTGTAAAAACGCCCCGTATTTGTTCAATTATGTGTTTAAAAACTGCAACAAATATAAAAACTTCAATAAATATATTTTCTTCCAAGAAATGACATGCTGTGGGTTTGCTGTTATTGTTGGGCTTGATGTTTTTGCCTCTAAGGAGGTCAGCAATATGGAAACATAAAGGCCAATTTAATTTGGGCATCTGTGGCTGCCAAGTATTTTAATTCCGACAGCTGTGACTGAAGAGTTAATATTTTACTTGTCAAAATCCCAAAGAAGGCCAGTGAATCACTCTAATTCTCATTAAGAGGCTTCCCCCCAGTAGCACCCTAATTCAAAATAATGAAAGTAGAGACTGAGTGCCATTCTAATACCAGTTGAGACCTATCTTTTAATATTTCTCTGGTGATGGATTAGGGATCGGGGAAATTCATCTCAGATCATAGAGCCTAATTTAATAAGGGATCATTCCAAGAGTATTGCATTTTATAATAATGTCATTTAATGTGTCGTCTTCCATTTTTACTGTCCCATATGTATGCTTACATGATGGTGCCACAGGGATAAACTTTTAAAGGACCAGGATCATTTTTTTGTCCTGAGTTCCTCTTAACGAGGAAGTTTATCAGTGGGATGGTCTATTAGTGAGCTGTTATAATTATTAGAGTTTAAAAGAAACAGTGAAAGCCAAGAGAATGGTGACACAAACGGCACTTTCAAGCCCTGGAGTGGAGGCAAAGGGAGAACATTTAAAAGTAGGTTAAAATCTGATTTTAGTGTCTAACACAATAGTGCCATTGCATGAAAAATGTGGTCACCTGGTTGTTTAAAACTCGGGATAATAAAATAATATTCCCCTTTAACCACATCTCCATAAAACATTTCCCACTTGGTTGGTATATTCCTGGGATTATTTAGGTAGAACTAATTGCCTCTTTGAGGGGGGGTTATGACTATTTTCCAATGCTCTTTCCCCCCCAAAATGCAGTGATTTGCCATCCTGTGAGAGCAGCAGCAAACTATCAACAACCATTATAAAGGATCAGATGTAATTACTGTGTGTTAATATTTGGGCTCTATTTGAGATTTAAATTAATTTGTACTTCCTGGCATTGCTCTGAAGGGGAAATTCTGGGTGATTCCCACCCCGAAGCCTGAGCCCCTCAAGGTCAAGAAATAACCCAACCACCCAAACATCAATTTACTGTCGCTGCCTGCAAGTTGTAAAAAGCTGCAGCCTGAGCTCTGCGTAATCACACAGAGCCTTTAGGAAAAAATGGGCTTATAATGAGGATTTTTGTTCCAAATCCATTCCCCTGATTAAGTCTTTATTTTCAGGTAACAACTCAGCGGCTCCACTGTAAGGTTTGACAGAATTAGATCAAACACAGACAGGCTGAGCAGGGACCAGTTGAGTAATAACCTGCTGTAAACAATAATCTCATTACAGGAGTTTTCCAGCATTGAAATGTGTCGTTTGGAAGGGAACACAATTAATACAAAATGAGGGGTTTCATATTCTCTCTTTTTCCCTGAGTATTTTCAGGGTTTTGTTTTCTTCAGAACATTGGAACTCGTGGCATTTCTTGCACTTTTTCTCATACAACTCAGTTTTTTTATTCCTGACTTGTTGAAAATATTTTTTCCTCAGCATTTCTTTTGATTTTCTACTTTTCTCCTTTTGCATTTTGCACTTCCTCTTTTAACTCCCCGTTTATCTGCTGATTATTTTCATTCTCTTCCATGTCCTCTTCCTTCCATTTTATTCCCTTTCTCCTCCCTTCAGTTATTTCACGTTTCTCGGGTTTAATTTCTGAGCTGTCCTGTTGCTTATAAAACCCTTTGTAGAAGCTGGGAAAGTTCATGTAAATTTTATAGCCTGGATTTTCTTTTTCTCACCATGTTATCTCTTCATGTGTCAGTGTATTGCTTGTTAAACTTGTTGCTTTTGATTAAATATCAAAAGTTATTCCTGCAGTAGGAATGTTACACATGTACACGTCTGGCATCTGGAACTGCTTTAGACACTCACTTTCTGAAGAGAAAATTATATTTATAACTGTTTTAAATCAGAAAAAAAAAAAAAGGGGGGGGGGTCCTGTTTGTATCGAAAATAATTAAAATTGACAAGTTTATATTAAAGAATTAGAAACAAGCAAACAAAAAGTTAAATAAACAGGTTTGGAGGGACTGTTTTGAGGGACTGTTTTTTAACAAGTGTTGCCTGTGTGGGTCACCTATTTCAGTTTCCAAGGCTTGTTTTTCCCATCCCAGCTTCATTCCCATCCCTGGAAGCGTTCCAGGCCAGGCTGGACAGGGCTTGCAGCAGCCTGGGGTAGTGGAAGGTGCCCGGGGAGTGTGGAGTGTCCGTGGAGGAGATGGGATTCCACCATCCACAGGCACCTTTTGCAGCTCCACAATAGGAAGGAGTCCAGAGCAGGAGGCTCCTCCCCCTTGGGCAGGGCTCTCCTGGTTTTTTAAGGGATGTTAAGCCAGACTTGAACTGGTTAACTGGGCCCCAGCCCAGCTGAGCTGCCCGTTCCACACCCACCCGTGCCGTAAATAGCGCTGTCTCAGTGGGGAAAGGTTGGCAGCTGGGTCCCACTCAGGCCCAAGAACAAAGTGCCATCAGCAAGTGAACTCCCTGCCAAAGAACATCAATAAAAGGGTGTTTCCAAACTTAGCCATTTCTTGCTTTTCATCTGTTCCTTCATCTCCCCCTCCCTCTTTCCTCCTCCCATCCACGAGCCCGTCCCACCCGTCCCTCCCAGCACCTGCTCCTGCTGGGGCCATTTTGGGAATATTTGCCCCCCATGGCCGAGCTCAGCCTGGCTGAACTAATTCCAGAGTGGGAGATCATCTCAGAGGAGAAATGTCCTCAGGAACACAGCGTAGGAGGAAGCCTCCCACACTGCCAGGGAAGGCAGTTTGGCTCCTCCCTGGAGCAGAGATATTCCCATCCCATCTGAAGCTGTGCTGCCCCATCCCTGGAAGTGTTCCAGGCCAGCCTGGAGGGGGCTCTGACAACCTGGGCTAGTGGAAAATGTCCCTTCCCATGGCAGGGGGTGGCACTGGATGAGCTTTGCAGCCCCTTCCAACCCAAACCATTCCGGGATTCCACGATCTGCTCATCCATGTTCAGCCCTCCATCCACACCAGACCTCTCCCTTCCAGCGTGCCAGGTGGTGGCCCAGCTCGTGGCTTTCCCTTTGTTTCTTTCCTGCCTTAAATTAATTAGAATTCATTTCTAATCTGAATTTCACGGTCAGTTCACTATCAGAATTTGATAGTCCATACTTAGGGTAATAGAATTGTGCATTTAAGTCTTAGAGCATTTTTCTTGAGCTGTCTGGGCAGGTATAAATCAGTCTCAGAAGAAAACCTCAGGCTGCCACAGCAAATCTTCTTTATTACAATACAAAACTGATTTTCAACAAATAAAATATGCTGTTGTGGTCAGTACTCCCCCAGATATCTGTGCCTGGGAAGCATTTGCAGACAGCAGGCACGGGAGAAGACAAACACCCCATGAAATGCATGTTTTAAAGATCAGCCCAGCAGCACACAAAACCTGCCAGGGGTCTGCTCTGATCTCACTGGGGCATAAAACAACACCAGCTAAAATCTCCCGTGTCCTTGGGAAGGCAGGGCTTGGGGATTTTCCTGGAAGTCCAGGTTTTTTGTTTGTTTTTGTTTGTTTATTTGGTTGGTGGTTTTGTTTTGTGTTGTTGTTTGGGGTTTCTTTGTAGTTTTTTTTAATCCAAATAATAAAGCCTGTTTAAATATGTTGATAAAAGTGATGATAGAAATGTAACCAGATTAGTCATAGAAATGTAACCAGATTAATGATCCTTTTCCCTCTGATATTGAAGGGATATTTTTCACTCTACAGCCACTTTGTTAAATGCCATTAACTTTCCATCAGATGGGCCAAGTTCCTGCCCAGTGGGGAGTGTCCTAAGGACACGAGATAACTTTGGTTCAGTTTAGAAGCACAACCTGCTCTTGCAGTCCCTGCACACGCTGAATTCCAGCGCTTCCAGGATTTATGTGCACAGTTATGGTTAACTTTTGTTTCCTGGTGGGCCTCCTGGGTTATTCCCAGGTGATGGGTCGAGCAGAACGTTGTGGGTGGAGCTGGAGATCCCCTGGGACGCTGGGAGCTCTTTGCTCTGCTCGCTGAGGAGAGGGGGGAGATGCTGGATGTGCTGGATGTGCTGGATGTGCTGGATGTGCTGGATGTGCTGGATGTCTCCATGTGCCCTCCCAAGAAGCTGCTCCAGCACGAGGCTTCAGATCCCGACACGTCCTCTCGGCTGGAACCCTCTTTACATCCCTCGGAACAGAATCTGTCGTCGTGAGTGCCGAATAAAGACATTAAAAATGACTAATTCAGGAATGTCTCCCCCTCTGGAAAGCCAAACTGAGCCCACAAAGGGCACAGTGAGGCCCCGGGAGCCCAGGGCTCTCTGTGATTTTTAGCAGAGCTCTGGGCAAACACAGCCGGTTTAAGTACCCAGGGAGGCGGCTGTCACAGCTCTGCTGACGGCCACATTTTCAGATGGAAACTGGAATTCCGCTTTGTTCTCTACAAAGCAATGTTTATGGGTTTGTGTACAAATAAAATCTAAACTAACAGTTTATTTTGGGCGCTCAGTGGCTTCGCTGAGAACTTAAGACGTAAATCGTTGCTTAGATTTAAAATGCTTTAAAATGGATGTCGAAAATAAAAGTTCTGCTTTGTGAAGTTCCACTTAATGCCAGCAGATCTGAGCCACAGAGGGTGCTGCTCATGAGACTCTCCACTGAGTCACAAGACACTGGAATATCGTCCATCTGTTGCAAATGAGGGAAGACAGCTGTAATTAAATGATATTTTGCATTAATTGTATTGAAAGGCTCGCAGTTTGCTGGCAGCCAGGGTGAGGTTGACTGTTCAGATGTGTGTTTGTGCAAATTCTGGTGGAGGGGAAAAGCATTATGTAAAACTTAATAGTCTTCTGTCCTCCTTTCCATCACTGCCCATCCCCTTCCCAGCGGGGTTTGCAGCATCCCCAGGCCAAGAATTACCTCGTTGGCAGCAGGTACGAGGTCAGGAGGGCATTTACTGAGCAGGAGGATCTCCAGCCCTTTAGGGAGCCTCCCAAAGGTGTTTTGGTTTCCCTGCCACTGGGAATTATGGACAGTGAATTTAATTTCCTGGTTGCACTGTGGGATTCTGGTCTTTCTGCAGGGACAAATATGCCCATGAGATAATGATAATTCAAGGGCCAAACTGTGGATATTCCCTTCCACCCTGCTGAACTCTGATCTGTCCAAAGGGACAGCACTGCCAGCCTGTGTGTCACAAACTCCCTGCCCAGGCTCTCTGGGCTTGTTTAATTTAGGACAATAAACCGATGAGTGGGCAAAGCTTTCCCTGAACACCTTGGGTTTATTTACGGCCCATCAGCAGCTCCAGCTGGGCAGGAGCCAGCAGACCTGGGAACGCTCCTCTTCTGCCCACAGCTGCCACCCTCTCCTGGCAGGGATGACAAACCAGCTGTGCTTCTGCCCCCCGTGGTGTTCTCTGCCCGTGTCACACGTGGCAGGGACACAGCAGTGCCCAGCTCTGCTCTGTGCTGTCACCACACCGCCAGGCTGCTCTCCACCCACTCACTCCTGATCCGTGACTCATCCCAGTTCCCGGCTGCATCCAGGGATTGGTTTCCACTGGTTTGGCCATCCTGTTGCATAAGGAAGCTCGGGGGTGCCCTCGTCCATCTGCAGCAAAGCTGGGTGATGGAATCCTCCACCTTCGGCACCGCTGGGCTTGGCGATGCCACTGCACAGTGCAGGTCTCAGGTTGCTTTGTGAATTAACTCATCCTGCTCCTTCCTGGATGTTATAATTCAGGGATCAGTGGCAGCTTCCTTCCAAGGGGTGTTTTCAGTTTATTTATTTCCCAGGAACACGGAATCCCCGTCTGGGTTGGGTTGGGAGGGACCTTAAGGCTCATCCCATTCCACCCCCTGCCACGGTCCCTTCCCACCCAAACCATTCCAGGATTCTGGGATTCTGTGCTTTCCCACATAACTGGCACTTTTAGTTGCAAATGGCAGAACAAAAGTGCTTCTCTCTGCTCCAGTTACTCTCTTGCACACTTGAACCCCCAAAATTAATCCCTGTGTCTCCTTCAAGCTTTCTGAAAAGACCAAATTCACCATTTCCTCACTGACAAGACTTGGAGAATATTGAACCACCACTTATTTCCCTGTGGCAGTGAACAATGGCTGTACCCAGGAAACAGTTAAAACCAAAGAAAATTCCAGGTTCAGGCTTACTTTTTATTTTTATTTTCCTGAAAACTAAGTGGGACTCTCGGAGAACTTCAGCAGATCTTGAAAAAAATTAAAATAAATTCATAGCCAATAGAGATAAATTACTCCCAGGAATACATCCCACATAACTCAGCCTGACCTTGGACATCTCTTGGCTAATAACAGTTGTTTTGAAGTATATATGTTCCATTTATAACAGAAGGCTTAATTCATCTTTCTCCAGGCTCGGAGCAGGGAGCTGACACCCTGTAAATCTGCCTCTCCATTGTTTAACAGAGACGTCTCAGGGCAGATGTTATGCAAGAAAAGCTCAGAGGGAAAATTCACAGGCATTTCCCCAGCCCATGAAAAGAAGTTCTTGATTACAGGCAAAATGAGTTCATTAGAAACTAATCCAAATTAATTGCATCTGAACAGAAAGTAACGTATGAATTGCAAATGTTTCCATTTCCTTTAGCGGGATTAATGTGGTTAAATTAGTTTTGAAATTCATGCAGAATCCTTTACCCAGGTAGGGAATTATTGCAAACCACTTGTGTAATTAAACTGATTACATGTGTCAGGATTGTCATCTCTTCGTGGTGCCAGGCTGGTTGGCAGCTGCCTGAAATGGGGACAGGCCCCACCCAGGCTCTGGCACATCTTTGGCCTCTGCAGTGAGTGCAGGACAGAGCTCCTGCTGCTGCCACCTGGTCAGACCTGCTCCCAAGGCCCTCAGGGAATCCTGCCCTGCAGTTCCAGCACTGTGGGAATAACCCAAATCCCACCTGTGGGTCCAGGAGAAGGAGAGAAAACAGCTAAAATATGACCAGACCCCACGTGGGTTCGTCCCCATCCCTCTGCAGAGTGAGGGTGGGTGTTGTAGCAGTGGCATTCCTTTAAATTAATGGCTGTTCAAGTAATTGCAATAATCTAAACCAGGTATAAACTGCCAGAGGGCAGGGCTAGATGGGATATTGGAAAGGAATTCCTGGCTGGGAGGGTGGGCAGGCCCTGGCACAGGTTTTTCCCAGAGAAGCTGTGGCTGCCCCAGCCCTGGGAGTGTCCAAGGCCAGGCTGGAGCAACCTGGGATGGTGGAAGGTGTCCCTGCCCATGGCAGGGAGTGGAACTGGATGATCTTTAAGGTCCCTCCAACCCAAACCAGTCTGGGATTCCATGATTCAAAATGCATCAAACCCAGCTAATCCATTAGCCTGATTTTTTTCTAATTGGTTCAGGACTTTGGGCTTCACCCCAGCAGAATTTCTGCTGCAGTCAACAAAGTCACTGCAAACATCCATGAATTTCCTGCTCAGGGACAGCAGAACATTTACATGTGGTTCCCATTGTCCTGCATTTAACCTCTCCAAGATATTTTTGGGGAATACTTTATTTACATTTTCTTTAACAAAGAACATGTTTACCTTCTTCCTAAAGATTACCACATGGCCAAACACTTCCAAACCTAAATATTTCCTGAAAGGGAATCTACATAATAATTAAATGTACACACATTAAGTGGAGGAACAGTGAAAAAAGACGTTCTGAGTCTTTACAGGGATTTTGTAACGGGATATGGGCAGTATCCTAATTTTTAGCAGATTAGCAATGGGGGCAAGTGCAAGCCAAGTTTCCACTGCTTAAATATTTACTGAAAGGACAATGAGAGGTTGGTAAGTGTGTTGTTGTTAATACCAACAGTTTGCACACTGCTGTCTTTGCTGGGGGTCAGTGCTCGGTCTGAGGGCAGAAGCCCCCCCTGTGATCCTCCAGCACACAGAGGGGTGATTGCTCGGGGCCAGCTCTCACCAGAAGAACTCTTTGAGATCTGAAATAGCTCTAAATTAAAATGATCTCTGAGAAAAGTTGTTGTGTCTCTTTCTGGTTGCCTCCAAAATTCGGCTGTTTGTTCTAAGAGCCTGTAGGGACAGGATGAGGGGGAATGGTTTCCCACTGACAGAGGGCAGGGTCAGCTGGGATACTGGGAAGGAATTGCTGGCTGGGAGGGTGGGCAGGCCCTGGCACAGGTTGCCCAGGGAAGCTGTGGCTGCCCCAGCCCTGGGAGTGTCCAAGGCCAGGTTGGAGCAACCTGGGATAGTGGAAGGTGCAGATGGAGAGACTGGATGGGCTTTAAGGTCTCTTCCAACCCAACCATTCCACGATTCTATAATTCCATAATTCTAATAACACACAGACAGTTGTTATTTTCCAAGCCCCCTTTCTGGCCTGAGCTGCTCAGACGTGGCTTAAACTCCACCTTCTCGTCCAAGCTGCATCTGGTGCTCTCATCAACGTGGGGGTGACCAGTGGGTCGTGTTCTCCTGGAAGGAAAAGAAAAGAGGAGGTTTGAATTGTTGTTTGGGAGGCAGGAATGGTGGCAGTGGTTGCCTCATGCTGGAGTGATGAAATGTTTCCCCTGTTCCAGAGTGTGTGGAGCACGTCAACCTCTCACTGGAGCTCCAGGGCAGGGCAGGGGCCGCTCAAAGGCAGGTGACTGAGAACTAAAATAGTTGGGTTTCACAGGGGGCAGGAGCTGTGGGCTCAGTGTGGCCCCTTGGCCACTAAGTGCTGAGCACATTTACCACTGCCTGTGTGAGATCAGTTGGTGCAAACCCAGGAAGCCAAAAAGCTGAGTGCCAACACATTGACCTGGGCATTCCAAACACCGGGATGTGACCAGCTGCTGCCCAGCTTGGCAACCAGGCAGAAATGGCTGGTGGTGCTTCCTGCTCTTCCAGAAGATGCAGAATCCAGGGTGACACTTTTAAGGAGTCAGACACTTTTAAACACCAGTGCTGGCAGAGAGGGGAGGGTGTGCAGGCACCTGCTGAGGGCTCCTGCAGCCACTCCACACAGACCTGGAGACACACTGCCAGGATCCCAGTGTGATCCCAGTGGATCCTGCACCAGGGTGGCTATTAGCCTGTCACACAGAATGTCAGCCTGAAGGGTGATGCAGCTGCATTTCCTTAATGCATTATTAACACTGGTATCTTGCTCCTCTAAATTAGCTTAAGATGTTCATCCAGAGATCACACTGCTCTGCTGCTGTGCTCTGTCAACCAGGGGGTTGTGTCCTCGCTGCTCCCAGGGTGGCTGTGGCTGCTGAGCAAGTCAACCTGCCCCTTGTTCCTTTTGTGCATTTTGTACCTCCCCATCTGGGGATTCTCTCCCAGGATTTTTCCCTGGGTGGCTCTTACCTGTGCGCAAGGGGACGGTTGATGGCACATCAGCGTGTCTGACGTGCACAGGCCATAAAACCTTGGTTATGAAGGAAGATGTTTCCAGACACCCTTCACAGCTGCCATGTGAAAAGAGTTTCCCAGAGAAGAGCCCTCTCTGGGAGAAGCTCAGGCTCCTGTGAGCACAGGAGGATCCTGCTGGAGGAGAAGCTGCCTCTGCAGCGCAGCCCAGGAGCCGTGTGTGGGCACAGCATCGGGTGATGCTGCACGCGGATGATTCGGCAGATTCCCACAGATCCTGCGGGCAGGAGTGCCTGGCACTCCCAGCCTCTCCCACTGAAATCAGAAACGGGCCCCAAACTGGGGAGGAATTAGGTTTGTGCTGCTCTTCTCTGTGGAGAGAAGGCAGGGTGTTACCACGCTGCAGGCGATGGGCACCGAGGGCTCGGCTGCTCCTTCCATTACAAACCCAGCTTTTGGCCAGTCCCTGAAATCAGTAACAACAGGCCAAACAGCACAAATGCATCCCAAAACCTGCAGTCTGCCACTGGACTGGGGAGACTCGTGGTGTAGAAAATTCTGAGAATTTCCTTCATTCACACCAACTTAATTGCCTGAAGAACACCTGGAGGGAAGGCTGGGCCCTGGTGTAAACTGTGAGTAGTGACAGCTCACATTTATTAGATCCCCCAGCAAAACCAGGGGCAGTTGCTGCTCAAACACAGGAAAGGTTAAAAATGAGGACAGTTTTTCCAGCTCCTTTGAGAACTTTGCTGCCCGCCTCCAAAGCACGGAAATGATACAGATCTGCTGCTTTATTTCTTACGTTTCTGCCCTTTCAGGTGCACTTTTTCCTGCTGGCACTTCACAGAAAGGCCGAGGAATAGCGAGAAACTGAAGATTCAAGGGCAAACTGAAATGGGAACAGCCACAAAATTGGACAAGTATCAATATTTACTGGGCAGGAAGCAGCACAGTGTGTAGTGTTACGCAAAGCCCATTATTTATTCCGTGGGTATCCAGCCACAGCTCACTCGAAGGACTGGAAGCCACGGAGGCTCAAGTGCTTTTCCAGTGCTGCTCCTCTGAAAGGCAAGTTTAAAAGCTTTACCTGCAATAAAGCTGAGCAGTGAGAGAGCAACACAACACATCGATTTTACACACAGTATTCAGCGGGTTTTTGTGCAGTTTTATGCACTGGGCAGACACAGCGTTTTTCTTTTCCTCTCATTTCCAGGCTTTCTGTGCAGAGAACTGGGATCCATGAGGGTGGCAGTGTCCGAGCTGCCTGTCAGACACCTGGCTGCCCTCGCCCTGCCCTGCTCACCTCACCTCGTGCTGCTGCAGAGGGAGAACAAAATGTGGAAGCTGCTGCTTCGGCCCCGAGGAACCCACTCCAGGTCCTGCTGCCAACACGCCACGGGCTCTGCGAGGACAGAAACAGGTGTTTACTCCTTCCTACACGCTCTGTTCGGCCTCTTCCCTCGATCCCCTGCTCAGGCCAGCACATCTCCACCCAAAAATTTTATCTGCAGGAGGCACAGGCTGTGTGAGTGCCGGCTGGCTCGTGGAATACCCAGAATGACGCTTCAGGAAACCCTCGGGGGTTTATGTAGGTTTTATATAGGTTCAGACACTCTAAGAAATAAAATAGAAACAGAGCAGTCCTGGCCAACTTCTGCTGGCCTATAGACTTATTAGGTATTCCAGTCCAAGGAAAGCAGGAATGTAAGTATTCCTGTCCAAAAATATCCCGTTAAGACTATTTTATTTTAATCACAGCTGCGCTAAAAAATACACAGTTCCCTTACACCATCCAGTCGCCTTTCCTGGCAGGATGAAAGCACATTTCTCATGTCTTTTTTATTACAATCATCTTGCAGACAGACGTGCCGACAGCTGAGTCAAGGCTGGAGATTCCCGTCGTGCACATCCACCAAACTTACACTGCACACATCAATAACCTGCACAAGGTTGTTGGGCAACTCTGCTTCAACTAGTCGGGGTTTGAAGAGAGCAGGTAAACCGTGCCAAGTTTGTCTGGAGGAGGGTGAGGATCCCCGGGGCTGAGCCCGGGCTGTGCACCGCGTGCTGCTCGTGCTCATATTAATGAACTGCTTTATTGGGGGATCAATCGGCACCACCGCGAGTTTTATTGACTTTATAATTAGCAGTATCTTACTTTTGCTTGAATAAAGCTGTTTTCCCTAACACAAAATCCATCATTTCCAGCCCGTTATTTGCATAGGGGCGTTCCGAGCTGCTTCGGCTCTCGCTGCCTGCGGGCTTGGCCGGGAGGGCTCCGGGCACACTGTCCCTGGTGTTGTCGCTGTCGCTGTCCCTGCCCGGCCCGCGGGGACACCTCGGGCTCTCTCCCGCCGCCTCCCACGACCCCCTCGGTGCCGCAGCCGGGCCCGGGGGGGACCCTTCCTGCTGCTCACCGGAGATCGCCGCTCACCCGAGGAGGAGCCCAACGGGGGTTCGAGGGCTGCGGCTCCCCTGCTCCTCGCTCGGAGCCCCCCAGCCAGCCCCGTCCATCCCCGGAGCCCCCACAACCAGCCCCGTCCATCCCCGGAGCCCGCTCCTCCCGCCGGGAGAGCTGGAGCTTCCCAGAGCCCGTTTTGGGGGCAGGAGCCCCATCCCGGTACCCCGAGAGCGATCCCAGCAGCGCTCGGCCCGACCCACGCCGGGCTCTGCCTCCGATCCAATCCCCCCACACCCACCCGCGCCGCGATCCCTCCCTGGAAAACATTCCGAGCCGTTCCACTTTCCTCGATTTTATTACCTGAGGGAACCTGACAGAACTTGTAAAGACACAATTGCTATAGAGCTTCCACCGGCCGCTTTGGCTGCAACAGAAACGCCACCGCGAACGCCGCGCCCCGGGGCTTGTGCAGCCGAAACTCAGGAAAAACTCAGATAAAGTGGTTTAAAAAAAAAAAAAAAAAAAAAAAAAAAAAAAAAAAAAAAAGAGATGCGCTTCCTCGTCGTGCTGAGCGCTATCGGCGTGTCGCGATATCTACGGAGCGGAAAGAAACGTGCGAGCTCTACAGAAGGGTGTAAACACAGAAAAGAAAGAACATCACCGATGGTTGGACATCGACAGTACCAGGAGGGAGGTGAAACCGTCCCCCAAACCGTCCCCCCTTCAGTCTATAGGTCGCAAAGTGTCTTAAATTCATTACTTGGCACTTATTGAAATTCGTGACGTCGAAAATGGATTAAAAAAGGTGAAGCAAACCTGAGTGAAACAAAATATATTGTACTGACAACAAATGCAATGAGATAACAGCATCTTGCTTACTTTTTTTTTTTTCATTTTCTTTTTTAAATAACTTAAAATACACTAGAAAAAATATGGTCAATATAAATAATTTTGTTTTCATGGAGAACAAATAGATACAAAGCCCGTCCATACCAAAGTTCACGTAGAAGAGCTTTCCCTCTGTCTTGGCAATAAGCTTGAGGGTCTGATGGCAAAATCTGGGATAACAATCACCGACTGCAGGGTGCCCCAGGTTAAATAGCTATACGTCTCTCAAATAATAATAATAATAATAACAAAAAAAAATCACAAGATTACGTGAATAGATACACCTTTATGAGATAAAATGTAAATGTTTGACAGTCAACTATCAATTCACAAGTTATAGCCAAAATAAACTTTGTTCGTGTGTATCAACATATTTTACATGTACCCAGTACCTCTTATTGGAATTTGCCGTGGTGTCAAGTGGTGGTTGGGAATTAAATACTCTTTTTTTTCCTTTTTCTTTTTTTTTTTTTTTCCTCATTTGTTTTTGCCCTCAGGACAGGAGAGACCCGGCAAAGGGAGGCACACTCCGCTCTCCTGATGCTTTCCGCTCCCTTTTATTTCAGAGGTGGGACAGCAAACGACCAACAAAGATTTAAGAGTGGAAAAGGTAGTGCTTGATCTCCCTTTCTCTGCCTGCTTCCCTCCAGGATTAAAGGAGAAAGAACCCAGCCACGTTTGTTTGTTTGGTTCTGTGGTTGTCTTGTTTTTTTTTCTACTAAAGATGAGGGTGAAGTGCAAGTGAATCAAAGGACTCCATCAATGAAATACAAATACATGCAACCCGGAATGCTGCTGGAGGAAGTATCCCGGACAGTTTCCCATTAGAAATTCGCAGAGAAATCACTGTCTTTTTTTTTTTTTTTTTTTTTTTTTCTCTTCATCGTCTCTCTTCTTTTTTTTTTTTTTCCCTTTTTTTTTTTTTTTGTCGCTATTCCAGACGTGGTTGTTAAACTCAAGTATCTGATGCAACGTGAAGGGAGGCCCGCCTCTCTTATCAAATTTCTTGTATTAAAGTGAACTTCGCAGAAAAAGGTCAGTTTCAAAACCTGTGAACTTCCCAGCTGCGCGTCGAGTTCCTCTAATTCCTTAAATAACTATATATCTCCCGTCCGTTTCTCTTTTCTCTTCTTCCCCCTTTTTTTTTTGTTTTGTTTTGTTTTCCCTTTTTTTTTTTTAATAATTTTATTTTTTTTCTTCCTTTTTTCTCCCCCCTCTCCTTTTAAAAAAGCGGCGCGGGGCGGTCACAGCCCCAGGGCAGCGGCGTGTTTCTTGGCCTTCAGGCGGAGGTCTGCGATGCTGGAGTTCTTGCTGGTGGTCTTGGCGGCGGCGGCCGCGGCCACCACGGAGGCGGCGGAGGCGGACTCGGCGAGGGTGGCGAGCGGGAGCCCGAAGGGGGGGGCCGGGAACATCATGTAGGGAGCGTGGGCGAGGTGCGGGTGCAGGTGGTGATGCGCGTGGGCCACGGCGCTGTCCAGCTGCAGCTGCGCCTGAACCTGCGGGGACAGCGCAGGGCGGCGTGGCGGCGACCCCCGAGCGGCCGCCTCGCCCTCCCCCTTCCTCCCCGCCCCACCCGCCCATCGCTTGCCTGCTGGAAGGGCATCCTCAGCGCACCCACGTTCACATACGGGGCCACCCGGCAGGCTTCGAACTGCGTGGCGGCACCGATGAGCACCCCTGGGGGAGGGCAGGGCAGGGTCAGCACCGGAGAGACACCCCCCCCACACCCACACACCTCCTCGCACCGCGTGTGGCCCACCCCACGCCGCCCCCCATCCCCTCCCCGGTACCTTTGTGCAGTTGGTTTTCTTGCTTTCGGCATTTGGCTCGTCGGTTCTGGAACCAGACCTGCGGGGAGGGGGCACACGGGGGTCACGGCGGCGCTGCCACGGAGCTCCAGACCGAAGATAAACCCGCCAACAATACCACTACTACTAATAACAACCAAAATATCGCGCCATCCCGCCGACAAAGACACGCGGGTGGGCTCCCCCAGCCCGGGCAGCCCCCGCTCCCGAGCTCCGAAAGGCAAAAATGCAAAGAGTTAAAACAGCACGAAAATCGCCAGTGCGCGCTCCGGGGACGTGATTTCCCAAGCCCCGGGTTCCTCTTTCCAAACCGAGGTCCCCGAAGACCCAAATTGCCCCCTGATATCCAATACTAACGGGCGCTAATGGGCCTGAGAAGCTCGTGCTCATTAATAAATAAATTAATTAGCTTTATCTCCCAGAAAAACTCAGCACCGAAGAGTTTAATGACTTTTTCCCCCTTTACCCCCTTTTGCATTTTTTTCTTTTTCCTGTTTTTGAGGGGGGTAATTACGATCCTAAAAGCTTCGCTACAAAGAAGTTTCGAATTTCTCTGTTCACTGGAGTGTAGCACAGAAGCTGAATAATTATCTCATTATCATGATAATCTAATTTGCTTGCACAGAAAACGCTGCCCGTTAGACAAGCAGATACTTTTAATATTGGAAATGAAATCGTTAAAATAAATTTCCAGGCTAAAGTTCTGCTCGCTCAGAGAACGGAGGGAGGGAAGTGGGGAGAGCAAAGCGCTTCTTAAAACATCGCTGTTTTAACCCCGAGCTCTGCGCTGCATCCTGGCAGCCACATCCACCGAGGAATCCTTTCCCCACGGCCAGAATAATAAAAAAAAACCAAGATAAAAATTGCATTTTTTGAGGTCTTACTCGAAGAGCCGGATATAAACGGGAATTTCCCCCGCCCTGTCATTTACTCCAGCCAAGGAAAATCTGCCCAACAGCTTCCCGACGAAACGCACATTCCCTAATTTACAAATTAGCGCAGATACGAGGCAAAATATTATTGCAAAGCGCCTTTTTTTTTTTTTTTCCGGCAGGATTTCTAGGGAATGGGTTTAATCTATGTAAATCTCCAAAAGTTATTATGCACCCTGCGATTTGGCATCATGGGAGCGCGGATTATGCGCCGCCGCCGCCTCCTTTGTCGAGCACCTCCCTGCTCCATTTTCCACAGCCAACAACTTTTTGCTTTGGTTTTGTTAAGATTTCGTGGACGGAAATAAAAAATAAATTTAAAAACCACAAACAAACCAACCCAAACAAAACCCGTCAACCAAATAAAAAAGAAAAATAAAAATAAAAATAAAAAAAAGGGGGGGGGAGCGAAAAGGGGGGGAGGAGAAAGGAAATGATACTTTTATTTTTTATTTTTATATTTTGTGGTTCAGGCTCTGACAAAAGCTGCTCATTTGGAGTTTTTCGGTTCCCCGTGCTGGCTCTGCCTCTGTCCTTATAATCTTACACGATGCAGGGAAACCCCCCAAGGATTGAGCGCATAGTTGGGTGCAGATGGTGCCTGCGAGCACAAAGATTGAGGGGGAGTATCTGTTACAGAGATACTTTCTACCAGCTGCAGATGTTCGGGGCCTAAAACTGCTCCATGTGTTCATACACATAATGACCATCATTTTCTCTTCTTTTTATTATCAGAACGGAAATACACCGGAGCAACTACATTTGTTCTCATTTGGGGAATCTCCTTCTTCCCTGCTCTTCTGCTCATCCTGACAAAACTCGCAGAAACCAGCCTGGGAACCCATTTTGGAAAACTTTGGGAGGGTGAAAAGCGCAGGTTAAATCCAAGGAAGCCGCGGCTTCTCGGGGAGGGAGAAATCTTAAAACAACCCGGGTTTATCCCAGACTTTTTGTATTTCACAAACCCGAACAAAGCACCTCGCTCAATTTTTGTGCCTCTTCCCTCAAAATTTAAGAACTACGTGAAGATAGATACATCTATTTATATATATATAATTTTTTTCACTTAAGGGTTCCTAATTCAATTTATGAATTAGAAACATCTCTGAAGTGAATCTGTGTGTCCGCGGATGAGTCTCGAGCAGGGAAGGAGAGGGACCACAGCCCACACCGGCACAGAGCCACCGAGCTGCTGCCGAGGCAGGGATGGAATAAACGCGGAGCTGCGAAAAACCGCGGCGGAACGAAGGGATGGGGACACGCCAGGAGACAAATCCCGGGGAGGCAAAACCCTGGGAGCCGGTTTCCAGGTTTGCTGGGTGAAGCTGGGGCCGGGAGCTGTCTCCTCGCCCTGGCAGAAGGATGAGGCTCTTCCCCATCATGTCCCCGGCTCTTCCCGAGCTGGCCCTTTCCCCCGAGCACACGCACCCACGCGGGACGGACCCCCGCAACCCCGCTACCTGCACCCTGGCCTCGGAGAGCCCCAGCCGCTGGCTCAGCTCCTCCCGCATGAACGCGTCCGGGTAGTGGGTTTCGTCGAAAAGCCTTTCCAGTTCGTTCAGCTGCTCCAGGGTGAAATTCGTCCGGCTCCTCCTCTGCTTGATTTTCGTCTGCCCTTCGTCTTCCATCGCTTTCGCATCCTCCTTGCGCTCCTTCAGCTCTGGGGACACTGGGCACGACACAGCGGTCAGACCGGCGGGGCTGCGGGACGGGCACCGCGCGGTCCGGGGGCTCATCCCGCACCCGCCGCTGCCCGGGGGGATGCGGCGGGAGCCCCCCGGGGCCGGGACAGCCGGAGCGGGGCCTGCCCGCCCGGGCCGCGCTAGGCCGCCTCCGCCGCCGCCGTTGCGGGCCCCGCCGCCGGCTGCGGGAACGCGGGCGGGGGGAGCGGGGTCCGCACCGAGCCCTCCCCGCCGACCCCCGCGGGATGCGCTGCAACAGGTCCCGGGAGCCTCCGCCGGCCGCCGCGGCCCCTCCGCGCCCCGCCGGGAGCCGCTTTTCCTTGGGTCCTTCTCTGCCGGAGACGCGCCCCGGGCCGGAGCGCGGAGCCCCCGCAGCGACCCCCGCACCGCCCCGCGGGGGCCGCCCGGCCCGGCCCCGCTCCGGCCGCGCTCCCCCGGCCCCGCCGCACCGCTTCCCTTATTCCAGGCACCCGCTCCGGGGATGCTCCGGGCGCTCCGCCGGTCCGAACAAAAGGGCGGCAGCGACCCGCGAGTCCCCGCAGCCCCGGGGACGGGCCCGGCCGCTTCCCCGCAGCGCCCGAGAGCTCATTAATAAATGGGGGCGGCCCCGGGACCGGCCCCGAGCATCGCCCCGGGACCGGCCCCGCGGTAGGGCCGCGGTTCCGCGGGGAGCCCCGGGGCGCGGAGCGGGGCTGAGCGCGGGCAGCGCGGCCCGGCCCCACGCGTGTCTGCGCGGCCCCGGCCCGCGGGGCCGGGATTTCGTTGGCTTCCCGTGGGGTGCCGAGCGGGAACAAGATCGCGTTCCGAGCAAGTTAAATCTGTGTTGCAGTATTTTAATCTAAAAACTTCGAGGCCGGCCAAGGATCCCCCGCGGCCGGCGAAGCCCGGGCAGCCGCCCATCCCCGCCGGGCGCAGCCTCCCCGCCAGCCCCCCGCGCACCGACCCCGCCGGGGGAAGCAGGGCAAGGGGAAGGGGAGCAGGGGGGTCCCGCGGTGCCGCCGTTACCGTCGCTGAGCTTGGGGGTGGCCGCCTCGGCCGCTCTCTCGGCGGCGGCGTCGGGTTCCCTCGGCGGGGTCCGCCCGGCCGGCCGCGCCGCGGGGCTGCCCGTGTCCTCCCGGCCCGGCTCCGCCGCCGCCCCGCCGGGCTCCCGCGGGCCGCGCAGGGGCCCGCTCTCCAGCACCTCGCGGTAGGTGATGAGCTCCTTCTTCTCCTTGGCTTTGGGATCAAACGACTTGGAGACGAACGCCGTGAGCTCCTCCATGGCTCAGGGGCGCGCTGCCCCGGCTCCCCGGGCGGGCATCCACGGCGCGGGGGGGGAGGCGGCGGCGCCCCGGGCCGTGCCGAGCCGGGCCGTGCCGGGCCGTGCCGCCCGACGTGCAGGGCTCCCGGGGTCTGATAGCGACGCCGCGATTGAAGTGGCACTATTTATACTTTGCAAAGCCGGCCCCTTGTTCCCGGCGAATTACCTCCCCTCGGAGCTCTGAATGGACCCCTTCCTTCCTCCCTTCCTTCCTCCCCGTCCTCGCCGGCCGCCCGCCCGCCGCGGGGCACCGCGGCCACGGCACCGCCCGCCCGCCGCGCGCTGCGCCCTAATTAATTTAATTAGGAGCGGGACCGTGCGCGAGGTCCCGGGCGAGCGCGGCGAAGAGCGGGGCCGGGGCGGCGGGGGAGTGGCCACCGGCACGGCGGGGGGGGCGGCGGGGGCCGCGCAAGCTCCGCGCACCGCCCCGCGGGGTCGGGTCAGCCCCGCATCCTCCATCCCGCACCGCCCCGCGGGGTCGGGTCAGCCCCGCGTCCTCCATCCCGCGGGCAACAGCCATCGGGAGCTTCCGTGGGACCGGCCCCGCGGGAGCCGCGAAAGTTCGTCCGTGGGCGCCCAAACCCCCCCAAATTAACGCGTGGATAATTGGCGGGGACAAACGCGGCCGCGCCAGGAGCGGGCGCGCACCGAGGCATCGGGTTCGGGCCAATTCCGCTATTTATCGCTAATATTGTCTCCCTTTGTTTTTCGAAGCCCGTCACGGAGCGCTTCTGTTGACGGAACTCGCCTCTCCTGCACCTCCGCTAAATTCTAATAAATTATTCAGAATTGTTTAACTCTTGCCTGGGTATCGATTTTTCGTTGACCTTTGGGGCGATGACTTCACGGAACGGGGCGTTTATTTACGGGGGCAGGTTGGGCACCGGGGGTGGAATTAGAGCGTGGCCAGCCCCGGTTCCACGCGACACGCAGCGATTCCCGGTCCGCGCGCTCCCGGTTCCCGAGCCCCGCTCCCGCGTGGCACTGTCGATCCCGGGGGGATCGGGTACCGGGGGCCCGGGTGTGTGACCCTGCCCGGCCCCTCCGGCCGGAGCTTTCGTTGATCCCACGCAGCATTCCACCATTCCCGCGGCACGGATCGCGCGCTCGGGAGCTCGCGTCTGAACCGACCGAATTCGGGAGAAGGCGGAATTAAGCCAAGGATTCAATCGTTTCGTTGCGTTTCTCGCCGTTCCTGGCCGAGGCTCAGCCAGGACCCGCGGGTCGGGCTCGGTCCGTGCCCACCCGTGTCCGGGGCGCTCCGTCCCGCGGTGCCCACGGGGAGCGCTGCCCTTCGCCCACGGGGCTGTGCCCGGTGGGCTCTGAATCCCTCCGTGGGCAGCGGGACCCCCACTCGGGACCACCCACGTTTCCGTCCTGCCCGTCCCCCGCGCCGTGCCCGTGGGTTGTCGCGGTTATCACCGCGCTGTGTCCACTGCAGACAGCTCTCCGTGGGCTCTGCACCCCGCGGGCTCCGAGACCCCCACCCCGGGATCGGGACCCCCACCGGGGATCACCCACGCTGCCCTCCTGCCCGTCACCCGCGGCGTGCCAGGCAGTGTGCCACAGTGGTCATCACCGCGCTGTGCGCTCTGCAGGCAGCTCTCGGTGTGCTCTGCATCCCCCGTGGGCAGCGGGACCCCTCCCGCGTCCCCTTCCCGTGTCCCCCCCCGTCCCGCGTGGGCGTTCACAGGGCAGCGATCGATGTCTCGGCGCTCGCTGCGGCGGGCTGGGCGCGCTCGGCGGTGGATTGGCGCTGCCTGCCCGGCGGCCCGGAAGGCGCTGGGCTCGGAGCGGGGCCGTGGAGGTACCGGGAGAGCGGGATAACCGGGATAACCGGGATAACCGGGATAACGGGGGGTACAGCGGGGATAACGGGGCGGGCACGGCTCGGCGCGGCGGCGAGGGGCCCTGCTGCGGGGGCTAAGGGGGCCCTGCGGCCGCTCCCGGCGCCGCGCGGCCTCCGGTGCGGGGTAAACCCCATGGCCCCCGAGCCACGGGGCTATCCCGGGATCCGCGGGGAGAGCCAGGATCCACGAGGCTGTCCCAGGATCCACGGAGGTCGGATCCACGGAATCCGGATCCACGGGGCTGTCCGGGATCCACGGGGCTGTCCCGGGATCCACGGGGAGGTCCGGGATCCACGAGGCTGTCCCGGGATCCACGAGGCTGTCCCGGGATCCACGGGCTATCCCGGGATCCGCGGGGCTATCCCGGCATCCACGAGGCTATCCCGGGATCCACGGGGCTATCCCGGGATCCGCGATCCGGGGGGATTTGTCTCCGCGGGAGCCGCGGGGTGAGCTCCCGTGGGCACCCACGCACGCCCCGGTGTTAAAGGCACTGGCGCGTGTTTTACGTGGAAAATGTGGGGGAAATCCGGGAGTTCCGGAGGTGCTGCCGGGCCCGCGGCTCGGTGTGGGGTCTGAGCGCAGTTCTGTGCTGTTCCCCGGTTGTCCTGTGGTGTCCCCTCGGGGCTCATTCCCACGCTCCGCAGCCGTTCAGGTGGGAAAAGAGCTCCGGGAGCGTCGAGTCCAGTTCTGACTGGGATATTGCAGTGTATTTTCCATCAATTTCCCATCAGATTCAACAGGGCCAGATTAATATATATATATATATATATGAAATATGATATAGTTGGGGCTCATAATGATCCACATCAGAAATGTCTTTTATACCCTTTGTTTCTCAGGTCTACCTTTTATTGATCTCCCTGTGATCTGTGAACCTTTAACTCGAAATCTCTGGGTTGTATTTTCATTTTCCAGGCAGTTCTGCTCATTTGGAGCTTCAGGTTCACGTTCATTTGCAGGTTGTTCTACCAGTGTATCCTTGGAAGGGCTTTATTTTACACTTCAATAACTGTTAGTGCCTTGGAGCTCTGGAAACCTTTTATTACAAGGGGAAAAAAATTGACTGCACAAGACGGTGTGTTGATTATAAATTGACATTCCTCGGTGGGATTGTCAATTAAAGTCGCAGTTCCTTAAATGAGATCAAATAGTCTCTAAAGCCCTGCCTCTCTTTGCCAAAACCTGTGTGGAATAACTTCAGTAAGATGGTAAAAATAACTTAAGGAAGTAATTCTCTTGCACAGCAGCTTAGGAGGAGTCCTAAAATTTTGCTGGTTTAGGTGGATGGAGATTTGCAGGTTTAATCTGAGTATTTAAAAACTGCTTTATGGAAATTGCTGGCTGAAGGGACCAAGCTCTGAAGCCCTGGAAGCAGAATCTGTTGAGAAGTGAAGTAAATAAATAGGGGGATTTGCAGCAGCAAAGCTCGGGAATGGCTGATTTGTAGGCTGATAGCTCCGAGTGGTGTGCCAGGGAGCCGTCTGGGATCCACAGGGATTTGGCTCTGTAGGAATGAGTTTATGGAGCTGCTGTTTATTGTGGCAGTGGGTGAACTCTCGTGAACACCAAAGCAAATCCAGGTGCTTAAGGGATTGTCTTGTATTTTGCATTGAGCTGTTGGGGAAAATATGGGAATTCTTGAGGTCCGTGCCAAGTCCAGGATTTGGTGTCTTCCAGGAGGATGTCCCTTTGCCTCCTGACTCATTCTTGCTGCAGCTTCCTCACCCTGGCTCCAGGGCTCTGATAGCCCTTAGGAGGAGTTTCAGTCCTCCTGGGTGGTGAATTCCCCCTCTGTGCTGTTCCCAGCCTCTCCCTGTGGATCAGGAGCTGCCGCATCGGGGGCAGAAAGCGCGAGGAGAGGGCAAGTTTGGATGGGGAAAATGAGCCAGTTTGGGCCGTCTGTGCTGGAAACTGGAGGCTCAGGGAAGGGAAGGGAGCTGGGGCAGGGTCTGGAGCACCAGGAGGGGCTGAGGGAGCTGTGTTTGGGTATATTTATATATAAACATGTGAGAGCCCAAGCGACGCAGCCCCAGCTGCCCTGGCGGCCGTGCCGGTTGTTCTGCAGGTGGAAGATGGGGCGCCGCTCCTCGGACACGGAGGAGGAGGGCAGGAGCAGGAGGAAGAAGAAGCACCGCAGGCGCTCCTCCTCCAGCAGCTCCTCGGACAGCAGGACCTACAGCCGGAAGAAATCGGGCAGGAAATCCAGGTCCCGGTCGCGCTCCCGGGATCTGCAGTCCTGGTCGCACTACGAGAAGAGGTGTGTGTTGGGGGGGGTTCCTCGGGGCTCATTTTGGCAGTTTGATCCGGGTTTTATGTGATTCTTGGTGAAATGTTTTCCTTTTGAGCAAAGTTCAAAAGCAAACCCGCCCCCACGACCAGAAAAACCACCCACCCACCTTCCCCCTGCAGGAGTGGTGAAGCAGGGGATTTGGAGATCCCAGGGGAACTTCCTCGTTAAAACGGGTAAAAGCCAGCCAGGTAAAATAACTTCCTTTCTTCTTCCAGCAGGGACAGCTTCCACCAGCCCAGGGTGCTCCAAGCCCTGTCCAACCTGGCCTTGGGCACTCCCAGGGATGGGGCAACCACAGCTGCTCTGGGCAGCCTGTGCCAGGGCCTGCCCACCCTCCCAGGGGAGAATTCCATCCCACTATCCCATCTCTCCCTGCCCTCTGGCAGTGGGAAGCCATTCCCTGTGTCCTGTCCCTCCATCCCTTGTCCCCAGTCCCTCTCCAGCTCTCCTGGAGCCCCTTTAGGCCCTGCAAGGGGCTCTCAGGTCTCCCTGGAGCCTTCTCTTCTCCAGATGAGCATTCCCAGCTCTCCCAGCCTGGCTCCAGAGGGGCTCCAACCCTTGGAGCATCTCCGTGGTCTCATCCTGGTTGCCTCAGCTTGACTTGTGGTCAATTTATTAGTAAGTGGAGCTGGAAAACCCTCCTTGTGTCTGCCCTGGGAGTATACTGGGAACTGCTCCTGGCAGTCCTTCCTGGAGCTGGTGGAAGAGGGATGAGTTGGCTGCTTGGGAGGGGTACCTCAGTTGTTTATCTGCACCCCTGTGCTCCTGCTCAGCCTCTGCACCCCCTGAGGGCACACGGTGGGATGCCAAGGGCTGCCATCCCTGGGCTGCCATCCCAGGCCTGTGCTGATCCATGAGCTGGGAATCCCATTAGTGCAGGCAGGCATGGCCATCTCCCAGATGCACCAGAGCTCCGGGGGGCATCAGGGGCTGGACGGGGCCCAGTGACTGAAACTGCATCCAGGAAAGACCAAAGGGTCTGTTTTTGGGATCTGGCTGGAGCCTTGGCTGTGCCCTTAGTGTGGGACATTTGCTCCTGGCAGTTTTCCACGCTGGCTCCTGCTGGATTCACCCCTGACCCTCGGGAGTGAAAAGCAGCAGTTTCTAAGGTTCCCCTTCCTCATCCAGCAGGAAAGTTCCATTCCTTTTCCAGGTGAATTACCTGTTCTTCAGCAGGTACATCTCTTCCCATTTTCCAGCTCCTGCAGCCCCTTTCCCTTGTGCTGGATAATCACAGATCTCACTGAGCACACCCTGAAATTACAGAAGGGTTTCTGTGGTGTTATATTTTAACACTAATCAAGCATAAAGGTCAAAAATATGGAGGTTCTCATTAGTATTTTAATTGTTGCTTAGTTAATTATTAGGGAGATGAGAGGAAATCTCGAGATTAAGACTTAAGAAAGATGTCCCCATTCCCAGTTTTGGGGTTGGTTGGTGTAATTTAGTATTTCTTCTTTTACTTTTCTCCTCTTTGTATAAGAATTCATTCTTTGAATAAAGGAAGCTGGGTGGGAGGGGCAAAGGAAGACACCCCTGTGACCCCTGATTGAACTCAGGAGGGCACTCCCCAGCTCAGGTGGGATAAATTAACACTGATTATTTAATTACTGAGGGCACAGCCTGGTTGTGTTGCAGGCGCAGACACAGGTCCAGCAGCAGCTCTTCCTACGGCTCCAGGAGGAAGCGCAGCCGCTCCAGGGGCAGGGGCAAATCCTACAGGTCCCAAAGATCCAGGTCCAAAAGTAGAACCAGGAGGTAAGGCTCTTCCTTAGGAATAAAAAAAGTAGTGTTTCCACTGTACCAACATGAATTTAAAATCTCCTGATTATTGAGCTTGGAATACACCAGAAATAATGGGTGTGGGTGTTCCTGTGATCTCCATGTCCCTTGAAACTCTCCCTGGTTTGAAATCCCCCTGGAGTGCTTTTCACACAATAAATCTTTCAGCTACACTGGGGAAACAATTTGGAGAGAAGTTACTTATTTTTCATCTAACCAAGTGCAAAAAAATCATGAATGAAGTCACTTGGTTTCATGGAATTATCTGAAAATTCCTTGTGGTTTTTTTTTTTTTTCTGTTACTGGTTTCTATTATTTCTGATATTATTCCCAAGATCAGAATAAACTTATTTTCTCATCTGTATTTCCCTTGGAAAAAGATGAGTATTTGGTTAAGCAGTTTTTCATTAATACTTAAAGATATCTACAGTGCTGAATTTTGTCATAAATTAGTTTGTGACAAATGAATGTTTTCAATAATAACCATGTTTTCAATATTTAAATCAGGCTCAGAAGCTGCAAATTGTGCTATGAAATCTGCTTTACTTTTTTTTAATTGGAAGCAGCTCAATTTGTGTGTGTGTATTTTTCAATTAGGAAGTTTAGTAGCTAAAGTTGACCCAGAATTGCCATTAGCATTTTCAATTGATTTGAAATTAATGGAGTATATCAGGCAGGTCAGAGCTGTTTTGGTGTGTATTTACAAATCTTCTGCCAAGCAATTTTGTGTCTCTGCACTAAGAATTCATTAAACCTGTTATTTATATATATATTTATATTTATCTATATTTATATACCAAACAGTAGAATTGTTGCCTCTAAATGTTGAAAGATGAGAATATTCCCCTTCCTCTTATTGGTATTCTGCCCTGAGTTTTTCCCAGCTGTTCATTACAGTAGTTGCCTGAACACTTACTGCTGCAGTGCCTTTGTAGTAGGAATTTGGTTATTTCAGCTGCCTGATGTGTCTCTGAGAATCCTCAGCTTCGGAGCTGGACAACCCAGATAAGCTGCTGTGCTGCCTGTAGAAATATTCCTGGGAATATCCACCTTTTCTGCTGAGAAAATCAGTTTTAAGCCACTGGAAAGTGCAAAGGATGAGGTGAAAATGAAGGTTTTTCAGCCTGTCACGCAGTCAGCGTCAGGAAATGTGAGAAACTGATTTAAAAAGGGGTTTTATTGTAATAACGTGAATTGCAGCTCTCATTAGCAATAGCCTAATGGTCTCTTTTCCGAGGGGTTTGATGATTTTAATCATCCTTGTAATAGATGGAAATTGGGCACCTGAAAACATGACAAACATTTTGTATAAAATCTTTTATGTGTAAAATATACCAGCTTGGCAGTGCCACGGAGGTGGAGCTGCACGTTCCTGTAAATGCATTTCCTGTGCACAGAACGTGATTCTTCGGTGAAAATATTTCTAATATCACCCTAAATGATACCAGGAGAGTCTAAAAGCTTAGAACTGAACCCAACAGGACACATTAAGCCCTTTAGTGTCATTTTTTTCCCTGAGTCTGCTGCAATGTTACCCTGAGAAGCCCTGGATTAATCTGATTTTTTGGAGCAGAGTGAAATCCTTGCTGCTTCTCCAGGCCTGTGTTTGCCCTGGTTGTGGTGTTGAGGCAGCAATGCCAAATAATCTCCTTTTTGCCTCGAAATCACTCAGTCCAAGGGCTGAGCAGCTTTCCACAGAGCACTCAGGACTTCAGGATTCTCCAGGCTGGGAAAGGGGTCGTGGGGGAAAGAGGGAATGTGATGGAGGGGTATAAAAAAATCAAGCTAAGGATAAAAATGGTGGGAAAAGATGATGAAGGATTGAGTGTTTCCCACCTCCCCCTGTGTCTGAGCTGGGGCAGGTGTGGAGTGAGGGAAGTCAGGTGGTGGCAGGTCCTGGGAAATGAAAGGAGATGGATCTTATGGATAAAGGAATTCAGCTGTGGAGATTGTGGGTACCACAAGTGGAAACGAATTGAAAAGGAATCAGACGAGGAAAACCCACTCAAATGTTAAATGCAGAGAGAGTTTGTCCTCAAATGTAGGAATTCGTGGTGCTGAAATGGAACTTCCATAAATTCCGGCTGGAATTCCTTGTTTTCTTTGCATGGGGTGGGACAACTTCTTTTCATGTGACTTTTACAGGTAAATACTGAGGAAAAGCACTTGTAAAAAACCGATAAAAGTAACTCAGGCAGCACCCTGAGTTCCTGTAGTGAGGACTGTGGCACCCACTGGAATATTCCCGTTGATCCCCAACTTCTGCATTGCCAGGGAGAGAGGGAAAGCTCCTGCCCCACGGGAGAGCAGCAATTTGAGATGCAGCAGGAAAGGGAAGATCATCTGTATCCTGTAACATCTCTTCCCTCCACAGTCTCCTGTCAAATTAGGATTTAAGTTGGTTTTTCAAGGTAATAAAGGTGTTTTTAGTAGTCTGTGTGGCTGCAATGCATTTTTGTTTAATAACTTCAGTAATAAAGTGATTTTTAACTTTAACAGGTGTTTTATTTGAGTGAATGATCTACACATCTCCAACAGTGCAAAACACTGAAATATTTCCGATTTTAATTGGGGCAGTTGGATTTTTATAATGACACATTCAAAGAGATTTTAAATAGGTTTCATTTGTAACCTTAACCCGTTTTTTTGTTCTTTATTTGAGGAGAAAACTTGTGCATTTATAACTATTTTATTTTAGAAGCAGCTCATAGAGTCAAAAAAGTGGGGCTTCCTGGTAATGCTTGTGCTGCCTTTGAGAAGATAAAGAAACTTATGCCTTTTTAACTATTTTATTTGACTTGTGTTTTTTTGAGTCAAAAAAAAAAAATGGGGCCTCCTGGTAACTTTTGTGCTGTATTTGAGAAGAAAACCTGTGCATTTATAAGTATTTTGTTTTGGAAGCAGTTTCTGTAGTCAGAACAGTGGTGGTGTTCGCACTTTATTCGAGAAGAGGAGAAAACTTCTGCATTTTTTATCTCTATTATTTGGGGTGCAGCTTTTAGAATCATAAAAATGGGGCTTCTTGGCAACGTTGGTGCTTTGTTTGAGGGGGAAACCTGTGCACTTGTAAGTATTTTGTCTGAGAAGCAGTTTTTTAGAGTGCAAAAAAGTGGGGCTCGCTGGTAATGCCATAAATTCCGAGCTGTCCTGCAGCGAGGCAGCACGATGCAAATACGACTTAATAAGATCACAAACTGAATTTCGGCGAAACAAGCGAGATTTACATTAAATTAGGAATTTTAAAACCGATTTAGTTTGTTTTACTGAGCATTTGCTTAATAACATTTCGCCTCCTCGCAATCTTTTTAAAGCCAATAATTCGCCCGCGAAGCGCCGGGCGCAGCCCGGGCGGAGAAATTGGAAGCAACAGCTCCCTCTCTGCATCCACACGGGCAGGGGAAGGAATATCTGAGCTCCACGGGATTTAATAAATCATCCCATTTCCTAATTTGATCATATTAGATGCTGATGTGGAAGGGAGCACGGCGAGTAGCAGCTCCTCATTAATATACATCAGGCTGGGGGAGGAGGGGGAGCAGGGGGTGCCGGTGCAGGGATGTCACAGCTCCCCTTCCCGACTTTCCTAAGTGGAACAGGTTGATGTGATCCCGGGTGTGATTTGTCACTGTCTCGCTAAAATGGTTTGGGTCGAGTTATGGAGTCCGGAGAGCTGGTGGCTGATAAATCAAACGGGGATTGAGTGGACAGGAGGCAGTGATTGATACCGTGACAGGATATGAGGAAAGGAATCTCCATCCGAGCACGCACGATATTGAATATGAGGAGGAAAATGGCCCTGGAGTATGGATATTATTCAAGGAAATGAGAATAATAATAATATCAGCTGGAAATTATCGCTGGCTGAAGATTAGGAGAGTTTCTTATTAGAATATTGTGCTTCTCTGGGATGGGGAAGCTCAGCCCTCGTGTAATTCCCGGGTGGATGGAGCTGGGTTCATTTTTTTGGAGTTTTTCACTGTGATTGTTCTGCAAGTTAATCATTGATATATATGTATAATCATATAGAAAATACTCTGCATCAGAACTCATAGCACAAATCTTCTGAGTCACCCAGCTTTAAATAGAATTAACCCCCAAATGTTACCCTGTATCCCTTGATTTCCTACAACCCTGTGATTACAGAGTATCCCACTACAATTACCTTTAAAAATGCAAGTTTGCTTTATTGTCTGCCAACTGTTTTTGGCTTTTTCCTTTGTGTTAGGCTCCAGACTGCTGCTCTGTAATACCTTCAATGCAGTTCAACTTAAAAACTGCCCCAAACCCACCAAGTACATCTACAGATAGTGAAGGAGAGGAAATTTTAGATGTAAAATAAGGTGCCTGTAGCCCTGCTGCCTTTGGATTGTTGCTGAAGCAGCTGTTTGATCAGTGTACAGGGTTTTTCTCCTGTGTGTGTGTGTGGATACACATTTACATCCCATTTTTTTACCATTCTTCCAGCCTAATTAATTTAATATTGAAATGTGTGCAGTTATTGCAGTCCAGGGACAGGGACCTCCTCCTTTGGGGTGGCTTTGGGGTAGACTCGGTTTGGGGCTGGAGAAGCAGCTTGTGGAGTGAAGCTGCCACTACCCAGCAATGTAAACTAGAATTAACTGAGGTTCAGCCCTCACAGCTTGGCAGAATTCTTTGTGTTTAGCAGTTATAATTTGTACTATTTAAAAACAGGGTCCTCAAGTGCAATGGGAAAGGGGCCATTAAATAAATCATAGGAGAACCCCGCTGACTTCTCCTTTGGTCTTTGAAAATTTCCTTTTTTGAAATCTTCCTGTCCACTGCTGTTGTATTTTAGTGAAGGGTCAGTATCACACAATGTAATGTTAAGACTTTTTAAAGATATGAGCACTGGCTGCTTTTGTATTTGTGTTACTTGAAGTGGGTCTCTCTTCAGTTAATCTCTCTTTTCTCCATACATCACATTATTTTAGTGGGGTAGTAATGTGTCAGAGTCTTTCCAAATTAAAACTTGGCTTATCAGCTGATGAAAACTGTTGGATCAAGACATAATCTGTGCTAAGTTGTATTGAAAATACAAGCTTTACTTACAGGCTGTGATGGAATGGCTCAGTGTAGTTGTGTAAAATTGGAAGACTGAATTTCAGACTGATGCAGATGTCTGGATTAAAGTCGATTAAAACTGATTAAAGCTGTTCCAGGTAAGAGTAGAGGTCCAGTAAGTGTTAGCACAGTGATGTTCCAGGAGAAGGGAAGGCTGAGGGAACAGAGGGAAGGTTTTCTGGACTGACCATCCCACAGCCATCACACAGGGTGAGTTGGTTTGTCTGGTGGGGAGGAGATGGAAGGGAAATCTGAGGGACAGCAGCAGGACAGGGACTGGGACAAACACGGCCCTTTCTCTGCTGGAAGAGACAAGAACTAACCAGACAACTGCAAAGAACAAGGTTGGGCACATACAGACAGTGTTAAAGAGCTCTGAATCTAAAAAAAAATACTTTGAAAATAACTCTTTTGGAAATGGATCCAGGAATTTTCCAAGGAGAAGCAGACAGGAGTCCAATCAGAAATCAATCAATGCTGTTTATTCAGCATAATGCTTTGGAAATTCCAAGCCATTCCTTGCTTCTAGGATTGCTTTTTTGTTTTGCCTGGTTGTACCTACTGGAGCTACTGTTCCTTTTGAGTATTGATCTGCTCCTTAGGAGATTTTTTCTCCTGTCCTTGCTGCAGAAATTACACATTCATGTACAACCAGCTGTATAGACCCAGTACATGATTATAAGGAATCAGGGTAAATGTTACATATTTGTCCCTCTTACTGGTGGGAAAGTTTGAAGCCTCTGGTCCATTAGAACATGTATTTAATTTATATTAGTATATATTTAATGAAGATATTGTAGCATTTCTTCCACGAAACTTCAAGTAAAGTGAAATGCAGATTGCTGAGTTTGCTCCCGTGATCTTTAGTTTGTCTGTGGTTGGCAACATCAAACCACGTTTATTTTCCCCCAGTGTGTCAAAACCTGCAGTTCTGTTTGGGCTCCTGTTGAGTTCCTGTATCACCAGTGGTCTCCACAAGTCCAGTTTTCAGGTGCAGTAGTTGAGTTTTCCCAAGCAGAACCGAGCAGTTTGTGTGTGTGGCTGTCCCGGGAAGCCGTGGAGGTGAAGCACTGGAGATGTCCCGGAGCACCAACCCCCCCCACGAGCACATTCCCAGCCCTAATTGACCACTTGGGGAAATTAAACTTGCCCAGGCAGTGCCGAGGGCCCTGCAGTTGCCAGTGAGGGCACAGAGCTGCCAGTGACGGGGCTTTGGTGCCTTTCACTGGGATGAGACAAAGCCCAGCCCTAAAAAAGCCCTGAATGCGTCAGTGCAGTTCATTTAGGCTGAGCTGGAGCCCAGTTACACAGAACCCGGGACTCTGAGCAGTCCAGGTGTGCTGGACACAGAAGGTGTTGGGAGTAGAGCTGCTCGTTTTTGTAAACCCTTTCATTTCTCCCCTTTGGAAAAGGTGGGGTGTGCAGGTTGGTTTATTTTAATGCTTCACTTTTGTGTTTGGGGAAGGCACTCACGAATATGATCCCTTAGTGGAGGGTTGGCTGTGATTTCAACATCTCTCCATTCTGAACCATCATGTATTTTAACTTTAATTTTTTTAATGCTCCCAAAGCTCTGGCCATGAAATAGAATCTAGTTTGTTGCTGCAGAGCTCGTGTTTCTGGAGCAGCTCTGCAAACCAACGTAGAGCAGATGTCTTAGGATGCTTTGGGAGTCTCAGACCTTCACTCTCTGCTGGGTAAATGGTTGCTCTTTCCCAGAGATGGTTTCTAGGAGTGAAAGAGGGAAATCAGAGTGAAGTGAAGGAGTTAAATAAAAATATGAGCATCAATTTATTGATATTATTGATATGATACTAATATATAAACTATATTATAATATAATTATTATATTATTATATTATAGTTTACTATATTATTATATTATAGTTTATTATTATATTATAATAATATAGTTTATAATATAGTTTATAAACTATATTATAATTTATATAGTTTATAAACTATATTATAAACTATAGTTTATAAACTATATTATAATTTATATAGTTTATAAACAATATTTTTAAACTATAGCTTATAAACTATATCAATTAATATATAATATATAATTAATTATATAAACTATATAAATTATCATTTATAAGCTATATAATAATATAGTTTATGTATTAAGTGTATTAAAATATCTATGATAATGCATTATGTATAATGCATAATATGAACACACAACTAATATATCAATATTATTAATACAGTTATCACATAGCTACTATTTACTTATGTATATATTATTATATTTATATTATTATCAGTATTATTGATATATCAAAATAATAGAACTTAGGAGTAAATATTTACTGTTTCCTCTATTCCCATCTTACATTCTTTTTTATTCTAATAAGGCAGTACCAGTTCAAGATGTTGGCAAAAACCCTGTGTTTTCTGCCAAAAAAGTAGTTTATGGTATTTTTTTTTCTGGGGGACTCATCAGAATGTAAAGAACCCAAGCAAGAGAAACAGTTGTCCTGTGAAAGAAGGAGCTGTCAATCCCATGTATTCCAGGAATTTTGGTGGATGTAGTGAAGAAAAAGAGTGGGTTTAGGTGGGATATGGGGAAGAAATTCCTGCCTGTGAGGGGCTGGAATGGATTTCCCGGGAAGCTGTGGCTGCCCCATCCCTGGAAGTGTCCCAGGCCAGGTTGGAGCAACCTGGGCTGGTGGAAGATGTCCCAGTTTCCAGGGGAAGGCACTGAGGCTCCCAAAAATCCAAGAGCCAGAACATGTAGAGCTGATAAGGCTTCATCTGGTCCTAATCCAGGTTTATTGGCATCAAACTTTGGCAAAGCTGCACTTGACTTCAGTGGTTCCAGATTTTACTGAGGTGTGATGTTACAGGAAAAAAAGGTTACCAAAAAAAATGGGGATAATTTCAGGCACATGCAGAGTTTTTGTCCTTTTGCTGTTAAAATAGGGTTTGAGGAACTATCTGAGCAAAAAAAAAATTGATATTAAGTATGTGATCACATTAGGAAGAATGTGAGAACTTGTATTTGTTTGCTCGTTATATAACTGGAGAGAGATTTATTTAAATTTAATGTACATGTAAATTAAAATCTAGGAGATGGGAATTTAACATCTCTACCGTAATTGTAAGCATAACTCAAATATTTTGGTGGCATTCTTGTAGATTTTTTTTTTAATACAGAATTTTTAAGTTTTGTGCAAATATTTATATGCAAGGCTGCAAAATCCTGTGAAACATGCTTTCAATCTGGAGTTGATTATCCATAAATATTCTTTTAGGAGAGTCTCCAGTTGAGCTTTCATTGGATCATATCATTTCCTAGTAATGCGAAGTGAAAATCTCTCAATGAATTGAAAGGTTTGGATTATGCTCAGCTCAAATGATGATTTAAATTTTTGTTGTAATCCTGTACTGTGGATTTATATCCTGGAAGTGAAGGCAAGGGCAGTGGTACGGTTTTATTATTTTAAATTATTCATATACTCTTAGGTACCTATTTTTCTTCTCTAGTTTTTGCTTCTCCTCCGTGAAAACATGCAGGGATGAGCTGAATTGTGATAGAATTCAAATTAATCTGTGGCACAGCACTGCAAATCTGTTCCCAGCCCATATCAAAAAGATTTGCTAAAAGTTTGCCTGTTAAAGCTCTGAGCTTCTTGATTGGAGAACGGGGAAAAAAAACCAAGCAACCCCTTTTCCCATTTTTCTCCCGTATAGTCCTCTTGAAGTTCCTCCAAATTAGATTTTAAATGCCAATTAGGAGGTTGAATATACTAAAATAAAAGCAAATACAACCAAAATGGCCTCACCTTATGGCTAGTTAGGCTTTCCTCTCTCAAAAGCGGAACCTTTGCTCTGAGCGTGGCTTTGAGAAAGAGATTCAGCCTAATGAACACATTAATTAGAGCCATAACTATTTATAAGATAATTAGAAACGAAGCCCGGTAAACTGGGCTTTTCCTGCAATTAATGGAGGATTAATTACTGGAGGTAATGAAGTGGATTTTTTTTTTTTCAGATGCAGGGAGGTGAAGCTCGGAGATGCGCGAGGGGCTTTGTGAGAGTGGCATAATTATCGCGGGGCCCGGCTGAGAGCGCTTAATCAGCGGCGCCGCATCGTTATGGATGCACTTAAAAAGCCTCCCCACCAAAATCACCGCCTAATTATTTCTAATTGGCAGGAGCCTGTGTAGTCATTGAGCTGTTTGTAGCCATTTTAAGGTTCATTTAACTATCCTCGGGGCCATGTGATGGATGGAGGGGTAGGGGGGGAAGAAAAGCTGCAGCTCCGCGCCGGCCTTGGCTGGCGCCGCTAATCAGTTGTGGTGGGCTCGGGTTTGAAACGTGTTTGCTCGCTCAGAGGTCGAAACCCGAAGTAGTCCGAGCGAAGTTTGGCTTTTTGAAGCCACTTGACTGCATTCATTAGCAATTAGTAAAATAATTGTGTCTGCCGCTATGTTTGGATTTCCGCGCTCCGCGCGGCTCTTTCATCGCCGGCCCTTCTCGTGGCACGTTAGCTTCCCTGGAAAGCAAATATCCTTCCAGCAGACCCTTTTAGCAGCTTCAGTGCAGTGGCATATGTTCAGATCCGCTCCTTTCTTCGCTCATTTGTTCCCCTAAACAGCGCCCAGCGTTTCGACACGAGCGTCTCGTCCGCTCGCGATCGATTCCCTGGGGGAAGTTCCTACCCAAGGACAGCATTTCGGGGCTTTTAAGGGTGTCTCCCAGGACTTAGTCATGAAGCATTGTTTCCCAGAGTGTGGCAGTGAGGGGCATGTATTTCCAAGATGCTGACAGCTCTGGATGTCCAAGGAAGCTGCGTAAGAATCCCGACTGTGTAAAAACTCCTCCGTGGGTTGGGGCGGCACCACCGTCGATAATTCCATCAGAAATGTTGTGCCCATCGTTCCAGAATGCCCCCTTTTGGAGATGCCGTAATTAGGCTGGAGTTGCTTTACCTGCTGATGTCAGATTTAACGTGACATCCCATTAGGGAAGTGTCTGGGAAAGTTCTCCGGGAGCGCCTCGGCCTGGTGGGCGTAATCAGGACCATGTGGGGGGGGTTGTGAGCCTACACGAGCCACTCACACAGCTCCAGAGGACACTGCTGAGCAAATTGGAGGCTAATAAAATGCAGGCCAGCCTTGCCATTTTGGCCACAAAAAAAAAAATGTGGTTCTGGTCATTTAATATTAATACAGAACCCCATCAGTTGTTCTTTAAACTTAGGGTTAAAGTGGGAGGTTGGTTGAGAAAACTCAGTAAAAACCGACCAAAATGTCATTTATTTGTGAAATGTTAGTCCAAGTAAGAGATATTAGTCCAAATAAGATGAATGGCAATATCCTGATTGCCTGTGGTTAATCAGCCCACCCTCAGGTTAAATCATAACAGGAAAGTGCCAGCCAGGGCTCTTTGTGCTCTTGGCAGTGTCAGGGAGGATCCAAAAGGGATCTTTGGAGTTGGATTAAGTAGCAGGAACCAACAGGTGTGAAGAAGAAAGTAAGTTGGAGAGACATGGAAAATACACACCGGTAAACCAAGTGTCTCTTTATGTTTTAAACAACAAAAAAAACCAAAGGTTGGAAGAAAATTCCATGAGAATCTTTGTTAAACAAAGGCATAGATGTGTAAAAATCACATTATAATAGGTCTTTTTACCCGTTTAAATTGGGACTAACACCAGTTAGTTTGTGCTCAGCATCATCAGTTGATCACAATGGTCATAAGGGGTAATAATCAAGTCGTTTTGTAGCTTTTAATTTTTAAGCAATCCGAATTTTCTTGTTTCTTGTTCTGGTATGTTTTATTTTACAGTATTTTATGTAACAATTACAGGTTCTATAATGAAAATACTTTCAGGTTTTTTTGGAATACTAAGTGAAATGTTCAGAGTTTTCTTCCCTCCCCTTCCTTGGAGTTTTTAATTAGGCATTAGAGTTGAGGTTTGGGAAGGACAGAGCAGGGTTAGAGGTGATAACTCCCAGTAAAGCAGATTTTGGGGCTGATAAACCTGGCAGCTCCATATTCCTCATCAGTCTTGGGGAATGGAGCTGTTCAATATTCATTCAGGAGAATATTAAAACCAGAGCAGGCTTCCCTCTGCCTGCCTTGTGTTTGGAAAATACAGAATATTACAGCAAGATGCATCTAACCTGCATGTAAATTAGAAAATTATCGTTGCATTTACAGAATGTGCACTGGCAAATAGGAGAACACCCAAACTGTTTATGATGTGTCCTCAAAAGGTTTTGAGTGTGTGGGGTGATAGTTTTGTGCTTTTTAAAGCCTTTTTATGACTGAATTTTCAGAGCCTTGATCCTTTAGTCAAGTTACAGCAACAGTCATGAAAAATGTTCAGTTTGTTTTGGTTTTAGTTTGGGAAAACAAGGTGAGATCCTAAAAGTCTTTCTGTGTTCTTCAGAAAACTACCGTGGTGAAAATTGTGAGTGGAACTCCTCAAACTTTTCACATCTCACAGCATTTACACCTAAATGTTTGGTTATCACCGAATTAATGAACAAAAATGCCACTTTTCTTAATTGTGAACAGGGGAATGGTTTGATTTGTTGTCAGTCAGGTGAAAGCAGCTCTTCATCCAAGTGTCATTTTAGGTCATGGTGTGAATCAAGCCTGTCCCAATGTCCCAGTCTTCTAAATTAGGTGTTTATTTCTAAGGACAAGCAATGCCTTAATCTTGTCTGTAAGCAGGGTTTTTGCCTTTCAAATGGTGCTGGGACCTGCAGAATGAGAAATATTTGTATTTTTTCCCCTGTTGTTTCAGCTTTGGGGCCGTGCTGGGGGTACCTCCCTGTCTGAGTGCCTCATGCAGACCCTGATGGTGCTGTCCTGCTCTAGGTTGGCTTTTTGGGGGTATTTTGTTAAACATTTTTGAACATCTGTGTAGGTGATTCCCTTCAGTCTAATCTCAGTTTGTGGATGCAAGGATATCACAGTGTCCTTAAGCTCAAACCATCACCAGGGCCTCAATCTGGGAGGTTTTACCACCCCAAACCCTCAAATCCTGGGCTTGTCCCAGGCAGGCAGAGGAGCAGCATTTTCCTGTCGCTGATTTGAACCGAGGCACGAGGGAAGTGGAACTTTCCAACCTCCAAAATCCCTCCTTTCTGCCCCTTAATGTCTCACCACAATATCAGAGGTGTTGTCAAATTTACAGCAAATAATGACCTGGGCAGGGATTCCATCTGGAAAAGGGATCTGACCCTTTCTCAGGGCTCTGGGACACATCCAGATCCTCCTGCCATGGCACATGCAGAGCCACCAGAAAGGAATATTCAGTGTATTTATTTACAGTCCTCAAAGTGAGCTGGACCTTTGTTTTTCCAGATAGCTTCCAGCTGAATCAAGGGTGGAGTAACTACACATGTGTGTATGAATGCATTACAAAGTCTGATGGATTCATTTGCTAATAGAATTTGTTACTTTATTCCCTTGTGAAGAATTCAAGTTTTCCCCCCTCCCTTTTTTTTTTTTTTTTAAGGACGTAAAAAAAGATGTAAAATATCTTTCCTACAGGATTATACAGTTTAAAATTTCCTACAGCCCATATTTTTTCTGGTTGCTTTTCCTTCAACCTAAGCAGTGGCAGTTCTGGAATTTGATGAGGAGAAGGAATTTTCTTGGTGGCATCTTTGTGTGGCAGATCAACAACTGTTGTGCTTTTGCCTCGTGGTCAAGTAGGTTCAAAACTCTTGGATTAGCAGGAGACAAGTTGGATATTCCCAGCTGATTTGAGCTTTGTTTTGTTATCAGATTATTGGAATGTATTTACTTCTCTGATTAACCTGAAGTTTATATCTAATATACCTGCAAGTGGATATTGAATATATTTATGGAAGTGTATGTGATTTTTATGCCCTTGAATTCTAGAACTTCCAGACTGCTTTGAATGAAAAAAGACAGGGAATCAGAAATTCATGCCATGTGAAACCAGGTGTGTTCTGAAAGCGATGGTCCTGATTTGGGGGGAAACCTTAGCCAAGAGGGGCAATTTGAGCCTTCACACAGATCAACAAGGGAAGTGAAAAATGTTTCCCTCAAAAAAGGGGAGGCTGAAGATGCTCAGGTCCTTTGGATCAGTTGTATCCAGGGCAGCTGGGGACCTCTGTGTAAGTTAAATCATGGAATCCTGGAATGCTTTGGGTTGGAAGGGACCTTAAAGCCAACTTGTGCCAACTTTCCAGTAACTGTTGCTTTTCCCACTTCCATCTCCCGGGGGTTTGGTCTCCTCCCATGTTTGGTTATGGAATGAATAGAGTTTAGAGGTGCAGAATTGTTTGTTGCCAGGCTGAGGTGGGGTCTGTGTCTGGCCAGTCCATTTTCTCAGCTCTGCAAAGAGGGCTCTTGGCTGTCCCTGGGATTGTTTTTATTTCATCCTGCCCTTTCCCTGGCACTGGGGATGATATTTTTAAAAATCTTAAATATCCCCTTAGTCTGAAATATGTTTTTTCACTTACCAACTGTCCAAACTGCTGGATTGGAACAACTTTTTTCCTCTTAGCACCAGTTTCATTTCAGGCTTCAGCTCTGACTCTGCTGCTGCCTCGTTTTGTTTTCATCTCCTTATATTTAACAATAAATAAAAACCCTCCATATTATCTATATTTAACTCCCTCAACTACATGCATTTTAGAATTGCAGACTAATAATGACCTGACATGTTTTATAGATGTACCATATTCCCATTAAATATATATATAGTGTTAATAATTTATCTGCCCTGAACGACTGCAATTGATACTTGAAATTATTTTACCTTTCCAATAACTTGTACATGATTTTTTTTTTTTTTTTCCCTGATGGTGAAGTTGAGTTAAACAAGAAACTTTGTCTTAATGTGCTTTGAAAGAGAACATGGCATTTTTCCTGCAGTTCCTCGTGTGTTTGCACTCTGTCTTTATTACCAAGGTGATTGTCCAGGTTTGATGCAGAGCAGTTGGGTCTCGTTGTTGTGGCCCAGACTTTGGATTTATGGCTCAAGTATTAATTTGTTGGGTTTGTTGGTGGCTATTGAGCCAATAATAATCTAATTAGAATTGTGGCAGGTGAGAGACACGTAGAAGAATTCCAGGGGAGGACTTGACATGTTGGGACTGTTCATTGGAGTGGGGGTTGCTGTTCACCAACAAAATAGATTGTTTTTCCATAAATTGTCCTTCAGTGGAAGAGCTCAAAGAGAAGGAAACAAGCACTGTCTTGGTTTTGGGCTCTAACTCCTCTTTCCTTTCAAAAAATCCTCTCAATGACTCTTTTCCAGTTGCAGGGTTTTGCACAGATTAGATTGGCCCTCTCAGATACAGTTCAGAGCTTTAGTGCACCATAATTGGGGAAATACTAAACGCCACTGACCTCATTTCCTTCAGAACAATGAAAATTAATAGTTGCACGTTTTATTAGGCTGATATTCCAGATGTAGTGTACATTTAATTAAGTGTAGTTTCCTTTTGCTTGTGGTATGTGTCTCTGCTTTCTGTCGCAAATTCTTTCTAGTTTTACAGTTTTCCACATGTTTTCTTTCACCATTTATGATTTTTTTCAAAGCAGAGCTGGGAGGATTTAAATCACTTTAGCGTGCAGCAAAACAGTTCCCATTCAAACAATAAACGCCATTTTAAAAAGCCTTTAGATCTCCTGGCACTTCATAAATATAGATGTATAAAAACATTATGCAGTTGTAGTGCCCACCTGCTAATTAAATGCAGATTTCCTCAAACTTGTTTTAAAATCCGCTTATTTGTTTCAACTCCGTCTCGGCTCAGGGTACATATGGCCCTTGTGAAACTAATTATGCTTATGGAGCAGCTGGGAAATTTTAGTGCAACTAATTTTATCCAATATTTTACATTTTAATTGATTACCTGTGAAGAAATTAGCAAATTAACACTTATTGTGCAGTAACTGAACGGGCTTTTTATGGAGACTTTCAGCTTTTACAAGCGGCCCCAAGTGTTGATGGAATAAAGCCCTTTCTGTAGGGCTGGAGACGGGGAAGGGATCGGTGGGGCCTTGATTATCTGGGGTGAGAATTTGGGGATCCTGAGTGATGCCAAGCATCTGCGTGTTCTGCAACTTGGACATGAAAAGCAGGCTGGAAAGTAATGGCTTTTCACAGAATTTTGGGAACATATGGGCTTATCTGGATCTAAGAGCTCTTTGAAGATCTTTGAACTTGACTAAATGACTTAACCTTTGGCTTGGTGGGTGGGTGTTGGTGGGTGTCACTTTGGGGGAAGGGGGGGGTCCCTGCTGCAAATTTACTCTCCAGCTTCATTTTTCTTCCTTTTCTCCAGTAGTTCTATAATTTGAACGTTTTGGGACTTGCTGTAATAGGACTAATCGTGATTCTTGTTATTTTTCAACAGTAATAAAATAGGAAATCTTTCTTCTCTGTCAGATCTGTGGACTTTTGTTCTTGTTTAGTGATGAATTAGTGACACAGATGACTCTTTGTAGCTCCATTTGATCGAGTTTTATCTTTATTTCCTGTCCTGTAGATCTTGCAAGATACTTTAATAGGAATTAAAGGGGGCTTAGAGAAGGGGGGAGAGGGATTTCACAAGGGCATGGAGGGACAGGACAAGGGGAGGATGGGCTGGAGCTGAAGGAGAGGAGGGTTGGATGGGATATTGGGAAGGAATTCCTGGCTGGGAGGGTGGGCAGGCCCTGGCACAGGTTGCCCAGAGAAGCTGTGGCTGCCCCAGCCCTGGAAGTGTCCAAGGCCAGGTGGGAAAGAACCTCAAAGCCCATCCAGTGCCACCCCTGCCACGGGCAGGGACACCTCCCACTGTCCCAGGTTGCTCCAAGCTCCGTCCAGCCTGGCCTTGGACACTGTCAGGGATGGGGCAAAGAACTTTGTACAGTGATGGAAACCCCATGAAAACTCAGCCTAGGGGGAGCCTGTGGAGCAGAACTCCCCATTTTTGAGCAGATCCTCACTCATGTCCCACTGGTAGTCACATACCTTCCTCCCCCCTGTCCCTGGGACGGGGAACACAAACTGTGTCAGGGGTTTCCTCTTAAGTGTAAAACCCAAAGGGTAAACAGAGGTTTGGGCTCTGAGATAATGAACTTTATGGGCTGAAGGGTTGCCCATGAAACAACAGTGGCAGCTTCTGGAAAGAAAGCTGTTCATGGGTTTGTCAGCGCTCCTCTAAGGACATCACCACAAATTGGATGCAGTAACTCTACTTTTGATTTTTCAAAGCTGTTTTCTCTGTATAAATGTCACCTGCCACTAGTTCTGCTTAGACATGGGGACAAACAGGAGTCTGGGATTGGAGCATCCAGCTAATCTGAGCTGAATTTGGTGTTGTCTGCACCTCCAAAAGGAATATGTGAAATCAAGTTCAGATTTGAGCTGAGAAATTCTCTAGCAATAAATATTTTAGATTCCTCAGTTATTCCTGCTTGAATGGGAATGGTGAATTTGGGGCAGTGCTCTGTACATCTGTGCTGCCTCATCACGACGAAGCACCACCTTTGTGCCAACCAAAAATCAGATTTAACGTCCAGAATAATTTCTTAGGGTCAAAAATTCCTCCACCTGAGGGGCTGAGAAGGAGTGGATAAATGTGCGATGGCATCCTAAAAAAAACCCTTTTTGGGACAGAAAATATTTTCTCTGGTTTAATAACACGCCATCCAGTGGTAATTTGATCTGCTGGACGAGTGTTAATAGTGGGACCGATAATTGGGGATGTGGTGCTGCAAGGTGGCAGCTGCTGAGGGAAACCTGAGCCCAGGGTTGACCTCTGGGCCCGGGGCTGGAAAGCTCCTGGCAGGAACAGGGACATCAACCCCCATGTGCTGGACAAATTCCAGGCTCAGGAACAACATTCTGCCCCAGTGTAATTTACGGCTTCATCTGGAGGTAGAATTTGCTTTTGCTCAGCCTGTTGTTGAGTTTTATTAAGCAGTTGTTGCTTTTGAACCGGAGTGGTTCTTGCCTGTGATTTGGCTTTTAAAGGCCTGGGGAGTTTTGCATTCCAAGAGGTGCAAAAGACTTTTTTTTTTTTAATGCTGTTTTAAAAATTGTCCTTCCCCCCAAGTCCTCTCGTTTGTCCACGAGGTGCCATCAGAACTTCTGTAGAATTGTGGAATCCCAGCATGGTTTGGGTTGGAAGGCCCTTGAAGCCCATCCAGTGCCACCCCCTGCCATGGGCAGGGACACCTCCCATTGACCAGGTCGTTCAGATGTTCATTGGAATAAAAAAATAACACAAACTCCACTGGCTGCTTTCCCAAATCCTCCTTTCCTACTCCTGCAGCATGGAAAAGGAGTATTGATCCATGATAAATTATTCAATAAAATTGAGAAACTCTTTCCAAAAGAAATTCAGGAATAATGAGGAGGCTTTTTTGGATACCTCTAGAAACAATCCTAATACTACTTGATCTTTTTTTTCAATGAAGTTTGTCAGGAACAACATAAACTTATCCCAGAGGAACGAATAACAAGCATGGTTGAGAATGGAGTGTCCTGTGTCCACGTAGGAACTCAGCTGAGTAACCAAAGTTACAAGGAGTAGTAACCAAACCCCAAAGAGATGCACAAACCCCTGCCCCTGGGGGCAGTTTCTTGCATTATTTGGCCTCCAGAGTTGGGATATTTGTATTTTCTAAGTTGACCAAGTCCAGCCATCAGGAGGTTGGTTTGGACACCTCACTTCAGGTTTTTCTGGGTCCTGTTGGAATAAAACAGCGATAATGGTTTTCATATGTAAATGCACAGTAGTAGCTGTTAATTATTTATTTTCCAAGCTGAATTGATCAGAACTCAAGAATTTAAAATCAAATGTTCAAGGAAAAATTTCTTTCATTTTCTTCCCGAATAGCTCCACGATTAATTTGTTGATGGATGAATCCTACACAGTGTGGTTTAAGTTATTTTACGTATTTCTATATATAATATATATAAAATATATATTATAATATATAACATAAAATAGATAATATATATAATAGATAATATACATAATAGATAATATAAATATATATAATAGATAATATAAACTATATAATATATGATATATAATATGATATATCATATAATATACTATGTGATATATAATATATATGATATATAATATATGTTATATAATACATATAATTATATACAATATATAATATAATGTAATATATATGATAGGTAATTTAAAATATATATTATATATGATATATAATTATATACAATATATAATATATGAATATATTTATAATATATACAATAAAAATATAATAATATTTGTTATTCTTCCTTCAAAGTGGAAGGAGGATAAATTACTTTAGATAAGCTGACAGTTTCAAAGTATGAAATGACTGAATGTTTTACATGATGAGTGTGCTGTGTTTATTAACTGCGATGTATCGCCGTGGGACGATGATCCCATGCGGTGTGGGTGGGTGAGATGACGATGTGAGGTGCAGTGGCGGTGCCAGGGGTGATGGCTGAGCTGTGACGCTGTGGGTTTGCTGCAGGTCCAGGTCCAGGGGTGCCCAGCGCTCCTACAGCCGCAGCAGCGAGAGGTCCGGCCACAGGAGGACCCGCAGCGGCTCCCGGGACAGGGAGCGGCGCAAGGGCCGGGACAAGGACAAGGACAAAGCCAAGGACAAGGGCAAAGGGAAGGACAAGGACGTTTCTGGCCCCAAGGCTGGGTAAGTGAAGCGACGAGTGACGGAACGGTAACAACAACCAGGCAGTGGTTCAGTGTCCCTTCACTGCTGGAATCATTCTCCTTTGCAGGATGGGTTTTTTTATAGACTAGGTGGAAATTCTTCAAAATGTTTGGATGGGGGGATTCTTAGGATTTTAAAATGATGGGAATGTGACAATATTTCCCACTAAAGGGTGGTTTAATTTACAGTTCTTTCCCCACAGTGTGAGGGTGGGCAGGCCCTGGCACAGCTTGCCCAGAGAAGATGTGGCTGTCCCAGCCCTGGGAGTCTCCAAGGCCAGGTTGGATGGGGCTTGGAGCCACCTGGGCTGCTGGAAAATGTCCCTGCCCGTGGCAGGGGAGTGGAATTGGATGATCCTTAAGGTCCTTCCAATCCAAAGCAATCTGGGATTTGGAGTATGAGAGGTTTTCTGGGCTCTGTGTAGAAGCTCATCTCAAATCCCACTGGAGTACCAGCAGTGCTCCCTGAGGATCCTGCTGGGCTGTAGGTCCTTTTTATATCAAGGATCAATAGGAGGGAGCTGCAGGAGGAACACAATGCCCAGATAATATTTTTTTAGGCAAGCAATTAATCTTTATGTTTTGATAACTTACAGAATTGCTCCTGCTAAATTTGAAAACCAACTGCCTGGTCTGGGTCGTTCCCAGGGGAGTTGGGACAAAGGGTACAAATTGATATAGAAACACTTTGTGCCCTCAGTCCTTTCCCTCTGAGCTCAGGGGCTGACTTTGGGCAAGGATTCTGCCTTGGAGCACGATCAGACTGCAGAGTGAACCATACCTGGCTGGTGCTGATGAAATCTGTGCTTCCTAAACTTTTCTGAGGGGTCCAACATGTTTCCCAGTTTAATCAAAGAGTGATCAAAGTGTGTCTGTGCCCAGGGTAGGGATCTGAGCAGCTTTGCCCCTTTATTTGTTATGTGTGTTTTGGAAGATTGAGGCTTTGTCAGCACCACTTCAGTGTTTGGGAAAGGCTTTGCAAAGCCACATATTTTGAATACAGAGGAGACAAATCCCTTTGATGGGGTTGTTATTTGAAATTTGTCTATGGAATATTCTGTTGTTGACCCCAGTGAGAGAGAATCAACTGTAGGAACAAAGAGAGTTTCTCTTTGCTTGGTTTGTGCTCCAGGAAAATGAGGCCAGGTGAGATGTTTTCCAGTTGTGTTTTTGTCAGAGGCTTCCTCAGGCCTCCCAAGCTCTCCTTGTCCTTCCCCTGCATCATTTATTTTACATATTTAGTTTCTTTTTGGGTGAAAAGTGTGCAAAAGAAAAGATCTCCTTGGCCAGGTAAACTCTCCTGTCCTTGGGTTATGGATGTAGAGGGAGGAGGGTGGTGGAACACAAACTGAGGGGACTTCTTGCCTGTGTGGTCTGTTGGCTCCTGGAACTTCCCCTTGGTCCCCTGCAGCAGTAGGGAGGTTCCAGGGTTGAGTTGGACCCAGTTTGAACAGGAAAAAACAAGTATTTTATTTTTCCTCCACAGCCTATTCTGCTGTGACCAACACAGGGATGGTGCTGGTTTTCCAGATTGTCATTCCTGGTTTTTTTCTGCAGTCTGAGGAAGAAAATCTAGAGATACAAAATTCCTGTCAGGTGCAGGTTTGGATGTGAAATACTGGGAGGAATCAGTTGGGAGATGTCTGTCCATGTGAATGAATTTCTAGGTCCAGGGTCTAAATCACCAGTGAAAGTGTCATCACTCTGCAGAGCCCTTCCAGAACCTCCAACCTCAGGAATCTGCAGAGGAAACAATCCTCTGACCTCTGTGTTTGGAGTAGATCCTTCCTCAAAGGCACGTCAAGGACCTGGTCTAGTTTTCAGTTTAAATTTATAGCTGTTTGGAATGTATTTATTCAAAATAGCCACTTTAAAGCCATAATGAAGATCATCCCAGAGCCAGATTGTGAGAAGATGGAACATAAATTCTCAGGTGCTGCTTGACTTTATAGTTTAACTTTGCATAAAAGAAGGTATTTCAGTTTGGCAGTGCTGCAGGTTATCTGAGAGTTGTTGTATATTTGGGACTTTACTGTCCCTCTGAAGTGGAGAATCAGACTGCAGTTTTTTAATTAAGGAGCAAATGGTTTTATTTGTTTGTGGCTCATATAAACCCGTGATGGTCTTTTCTGTGCGTGGCTTGGTGTGTGTTTGTAGATGTGAGGGGGAAAGACTTGTGTTTGGTTTTTAATTTGGGCTGGCTTTAGGTTCTTTCAAGGTAGATCTTGTCTTCACAGGAAACATCTCCAGAGAGATTTGAAGACTAAAAAAGGAAAATTACTTAAAAAAAAAAAAAGGTGTCCTGGTTGTTGTCCTTTGGCATTCTCCATTTCAGGGATGATTCTTCACCCACGAGCGCTGAACTTCTGGTCTGGTGGAGATGTCTCAGCAGTTCTGTGGAGATGGGGCTGTGTTACTGCTCTCCTCTCCCAGCCTGAAGTGGTTTCTGGGATGTGCTGTTTGTGCAGCCCTTATGGAGGGAGGTGGTTGGGGAGCTCGTTGGCAGCATCTGACGGTGCCTGGGCAGCAAACCTGGTGGGAAGAGCAGCCTGTCAGGCTTTGAGAGAGAGCTTTGTGCCCACTTAAAATCTAAAGCAGCACAACCTGGGAAAGGTGCCTGAACACAGAATTGATCCACCTTTCAGATGATTGGGCTTATTTCATTTCCAGGGAAGACTCTTTGCCCAGGAAAGCTGCTGACAAGCAGGTAGCAAGAACTGTTCTCAATTAGTCCTCATTCAGCTCCTGCAGTGCTGCTTTTTTTTTTTTCCCTTCCATTTTGCAAAGTCATCCCAACTGTGACCAGTTTGCTTTGGTTTCCTCTCATCCTGGATGTTCAGCCCGTGTTCCCCCTCTTGGTGTGTGCTTTGTATTGCAGTGCCTGGCAGAGAGAGCCTTATTACCTGCCAGGCTATAAAAAAAGGATCAATATGTGATGTGGCTCTTTCCTCAACAACTGCTGTCAGCATGTCTGAAGTGAAAGCACTCCTTGGCCTCCCAGCCTTTCCTGTTCCCCCAGCCAGGTCTCAAATGCTCTCTCTGTGCCTGTGATATCAGTGCTGGTCTCTGGTGGTGCCCTGTGGCTGCAGGGGGATGCTGTGCCTGTTATTGCTCTGCACCACTGTTACACACACATTTTGTAAGTGGTGCCCCTGCTCTGTCCCTGGCACACACACAGGGGGGACTTTCCTCTTCTCAGGCAAGTTTCACAAGTTAATCAGGTTGTTGCCACACCTCTGTAATTTTTACAGGGCTCTTTGTATTTCCTGATACGTCATGAGGTGTTATAAATGGAGTTGATAAAATAAGGACCAATACACATTTTGTGATGAATCATCATCATTGTCTCTGCAAAACTTTCTGATGTATAATCGACATTGGTGTCTGTTTTTTACCAATAACTTCTAGTCTAGTGATTTGGTTTTTTATTCAATTTTTGCTTGAAGGACCCAAAACTTTACTGTTCATTGTTCTGCCACATCAGTTGATCTGTCCCTACATTTGGCTGTCCCTGTCCCTGTTTTTCTTCTCTTGGCTTTGTTTTTCTTCCCCTTGCAAAAATGAGTCTTCTGCAAGAGGAGGAACTCTGGGGTGAAGCAAAAACATGGGTGGCACTGATCAGGAAAGGTCACTGAATGAAAGGACAAGAGCTTTGTCTCTGCATCCAAGGAATGGCACAGGTTGGGATGAATTTCCCTTATCCAGAAGGGGTAGTAATTCTCATGTTAGACTTCTGCTATGGCATTTTGATTGATTATGGGAAAATAAGTCATGGTCTTCCTGGACTTATGAACTTCTGACTTAAAAAAAACCCACTAAAAACTTGTCTATAGGTTGGTAAAGCTGAATGTGCTGTTTGTGTGAGCCATTGAATTTTGATGTTTAAAGTCTGGATTAGCTTAAAAACAGGCAAGTTCTGGAGTTCTGAGACACTTTTCATAAGGCTCCTTGTTCATGGTTGGATTGGGAGGAAAAGCTGCTAAAAGCTTGCTGGCTTTACATAATTTTGCTGGATTTATGGGTTTCATCGTTGCTTCTGCAGTAGCGCAATTTTGGATTACTGGTTCAAGCGATTTTGACAATTTTTAATGGAATAATTTAAGAGCAGCTTCTCAGCTGTTATGAGAAAAGAAGTGGTGACCCATTAATCAAACCTGACCAGTTTAATTTGTGGTGCTTGGTGAGGTTATTGATACATTTGGGCATTGACTGGTTCACAGCTTCTGAAATCCTTAGACAGAATCCCAGAAGGGTTTGGGTTGGAAGGGAATTTAAAGGTTATCTTGTCCCACCCCCTGCCATGGGCAGGGACACCTTCCAGCAGCCCAGGTTGCTCCAGCCTGGCCTTGGACAGGAGGTGGAACTGGATGAGCTTCAAGGTCCTTTCCAACCCCAGCCATTCCATGATGTTGGCAGTTGCTGGCTCTGGGGTGTTGTGGGCACTAAATCCCAGGTGTTTCAGCTGCCTTTGGAGACCGAGAATAACTTTATTGTTTCGAAGTGTGTGAAATGAGTACCTTTTCTTACAGAGTTTGGTTACTAGAAAATAGTTCCCATGTGCAAGGAATGGCAACTGCTGTTTGTTAATGTGGCGAACAGGCTTGTAATAAAAGCTTTCTGTACAAAAAGAGGACTTAAAATAGAGCTGCAGGATAATCAAATTTTATCTTTTATGGAAAGAATCTCTTTTGTCACCTGCCTCCTGCCATGGCCCTAAAAAAGGGTTTTGCCAGCAGGGAAAAATGAGAGGTGGATCTGCCATTGGTTCTGTTATTTCTGACTGCTTTTTAGCCTGAATGGTATTGAGGATGCTGCACACAATTTTCCTAAACCTCCCTGAATCAAGAGTTGGATCCACTGTGGTTTAAGGTTGTATGAGAAGCAGTGTTGGGTGGGAAAAGGAATATCTTTCTTTCAGACCAACCGGTGTCCAGCCACTTCCTCTGACTCCCTGCAGGCTTTGGAGCATCTTTGAGATGTGTTGTTGTGGCAGAGGTGTTACTTACCCACAACAAAAGCAAAATGCCTCCTCTATTTATTCATTCATTCATTCTCACTGCTCTTACCTTCCTTTCTATCTCTCACCTGAAGGCAGAAGCCAAACACGAAGGGAACTGAAGAAGTCACCCTGTACTCGTGGTGGGTCTTCGAGGTGAGGTTTATGCAGACAGGCTGAGTAACTTTGCCTTTCAAAATCCTTATTTTTCTGGAGGCAGAGGAGTTGGGTGGTTTGGGCTGTCCCCACCCAGCTGCTCGGAGGGAGATTCCTGGGAGGATGCGGGACTCGGATGCAGGTGAGCACTCAGGATGGGAGAGGAGGAGCTGGTGAGCTCTGCTGCAGAGGTGCTGAGGTGTTGGAAGGCAGCAGGAAGCAGCTGAGAGGCCAAACGAGGAGAGTTTCCTCTGCAGTGAGTCAGCCAAAGGCTAATGGGAAGCAGAGTGAGGGTTTTCCCTGGAAAGACCTGAGACCTCCAGATGCCCAGAGCAGCTCGAGGGTCACTTGCCTTTGACCGAGATTTGTTGCTATTGTTGTCTGAGCTGTGTTGGCCTTGTTTTGCTTTTTGTTTGCTAAAAATCCCCTTTTCCGACTCAAAAGCCTGGCCAGTTAGTTTAATGGGCTGTGAGGCAGCAGCATATGGGATGATTTCTTTCCCTTTCAGTACCAGACAGCTGGAAAACCCGGTGTGGATGGTACGTGTCTGTCAGCTGTCCAGGAGGTGCCAGAGAACCTCTGAGTCTGGAAAATAAAGAGATTTTAGCCCAGAGTAACCATTTCATTTTCATTCACCGAAGTACTTTCTGTGCTAAGTACAAAAAAATCTGAGTTTTGTGTTCCAATTCTGTGCTTCAGACTGTCAGTTAGTGATGGTTGTTAGATGAGCTTCCCTGCTAAATTCGTGTGCTATGTTGAGGGAATTATGTTTCTCCCTATTTCCAGAAATAGGTTTTGGAATGCATTTGAAGGCAGTATCTTCAAAGACACACATTCTTTTTAAGCTGGTTAAAATTTTCCAAACTCTCCGCTCCTTAAAACTGCCAGCCATCGTGATTGTCCTTTTATAAGGATAGAATTTGCATTATCTTGGGTTTTTTAGTGGAAGCATTCCTGACATACAGGGTGTTCCTGCTGGAAGGGTGTGTTGGTTGCCCACATGTGCAAACACCACGGGCTCTGAATGTAAACACGGAGTTTTGGGGTTTTTTTGGTGTTTTTGGGGTTTTTTTCCACCTTGCACTGGGAGAGCAGCTGACTATTGTTTTAATGGCCTCTCTTAATCTGTGCATGAGGCATCCAAAGGGAATGATCCAGAGCTGTGAAAATCCAGTTAGTGGGAGCTGTAATCTCTTTTACTGGGTTGGAGGAGCTGGAGTGACACCGAGACACCCTGCAGATACTGAGCAGCAGAGATACAGTAATCACCTCGTCCTGCAGCCCAACACCCCAGTCCCAGCAAGAAACCCAGTAAAAACCAAACCTAACCCCACAAAACGACCTTGTCGGAGCAAAACAGCCCCCACCAAAACACAGGCTGTTCCTAGGTAAAGTTTAATTTCACGCTGAAGGATTAAACTCCACGTTCCACCTTGTTTTTTGGGTAAAGAGTGTTTTTTCTGGGATGGAACTTGCCTGCTATCGGCATTATAAAACATCCATTGCTTTTGATTGGGAAAGGAAGGAGGAGCAGCTGTGTTTGAAGGAAGTATTTCTAATACTGGTCTAATTTTGGGTCTTTTTGTTATTTTGAATTGTAAAATAAGGTGAAAAACTTAAATGAAATCATCTAAATTGTTGATTAGTGACAGGACTAGAGGAGATGGTTTTAAATTGAGAGGGGAGAGATTTGGATTAGATATTAGGGAGAAATTCCTCCCTAGGAGGGTGGGCAGGCCCTGGCACAGGGTGCCCAGAGCAGCTGTGGCTGCCCCATCCCTGGGAGTGTCCAAGGCCAGGCTGGACAGAACTTGGAGCAGTCTGGGATAGTGGAAGGTGTCCCTGCCCATGGCAGGGGGTGGGACAGGATAACCTTTAAATTCCCTTCCAAGCCAAGCCCTTCTGGGATTCTGTGATTTGCTTCCAGGCTCTGGTTTCATCCTTGGCATCTCCTGGTAGGACTGGGGAGATCCAGAGGCAGCGTTTTGGCTGTGCTGGGGATTCTCCTGGATCCCGACTCGCTCCTCGTCTGCTCCCAGCAGCTGAAGTTCTTGTAAGACAAGGCCCATTTAATGGTGAATTATGTTGGGAATGATTTTTCCCTGGGCTGAAATGGAAGCACAAGAGCAGTCCATTCTCTCCAGATGGATTAAGGAATTGATCAGCGAGGTCTGACTTGGCTGCTCAGATCAGAACCTTTTGAGGCTGCTTAATGGGATCATGTCAGAGAGGGAAAAGGGGGTTTTCCATTGATCCTTCCAGGTGGACATTGCCCTGTGCTTTGAAGAATATTATGGAAATACAGACAATGGATTTATAGGAGATGGTTTAGCAGAGTGATTGGGGGGTTCTGTCTCTGCCATCTCCCTTTTCCTCTCTTATTTCCTCCTTTTTTCCACCTTGTGAAATTAAAAACCTTTCTTTCCTGGCCACATGAAATAGTGTTTAAAAAACCTGGATGAAATCTTGGGTAACGTTGCCACGTGAGTTTCTACTGGGATTTAATCTATGGCAGGCCCTCTGGAAGTCAGGAGCATGAAGAGGAGGAAGGAGTTTATATGGGAGTGGGAGCCATTAAATCTTATTTCAGAGGTCACAGTGTGCTTTGTATTGAGGAGGACAAAAGATTACAGTCCACCAATTAATTTGTTTAAAGCACCAAAAACAAGCTTTAAGTCCCAGAGCTTCTTGGAAGCTCTTTCCATGAGCTTTAAAGGTGGGGTGAGAGAACTCTGCTCTCGAGTAACACCTGTGTTGATATTAATTGGAAACATTGGAGGGTTTACTTGCTTATTTATAATAAGGTGCAGATTAAACAATAGTCACAGAAGCTCAATGTTGAATGTTCCATATTGCACTGTGTTAACTTGGAAATGTTTTTCTCCTCCCACCAACTCTCCTCAGTTGTTTTTTCATCATGTAAAGACTGTAATATATAATTATAAAATCCTGACAGATTTTAGCTCTTGTTGCTGTGTTTGAGTTGTGGCTTTTGGCAGCTTTTCCTGGCACTGCAGTTTAACCTTCAGTCCTTTTCAGTGGTGGAAAAGCTGTGGGATGAGCCCAGGACATGGGGGGTTCCTGGGCACCAGGGCACATCCCTCTCAAGCCCATCAGTCTCGACTGTAACTCCAAACTGTGAGTGATTTCAAAGGGAATTTTGTGACTCAGCTGTGCCTCGAGTGTGTCCAGCAGGGAAGGTGTTGGGAATTAGTGGGGATGGGTATAGACGATATTTTCAAAAATATTTTTGCCCTTAGAGCTTTCCAAAGCTCTGTCTTTTCAACAGTTCTGAAAATTTGCCTCGCCTTGGGTAAATGATCCTTCCAGTGAGATCCTGCTGTAGGGGAGCACTTCCCTTTTCCTTCCACGACACCTCCTCACCTGGATAACACGCAGGGAAACGCTTCCTTCAGACCCTGTGGGAACAGGCGTTTTGGGAGCACACACCTGATCTGGGCGTGGCAGTTCTCCCACACACATCCCAGAGACATTTCCTTCTGCCAGGAGAAGTGAGGGGCTCAGTTTTCCAGGCAGCATCATCCTCCCTCTTCCTGGTGTGCCTTTAATCCCACGCTGGGTTTGTGTAATGCAATAGAAATGTTGCTAACGTGATTAGACTTTTCTATCTTATTAGCTCCAATACTGAGCACAATAAAATGGAAAACTGTTTAAATGTTATGTTTAAGTGCTTGAGATAAGAGTTCTTGTAAATGAAATGTGATTACATTTCTGTAATAGATCTTCTCTGTCTGCTCGGACTTTGTTGAGCGATGTGTAATTCTTTGGGGATTGCTGGTTCCCAGTTTGATTTTTGCTCTTTTTTTTTTTTTTTTTTCTTTTTAAGAAATGTTACCCAGCAGACAATGAGCAGAAATCTGTTGCAAGCCCAGGGTTTCCTGTCTGAGACAGCAAACCAGGGCTCCACAGTTTTCTTTGTTGATAACCAATTTGAATTGAAGATAATTCCCCAACATCACCTTGAATTTCCATCTGTGTAACCCCGATGTTCTTAAGCGTTTTGCATTTACCTAATGCTCTGGGCTATTTTCCCTGAGCATGTATGGAAAACTGGGACTATCCTCCAACTGGAGATGATATGAATAACAATTGTTTGCTGATCTTCCCCTGTATCTCCCTGGATAACCTGCAGCCTGCAAAGGCTGAGGAAGTGGCAGATAGCTTTTGTCATCCCTTATCCGGGCTGTACACTTGTAAGGAAGAGCAGGGATAATCGCCTAAATCTAATTAGGGGTTAAAAGAGGCCATGACTGTGATGTGGCAGTGAGACACCTTACTGTAGCAATCCTGTTTGCATTAGAAAAATAAGGTTGTCATATTGATTATTCAAATGAGCTTCCATTGGCCATGGCTCAATGGCTGCGTCGCAGCTGAAGCACTCGCAGGTCCCAGCTTTTCAGAGGAGACCCACGCTCCGAGCATATTTTATGGGCTGCCTCCTTTTTGCTCCTTTAAGGGCTTTAAAACTGGGGCTGGGGGAGTTTTGTGGGGAGGCTGGAGGGTTTAAGTGGCTGCTGGAAAGTGGAGTGGAGTGAGCTCTGCTGGGCAGGGCAGCGAAGGCCGATGAATCAGCTCCGCGTCTCTTGCCGAGTGATCGCACTCAGGTCAATCCCACATCCAAGAGACAGACCATTCCCTTGGCTCTGACTCTGGGGTCTGTGTATCTCCCTGGTGCTGGTGGGCTGTTCTGGTCTCTCAAACGTTTCTGAGGACTTGGCTTTGCATCCTTCAGCAGTCACTTCTGCCATCCCACGAGTGGGTGAGATGCTGCAGACACTGCTAATTCCAGCCTTCCTCCTTCCTCACCGTGGGTGACGTGAGTGCCATACACAGACTGGCCAGGAAAGCCTTTATAAAGACCAATTTTTAATTCTCATAAAATTTTTTTGGTGCTTTTTTAGCACACCAAGAAATACGTGCTGGGCTCTGTCAGATGTACAAAGACCGGACGTTTTACTGATGTTTTATCCTTGCTCTGTGCAGCTTCTGTCATTAAGATGTACAAGGAAGAGTCCACCTTAAATCCCAGATGTCAGACAGAGTTTGCAAATTTTTCTCCGTGGTTGAGATGATTTCACCTGTTTTATGTACAGTTTGAACGTTGTTGTTCACTTCAGGTGCTGGCAGCGCTGTATTTCTTTCTGCTGCTGGGTAAAAATACGTATAGAGAGAACTAAACTCTTCTTCCCCTCTGTTGCACACAGGTACAAGGTTTTTAACTTGATTTTTAATTTTTTTTGAGTTGATTCTCCCAGTTTCTTCCACCCTCTGCAGCTGGTGCTGGTGTAACAGTCACCCATCCTAACACCTGGTTGAGTGGAAGCCACAAGGACCCAGGGGAGGGTATATATGTCTATATTTCAATGTTACATGTTATTTCTTTACGTTGTTGGAACATCCTGGCCTGTTTTAAAGGACTGCAAATTATTATGCGCAAACATTCCCGGAACTTTCCAGTATCTTGCTGGAACAGAAAGTCAAGCAGTGGCTTATCCTGTCACCCATTGTGTGAGGGGCCACTCGGTCCTGGGCATTGTGCTGAACCCCCTGAATGTGTTTGATTTCTTGGAATGGTTCCAGCTTCTGGCACTCCTTTGCAAGACACCGTAATTTTGTATATTAAAATTGCAACTTTCAGGCAAAACTGAAAATCTGGGAAAAGCCAGTGTAGGAGACTTTTTATTTTTTCCCCAGCAGTATCAGTGTGCTGTTTCTGTAGATCACTCTGTGATTTTGCACAGTCATTCTGTGTTATGAGTTTATTGTATTATTTTTATTTAAACCTGACTTTAATCTCTCTCAGAGCAGAGGCACTCAATGTTCTCCACCACCTTCTGATCGTAGTTAGCAAATGATTAATCTTGTCCTGATTAACATCAGCGAGACTGTCTGGGATGCATTTCTTAAAAAAGAGGGAAATAAGAGAACTATGGACAGTGTTGAAATAAAGTAAGGAAAAATCCCTAATTCTGGGAGCACACAGAGAGGCAAAATGTTCTGTTTGGTGAAGTGGCTGCTCCTCTTTGAGCAATGATAAAAGCTTGGTTCACACAGCACTGGGACTGACTCCCTGACTTGCTTTGCTGTGAAAAAAAGGCATTTTCATGTAAACCCAACCCAGGTAAAGCAAACCCACTTCGGGCTTGTCTTGGGGCATCTGGTTCAGGAATGGTTGGACTCGGTGACCTCGGTGATCGTGTGAGAACCAGAGGAGGGGCAGGATGGACACACAGAGCCTGGGAGGGGGGGTCAGTGGAGGTTCCACTGTCTCCTTCCTAAGTGATGTGAACTGAGCTAAAAATACAGGGATTAAGGCAACTTTTATGGACCAACAGACATCTCACTCTGATTTATTTCCCCAGAGAAGACCAAAGAGCAATGCTGGGAACTTGAAGCAGACTTGGATGGGGGCTGCAGTTTTTTGGTTGGGCTTGTAAATCCAGGTGGTTGTTGGAGATTTGCGGGGTTTTTGCAGGTTAGGAATTCTTTTCTGTGCCATCCACGTTCCAGGAAGGATCTGACCACTGATTTGTTCAGGTTTTTTTTTTGTGGAATGTTTCATTTCACCTCTAAGATTTGCAGGTCCAACAGGAAGTGCTGTTTTTAATCCTCAAGCTTCAAATTGCTGAAGATCCAAGTTCCCTTGGAGTCTGCCATGTCCATGGTACTTAATTTCTTCAGGAATCTCTTGGCTTTTATTTAAAAAAAAAAAAAACCTTTGAGGGGAAATCTTGGCTTTTTTGTGGGAAACCTTGGCTGTAGAACGAGACATGTCTTATATTTTTGTCTTTTTTTTTTTTTACCCTAATTTTGGTCCAGTTGGTGGCAAATCAATAACGTGCAATACTAATTATTTTGATTTCACTGAAGAAATGCCCAAATCTAAAATGCTTAGCAAGATTCTAGTGGAAGGTGTCCCTTGGAACTGGGTTGGTCTTTAAGGTCCCTTCCAAGCCAAACCACACTGGGATTCTGTGATTTCTGGTCTAGACACTGGACTTGCTCTGGGAAGTGGTGGGAATGAGAAGAGCCAAATAAAACAGGTGATGTTGGTTTTTCGTGGCAGCAAAAGGTTAAAAGGATATTATTGAAAGCAAGGGAGTCAAATGAAATAAGACCAATGTGGTGTGGTAACAACTTAAGAGGGAAAGAAACGTGAAGCCCAAAGGAGGAAGGTGAGGAAAAAACCCAAATTAAACTAATTCCAGCTCACTGGAGTCAGGGAGGAGATGGACAGGGATCACTAAAGTGGTGATCTCTTTTAAAGCGCTTCCAGGTGATTTTTGTCACTCTCTGTTTAGGCTTGGGTTTGGTCAGATGTGTTTGAGACTTGGAATGGATTTTTATTTTCATTTAATTTTGATGAAATGTTATTTCTTTCCCTTTATTTGTGGCCAAGGAACTAATTTCCTCTCCAGCCTGACCAGCCTTGCCTTTGTAAATTTTACAAATTTCTCTTGCAACGCAGCCCAGCGTGGAAGTTGTTGGGAGGAGATACAAATACAAATACAACTTCCTGACTGGAAGTTAGACTGGACTTCTTGGAATGGCTGTTTTACAGAAACCAGGAGACTGCCAAAGGATTTCTTTAGGGCTACAAAAAAAAAAAAAAAAAGTTTAATTGTGAAATAAAGCCTGAAACTCAAATCTTTTATGACCAGAAATTCTAAAAACTCTCTTACTGGGGGAGTGGAGGAGATGAAAACTAAATATCCTGAGATCAAGTAGATCTTTTCAGGAGAAGGAAAATGTTTACCTTGTCTAGGAATGGAAAGCTGTCTGACATATTTTAAACATATTTTAAACATCTAGAGTCTATTCCAAGTGTCTCCCTGTCCCTCAGATGAGAGAAGTTCCCAGAGTGCTGCTCTTGCCTTAATGTCACGATGAAAACCTGGAACTACCTTTGCTTCATCTTTGGCTTTAAAATCTGGGACTGTTGGGTCCTCCTGGTCCTTCCCCTGAGCTGGGGAAATCAATCAGCTCTTGCTTTATTGCTCCTTATTTAATGAGTTGTTTGTTTTCCAGGGTACCAGTGTCCTGCTGCTGCTGGCTGGACAGGGAGGAACCCCATCCTTCCTTCAAGGACCTTCCAAGGTCCTTCCAAAGTCTGGGAACTTTTATTTTTTATTTTACATTCTTTATTTTCAGGAAGCAGGGACAGTGGGGACAGCAAAACCAACTGTGTTTTAGTGCTGCACAGATAAAGGCACAGCAGATTTGGGTTTGTTACTGTGTTTGGTTTTTTTTAATTATAAGAACATCTCTGTGTTTAGAACCTTTGAAGAAACTTGTGAAGTGCAAAGAACAAAACCAAAGCTGATAAATTCTGGTGTTCAGATTTCCCACAGAAGAAACCCTTAATTTAAAGGAGTATTTGCCTGAGGGGCAGATGGAAGGAGTTTGTCTGACTTGTGGTGATGGGTTATAAAGACAAACAAAACTCTTAAGTTATGCAAATAGGATAAGAAGTGGTGGGTGAGGTGAGTCTCTGAGTTTGAGAAAAGTGATCTCTGCTGGATAAAAAAATAAATTCAAAATATGTCCAGCTGTATTTGCCAGTGGTTGTGGGTAGCAGACCCAAGGCTGGACAAGCTGAACTCAGTTCAGGTATTAAATACAGATATTAGCTTTGTTCTGGGGGATTAAGGAAAGAAAGGAACGAAAAAGATTTGTGATTTGTTTCCAAAGTTAATATGAAAGCTTTAAATTGCCACTGTAGAATCATTAAGGCTGGAAAAGACCTCCAAGATCATCAAGTCCAACCTTTCAATAGCAGAATGAGCATCTGCACAACATAACCAAGGGTTTATCTCACAGTGTGAATTTTGAGCAATGAGCCAGAGCAAGAAGTGTTTTACTCACAGAGATTGGTAGAAAGTTGGGTGCCAGCAGAGAAGTTTGAAGTGTTTAATGAAGTTCTATGAGATTTTCTCCTTTTGGGAAGAATTCACAGTGCAGTCTTAAGAAAGAATTACAAACAATGAATGCAGATAAGTTGGAGATTGCCTGGTCTCCAAGGCAGGTGCCTTTGGTTGGGAACTCTGATTGAATATTTAATGAGGAGCTGGTTAATGTTTCCCTAAGCACAATTTTCATGAGCACTTACTATTTTTGACAGGTTTCTACTGAATTTGGGCAGAGATGGAGCCGTTCAAGCACGGTGCTGTCTCAGTGTGGTGTAAAGTATTTACCAGAGATTATTCCAGAGCTTGGTTAATGTGCACAGATAGTTCAAAAAAACCTACCCCCAACTAACCCCAAACTAAACAGGCTTGAGGTTTCCTTGTGGGATTTTTTTTTTTTTATCACCAGACTGAGGGCCTGAAGGAATAGAGGAAGTGAATGGCCACCAATGTATCCAAATATCTCATTTTGCCTCCGAGCAAGTGCCGGCAGATAAATGCCCATAAAGGGATTTCTTCCTTAAGCCCCATGGATTTTTTTTTTTTTTTCCTTTTTTGCAACTTTTTGTGTGAGTTAGAAATGAAAACCATTCATCCAGTGCCCCAAAGAAGGGCCTTATTGAATGGAATAACAGTGTAATGTACCATTGAAGGCAGGATTGAAAGTGATTATCTTGTTAACTCTTGACAGTTCCCGCCAGCTTGAAATAGAACTGGCAGCTTGATTTGCAAATGAATTAGAGCTTTTTCATTTGCTGCCAGGATCATCTTTTTATATTCTGATATGACAGATGCTATGTTCCAGCCCTTTGTTTCCCCTCACTTTTCTACTTGCGAACCAAAAACAAAAGATTACGATAGTCATTTTATTTGCATCTTTTTCTCTGGGAGTTTATTCTTTGTCTGGAAGTTTTTAAGCTCAGATTTTTGTTGTTGTTGTTGTTGTTGGAGAATAGCATTGTTCCCACGGAATAAAATTTCATTAGGTTAAGTACAGTAGTAATTGGGTGAATGAGGGGGATTTGGAAGCTTTCAGAAAATGGAAAATTGATTGTAGTCAAATTGTTTTAGTGCTTAGAACGTTTAAATTTCCTCCCTGCCTCGCGAGTGTTCCTCGGGAGCTCCCGCTCTCAGTGTTTATCCTGCCAGTATGCAAACACAAATACATGTGTAATTAGTTCCAGGCTTAATGCTGATCAACTGTGTTTATATTCCAGAGCCATCCAAACACAGATGGGAAGGTGCTGGGTATGGTAATTACTGTGCACTCTTTCTGTGTTCCTCATTAACCTGTAACACTCGCTACTAGTCCGGAGAGTTTTTCCCTGTAGTTGTGCTTCCCGACATTAAAACTTGCAGGGCTTTGTTTAATATTCAGCCCAGCGTTCTGGGCATTTACAAAGCTGGGCTTTTTGCTACTTTTTTTCTAATCTGGTTTGTACTTTGAGGCTAATTAGCAACACTTCCGACCAGCGCTGCCGGGCCGTGCTGGAAATGTTTCCCTCCACTTTCACCTACAGGATGTGTTTTAATTGAGTATCTACAAAATGATATTACAGGGAAGGTAAAGCAGGCCAAAGTTGTCTAATTTACTGAAGGCTGGTTAACACAATGACATTCCTGATGCTTAATTATTTGTGTTTGCTGGGAATGCAGACAGGGATGAGCGAGGTTTGGCTCCGTGTGAAGGGAACCCCGAGCGTGGAACAGGGAGGGCAAAATCCACCCACCCAAAACCCAGGGGAAAAAGCCACCAAACCTCACTCCACATATGGAAACTCCAGGGAAAATCAAGGGGAAAAACCAATCAAACCCCCACTCCACAGTGGAAAACTCCAAGGATTTGCATCTCCTGAGGTCCTTGGAATTGCCAGGTTTAGTGAGGAGTGGCTTGAACTGGTGTCCAGGATAAAGAAACCTGCTTTGGTATTTCCATATCTGACATGAAGTCTTGATAAGACTGAATCAGGTGATTTTGGGGAGTTATTTTGGCTGTTATTCATCTGAGAAATACATGCAAAGGAAAGGAATATTTTTGTAGGGTGTATTTGGAAATACTGGTTCTATCAACACTCTGTTTTGGTGTTCCCCCCTCTGTTTAGTTTCAGTATTTATTTCAGTTGCATAAAACCTTGGATTTTACTCTGGCAGCCGGAGTTATATATAAATATATATTTCCCCCTCTTGAATATTTGATAAGGTCTCTTGGGCAGCGATTTTCCTTCTCTCCAGGATAACATATTATGGAAATTGTTTCACCTTGTGTCCTGTTTGAAGTCCCTGGTTTTAGCATGATTCAATTTACCTTTCTTTATATTCCACCGAGTTCCTGGGCAGTCCCAAGTTACTCCAATGTGTTTGTGTAGGGGGTGACTTCTGCTTTTTCTAAATGACCTGCATATGATCTCCTTGAGTCTTTATGGCATTGAAATTTAAATTTATTAGCAATTGGCCAAACCAGGCCAGCTCTCAAGGTGGGTTTCACGTACTCATCCCTTTTTGCTTTCCTTGTATTGGTGAGTGTTTAATACCTTGTCACCTGCTGAAGTTCCTGAAGAAGCTCCTGAAGAGATTCAGCTGTTTGGTTTGAGGTTGTTTGTCTAGAATAGTAGATAAACATCTAAATAATTGATCTAAAATGGTAGATAAAAGGGGGGGATCGATAACACACCAAAGAAAAATAGGAGGTGTGGGGGCTGCTCAGAGGAAGATTTGTAGGGAAGGCTGAAGGTTGAGGTGAGGATAAAGAGAGGAAAACGTGAGGTTGCTCCAGGAACACCTTCTGCTGTGAGGCTCTTCATCCAAGAGGAATAGTGAGACAAGAGGTGATTATTCCAGGTGACACCTGGCAGATTATTGACAGCATTGTCGTGGTGTGCTCGTGGAACCATCCAAGGGAATTGGAAGGGCCAGAGAGCTCTGGGAGGATTATCCATGTCCACCTGGGTGACATTCCTGGTCACACCTGCCAGGCTTGGGAGGGGTGGAGTGAACAGGTCCCCTTTGGAGGGGTTGGTGACCCCAAACGCTGTGTGTGACCTTCCTCCTGCAGCTCCTGGGTAGTGCTGGGGACCTGGGGGGGGTTCTGCCAAAGGCCTGGCTGATGAGGAGGGGATTTATTGATCTGAGGGGCTGAGTCAGACACTGGGATGTCCAGGGGGCACTTGAGGCCACTGGGACTGGTGGGGCTGGAGCAGCTCCCTGGGAGGGACCTGAGGGACTGGGGGGGCTCAGCCTGGACAAGAGGGGGCTTTGGGGCAGCTCGTGGTACCCACCAGCCTGAGGAGGAGGGAGGTCACCAAGGAAGGGGGTTTAGGCTCTTTGGAGTGGTTTGTGATGGGGGGGAGAGGATGCAAAACAAGTGTTTGGAGCAGAGGGAAAGCAACAGATGCTCCCAGTGAGGACACTGGATCAGCAGGACACATTCCTCCTGGAGCTGGCCTTCCAAGTTCAGCTGGATAAGACTCTGCACCCTCCAGGGGCCCTTCAACCCAAATTATCCTGCAATATCCGTAGGTACAGATAATCCATAGAATTATTCCATGGCCTATGGGTTCAAACCCAAAAACCATGGCAAAGAAAATGTGTCTTAGTTCTGCAGTTCCTGGGGGAAACTGCTATGAATTTGCTGAAAAGTAAAATTTATGTGATATTGCAGGCTATTTTATAATACCTAAATTTGGATATTTTGAAGATATTGCACATTTTCCCTTGATTAATGGTTGCTTTGATATGGGGATTATTTTTAGGAACATGAGTATATTCCAGATTAAAATCATGACTTCCAACAAGTGCTAGTGAATATTTTTAATTTAGTAGACTGGCAAAGAAACCAGAACCTGTAAGTTAACAACACTTCAAATAGTTACCTGCTCTGGATTTAAGTAATCCCAGTCCTGGCTAAATTTAGAGAATCCCAGAATGGTTTGGGTTGGATGGGACCTTAAAGATCCTGGAAGTTGCTTAATTGAATTCTTGGCTTGTTGCTACAGGTCCCCCATGCCCACGATTCAAATGGAGCTGGAATTTCTTCCCCTGGTGATTCTGAAACATTTGGATTAGCCTGAGTGTTATGTTTGCTGGTTTAATGTCTGATTTTAAATGCTCATCAGCTGGTATTTTACAGCAAAAATCCTGGCTGTAGTGGGGAAACACCATTCCAGAGCTTTGTGATGGAAAAAAGGAAAACTCCAGAATAAAATCAAACTTGTCTAGTGAACCAAAAAAAAACAAACAAACTGTGGGGCCCTGGGAATGGTATGAAAGGCAAATGTGGACCTTGGTGTGTGGAGTAAACAGCAAAATGGAGTAAAACATTATTACTGATGGTGGCATCAGATTGCTAAAAGTCTGTGGTGTTCTTTTATCTGAGTTTTGGAATACTGGATGTGCACAAAGCTGCTCTTGGCTGTTATTTGTGGTGATTTATGGGTTAAGATATTCTGCAGCCATTAAAGGTGAGGCCATAGGTCTGGTCATGCAGAGGGAACGTGTGGGATGGAGGATGGATGGGACTCCTATTTGTATAATATAAATAATATAATTGGATAATATATCTAATTGTTTGATATATTGTGATCTATTGCTTAACTAAAAGATCAGGTGCTGCTGTGGCTTCGCTGGTGGCTCATTGATCCCCAGCAGCCTCTGGCTGGGAAGGGTTTTCATTGGAAGTGACAGGTGCCCCAAGGTTTATTTAGGACAAGCTCAGCCTTGTCCTGGTTAGTTTGATAATGTTTTCCTTATGGATGTTCAACCAGTGCATTTCCTGTGTTAGGGCCTCGTGTTACACCAATATTCCTGTCTGTGCTGCCTCAACTACAAATTGGATGAACAGCCAGTGACACTTTTTCAATATTATTACATTAAACCAAGTGGATTTTGATTGATAACCTAATATTCAACTAATGCAAAGCATCAATCACGGCAAGTATATTAATTATTTAATATTGCAGCCTAATTCAGGAATCGATGTGCTGCAGGAGGGGAAGGGAAACTCGCTGTTCCCACAAGGCTTGAGACAGGGGATGATTAAAAAAGGACCCCCCCCAACCCCTGCTGTATTGGTTCGATACAAATCTTTATTCATTTGCCAATAATCTCCTCGCATTTTCCACTTCAGGATCTTTTTTTTTATCAGTTTTGAGGCCTCTGATTGAATGAAGTGTGTTCTCAGCACGGGGCAGGGGGAGCTGGATGACTGGGAGCTCCTCCTGCCGTGTCCTGCTCCCAAATAATCCAGTCCTTAAAGGCCTTGAGCACCTGAAACACAGAGCAGGGAATCCTGGAATGCTTTGGGCTGGGATGGATCTTAAAGCCCATCCAGTGCCACCCCTGCCATGGGCAGGGACACCTCCCACCAGCCCAGCTCGCTCCAACCTGGCCTGGGACACTCCCAGGGGATGGTTTTGGAAGTGGGCAGCACCTGGAACCAGTGGATTTTGAAGCCAGTCCCTGTTCAGTGGTTTGAGATTTGGAGACTTTTCATTTGTTGACATCTTTTTTTCTTTTTTTTCCTGTAGCAGGACGTGGTGAGGATTAATTTTCCCTCTAATTCCTGCTTTTCAGCGTTTCTCCTTTGATAGTTGGGTCCATTCTCTTTGCAGCTGCCTTTATGCAACGTTCCTGCTCATTTTCTACCTGTGCATTTGGATTTTTTCCAGCTGCCAGGAATCAAATGCAAAGTTGCAGCGTGGCTGCCACGACCCCAGAGCTAATATACAATTCATTCACTCCATCACCTTGTAAATGGGCACAGAATTTTATTATTCAAGCAGTGGCAAAGCAGGACCAGGAGCCACCAAATGTGGGCTTGATAAATAGCCCCATGCCCTGTCCTGGTGGAATATTTCCAGTAGAAACAGTGGGATAATTACATTTAAAATGTTGTTTGTTTTTTTTTTTTTAAATGCATGTCCTGCTGCAGTTTATAGCAATTTAAAGGCAGGTAATGTTTGAGGGTTTAAATAATTAAGATGATCAATATTTTTTAGGCATTGCAAGTAAATATATTTATTAAAAGTAAAAATTTTCCATACTCAAGTAATTACACAGCTTTACCATCTCCCAGTTAAACATAAATCGTTGCAGACAAGGGTTTAGCAACTGTTTAGAACTTTTGTTCTTCTGTTACAGGGACTCTGGAAACATCAAAGCTGGATTAGAACATCTGGTAAGTTTTAATTTTCTCTTGAACATTTGCATCATCTTTGATATCTGCATTCCAAATGAACACTTTTGAATGAGCTTTGAATACCTTGAATTGAGAAAGTCAACCATTTCCCAGAGGGTCAGCCTACTGTTATTATGTGAAGGCACTCACATTTTCATTTATCTCCCCATTTCAAGGGAATTTTAATTTTTTTTAAATTACTTTTTTTTGATGTAGAGATGAAATGAACGGGACTACAATCCTTGGATTGATGATTGCCTTCATTATAAACAAAAAATTGTTTGGTGTTGGATTTTTGGCATATCCTGATCTGAAAACAACAAACTTGTGATTAAAAAAAAAAAAAAAATTTAAAAAAAAAAAAGAAAGGGAAAGAGCCAGAGACACAATCAAATATTCCATGCATAAATATGGTGTGTTTTAGTCATTTGGAGGCTTTGAAAGAAGTGCACAGCTTTGTGTTTTCTCTTGTCTTTGCTTTATGAATAATGGATCGGCTTAAATTCCATTCAGTGCCGCAGCAGCAAATAATAATTGAGGTGCAAAATGTTTTTGGGTTAAGTAAACATATTAAACCAAGTGATGGCAAGCCAGGCTTAGCATTAAAAACCCATCAGTTGATCAAAACTGGAGGAAATGCAATATTGTCACAAGTCAGAAGCTGGTTGAGCCTCGGCTGGTTGTACCAGCAATCCCTGGAACATGAAATAGTTCATTTAAACAGGTTCTTAAATCCCATTAAATTAAAATATTCGCTATTAACGGCACGTCTGGCTCAGTCCAGCGTTCAAACTGCTGCTGAATTTTGTCGTGGAGCGTCTAAAGCGTCCGTCCTGTTCCATCCTGCCGTGAGAAATCAAACCTGGGTGCCCCGGGGGGAAAGGGATGTGTCTCCTGGCACAGCTGTCAACAGCTGCCCTTTGTAAATGGTGGCACCTGAAACGTTCTCCTGCCGCCAGGGTTTGAACCTGCAGATGGAATAAAGAGCCCAGTTCTTAGAGCAGTTGGGAAAATTCGTCCTGTTTGCTGCTTCCAGGGGTGTTTCACGTGCAGCTTGGATCTCTTCAATAAGTTTTGGGAGTGTTTCGTTGCTCTGCTGGTGTCAGGGAGCTGTAATCCCACAGGTTCCTGGGGTGTTTCTCGTGTGTTCTCAAGTGCTGTGCCTTGACAGATGAGCTGGGGCCTGGTCTCAGTTGGGGTTTCTGTGACAGCCTGAGCTGCAGGGCTGATTTATGACAGCACCTCACACCTGGAGGTGGGGAGGAAGAGGCTCTGGGGGTTTGGAGTGGCCTGGGGAGGTGGGGGTCAGGAATAGAGGTCATTGGTGTGCAGGGTTTTGATGGGATGGGGACAAAATGTGCTGGAAAGATCCTCTGCAGAGCGCTGGTACCTGAGCTGCTTTACATTTAATGTGAGGGGTCTTAAAACCCATCCAGTCCCACCCCTGCCATGGGCAGGGACACCTCCCACCAGCCCAGGTTGCTCCAACCTGGCCTTGGACACTCCCAGGGCTGGGGCAGCCACAGCTTCTCTGGGCAACCTGTACCAGGGCCTGCCCACCCTCCCAGCCAGGAATTCCTTCCCACTATCCCATCTCTCCCTGCCCTCTGGCAGTGGGAAGCCATTCCCTGTGTCCTGTCGCTCCATCCCTTGTCCCCAGTCCCTCTCCAGCTCTCCTGGAGCCCCTTTAGGCCCTGCCAGGGGCTCTCAGGTCTCCCTGGATCCTTCTCTTCTCCAGGGGAACCCCCCCAGCTCTCCCAGCCTGGCTCCAGAGGGGCTCCAGCCGTGGGGCATCTCCATGGCCTCCTCTGGACTCCTTCCAATGGAGCAACCAGAAAAAAAACCCCTCAAACCCCAAAGAACCAAAACCCCAAACAGAACAAGCCACTCCTTTATTAAGTGTTCACATTTTGCTAAATGTTACTTCTTTACTGTTAAAATTTATTTCCCAGCTTTCAGTATTTTGTTTTTCTGGAGTTTGATTTCAGTGTCCCCTCTCCCTGATTGTCTCAGTTCCCAGTTCTGGTGGTCACAGCTTGGTGGTCCCTGACCAGCCCCTGGACAGGGATGTCTGAGAGAGTTGTTGGCTTTCTAATGAGCTGTAAAACCAAGCAGCCAATTATTTGTGCTCACAAACAATTAATTAACGCTCTTAATAGGAATAATTGTGTTTATCTTGCTATACTGGCAAAATTCCATGCTGGTCAATTATACTCTGCAGGCTGGAATTGTCTCGTACTGTAGCAGTGTCAGGGTGAAGGGAGGGGTGGGATTTTTTCCTGTTGAAAGTGGATTATTTGAAAACAAACTATTTCACTATGTGTTTGTTTTTTTTTTAAATGAAAGACATTCTTTCTCCCATATCCTAATCATTAAACCTGAAAAAAATTCCCTTAGGAAAATCAATGGGAATTACAATTTTCATGCCCCTTGGTTTCTGACCAAATTCCTCTCCTGGGTGAGATCCCTGAGGAGGAACCTCTAGTCCAGAAGATCAGGAATGTGCTGCTGGGGTGCAGTTATGGCAATTTGGCATTTTGTCTGAACTTCATAACCTGCTTTTCTTCTCGTTTGGGCAATGGGATCCAAACATCCCAAATCCCAGACTGGTTTGGGTTGGAAGGACCTTAAAGCTCATCCAGTCAGGACAGGGACACCTTCCATAGACCAGGTTGTTCCAAGCCCTGTCCAAGCTGGCCTTGATATCCCTGTGATGGGACCAGAGTCTTTATCCTGGAGCTGCTTCAGGAAGGAGTTGGGCAGAAAGTCTCTAAGAACGGGAAATTATCCTGAAATTAAAATGTACAAGTGAAATCCTTTTCTGCATGAGGTTAGTGGAAGGGAAGTGGTGCTGGGATGTGCTGGTGGTGCCAGAACCCTTGGAGATTTTGGTCTGTAGTTTGTGATGCCATAAAAAATGCTGGTGCATTTATTTCCTTCCTCATTCCAGTCATCCACATCTCATTTCTTGCATGGGCACAGAGTTAAGGCCTTTTACACCTGAGATGCTTTGCTTAGATGAACTTTTCGGTCACTGCTGCTTGTTCAGGTGAATTTTAAACTTGAATCTCACCAAAATCAGGCCTGGCAGCAGCCTGGGAGGTGCTTTTTGAGGAGCAGTGGCAGGGCTGGCTGTGTCCCCCCTGAGATGGTCCCCGTGGTGTCCCCGACCTCGTCAGGGGTGGGTGGCTGTCTGGAGCGGTCCCTCAGCCAGGGTCAGTGTTTAAACACCAGCCCTGCTCTCAGCAGGCCCCTGGAAACCTTTCCAGCTCCTTCAGAAGCTTTGGACCAGGTTCACATTAGGCAATCACGCTGCAGAAGATCAATGGCTTATGAATATCCATGGAAAAAGCCATTCTGTTTGGCTCCATTTGCCTACGGGGATGAAATACGGGCTCCTCCTCCAGAGGGGCTCTGGAGATCCGAAGGATTTGTGGAGAACCCACTGTCCTGAATATGTATTAAATTAATGTGCACACACCACTTTTGTTTGTTCTGAGGGTTTTGTGCTTTTAGCTCCAGATATTTAATCAAACGGCCGTGGTATCAAACCATCCTAGGCAGAATATGTTAATGGGGGAACATTCAAAGGGTTGAAGTAGTTTGTTGTTACAACAGCGACAAATTTGGTCTAAACTTTGTAAAAGGACCCAGTTTTACCCTGTCACTTTGCATTAGCAAACCAGAGCAGCTCCACATAAAGCAGCGCTGGAGGCTTTCATGTCTTCGTGTCTTTATTAAAAAGTAAACTTTGATCATCCTCGCTTAATAACGAACCTCCACCAGGTTTGGGCACCGCTGACCTTTCATCCACCTGACCCTTGGGCCTGTTTTTTTTTTTAATTTCCCTCTGCCATCCCTTTCATAGTTGCTCCAGGACTTTGACTCCTGTAAGCCTGACGGGGCAGGCCGGGCTGTGGACGATGGGACTGATGGGAGGGAGAGTCCATAACTCCATGGAATATCCCGGCTGGCACCTCCCTTGGCACCTGTGCCGAGCCCCGACCCCGCACGGGCGGGTTGATGGGAGGGCTGATGGAAAGCTGAAGCAGAGGTTAATCTGCACACACATTTCCATGCTCGTTGCTCTGATGATCCCATCCCATGTGCTGGCGTGCGGGGTGGGCTCGTTAAGGGTGGTGGGGGTGACCCCCGCCCGGGGCTGCCGTGATTGCGCCGCCTTCGCGCCGGGAAATTACCGCGGGTGGGAGGGGGGGAAGCGACGGCTCCGGCCCGCTCCCAACAGCGACCAAAAAAAAAAAAACTAACAAAAGAAATATTGCATTAATTTTCAAATGATGATATTCCATTTAGTGCCTGGGCCCCATATATCAAAAAGGGGGAACTGCTCAGTTACTCTCGGCGCTTAATCTTAATGGTATCTGTGGATGTCAAGGGCACGGAGGAAATTAAATCGGAAAGTGCAGATAGACCTAAGCAGACATTATCTCTTGATGATTGCAGTTTTGATAGGTATTTCAGTGAATTTCATTTTCGCAGAATGCTGGAAGATGAGTTAGCCACCAGATTTTCTCATTTTTCTTGCCCATGATTTATGTGAGTTGAGTATAAAACTTTTTATGGGAGCGCAGTTGCGGGAGATGAGAGGGAAATTAATGCACTGGGTTTCCATCTCGGCCCCGCGCCCGATTGTCAGCGCTGTACATCCGTAATGGGGCCATCATTATTCAGGGTTGTTTACATTCAAAATATGTAATGAAATCTGTTCAGAATAATGAGGGAAATAAAAGTTTCGAAAATTGTAAAGGTCATGAAGTTTGAGAAATGATGCAATGCTCCCAAAATAACATTTAGGCAATATAAATTACATTATTATGCACCAACTCTGCCTTATAGAGACATGAAGATAAAGTGCTTTCGACTAGTAAAATGCTGTTAGTGCTCTCTGAAGTATGAGAATGTGTAAAATGTTTCTGATTTCATATTCTGGTTTTGTGCATATTGTGGAAAAATATATAAAGGAACTTTATGGAGGACGGTGGCTGCTTCACCAGCCCCAAGTTTAAATGCATTTCCTGGGAGGGTTTTCTCCAACAAACAAACACTTGGGTGTAAGTGGAATTAATTATTAATCTAATTACCGAGGCCACCATCAAATTCAGCTTTTTAGGGGGTTCTTTCTCCTCTTCTTTTGGGGATTTTTTTACCTGAAGGTCTTTGGTGTGATGATTGTATTTTATTGCATATCTTGGGTACGGAACAGCCCAACACTGGGAGCGAGGCATAAATTCACCCAACTCTCTGTGGTATGTGTCTAAAATACGAATCCCTTCGCCCTGATTTTATGCAGGTTCTCCTCAGAATAATTATGTTTCCCCCTCCACATTTTATGTGGTATTTATTTGTCGAGAGAAGCAGCCAAAAGCAGGAAACACAGGTGATTCTTTTAGAAGTTAAAGCAGTCAGGAAGGGAGGTGAGTTGAGCATTGAACCTTAGACTGAAGAGAAAATGCACTATTTTATTTATAATGTGTGATCTTGATTAAGCTCAGATTAATTCCTGTGTAATTAGGCCTGATTTGGGGTAGAACATTGGATTATTTTTAAACTGAGTGCTGATTTAGAGATCACAAGATCCTGGTGATGCTGGAAATGCTTTTCACTTCCAAAATGTGGGGTTTTTTCCTGCTATTTTTCAATTAATGCCTTTCAACCCAAAGATTCCAAAGGGAATGTGATTCCCCCGTGTCTGAAAAATTTCAGTGTGTTTAGAGAAGGTTGTGGGAGAAAATAAAGCAGTTAATTCAGGGCTGAACTCCTCCTGCTCCTAATTAATCCCTGGTACCTGTTGGTTGTGCTCCTGTATTTCCAGCCAGTCCAACTGTTTGCAGAACGGCTTCTAATGTGTTAATTAAACATTTTGATCAAAACCTGGGTTGATCTGCTGCTATTTTTATGTACACACGCAGCTTAATTGTAATACACTGTGGCAGAAATATAGAACTGTGAAAGAGAAATGAAAAGCCACATTTAGAAGCTAACTGTTAATAACCTTATCGTTTTTTTAAAGCAGCGGGGATCGTTGCTGCCTTTAATTTTGGGTTCTGCTCCCCCTGTCGTGCTCGGACTCAGTTCGAATTCAGCTCAGAAATTAATAAACTGAGCAATTTTCAGAGGGTAGATTAAGAAGAATAGGAATTTTTAGAGTAATGACCAGCGGATGTGGATGCAGAAATCTCTGTTTTATCACCTCTTTGTCAATACATTGGACTTTTGGGGGATTGTTCCTCTATTTCCATGCAAATGTCAGTCTAACAGATGATATTCCAGGCTGCAAGTGAATAAATAGATGGGGGGTAATTTTTCAGCCTTTAGTGTGTGTCTGGATCCAATATTATCTCTATTCCCTCCCTTATTAAAGAGCTCACGCAGAGTTTATGGCCGTGTAAGTTGAACATTTCCAGTAATTTTTCCTTTTTAAAAGACCTGGATTAATTTATTTTTAAATCTTATTTACAACTCTCTATTTCTGCCGACTGGCTAATCCAGTTTTCTGCATCCACTCCCAGTAGGAAGCCCTTTTCCCTTGCTTTTCCTCAATAATTTTCACTGAAATTAATACATTGCATTTTCTGGTCCTTTTAAAGGAGCACTTGCTGCAAAAACTGATTTGGATCCCGAAAATCACTCCATGTCTTGGAGTTTTTTTGCCACAGCCTTTGATTTCGTTCCAGTAATCCATTGTTGCTTTTTCCTCAGAGGTTGATTTGGTTTTAGCCTCAATCAGATGTGATTTTTTTTTTTCCCCCCACCTTGTGTGGAACGATCAAACCTCGTCTCTCTGGGAAGCAATGCTGATTTTTTTGGGAACAGGTGGATCTGTATCCAGTCAGGACACTGGTCCTGTACCAGAGTGTTGCTGCTGATTAATTGGATCAGAGGAAAAGCTCCGACTCAGACATAAATATCATTTTACCATCCAATCTTTTCAGCTGATTTATGGCTGAAAATGTAGAGGTTTAATTCAAATAGTGCCAGATGTGCTTATTATATTTCTGTGTTATTAATTCATCTTATGAATTCTTCCCTGGGATTTTATTTTGATGTGTTTAATGTGAAAAATGGTCCTCTGGCACTTTGGAATTTGCCACCTCAAAGGCTTATGCAAGGGAAAGATGCTGATTACAAGTTCTCAATCTCTGTTGGTTTTATTTTTATTTTAGTATTTTATGCTCCTGTGAAGTGTCCTCTCAGACAAATAAGTTCTTTATTTTCAGTGTCTTTGGTAATTATTGTTTTTAATCACCTGATGAGGAATAATTCCTGAAAAGGAATCCACCATTCCTCTGCTAAAGGCTTTCCCCATAAATTGGGAGAATAAATTGGATGGGCTGCCATTGTTCAGTGTCATTCCCAGATCCCCAGTGCAGCTGGAAAACCATTCCAGTGTAACAGGAACAGGCAGCAATTTCTCATTCCTGGGAGAAGTGGATTTTGGTGAATGTGGGCCCTGATTCCTGATTTTCTGATCTTTTACACAGGATTTGAATGAAAACCTTTTGGCACTTCCAGGAAAACATCGGCTTGTCTTTCCAAGCCCTGTATCCCTGTGTTAGAGAGCCTGGCCAGGTTTGGGAGGTGGGGCTGGTTTTCCCATGGAGACCCCTCTCAGACAGTCAATTAATGTGGTTTGGTTTCCTTTTGCTCCTTTTTCCATGTGAATTCCAGCCATTTCATGGCAGGGCTTTATCCCTGCTGAACAATCCTCCTCATCCCCACTAACCCCAGCCTCTCTGACACCTCATTGCCTGGGGAACCCTCTCCTCTGCTTCTCTCCACTTGGGAATTTCTCTTCTATTCTCAACCTTGCCAGCCCTTCTTTTCTCTGGAATTCATTCCAAACAACGTTTGCTTTTGGTTTCTGACCCCCTCTGGAAGAATTCCCAGGGGTTTTGGGCAGCCACCTCCTCAGACAGCTGGGAAATGTGTGTTCTTTTTGTTCACTGCACTTCTCCTTAACCTTTTTTTTGAGCTGATCAGGTGTTGGGAAAGGTTGGATAAATGTCCCCAGGAAAAGGATGACGAGGCTGGAGTTAAAGAGGGAGGATGGATTTGTGCTCAGCTTTTGAGATCGTGTATGGAGGTACCTAATTAGTGTTTATTCACTGAGTCCTTGGGGTTTTGTTTAGATTTTGCTTTTAGACTGGAATTTTCCCTTTGAGGGCCAAATGGCTGTTGGGTTTGTCTTTATCAAATGCAAAGATAAAAGAATTGGGTAAAAAAAAAAACCACAAAAATTGATCACCATCACAAATAATTTGTGTTTTTATCGAGATGTTTTGAGGCAGAGAAGTCCTGGAGGTAAATTGTACCCACCCAGTGTCATTAGTGATGAACAGAAGGAACTGAACACAACCACTTTGGGCACATTTTAGACACATTCTGTATGAAATTCCATAATCACCCAAATTTGGGAAGGGAGCATTGCCCCTCAGAGTACTGCAGGCCGTGAACTGCTGGAATCCTGGGATAATCCAGTTTTCCAGTGCTGCCAAGAGCCACGTGCTCTGCTCAGCAATATTTCCAGTCCTTGGCTCCAACAGAAACTTGGACTCTCTTCATAAACTTCATGTTTCTTAAATTTTTTCCTCAAGTGTTCTCAATTTTTCACCTTTCTCAGTCAGAAAGGTTTGTGATTCATCCCAGGTAGCAGGAACAATTTAACAAATAAAATCTATAGTTGAATTAAAGGGTTTGTTCAAAGATATGAATTAGTAAATTTAAAAGCTGAATCCTCTTGAAATGGAATATTTTGGAAGCCAACCATGGCACTCATGGCATGTCTGGAGCTGCCCATCACACACAGCAACTTGTGGGGGGTTTTACATAAAAAGCACCAAATTTAAAGTTATGAGACATTGGTTTTAGTGTGATTTTATTAAAAATACAACAGTTATCAGAGCAGTAGTGATGGGATTGAGTAGATGAACTGCAAAGAAATACGAGGTAGGAAGGATGTGTCACATCTTCCTAAAACAGCTGGTGTTAAAAATGGAGTTTATCTAATCAAATTCTGGCTTGAGGTATTAAGAGCAACTGTTAATCCGTGGATATCTGTGGTTTGGGGTGTCCTGTGAGAAAACCATGAGTTTCTAAGGGGTGATTCCAGCCTGTCAGCAGACACTTTTGGGGTTGGGTAAAATCAGTCCCTGGAGGTGCTTGGAACACCTCAGGTCGTTTTATGAAGTGCTTGGTAAGGAATTCGAGGGAATTGGTGGGTACCTGCACCAGCTGCCACCAGAAATGCTCAGTTCAGTTATTTTTACTGCTCTGTTTGAATTCTTTACCTCCTGTGTTGTGCTGGAGAACACGAGGGGAACACGAGGGTTCTGCTCGACATCACCCTGGTAATGTTTCCTCCACCAATCACTTTTAGCTTTCCTGAGGGCCTTTCTGAATTTTGTCTCTTAATGGTCTCCTAAATCAATAGTAGCCTCCAGGAGCTGGTTGTTATCACACATTGCTGGTTGTCCTCACAGTTGCCACCGGCTCGTTGGAGGGTCTGACTGTGCTTTTCGGCTGAAATTGTCTTCTTTTCTCTGAGTATTGGCCTCATCCACCGGTTGGAAAAAACGCTTTCTGGGGCCAACTGAGTCACCTTTATTTAAGAATCCTTCATCTACTGGTTGTTTAGGGCATATTGATTGCTAATAAAGGCATGTGTGTGGAGTTCCCCTGCGGGTGATCCCGTGTCCGGGAAGCAATTAGCACTTGGTGTGAGGGCAAAGGGGAAGGAGCCTCCAAAGCAGCTTCCTGGGCAGTTCCCAGTGGGATACTGCTGAGGAAAAGAAGGAATTTAGTCTGTCCTACCTCATACCAACAAGACACATTTGTACCTCCATGGGAGAAGTAGGAAAAGGAGTGGGAAGAGGGGGATCAGTTGTGTCGGGATTGGTGGAGCTCCGTGTTTTATCCCATCTAATCCTGCTCTCTGGCTGTGGGAAGCCATTCCCCCTTGTCCTGTCACTCCATCCCTTGGAAATAGTCTCCATCTTTTCTGTAACTCCTTCAGGTCCTGGAAGGCCACAATTTTATCACCCCTGAGCTTCTCTTCTCTTCTCCAGGCTGGACAATCCCAGCTCTCTCAGCTTTTCTTCCCTGGGTTAATACTTGTGTGGGAAATGGGGTGAAACTGGGAGGCTGCAGACTTCTACTGGTTATCAGAAAAAAAATATTCCAGTGGCAGTGCCTGCCTGGAAGAGTTTTCTAAGCCAAACAAGAGCACCAAAAATTTCCATCCCTTTGTTTTTAGAGCAGAGCAGAAACCCCTCCCGAACTTTTCCCGGCGCTTCCAGAAATAATCGACTTCTGAACTGCGTGACAAATGGGGTTTGCCTGTGTAAATTTAACTGTGGCAACGTTGGAGTGGCTTCAAACTTAGAGTGGTGGCAAGCACATTGGACACAGTTGCAGCATCGCTGGGGAGCGTTTGCAGAGCGGGGACACGGCCAACGAGGCGCTCCTCGGCCCAGAGGATGCCAGGGAATACCTGCAAGGAGAGGCAAACATCCAAACAGAGCAGGGGAGAAGGGTGGAAAGCTCACCCTGTTCATCGTGTCAGGGATAGGTTGGGAGTGTTTGGGAGCCCTGGGTGCTGGTGCTTCTGTCCCCAGCGGTGGGGAGGGCTGAGAGGAGCTGGGGGAGGTTCCAGCCCGGCCGTGGTGGTGGAGCTCAGGCTGGTGCTGGTGCCACAGCACGGCAGGGACGATATTTCTTGTCAGTCCTGAAAGATTTACTTGGTGGCCCCTGAGTCAGGGTGGCAGGGCTGGTGTCAGCTGGCAGGTTCTGGGCTGGTGGAAGCAGGAGCTCCCCGTTGGCGCTGGGAACAGCACAGCTCAGATCTCCAATGTCCAAACTTTCTAAGGCTGATAAATCCTCTCTTTCAGACTCCTGCTGAACAGGCCAAGGCCAGACTACAGCTGGTTCTGGAGGCAGCCGGTGAGTAAAATGATATTCTTCAAAAAGGCATTTGATTTTTGTAATATCAGGTAACAGTTTGATCCGGTTTTTGGCAAATGTTGGGTCCCGTTCTCTGTAAATCAAATTCCAGGTTAAGGTGAAACTGATTTGCATCATCACTGGCACTTAGTAATCCCTTTAAGGAAATAAATAAGTGATATTTTACACTTGGACCACACACATTTGTCCTGTGGCTGCTGCTGCTACTACTGAGACTCTATTTTGTTCTCTCCAAATTTTAGGGTTTTAATTTTTTTAAAATGTCTTTCTTTTATTTGTTAGGACTGATCTGAATTAGTGCATGTATTTATTTATTTATTTATTTATTTATTTATTCGTTTGTTTATTTATTTATTTATTATTTATTTATTTGAAGTGATGGCAAGCTTTCCAAAAGGCTTTTCCAAAGCTTCCCAAATGGCTCAGATCAAGAGGCAGATCTACAGATTAATTCTCTACAGAGGAAAACATTCCTGTTTTAACATTCCTGGTTTGATTTTCTTATTAAACTGTGTCAGTTTGTCACCCAAGAAGGAAAGCTTTCGGTATTTTATATATATTGTAATAAATCCATGTTTCTCTTTACTTTCCTATTTGCATTTTTAACCTAAAAGCTGCAATTTATAAGAAAAATCTGTGAGGTTTTTTTAATTTTTCCCCTTTTGAAAACCTTGGGTTTTTAGGAATAATCTTCTCACATTGCTGGTGTCTCATTTTCCAAAAGGAATCCAGGTTTTTGCACTGTCTGCCTTCCAATTCATTCCTTGTTCTCCAGAACTTTTAGTAAATCCTTAAAACGTGTAATTATAAAACAGATGTGACAGCCCTGACCTCAAAAGCACAATGTGTGTGTTCTGCTCCCATCACTCACACCTCAGCTTTCCATTCCAGTGTTTTAATTTTAATGGAGAAAAGGTAACTCTGGGTTGTACATCATCATCATCATCACCCAGGCTCCAAAATTTCTAGAAACATCTCAAAGGTCTGTGGTATCGTTAAATTTAAATATTCACCACTGAGGGCTGAATCTTGGATTGGAGCTGCAAGTTGTTCTTAAAGAACCAAAGAGACTTAATGTCTTTTTTTGCCACCCAAAATTGGGCATCTCAGACCTTTATGAAATCAACCTCAGTCCTGCATCCAGTCAAATGTATTTAATTTTTATTAAGTTGGAGTGACAAGAGTGTTATTTCAATATCTTTTAGTGTGTTTACTCATTGCAAAATCAGCAGTTTTTTTGCCTTTTGGTGTTAAAAATGAAGAATAAATTTGTGTTAGACCGTTGCTCAGCAGCTTTTCCAGGAGCTCAGGGGCAGCAGGTTGGTGGTTGTTGCTGTTGTAGAGGTGCTGTTTGATTTAATTGGATATCAGATAAAATTTCAGCCTGTGCTTGGTAGTGATGAACAAAGCTGTGAATGAGGAATGAAGCTGGTTGGGTGTGTAGGGCTGGAGACCCTCCCAAAGCTGGGGATGAACTTGTGGAATATCTGGCTGTGTCTGAGAGACATTTGGGATGGTCCCCTCCTGGTTCATCCCTACGGACATCATGGAATCCTGGAATGGTTTGGGGTGGAAGGGACCTTAAAGCTCATCCAGTGCCACCCCTGCCCTGGGCAGGGACACCTTCCACTATCCCAGGTTGCTCCAACCCGGCCTTGGACACTTCCAGGGCTGGGGCAGCCACAGCTTCTCTGGGCAATTTCTTGAATTTCTTGTCTTTATTTTCCTCTCTGAATTTCCCTGTTGCAGATATTTGGGATCTTGGGAAAAAATCTGCTTTTAGAATTTAACTTAGGTATTATTTCAGATACTAACAACTGCTTTCTCTAAGAGACAGGAGGTAACAAGCAGTTGAACAGGCGCTTTTTATTTAGATTTATTTCTTTCTGCTGCGTTGTGGAGATGGGAATTGTGACTTCTGGTCTCTCGTTGTGGGAGAGCTGGGGAGATAAAAAACATTCACCTGTGTGTGTGAGGGAGAGGAGGGGAAGGTGGTCATTCTTCCATCCAGGTACTGTAGTGCTGGCAGGAAGTTTTGCCTCCAAGTCCTGTGTTCACGCTGACTTTGTTGAGCGTTGTTTCTCTTTGTAGGTGTAAATAGTGTCAGTACCTTTGTTCTCATTAAGGGCAGTGCTGGGAGGTGCTGAAACCCTCCACTTTAATCCTCGAGGTTTTTGATTTACTGAAGTAGAAGCTGTCGGGCTGGGCTCTAAATTCGTATTTCTGTGACTTTATTGAGTTGGATTTCCCAACGTTGAGGTGGCAGGAAGCCTCCTGCAGCCCCTGACGAGCTCCCCCCACGTCGCCGCGCCCGAGCAGATGTTAAGCAGGCAGTAGTTGAATGTTAATTTGGAGAGGGTGGGATGTTTAAGCCCATCTGAAGTACGTTGCATGTGGGCCTTGCAGGCTCAGCCACAATGCTTTGTCCCTTGGGAGAATTTCCAAGCTTAAAGCTCTTTCTCTTTGTGGCTCTATATGGACTCTCTCAAGTCAGTAGAAAGCAGATCATCCCTGGGCTAAAGCTCTCCAGCCTTTGTCTGGGGGCTCTGTAGGGCTGTAATTAGGCCTCCTGGCAGGCCGTGCCGGCCAGTTAATGGTCATATGGAGTTTCTCTGGGGCAGACTGGCTTTGTGTAAATCCTTGCTCGGGAGCCGTTTATGGGTCACTTCCTACCAGGCCTGGCTTTGTGGCGCTGCCCCACGGGCTGCCGGGGAGCAGCTTCCCTTGACCAGCCCGGCACAATCCCCCCCTCCTAATCCCCAGTGTAAACAGAGGATTTAGCTCAGCTTCTGTCACTTACAGTTGCCAAACCACTTGGGTGTCTGTGATTCCTTTCCCAGCCTTGGCTGCCCAGAAGGACGGGAGGGTTTTGTGTTTTGGGGGCGAAGCTCGCCCTGCCTCCCGCCCCAAACTCGGCACAAGAGCAAACCTCAGGGCCTTAAAGCTTCTCCATTCACGCCCCAGTCTGTCCCGTGGCACCGGCCTTTCCTCCCAGGGATTCAAACGTGGGGGAATATTCCGAAAATGTCAATAAATTCCTCTGAAACGGCGCGGGGACGTTTCAAACTATCAATATTCCTGCCTCTTCCAAAGGGCTCCCGAAGCTTTTCCATGGGGCTAAGCAGAAATGTCTTGCTCTCCATGGAAAGACGCTGACAAAAGGCAATTGATCTGGATTTTCAAAGGTCTAGAGTTGAAATAAGTGACTGATGTATTTTTGGAATCTGCATTTCAATCTCGGCCTGAAAGAGCACTCAAGAATGGGGTGGTTTTTTGTGCAAAGAATTCGTCCCGGAGTTTATTTGAAGGAAACTTCGGCACTGAGGCACTAATGGGACATGAACAATCGACACTAAAAATGGGTGAATACAAATCACAAGCATTTAGCATTTATCTGTTTGGCTGCAGTTCTGGATATTGGATATTTAGCTCATTATCTCTGAATTACACCATCAATCCCCTACCTTTGTTGCACTTTGCGTGTTCCTTAAAGAGAAAAATCACGGAGTACAACAATTAATTTGGCCTTAACTGTTGCAAACACAAACGTCTTATAATTCTTACGGCTTCTTTTCTTGTTACTGAGGAGAAAAATCCCAATTTGCACTCAGTGCCTGATAAATATAGTCAAATATTCTCTGCTTTGGGGCATCAAAATGGCTCATAACAGATGTGGCTGAAAGGACCACATACGTAGACTGTATGATTTTAGTCTGGTGGAACTAATAGGATCACTTGGTACTTTATAGATTCTTGCTTTTCTTTTGCTTTAATAAAAACTGTTTAGTTAAATAGGTTGGCCCCTGTTTTGCTCTTTTCCAGCCGTGCAGAGCAGGAAGGGGGGGGCAGGTGGCAACAAGTATGAAAAATTTCTTTTTATTGGGGCTTCTTTTCAGCTGCCAAGTTTATGGACTGGGTATGGATTTCTCGTTTTGATGCTGCTTTTCTTTCAGCTTTGCTGTTTGTGCTCTTCCCACTGAAAACTCCGTGGCTTCCATCTGAATTTGGAATTCTGCAGTGAATTTTAGGAGGGTGGGTAACTTGTGTGGCTGTAGAGACACCAAGGGCGAAATAAGACTTAAAAATATTTCACTTGTTTCGTGGGAATTCAAAACTGCTTTTAAAATAACGTTTGTCCCAGAAATTGCCAGAGTTTGAACTTAGAACAGGCTTAAAATTTGCTGAATATTGACAAAGAGGTTCATTTAGTTGCTGTGTGGGTGTGCTCAGTTTGATTGAATACAAAATTCTTATTTCTATCCATTTCGAGGAGTTGTTTTGAGTAGAGTTGTTTGACACTTGGGATAATTGAATTCTACTTCTATTTATATAAAAATCTCAGTTTGGAGAGGAAAAATCTCTTATTAGAGTTACCTTTTTTCTCTTTGGCAAACGTGGCTGTGCTAAAAAGGATTTTGAAGGTGTTTTGTGCAGCACTTCTTGAACCCCCAGCTCAGGAGAGGAAGTTTTTTCCATAGTGAGTCTTCACCAGTCTGGGGAGGTTGTTACTGTTCCCTGTCTCAAAGGAAAATGAACTGTAATTACACTCATGAAATGCCTCCAAATGACCCAGGTGGGCTGTGCACTTGGATTTCTCCTTGCTGCCAGGAGAGACCCTGAATGCTCCATCTTCCTGGGGCTGTGGAGTGGAAGGGTTTTGATCTCTGGATTTCAGGATTCTCAGAGAGCTCTTCCATCCCATAAGGATCTGAATCCCTGTTCTGCCCTCTCTAATCCTGATGAGTTCACAAGTCTTGATTGGGGAAATGTTTAGGGTTTTTTAGGTTTCTCCTGCTCAGTTCTGCTCAGTGTCAGTGGGCCTGGAGAGATTTCTCAAACGTTTTCCTGGTACCTCCTGCTGTGGCTCCATCCTTGGAGATGGAAGATTTTACAATTACAGAATCCCAGAATGGTTTAGATTGGAAGGACCTTCAAGCCCATCCAGTCCCACCCCTGCCATGGGCAGGGACACCTTCCACTATCCCAGGCTGTTCCAACCTGGCCTTGGACACTCCCAGGGATGCAGGAGCAGCCACAGCTTCTCTGGGCAACCTGTGCCAGGGCCTGCCCACCTTCCCAGCCAGGAATTCCTTCCCAATATCCCATCTAACCCTGCCCTCTGGCAGTGGGAAGCCATTCCCCTTGTCCTGTCCCTCCATGCCTTGTCCCAAGTCCCTCTCCAGCTCTCCTGGAGCCCCTTTAGGCCCTGCAAGGGGCTCTCAGGTCTCCCTGGAGCCTTCTCTTCTCCAGGGGAACCCCCCAGCTCTCCCAGCCTGTCTTCATAGGAGAGGTTTGTCCTGTTCTCCAAAAACTGGCTAATTTAGGAAATCAATCTAATTATGGACTTAATGAACCCAGTTTCTGGGTCAGCTGCTGATTCCTGTTCAGCAGATTTCGGTGTCAGGATTGACATCAACATAAGGAGAACTTGAAACCAACTGAGCCTTGTAAGAATTAAACTGTTCATGAAAAAAAACCAAGGAAATTTACAATGGAATAGATTTATAGCTGCTAATTTGTATATTACATGTTTTATGAGAACTTCAGGTGTTTTAAGATGGAATTTCAGAAAATGCAGGAAGGATTTGAGCTCGTGTTGATGGTCAGCACCAGTGAGCTTCACAGCCCTGGACAAGTGCTGGGACAGCTGGACATGAGATCCATTTCTTCATCCATTCCTTGCTCCTGATCTCTTGGCAAAGCTTCCAAATCTCATTAGAGCACTAAAAAAATACTGATTTCTGCATGCAAAGCAACAACCACAGAAAAAAGAGTCACTGCTCCAAGTAATTGCTATTTTAACCTGTCAGTGGTCTCGTCCTTACAAAATGTGGGACTTTGGAGGTGCAGGTGGTTTGTGTCATTGGGGAGCAAAGTAAACACTTGAACAATAGTAATTAATTAAACAATTCATTCAGCTTCATGATTGCTGAAAAAACACAGGGTTTTAATTAAATGTAGGTAGAGAAAGTGTTTGAATCTAAATAATTCACTTTTACAAGTTATGTAGTCATTCTGTTGGTGTTTAAAAGCTGTTCACTTCAGGAACCTCTTTTAGGTTCTTGCAAGAGATTAAAAAAGAATTTCTTTGACCCATTTTTGTAGAATGTCAACTTTTTATTCTAGACTAAGGAGCCAATGAGTCATTGCAGGGAGGCCGTAATGTAAACCAGAGCCTATAAATAGGCTTTAGAGTAACTTTATTCGTTAATGAACATTTATTGCCTTCAGAAATAATTCTAAAGCTTTTAGAATTTCCTTTTTTTTTCTTGTTAGAGACCTTTTTTTTTTTTTTTTTGTGCTACCCAAAGTATCTCAGCCTTACAAGAGAACTAATGGGCTCCAGTCCTATTGCAGCATATGGGTACACGATTTTGATGCAAATCTCTCTGCTAATTATGTGCAGATGAATCTTTCAGTCCTGCTATTGATCTCAAGTCAAAGACAATTTTTCAGTTACCTTAAGTTTTACATCAGTTCATATTTAGCAACTGGTAATTTAATTATCCACTGTTCTGGCTGTGGGAACCATATGTGGTGGCGGGGCTTGTTTCTGGTTTAGGGTGTCTTTTGGGGGATGTTATTTTGTAAAACGTCGTGGAAGGTGTCCCTGCCCATGGCTGGGGATGGAATGAGATGGTCTTCAGAGTCCTTCCAATCTAAACCATTCTGTGGTTCTATGGATTTAATTGATAAACACTCCCTTTGTTTTGATGGATTTTTAGCTCATGGTGCCCTTTTGAGGTAGAACAGTGGTTTGAGAGAGTCTCAGTGGTTTGGGGAGTCTGTGATGGAACAGCACTGAAGGTCCCCATGTCACCATCTTCATTCCCTCCTTATCTCCAGACTGAGATGAGAAGCTGTAATTAGTAATTAGTGCCCTACCTGCTGTTGTTTTGCCGCTGGGAGAGAGTGCAGGGCTGTCCAGGGACACCCACTGCTGTGTTGGAGCCGAGGTCCCTCAGCTGCAGGTGTGGAATTCACAGGTTTTTAATCATTCCAGCATTTTCCTGTGATACTTCACAGCAAGTGGAAATCCAAACCTGCTGGGTTCGTGCTTTTCACATCCATCCTTTCAGGAAAACCTGGAATACAGGGCCATTGCTCTGAGTTCAGGAGTTGTCCAGCACCTGAGGATCTTGTTCCGTGCCCACACGACCATCTTGTAAATCACATACGTCAACTTCTTTCAAGAACAGTGTTCAATATGGGTAATAAAGTTCCTGTTTCGGTTATTGAAAGGACATTTATCACAACTTTATTAAATCTGGAGAACTAAATGTGCCATTTCCTCCACGTGGGTCCGTCCGCTCGTGTTCTTTGTCGACCCAAATGAATGAAATTAGAACAAACAATCTCGGAGTCATTTGTAATCAGGGGCTGATTAATGGAGTTTGCTTGCACAGCCATTATTCATGCAAGAACACCTGATATCTTTCCCATAAACAAATTGTGTTTGTCCAAATTAAGAAATGAAATGAAGCATTTGATGAGTTTATGATTGACCCTTCCAACTCGGGGCCCATTTGTCAACGTCCTTATCATCACAACTCCTGCCTGATGTGCTGCTTGGATCTGTGATCCCTCGTTAATGCCTCCTGCAAGCCAAACTCCGGGACTGCAATAATTTGGGGATTCTCATTTGAGCAGGAGCTGAGGGTTCTCCTCTGGGATGAAGTGCCCTCGTGTCCCATCAGATTCAGGGATGATTGCGAGGTGGCGACCGAATAAATCCTAAAATGGGGCAGGGGGGGTTTTGCAAAGACTTTTTCAGTCCTGTTGGGATTTTTATAAAGCTGATTGCCCCTCATTTGTAGGAATTTCTGGGTAGTTTGAGAGGAGTTCTCATACTAATGCTTTTGCTTCTGAAAGAGAAGATCCCCAACGTATTTTGAACAAGCAAAACACCTGTCCTCATACTTATGAGACTAATAGGAAGAATTGCTATTAAAATAGACTCTTTCTTTCCTTTTGCTTGTTTAAACATCTTTATTTTATTAATATTTAATATCTGTATTTTTTTAAAATATTTGTCCTGAGGGTGTTTGGTAACTTTAGTTATTTTGAAATGATTTTATATGATGTTTTCTGCCCATAATCTCTTGAAAAGCAGACTTTAGGCTTCTGTAATAATAAGAGGGCTTTATCATTTAAAATTTAAAAACTGAGGAGTCCCTTAGTTCATTGGAAAACAGACATCTTCAACAATCCTCTGGAGCCAGGCTGGCAGAGCTGATTCCTTGTGTGGTGTTTGGCTGGGAGGGGAGACCTGAACAAAATCTTCCTCTGATCCTAAACCAAAGAGTGGGAAAGGGAGAGAGAGACAGAGCTGTGATGTGAAGCACCCCCTGGATGCTTTTCAGGACCATGATAAAATGGGAAAGGCAGTGTCTGTTCTTTACTGGAGCAGTTTCTTGGCAGATAGAAACCACATTGATGTGCACACACTCAGACAGAGAGGTGGGGTTTAGCCTTCTTTTTTTTTTTAAATGAGGAGCTGGACTTGCTTTTAACACTCTTCCAAATGTGAAGCCAGGGAAGTTCACCCAGAATTAAATGTGCAGCCAGTGATTGCAGCCATGTGGCCACAAGGCCATTAAGGAATTACACTGTGATCCATTGGAAAGGGCAAAAGGGGGTCTTTAATAAGAGGCAACAGTAATGAAAACTTCTGTCCTTTGCCATATCACTTGTATTGATTACCCCAGCAAGGAAAAAAAGAACTATTTCAAAACACAGCTTATGTGAAAAATCAAATTAGGTGCTTTAATGTCAGATCCTCCCTTTAATTCCCGTTCCATTGCTCTGCTCTGTGGGTACAGTGTAATTTATTATTGAAGGTTTCTGGCCAGGCTTCTTTGTTTAAGCCATCAGGCATCTCTTTATGTTCTTAAAATACCCAATAAAACTATTTAATCAGAGTGTTTTCTTAAAGCTTTTGAGCATTTTGTGGTGTTGATCTCGAGGCCTTGGAGAGTCTTCTCTGAGAAGTGTGAATGATTTTACAGGGACGAGGCTCTTTGAGGAAGAGCAAATTGTCATTCCCTTGGTCTTAACTCAGGGCAAGAAAGCAGGAAGGGAAGGCTCCATCCTGGATTTCTCAGCTCTTGGTGGAAAATGGGATATTCACGTTTGTGTTGATAAAGAACGAGTGTTTGGGAACCCTGAGCTGGTCCTGCATGAGCTGAGCACGGAGCTCTGAGGGGATGGAGCTGTGTCCAGGCTCAGGGTCAGGAACTACACCAGTGGAGATCAAATAAGGTGCCATTTATTTAATTTTGTGTTTATAGAACGCTGGAGGAGGGGGAGGCAGCAGTGTCTGTTTTTGCTTGTGTTACCAAGGATTTTAATAGAAATCAATTAATTTTCACGCTGAAAACTGATAATAATTGAAGCTGTGCCTGGCAGGTTCTTTTTAATTTCTATTGAAAGTTCCTATTAATTAGTGTTTTCTATTAATTACTGTGTCAATATGAAAAGGGGAAATAGGAGCAGTTGTTTTTTTGGAAATAAGCAGAATTTCATCCTGGAAACTGAAGTGGTGGCTGCCCCTGGATCCCTGGAAGTGTCCAAGGCCAGGTTGGATGGGGCTTGGAGCAACCTGTGCTGGTGGAAGGTGACCCTGCCCATGGCAGGGGTGGCACTGGATGGGTTTTGAGGTTCTTCCCAACCCAAACCAGTCTGGGATTCTCCCTCATGTTGATGTGCCCATCTGCACCTCTGGCTTTGGCTCCCACATGTTCCTGACTTGCAGGAACACTTTTTTCCTGGATTTCCTGGTCTGGAGTGTGGGGAAGCTCAGGGGGAAAGGAAATAAGTTGTGGAAGAGCACATGGAATCCCAGACTGGTTTGGGGCAGCCACAGCTGCCCTGGGCAAGCTGTGCCAGGGTCTCCCCTCACCCTTACGGTGAAATATTGCTTTTTATCTCTCTTCATACTGTCTTTGGGGCTGTTCCATTGCCAGGTTTCTCAGCATTGCAGGCTGGCTTTTAAAAGCTTATTTGGCATCCTCGTTCCCAGCATTTTCGTGGTGAATCAGTCCCCAGTCAGTCCCCATCACCACTGGCTGTGCCTCCTCCTGGCCTCCAAGCTGTAGATTATTGCCATTTTATCCCAGGCCGATAAAACCCTGGTGCTCTCCAGCAGATAAATGTACAGTATTCACTGTGGAGGTGATTACGGGGCTGAGGCAAATAAAGCCTAAAGCACCCTATTAACGGGCCCTTGGCCGTGCTAATACACTGAATAAAGGCCTCAATTACTGAGCACTCCCAGGGCCGTGACATTAATGGGATCTTTATAACCTTTTTAACTTCTCGGGCTCTGACAGAGCTCTCCAATAACAGCCGCGGGTTTGCCCTTGGCAAGCACAACCTCATTTGGAGGGGATAATAAGTATTTACTATTTAGATCGCTGGCAATAAAATTTCTCTGAATGAGATTTTCCTGAGAAAATACAAACTGATTGAATTACTGCCTTTAATGGACTGGTGAGACATGGAATAACAGGTTGTTGAAGCAGCAATTTAATGTTTAGCTTTTTTTCTTTCTGGTTGTTTGGTTTTGTTTGGGTTTTTGTTTGTTTGTTTTGTTTTGTTGTTGTTGTTTTGGTTTTTGTGGGTTTTTTTGGTGTGAAAATACAAGCTGATTCTTTTTCCAAATGGAAATTATATCGTGGAATCCTTAAGGTTGGAAAAAACCTCCGAGATCATCAAGTCCAGCTTAACACAGCACTGTTCACCATTTTCACTGGAAAGCTTAAGCCAATGTCACATGTTTTCCTAATCTTGGAAGTGGATAATAATCCCAAATACTGACAGTGTTGGAGTTGCAAAGAGTGCTGGGAATCCCTAAATGTTCTTATGGAGAATTCCTGTAATCTGGCCCTGTAATAACCTCAAATATTGACAGTGTTAGAGTTGCAAAGAGCGCTGGGAATCCCTAAATGCTCTTCCTGGGAATTCCTCTCACCTGGCACTAAGACTGTGGGCAGAAACCTGTGGAATGGCACGTCACTTTGTGCGTTAAAAATAGATTTCTTTTCGGATGATCCCTCAGGAGCTGCTTTGGGACACCCCCTTCCCTCCCTGGGCTCCTCCTGCCAAGGTGGGCAAATCCTGTGGCTGTCCTGGGTGGTGGTTTCCAATCTCATCCCTTGGGAATGGGCCTTCCCTTAGCACTGTCGAAACACTCCATTTATTCACAGCCACATTATCACTGTGTTGAAACACAGAAATCCCTCTTAGCTCGATATTTCCCACTTTTCCCCCCAGTTTATAGGCAGTGATGTGTTTGGCACTCGAGGAATCACTTTAAACGATCCCACTTGGAATTTTCCTTCCTTAAAATAAGATTTATTTCGCTTCCCCCCTCCCCAGCCGGAGGAACAGCTTGAGGGTGGTGGCAGGGCTTTAATCCCTGGGAGAATTATCCAGCAGGCTCAGCTTTTCAGGGATGTGCTGGACAACAGGTTGATGCCATTTGGGCATTTCCAAGGAGAAGCACCTGTGGGAATAGGGAATGAAAGGGCAGAGCTGGGGAGAGGCAGCGGGTGCCCATTAGTGCTGCCCACCCCTCCAGAGAGAGGGAATGAGGCCCTAAATGAGTTTTAAAGGACAAAGTTGGGGGATTAGGGAGCCCTGTATGATTTGATCCGTGTGGAATTGATCCTGCTAATCAGGAACAACATCCCTGGTGCACTCTAAACTTGGGGTAAAAAATTCAAAAATTGAAAACGCTTACCATTTTTATTATGATTTCAGGAGTTTTGTCTCTTTTTTCTGTGTTATATCTATGAAATGTGCATGGGACAGTACATTCAGTATGCAATTATTCATATTTAAGTGTTTTAACCATTAGTTGATGGAAAGAAACATTTTACATTATGACAACATAAATAATTCTTGAAAGTTGGACTCGATGATCCTGAAGGTCTTTTCCAACCTTGATGATTCTATTATTCTATAAGTTTTATTTTATAAAAGCCAAAACTCGGTGTCATTATTAATTTAAACTTATTAATTTTTGTGTGTTAATGCTATATTAATATTAATACTAAATACCAAATTAATACTAAATATTAAATTATTTATTACTATTCATATTTAATAAAATGCGTTTGGGGTATTTTTAAAGTATTTTTTAAAATTGATTTACTGGTAACCAAGGAGTTAATGAAGGATAACAGTAAAAGGAGAAGAAATCGAGAGGACTTTTAGGAACATAAAGCTGGTGTGGATTAAAACCATCAGACCTGTTGGTCTCCACGTCCCTCCCTCCGAGCTTGGAATTGCCTGTTGGAAAGGAGGGTTGGGGATCAGTAAGATCTGTTGCCAGTATTGTATTAATTAGAGTAATCAGCCCGTGCTCAGAACAGGACACCTGCCAGGGGGAGCTCCCACCCTCCGGCTCGGAGCGTTCCCGGCCTGTCCTGGGCTCTGCTCCGGAGCCATCCCAATCCCGGCTGGAGCCGCTTCCCCCCTTCCCCCGGCTGTGCCGAGCCTGGGGGGCAGAGCAGGGGATCGATGAGTCCCCCCCAGCACTGGGGTAATTAAAGAGCTGCCCCTCATTGATCGTCCTGCAGGTGGAAGGGATCGATGGGGGCGATGCCCCGGCGCCCGGGGGACCCCGGGAAGAGCGGGAAGGGCACGTGGAGCACGGCTCCAGGACACAGGGATGCTTCCCTGGGCTGACCTGTGCCCGGCACAGCCCCTGCAACCAGCACTGCTCCACTGTCTGTCTTCGCCAGCTGGGCTCAGAACTCGTCTGGCCTGGTTCTTATTGATTGGGGGTGTTCAAAGCAGTGCAAATCAAGCACTGGGAGAAAGCAGGGACTGAAGCAGTTAAATGTGGTTTTTCGGGGATAGTTCTTACACTGGTTGCAACATTTGAGCAAATTTTAAAAGTAATCTTTTTATTTCAAAATGCATTACGATGGAATTTATCCTGAAAAGAGTGATGATTTTTCAAAAGGGTGTGTTATGGAATCGTGGAATGGCTGGGGTTGGAAGGGACCTGGATGAAAGATCATCCAGTCCTACCCCCTGCCAAGGGGCAGGGACACCTTTCACCAGCCCAGGTTGCTCCAAGCCCCATCCAGCCTGGCCTGGGACATTCCCAGGGACACTTCCACAGCTGGAACTGGACGAGCTTTAAGGTCTCACCCACCCAAACCAGTGCAATTAAGGAATGTGATTAACACGAATCTCAGATCTTGGTTTGAAATCACGGATTCCACACCCAGACATCCCCTGGGTGCAGGTCCAGGTCCACAACCAGATCCTCCTGGATGGATGCTGGGCCTTGGCAGGGGGACTCTGCTGCCTGCAGGGATCTGGGTGTTCCCTCTCCATTAAACCTTCTGTGAGGTTTTCCTATCTCAGATTGTTTCTAAGAATGACAGAAACACGCTCCTGAAGTGAAGTGCAGCAGCAGAGCTTGCAGAGCACTCCCAGCCAGCTGGAAGTGAGACTTAATTTGGGGAAGTTTATGGAATTTCTGGTGCTGAATGAGGCTGTTTATTTATTGCTTCGTTGCAGCTTTATACAAATATATAGATGCACATGTGTCTGAAGTAAAATTATGCTGCCCAGACTTCTGAGAGCCGGTTGGGAGCTCTCAAGGTTGCAGATGAGCAGCGGGAATGCAGGTGTATATTATCAGATCTGCCCTTGGAGGTGCCTTCCTCGGGGATGACAAATCTCTGCCAGAAATCACTCCTTTGGTGCTTTCCAGGCTTGGACTTGTCTGTTCTCCCACTCACTCTAATGGGCTCTACTGGAACTTTTAAATAAAGCAAGCATTTATTTGAAATACGGTGAGAAATCCGAAAACCGCGTGAGCGCCCGGATTCCTTCGTGAGTTATTGGCAAACTGTTTGCTCAGGGCTGCTCAGCCCGGTGTGCAGGAGGGCTGGAGTTTGCTTTTAATGCAGCTCTTGAATCCCAGCCCGCAGAGCCCCTGGCAGCGTTCCAGGAGTGCTCCGCCGGCGAGATGAATTGTTTGTTTTCGGCGGCGTTTCTTCATCGTCATCGCTTAATCGGGAATGAGATTTTACAGCAGCCACTGAATATTTAAGCAATATATTTACCTCTTTTATCCTGGGGGAGTATTTAATAATGCTGAGTGCAGTCAATGATTGCAGCAGTTAACGGTACGAGCTGAGAGCGGAGGGTTTTCCCGGCGTTTTTGCCGCTGGGATGAGTTCCGTGTTCCCAGCTCCCTGGTCCCGCTCCCAAGGCTATCCCGGTGCGATGGAGTGTGTGCTGGCATGGGCTGTAAGTCTTTCCCACAGATCTTTCCTTGACACACGCTCCCCCTTTTGGTGCCAGATGTCAAGTTCTTTTGGATTGCTGTCTCATGATTCCGCAGTTATGGCTCAGTAAATCCTGGGAGTTCCCTGCAGTTGCACCCCAGGTGGAGTTTTCCACCTTGGTTCCTGATTTTCCAGTGCCCCGGTCAAGATCTTTATGAATTAACGCTGTTTGGTGCTAATACTCACCAGCAGCTTTTTCTTTAATCACGTCTTGGTGTTTATGGACTTGCAGGTTTGAAAAATAACTTACAAGAAGGACTTTTGGGTCCTTTTTTGGGTTTTGTTGCTTCACAAAGACTTTCTCATGAGTGGGGTGAGCAAAACTCCTTCTTTCTGGAAAAAAAGCCTCTGAAATGCTTCCTGTGGATTTCTTGTGGATTTGTATGTTGTCAGTGTTGTCTGGCCCACGGGGCTGAGCAAATCTCGCTGGTTTTGGGGGTTTCCAGTGCAGATGAGCAGCCAGTTGTTGTTACTGGGAAGGACTGTTGGACATGGGTGGTGTTTGTGTGCCCAGGAATAAATCCATGGTGATTCCTGACTTTGGGAAATTGGCAGATGAAAGAAGGGCTCGTTTGGGATGGAAGTTTTGGGAGGGAATTTTTCAGGTTTGCTGACGGACTGTCAGGCTGAATTCTGCCCTTAACCCCGGGGAGAAAAGCCCACTGTCATTCCCAATCCACAGGCTGGAGTGACAACTGGATTTGAGGCCCAGTGCCAGGTTTTGTCCCAGAAATCACTTAAACAATTTTTGTTAGTGATTATACTTTAAACAAATAAGTATTTTGAGGTAATATAATTTATTGGTGAAGTTACATGGACAAGCTGCTACATTTCCCGGTGCAGGTCCGTGGTTGGTGCCACACTGGGCTGATTTCTGATGCAGGTGCAGGGGGAACTGGAGCTGGCACATTCCAGAGGGATGGATTGAGTGTTTCTTGGGAGGTGGGATGTAGGATGGGACACAGTCCATGGAGATGGTTGAGACCTGCTGTACAAGAGGCCTTGTGCAGGTTTGGTCTGAGATCCTCACAGTTTTTACACCTGGAATTTATTTATTTTCCCACTAAATATTGCTGCCTCTTTTAGCTCAGTAGTTCAGGGGAGTGTTTAACCCTGGGCCATCCTTTTCCTTTCCTAGGCTCTTCCTTCCTTTTCCCTTAGGGAAGAGAAAGCTCTTCTTTCCTCTTTAACTTAAAGAAGTGGCCTCAAGTCAAGGAAATGGCCTCAGGTCATAGCAGGGGAAGTTTAGATTAGATTTTAGGCAAAATTTCTTCATGGAAAGGGTGGTCAGGCATTGGAACAGGCTGCCCAGGGAAGCCTTGGAGTTATCCCTGGAAGTGTTCACAAAATGAGGTGGATGTGGCACTCAAGGATGTGGTGGGTGGTGCTGGGTTGATGACCCAACCTTAGTGATTCCATGATTCCCACCCATTTTCCCCTAAAGAAACTCAGGTAGAAGGTGCTATTTAAATGTTTCCACTGGAATTACTGAATTATTCCAAGAACTAATTTCCTTTCTGATACCAAATATCAGAGGAGACAGGAATTGCATCCAGTTCCTCTGTTCTCCTGAGCTCAGCTGCAGGTTGGGGGAGCAGGTCCAAGGTGAATTCATCCTCAAGATTTCGGTTGGATTTTTTTATCCTACGTTTTGTGTTTGGGGAAACAGTGGCAGAAAGAAAGGAATTAGGATTGCCCTAAATAATAGAGGGATGTACCTCGCCAAGATCTGCTGATTAAGCCTTCATTAGGATCATTGTTATAAATCTGGAGTGCCAGGTCCTCAGCTGGGGAAAATGGGCTCGAGGGGAGTCAGTGGATTTGTGCCACACTGGTCCTTGATTCTGGAACATGAGGATATTTTGGGAGGGGAATGACAGGGGCTGTGAGAGGTTTGCAAATGGTAACACCGTTTTCCTGGTTAGACCAGGGGAAAAACGTAAATCACCCTTCTTTTGACTGTGGTAATGAAATTCAAGGAACTGCTTGATGTTATTTCATTAGATGGGAATGACTTGTCCTGAAAGTACAGCTTAAATCCTTGCATGGATTAAGGGATAGTGCATGGAAAATGGTGGGGTTCAATGAATTTTGTGGATGGGGCTGTCTTGCACCAACATTTTTGCCATTCTTCCCTTAAAAATGCCACGTGCTCCTTGGAATGAGAGAAAGAACAATAAATACATTTGATTTTGGAAATCTGTTCCCCACACTGAACTGCTTGTCCAGGAGAAGGGAAGTGCTGTAATTTGATGGGGCAGCTCATCAAACTCCAGCGTGGGGGCTCATTTGGCTGCGTTTTAGGAACGGATCAACAAAGCAGGGCTTGGAACTGCTCATTTGGGAATTGCTTAAAAAAAACCAACCCAACAACTTGTTTCCACAGTAAAGGGAATGCACATTGTTCTTCAGGACCATGAAATACAGGGTTTGGCCACCTAGGGGGGTCACACTCTAGACAGGAGGCAGCCACTGGGATATGGGGGATCTTCGGGGACATCAGCTCCGCTCTCTGGAATGGGATTTTATCTGTCACTTCTTACCTTTCCCTTCCCAACAACCCCTGTCCCTTATTTTATCTGTCACTTCTTACCTTTCCCTTCCCAACAACCCCTGTCCCTTATTTTATCTGTCACTTCCTACCTTTCCCTTCCCAACAACCCCATGTCCCCCTTTCATCCCATTTCTCCCCTCCCGGATTTAGAAAAACCACATTCCTGAAACAACAGGGCTAAAAACAACACCCCAAACTCTTCCTAATTGCTCTGCCCGTGGAATTAATTTCCCAGTCCAAGCAGGGCACGGCTTTCCCGTCACTCCCGCTCCGGAATATTCAGCGTGTCACAGATGGTCATGAATAATGTCCATTTTAAGCGTTGGCAGCGAGTTGGCGAGATGAATGAAGTGTTGGGGGGATGTGACAGGCAGCACGCTGCTTTGTGATCATTCCAAAGTTCTAATAATCTCCCTCACCTTCCCTGCCTGCCTCTAATGAAAGAGAATAGGTGATTGCACCTCGGGCGATGTTCGGCGCCTAATGACTCCTCCAAAGGCAGATTTATGAAGCAAAAATTAACTTTGAATGAGGAGCGAATTGGCCCTGACAGTCTGATAGACTGTGACACAGATTCTGTGGCAAAACAGACGTAGCCCTAATTGATTATCAATATTTTAAGCAAAGTGATGAAAATAAGCATTAAGTGACGAGAAGGGCAGTCTTAATCCAGCAGGCAGGCCCCGGGATCCGGGCGGTCTGCGGGGAGGGATCCGATCTGTCAGCTCCTACCTCGCCCTTCCCAACACCCCCTGGCCCTGCCCAGCCTCCTTTCCCTCCTGGATTTCTGACCAGCATGTTAATGTTCCAGGGATGGACGTGCCTCCCTCTCTCTGGGGAAGTTTTGTTTCATATTTAACCTGTTTTAGGCTCGGGAGTGACTTGAGCTGTTCTGTGGTGGGCAGGTTTATGGGGTGCCCTTCGTGCTGTGCTTTCTCCTGGCCCTGGACCGTTTCTGTCCAGCAGGATTTCCACAAGCTGCATCCCAGAAACTAAAGAAACTAGTCAGAAATTGCCTGGTTGGCATGAGAAATCATCACAAATATCTGGTTATACCCAACATAGACAAATATCTTGGCATTACCCAATATATCAAATACCTTGGTTATACCAAATGTATCAAACATCTTGGTTACACCAAATATATCAAATATCTTGACATTACCCAGTATAGACAAATACCTTGGTTATATGAAATATATCAAATATCTTGGGTTTGCCCAATACAGACAAATATTTTGGTAATACCCAATAAATACAAATACCTCGGTTAGACAACGTATATCAGATATATCAAATATATGATATGTATTAAATATATCAAATATCTTGGTTACATGTTAGGACAAGACTAAGAAAACTTTGGGGGTTTGCTTTGGGGTTTTTTTCAGTCGAGTCACGTGGTACTGGATGTCTCTTCTACCAAAAATGCATTTAATACTCTGGAAAACCTGTCTGGCTGTGAGGGGGGAGAAGTAACATCCCTACACCAGGAAGAATCGGTGGGATAACATCTCCCTGCAAACAGATTCGGCCTTACAGGGAATTTTGAAGTGTGCCTGGCTGTGAGCTCTGGATCCAGCCTCGTGCTCAGGAATCGTCCAGCATCTGTAATTAGAGTCTGGGGTAATTAAATTAAACCTCGTAGCAGGGACAGCAATGGCAGGAACTTCTGGTGTTTGGGAATCACAACATAATTAGGGAGGACAGGGATAAATGGCAGTGAGAGGTTCTGTGTTCATGAGTGGACTGGGCAAGTGGCCACCTGAGTCATGGATTCATGGAATCCCAGAACTATGGAATCCTAGAATCATGGATTTATAGAGTCATGGAATCACAGAGTCACAGACTCATTCAGGTTGGAAAAGCCCTCTAGGATGGGAAGACCTCTAAGAATGTGCAGTTTAAATTCGTGGGGGAATGTTCTCATAACATGGACTGAGAGGACAAAAATACAGAAAACCAGCATGAATTGGGATGATTAAAATGTGTCTGGGGGTGTCACTTCTCCCTGGGAACTGACAGGGGCTGGACTGTGCTCCTGGTGTTCCTGTCGAAGGAAATCTCGGAGCAAGGGGCGGTTTGGAGTTTGTGTTGGAATCTGTTGGATGTAGAAGAGATAATTTTCCACGTCAGCCCATGAATATTCAGCAGGGAGGATCTCCACCAGCCTTGATAAATTTAATATACCAGAGAAAAATAGCATGTAAATTAAACAGGGCCTTGTAAATTAGTAATGGATTCTACTTGTATTTTTCTGTGTGAGCTGACTGAATATTTTATAAGTGCAAAAATGTTTGTGTTTAAAAAAAGAGGGTGAAGTCTTTCTGATGAGCATCGTGGATGGTTTGGCTGCATGTTTAGATGGGAAGTCCCTGTGTGTTTTTTGAGTTTCAGTGCTTTCTTTTCCCCAAACACATCTTGTATGTTCAACTTTGAAGAGCTGACAAGTCCACAATTAAGTTGAATTAATTTGTTCCCCCGAATGCCTTGTGGTTTGCAGTTGGTGGGTGTTCTGACACTCCTCTCCTTTGAATTTTGACAGTAAATGAATTCTTGGTGTGGGGCTGAGCCTTTTCTGTGCACCTTCCCTGCTTCTCCCGTGGTGCTGGGAGGGGGCTGTGCTGCAGGGGCTCCTCCACGAGCTTTGCTGTGCTCTCCACCCCCAGACAGCCCCTGCCCTGTTTCTACCTGGGAATTATTCATATTCCTCTGGTTTCTCTTAATTAGCAGCTTTTCCTGCAACTGTTTTACCTCAGCACAGAGTGAGGCTGGTCAGGATTGAAGCATCGCTCTGATATCTGTCCATTCATCCACCCATCCATCCACCCATCCATCCATGGCCTTTCCCATTTCCAAGCCCATGAGCACAGCTGAAGCCTGTGGTTATTTACGGATGAGCAATTGCTGGTGAAAGAATAAAGAAGAAGAAAAGAGGAAGAAACCAAGAACAGAAGGAGAAGAGAAAAAAAGAAGAAACAAAGAAAAGGAAAAGAAATGAAGAGAAGGAGAAGGAAAAAAGAAGAAGAAGAACAACAACTGTGGGTCCTTCCAACTCCATTCTGGAGTTCTGTGCAATAATGACCGAAGATTTAAGATATTTCAGGAGAATCTTCAGCATGAAATCCCTCCAGCAACACGTGGTCTCAGGGCCTCTGTTGGTGGCAGTGGATGGTGCCCTGTACCCTCAGAGACTGACTGCTCTGGGGATTTATGGGATGGGAGCAGTTCAGTTGTTGTTAATTAGCAGTTCTGTGTAGAGAATTGTCCTCCTGATACTTCCTGAATTGCTCCCTTATCCCTCTAATTACCAGGGAGGGCCAAAGCTCTGCTTCAACAGCAGAAGTTCTCACTGGAGCTCCAAAGGTTCCCTGGAGCTCCAAAGGTTCCCTGGATCCCCAAAGGTTCCCTGGATCTCCAAAGGTTCCCTGGATCTCCAAAGGTTCCCTGGAGCCCCAAAGGTTCCCTGGAGTCCCAAAGGTTCCCTGGATCTCCAAAGGTTCCCTGGAGCCCCAAAGGTTCCCTGGAGCCCCAAAGGTTCCCTGGAGCCCCAAAGGTTCCCTGGATCTCCAAAGGTTCCCTGGAGCCCCAAAGGTTCCCTGGAGCCCCAAAGGTTCCCTGGATCTCCAAAGGTTCCCTGGAGCCCCAAAGGTTCCCTGGAGCCCCAAAGGTCGGAATGCAGCGATTTCAAGTTCCCAAATACAAGCCCCAGATGGATTCAGTGACCAGCAGCACCCTCCAGGTGTGTTTCAGTGTCTTTCTGCCTGGCCAAGCAGGAGGTGCCCCGTGAATTGTCCCTGGGCAGCAGTGAGTGTGGAGCAGGAACTCGGTGGAACAGGGAGGACACAAATGCAATTTGGGCCGGGGATTTTATTGAATCTCCATCGTGCCCAGTTGGCCCACGAGCGATGGGAGCAATCCATCTTGTGTGCTAATGGAGGGGCCTGAAACCCACCTGATGTTTGCATTATTAAATTCCAGCCTAATGAGCTCTGCTAATACATATTGAAGGCGGTTGTAAGGGGCAGGATGGGAACGGGAGCGGGATAATTTGAGGGAAACATAAGCTGAGCATTTTACATGACTCAAGGGGTCCAGCTACAATTACACACATCACCCAAATTGAATTTAAATGGAATTTCTATTATCCCTGTCCTTTTACCGAGGAGAATAAAGTGTAAATGAAGTAAAAGTCTTTCGAGTTACCCGTGGTTTGGCTTGATTATCTGATTTAATAGATTCTTGTGGTGATCCTCAGTGGCAGAAAAGTTTTAATATTGCAGGGCTTTAAGTGTTGTCCAGATATGCATAAAAGTGTGGAGATGGAACCAGAAGTCTGTGTAATGAGTTCTGTCATTTGTAACCCCCTGTTCAAGTTGTGTATTTTAAGGTGTAGCCACTGACTGAAAAAAGGTTGGAAGGGCCCCTTCACCTTCCTCCTGCTCTGAATTTGATTTCTAGAAATCATTGCTTGATTCAGCAGGTGGTGGGACTAAACCTTTGCAAAACTGACTCAGCTTTTGCCCTCTGTGCCACAGTTTACAGTGATTTTATTGCCTGGTTTAAACCCTGAATTCCTGTTTCTTTTTGGTTCTTTTGGCCTGGTGATACTTTGGAAAACTTAATATTTCATCAAGTATAATGTTATTAGAGACTTATTCTCACTTAGTTCACTCATCAGGCAGTGAGATGGCAATAAAAGAGAATGGCTCCTTTGAGACATTAATGCTTTGGAATAAATGATGTGCTAGAACAGAAATTTAATTAATTTACAGAGTATATTGATAGTCCCTTGTTACTGTGCTGTATATTTTTAATCTTCTTCAACATCTGTAGTAAAGTGTTTGAAAACCCCTGCAGTTGAGCAACTAGTAGATAATTAAGTAATAAGGGAAGAGGTTTCTAGAGGGAAAAGGATCCTTTTTAAGGAATATTGTTGTAACACGAGTGAAGGAGCACTGCTGTGATTTGGAGTGAAGAGAAAATTGTGTTCTGCCTAATAAAGTTCCTGAGTGAGAGGGGTTGGACTGCTCTTCTAAATGCAGCTCTGCATCCCTGAAGATGTTGTTTGCTCCCTGCTTTATCCCTGGGATAGGTCTCTGGATTACTCACTATGGCAGCAAAGCTGCCACTCCAGAAACGCTCCCTTATCGGTCGCTCTGGGGGCAACTGCAGTGGGCAGCTCTGTGTTTGGAGCAAAAAAAACCCTCTCCAGAGCCTCTTTAAAAGTTTCACTGAACAGAAATGATGGCAGGGATTTGTATTTAACTCGTTTGCAACCATTATTGCCCTAATATCGCCCTCCACAGCCCCATTTGTGCTGCTCCTTACCTGGAGTACAATCTTTAAATAAAATACAGTGAAGGACAAAGTCCTTGTTCTCTCATGCACATGGATTGCCTTGGGGGACCTCCAAAAAGGAACCTGAAATTGGGTTTAAACCCCTGGAAATGTTGTTTGGTGACAGGTTGTGGGCAGCCCATCCCTGGGAGTGTTCCAGGCCAGGCTGGGCAGGGCTTGGAGCAACCTGGGCTGCTGGGAGGTGTCCCTGCCCAGGGCAGGGGGTGGCACTGGAGGAGTTTTGAGGCCCTTCCAAGCCAACCCACTCTGTGATTCTCTGATTTTATAGGATAAATTGACTGATTGTAACATTTCTGTGGCTTCTCTTTAGCTAAAGCAGACGAAGCACTGAAGGCTAAGGAGAGAAGTGAAGAGGAAGCCAAGAGGAGAAAGGAAGAAGGTAAGGAATTCTTCTGCAGTCCAGGAACAAACTGAAGCCCAGTAAGTCCGAGCTGATTGTTTTTAGGAGTCCAAGCTCCAGTGGGAGGGTGGGATTTCCCTACAGCTGCCAGGTGATTTGTGTGGTTGGCCTGTGTGATGTCACAGCATGAGTTCACCTGCTTCTCCCTGGAATTTGGTGCCCTCAAAGCTGGTGAGATCAGAGCTGTTCCCTTTGGAATACAGCAGGTGGAATGACTAAACCAGATGGATTTTCACTGTCTGTCAGGGAGTGATGGGAAGAGATGTTTCCAACAGGGAAACAAGGGAAGCCATCCCAGGAGCCTCCAAGCTCCTCACTTGAGCTGGGACAGAAATCCCAGAGAAGCTGTGGCTGCCCATCCCCTGGGAGTGTCCCAGGCCAGGCTGGGCAGGGCTTGGAGCAACCTGGGCTGCTGGGAGGTGTCCCTGCCCAGGGCAGGGGGTGGCACTGGAGGAGTTTTGAGGCCCTTCCAACCCAGCCCACTCTGTGATTCTCACGATTTTATGGGGTACATTGACTGATTGTAACATTTCTGTGGCTTCTCTTTAGCTAAAGCAGACGAAGCACTGAAGGCTAAGGAGAGAAGTGAAGAGGAAGCCAAGAGGAGAAAGGAAGAAGGTAAGGAATTCTTCTGCAGTCCAGGAACAAACTGAAGCCCAGTAAGTCCGAGCTGATTGTTTTTAGGGGTCCAAGCTCCAGTGGGAGGGTGGGATTTCCCTACAGCTGCCAGGTGATTTGTGTGGTTGGCCTGTGTGATGTCACAGCATGAGTTCACCTGCTTCTCCCTGGAATTTGGTGCCCTCAAAGCTGGTGAGATCAGAGCTGTTCCCTTTGGAATACAGCAGGTGGAATGACTAAACCAGATGGATTTTCACTGTCTGTCAGGGAGTGATGGGAAGAGATGTTTCCAACAGGGAAACAAGGGAAGCCATCCCAGGAGCCTCCAAGCTCCTCACTCGAGCTGGGACAGAAATCCCAGAGAAGCTGTGGCTGCCCCTGGATCCCTGGGAGTGTCCAAGGCCAGGCTGGAGCAACCTGGGACAGTGGGAGGTGTCCCTGCCCGTGGCAGGGGGTGGCACTGGATGGGCTTTGAGGTCTCTTCCAACCCAAACTATCCCGTGATTCCATGATTTACTTACAAGAGGGAACTCAAGAAAATTCCCTGTCTGAATCCACAAGTGCCATGAATTTCATTCCAAACCAAAACGTTCTGACCACTCAGGAGTTTGTACTTTGGGACTGTGGGATGCTGAGAGGGATGAATTGGTGCTCAAAGTTGATCCTACTTGGAGAAGGTATTTAGGATAGTCAGGTGGAAAGTGGGATATCCCAGAGGTGCCTTGGGAAGAAAGGGGAACGGGCACTTGGAATTCTGGCTGGAAAAGGGGGCTGTGCTCCCTCCCCCCTGTAATTCCTGGATTTTGGAGCCATCCAGCTGTGCTGGGCCCCTGGGGAGCCTCCACCTGCAGGAATCCTGGAGCCAGGCGAGGCTCTGGCTGTTGGGATGAGCTGCTTGGCTCCCAGGGGCACGAATTTGCAGGGAATACTCGGAAAAGAACGTGGTTGTTGTTCCCCTCCCATCCCACTGTGAGTGACACACGTGGCAGGGATTGCTCTGCCAGCAGGGGCAGGGAAATGGGAGTGTGGAGAGGCAGAGGGAAGGGAAAAGGGGCGGTTTGGGACTTGGGAACAATGGGAATTTACAGGGAAACCGGAGGAATTCTTTTCAGTTTGTTAATAAGCCCCATAAAAACTGTCCTGTGGTGGCTTTGAAGGAGCTGTGAGGGTTCTAAAATGAATGGAAAATGTTTCCTGAAGAGAAGCTGCTTCGCTCAAATTCATCAGTTTGCCGAGGAATTAGTTCCCAATTAGGAGCAAAGTGGTTCATTTTCACTGGGAAAAAAAGGTCTAATTAAATTGTGTGTGAAGTGTTTAAGCATCCCAAGCCCATGCAAGACATCCAGGGAAACTGCACGCTGGGAAACTCCAGTGGTAGGCAGCTGTGTGTCCCCTATGGATTTAAAATTCCAGTGGTAGGCAGCTGTGTGTCCTCTATGGATTTAAAATTCCAGTGGTAGGCAGCTGTGTGTCCTCTATGGATTTAAAATTCCAATGGTAGGCAGCTGTGTGTCCCATACGGATTTGCAAACAGGACACTTTTCCCGTGTGTTCCCTTCCCCATCCCGGCCATGCTGGGCCCCAGGGACAACTTTTGCTTGAAAAAAGAGATTTTTTTTTTCCTTTTTTCTTGGTTCTTCCTTCCTCACACAGCATCTGTGGGTGGGGTTGAACCCTCTTTGAATCAGTGAGGTTGGAAAAGCCCTCCAGTTCTGTGATTCCTCTTCAACCTTGACTGAGGAGCTGCAATAAAAATAATTGTACAAACGGAACAATCCTTCCCTACCCATAAAAAGTGCTTTTCTCCCTCACCCCATAACGAGGGTGTCTTAACATTCCTTTAACTGTCCCTTTATTGCCAAATCAGGGCTGAGATTAGATGGGGGACGTTCCCTGTAATCTGCTCGGAAATCAAATTATTTGACCTCCCAGCCCAGCCCTGCCCCTTCCCGCTGGTTTCCTGTTAAATATGCAGCGTTTCCCTGGCATGAATAAAAAATTGAGGACAAATTAGAGTCTGCAGCCAGCTGACCCCAGCCCAGATTAGAGACTGGGGGGGCTTGTGCTGCTTTAAATGTTTTAATTACCGTCGCCCCTCCGGCCGCTCGAAGGACCCGCAGCAAAATGCTGATTTATTTTCCTTTTTTTTTTTTTTTTTGAGGGACAAAAAAAAAAAAGCAAAGCAAGAAAGAAAAAGGCTCCCTCGGCCTCATTTGAATTTTTCAGATTGATTACATTTGCACTTCCATTGGGGTTATGGTAATTTGCTGCATGAAATTAGGTCTATTAACCAAAAAAGCGACTTTTCCAGGGGTGTTTTCCAGGGTTGGATTGTCCTGCTTGGGTTTTGGTGCCTTGGGTTGGGAGTGCCTGGAAAACATCAGAATCTAAAGGGGATTTACCCACCAAACTGGATTTTCACTCCAGGCAGATTCCCAAGTGGGTGATGGAAAAGTGGAAGTAAAGCCCACCAAGAGCCAGGATGGAAAAATCCAAAGTGAGTCCCATGTGGATTTAAAATTCCAGTTGTAGATGGGTTTGTGTCCCATGTGGATTTAAAATTCCAGCTGTAGATGAGTTTGTATCCCATGTGGATTTGAAATTCCAGTTGTAGATGGGTTTGTGTCCAGTATGGATTTAAAATTCCAGTTTCAGTCAAAATTGCAGTTTTGGAAAACATTAGGGAGATGCACCAGAAATCAAGGAGAAGGAGTTTTCCCGGGAAACAAGCAGTGCCAAGTGGGATTTTGTGGCAGTCAGGCCCAGGTGAGTGGCTGGCAGGGCGGTGCCGTGCCAGGTTGGGGGGGTTATCCCGGTGCCTCTGCCCTGGAATTTGCATTCCCCATTCCCGGCATGTGCCAGCCCGGGGTTGGATTGATTAGTTCTGCCTCCCCTGTAGGCGCTGCCACGTTCTGATAGACCCTGGGGAAATAAATTTGGCAGCAAATCAGTGCGAGGAGATTTAATTATCACTCGGAGACCTTTCCCTTTTCGGGCTCAGCGATCCCGAAAGTCCCTGGAATCGCTGCCCAATTTGTGTCCCCCCATCCTTCCCACCCCGCTCAACGATAAGCCAAGCAATTACTGGGTTATTGATTTCTCATCAGGGCAGATTTGCAGTTGATTTTTGCCTGCAGAGGAGGAGGAGGGGGTGATGATGAAGTGGTTCAGGCTGCGGCACGATCCGATATCCCGAGCTCGCTGCTGATGCCACGTGCAGGGGAGAGGACCCGGGGCTACAAACGGGAGGGGAGATGTGTGGGGACAGTTTAATTTGTTCCATGTGGATGGAAGGAGTCGTGTGGCACACGCTGGGGAAACACGGCCTTTGGGATGGGAGGGAGGGGGTGAGCTGGGACACAGCTGGCCCTGAGCCAGGGAATGCAGCCCAGCCCTGGGGGGGTATCCCCAGGATTTACTCAGCTAAACACCCTGCTCTGGGGACTCCCTTCAGCAAACTCCTCAGCTCTGAAGAATCACAGAACTCCAGGCTGGCCCATCCTGTGCCACCCCCTGCCATGGGCAGGGACACCTTCCACTAGCCCAGGTTGCTCCAGCCTGGCCTGGGACACTCCCAGGGATGGAGCATAATGAGATGGGTTTGCATTCTCACAGGGAATGCCAGGTTGGAACATGTGGATTAACGGGATTCAACTCAGAGCAGGAAAACTCTGCTTTCTGCAAGTGAGAGAATGTGCTGGTGTGGCTTCAGTGGGCTTTTAAAACACCACATTTTATGGATTTAATTAAATTAACATAACTTAGCAGGCAGTTTTAAAGGATCTCTTCTGCTATTGTTTCATATCAGATATGTAAATTTACTTAAAATATTTTAAAAAGAAAAGCTGGGGAGGCCCTGGCACAGGTTTTGCCCAGAGAAGCTGTGGCTGCCCCAGCCCTGGGAGTGTCCAAGGCCAGCTTGGAGCAGCCTGGAACAGTGAAAGGTGTCCCTGCCCGTGGCAGGGGGTGGAAATGGATAAGTTTTAAATTCCCTTCCAACCCAAACCATTCCATGATTCTGTGATTTTGAGTCATTGGGGTGGTCACAGAACATACAAGAAAACCTGGAGGACTCAACTTTTAGAAAATCCCATCATTATAAACTCTGAAGTTATCCCAGATGATTAACTCTATTTTTTAATACTCATCTTTAACCTGTTGGCTGAAAGTTCTCACGTGGACAATCGAAGCAGCACCTTATCCATGGGCACCACAGAACATCCTGAGTGGGAAGGGACCACCAGGGACTGTGGAGTCCAACTCCTGGTCCTGCACAGGGTGACCCCAAAGCACCTCCTTCCCTTCCCACTTCCTTTAGGAACAGTTCCAAGACTCTTCCCTGGGTATAATTGAGATTAAACCCACAGGTGGACTGTGCCACGGGAAGATTTGATGGGATGAGGTCAGGCAGCTCTAATAAGTTAAAGTGCTTTACTCCACAGTCCAGGAATGTATTGGGATGCCCTTAAGTTCATTAGTTCCTGCCTGAGGTCACCAGTTATCTCAGTAAATTTTATTGCAGTTCATTGTGGTGGCAGAGACCTGAACTCAGCCTGTTAAGTCCCCAAACCGTTTAATGCCCATAATATATTTAGGGCAAATATGTGAATTAGCTTTCTGTGTCTCATCCAAGCTGTGATTTCAGAGGTTTGCTGGGTTTTGCCTGGGTAGGGGCAGGTTTTGTTCCCCACCCTGGTGTCCCTGGTGTGCCGGTGTCGCTTCATGATGTGCCACAGACACCTGGTGGTTGAGCTGCAGCTCTCAGGGGGCTGGCCCAGCATCTGGCACACCCTGGGACCCTCTTTTATCTCTGTTTAATCTCTGTGCTGACGGCTCAGGATTCAGAATAAGCAGGAACAGACCAAGGGTGAGATAAAAGCGGGAAGTTTTGGGGGCAGTGGCCGAGTAGGGCGTGTTGGGAAGAGCATCCTGATGATGCTGGTGGAAACTGGGAAGGATGAGGTGTTAGGAGGGAATGTGGCATCTCTGCTGGCCACTCCCTGTGTCCACCTTCCCCCTGGGCACAGTGAGGGAAAGGGAACCAGGAGAGGGATCAATAGCCCCCCATGGATAATGGGAGTAATCAATTCCGGGCTTTTTATTAAAGCTGCCGTAATTAATAATCACTTTTAAATGTGTTCCTGGAATTTTAACTGCCTTTGTCCTGCCCATCATCTCCTGCCCCTTTGTATTCCAGACCTCCCAGGTGAGTCCCAGTCCTGGTGTCAGGGCTGGAGCCAGGCTGGGAGAGCTGGGAATTTTCCCCTGGAGAAGAGAAGGCTCCAGGGAGACCTGAGAGCCCCTTGCAGGGCCTAAAGGGGCTCCAGGAGAGCTGGAGAGGGACTGGGGACAAGGGATGGAGGGACAGGACACAGGGAATGGCTTCCCAGTGCCAGAGGGCAGGGTTAGATGGGATATTGGGAAGGAATTGCTGGCTGGGAGGGTGGGCAGGCCCTGGCACAGGGTGCCCAGAGAAGCTGTGACTGCCCCTGGATCCCTGGAAGTGTCCAAGGCCAGGTTGGAACAGCCTGGGATAGTGGGAGGTCCCTTCCAACCCAACCCATTCCATGGGTCTTTGATAAATATGAAAGTATTTTTTAAGCTGGTACGTTATTTTTATTTGAGTCATTTTATTTCAGGAATTACAACAGGTGTAATCGAAGGTTTGCTATTCACAAGCGAAACAGATAAGTTTATGATCTCTCCACTGGGGAAATTTATGATTTTTTTTTTTTTTTTTACAAATTAAAAGTCTTGAAATTGTCTTCAACGTTTCAGACAGATGAGGAGCAGAGATGGCTTCTGCACTTCATTAGTGCTGTGTGTTTTACTGTCGTCTCCTGGCATTTATTTGTGCTAAAGGATAGGGCAGGTAATGGGATTGTGGAGCCATCAGGTAATTAGTTATCTGACTGCAATCACTTGAAACAAAAATTTATAGCTACTTATTGAAAAGCTGTTTCTAAAGGGAAAACACCCAGGGATGTATGGAGGAAATAAGCAGGGATGTATTGGAGGAAATAACCAGGCATGTATGGAATGGGCAGGGAAATGATGGGAGTCACCTCTTGGAAAGTAAAAAAAAAATCTGATTTTCAGTCATCCCCTGAGCCTCTGAAAAAGCAGCAAAGGTGCAGCCCAAGGAGCTGGCAGAGATTTAGGAAATATTGATTGTGAACAACAGCTGAGGGAGCTGGATTGGATTTGTCCAAAGGAAATGGAAGGGGGAGAGAAGTTTTCCAGTTGGGTTGTAAATGAGGAAAAAAACTCTCATGGAATCCCAGACTGGTTTGGGTTGGAAGGGACCTCAAAGCCCATCCAGTTCCAACCCCTGCCATGGGCAGAGTCAGCTCCCACTATCCCAGGGGATGTGCAGGGGTGTTTTTTCCAAGATTAAGGAGGGAATCTATGGGATGAGAATGAGGCTTAACTAGGAATTGCCTTATTCATGCTGGCTGAGGCCTAGATAAATGGGAATTTAAGGATGTATCTTGTTTTATTGGTGCTAGACAGACATTTACCTGCTGTGAGTGGTGTTATTTTGCATCCCAGCCAAGGCCCAGCCTGGGAAAAAAAGCAGAAAAATAATGAAAACCAACCAACATCTTCCTGATCTCTGTTTCACTGTCCCTGGAGCCCCTCAAACAGTGTTTGGGGCAGCCAGAGGTGGTTGTAGCTGCTGTGTTTTTCCCCCAGTGTGCTCCTGAGGATCAGTAGAATCCCTGGGAATAAAAAGCCTGGAAGTTCCCGAGCCCGTGTGCCAGCGTGGGATCCCTGGAGCACAGGATCCCGTGGAAGGGCTCTGGGGGTGTCACCACCCACTGCAACAGGCAGCAGGGGGGGAAAAATCAGCACAGGGCACGTGCCAGCAGCACTTTTTGGGAGTGTAAACACGAAGTGATCCATGGAAAAGCTGGAGAGCCCCCAAGTTCCATCCCTGGTGCCCTGCAGGGCCTCGGTGTGCCCGTGCAGGGAGAGGATTTCTGCTGCAGCACACCCGTTTTGTGCCCTGTGTCCAAGGCTGCAGTCCCATTTTCCTGTTGTTTCTGTGCTGGGGCATCCCTGGATGCAGCAGGGATCCTCTCCCTGCCCGTGTGGAGCAGATCCAGGTGAGGGTTTCACGGGCACAGATCGTTCCGTGCCGCTCATCCGTGTCGGGACCGCCCTGGTGAGTCTGTACCTACAACACGGGGGTTATTTGGGATGGGGAGATGGAAAAGATAGAGGCAGGCAGTAATTGCCTTTAAGATCAGAGCACAAAGCATTACCTTGGATTTTTACAAGGCCAGCGAGCAACAAAAGAGCCGTAATTTATGAGCTCAGCGTAAAAGAAGAGCATAATTGCATTAAAAATTAATGCTAATGAACACTAAAATGGGGAAGGTGGTTATGATGAAAGTTTGGATTCATCTTCCCCGGGTTGAATGATGGCTGGGGCCTTGATTAATGGCTTAATTTCTATCAATTAGCGGGGGAAAATCTCCTACGAGACAAGGGTAAATTGAGCATCGAGTTACAGCCCCTGCCTTTGTGTCCCAGAAAAACGTGGAGCTGGGAGCTCAGAGCTCACTTGCTGAACTTTCCCAGCCTGTTTTCTGCTGGATTTTATAGCCAGTATTCCCATTTTTTCAAGGAAAAGCCACTAATGTCCAGACCTGTTTTAAGATCCTTGGAAATGAGGTTATTATCACTGTAATGTAATAAAATGGCAACATTTATAGTGTTCTGCTACTCTCTGTGGTACCTCTCTTGTAAGCACTGAGTACTCACAAAATGCTATTTTAATATCTGTTAATGATAATTAAAATTACAGGATTAAAAAAAAAACAAAAACAAACAAACAAAAACCTAACAAAAAAACAAACCAAAAAAAAAACCAAACCAAAAGACTTTAAGGATTTAAAATTTTTAAAACAAGCCTGGGCAGACTTTTCCCTGTTAATTTGTGTTTTTCCAGCGTAACTGTAAATCCTGTGCCCTGCCTGTAGGGAGTGAGTTCTGGAGTCCTCACAGCCTGTCCCTCCAGTACGTTGTAAATGCGTTTTTAAAGCACTTCCAGTGAATTTGGGGGGAGGAACACAAATAAGAGGAGGGTTGGGAGCTAATCCCGAAGCCGGGATGCTCTGGGAGGGGGTCCCGGCAGGGATGCTGAGCCCGGAGCATCCTCAGGCTCCCCATCCAGGGATCCAGAGGCTCGAAAGAGGCACGTTGAGTGTGCAGGTGCCTCCCTCTAACGGCAGCTGGGAATGGGATGGGCTGGGATGGGCTGGGATGGGATGGGATGGGATGGGATGGGCTGCACGGGATCCCGGGAGCCTCCCTGGGGAACACCGGCCTGGAGGGACCTTGGAGAGACAGGAGGAGAAGGGATTTGGGGACACAAGGGAATGTTGTGTTAAAAGCCTGTGGGATTAGGGCGCTCCTGGGCTGATTTGCTCCGGATTTTGTCTCCACTGGCGCTGGAATTGTCACCTCTGGAGCGGCCTCTGCGGCTCCAGTCGCCCCTTGGACACCGACTGGGAAAGGGGATCTCCAAATTCCTGTGGCTCCGGGTCGGGACAACCCCCGTGAGCCAGCACTGCTTGTCTCCTGCTCAGAGAAAAGATTAGAGGGGGGAAATATCCCTAAAAACCAGCGTTCCAGGTTTGGTAAAGTCCAGGGATGACACCAGCACAGGGAATCCCTCCATCCCACTGGATCTGCCCTCCTGCCCCCAGTGCTTCCCTGGGCTTTAATCCAAATATCCCAGCGCGGTGCCCTGCAGAATCCAACCCCTCCCACAGCCAGGGAGTGGCTTTTCCAGGGACATTCCTGATGGCTTTGCCTCCTCTTCCCCTGCGGATTGTCCAGGGAAAACTTCAATTTTCCTTGGGACGTGTCAGTTTAAATAAAACTGGGATCAATTAAAAATCGGGGGGGGTGTGGGAACAGTTCTGTTGGCAAACAGACAGTTCTGTAAGGCAGTTGTATAAAAATACACTTCCAATAATCCCAAATAAACCGGGATCAAAGGGAAAATATTTTCTTCCTCCGTGGTTTGTTTAGTCTGGGATCTGTTGGTGTTTCCTTCAAACTCATAAACAGAAGAGCAAGGGGGAAAAAGCAGCGGCTTTTTTTCTGTCTTTCAAAGCATTTTACCCCAAAATGGGTTATATTTTAATTTGCTCAGTTAAATTAACCCCTTAAATCTAATTAGTGAAATAGGAAGAAAGAGATTCTGAGGGATATTTGAGGTTTGTTATGTCATTGCTTTGATTCTGGAGTTAAACCTGCTTGAAAGGAAACTCTTTAGGTTCATGTTCGTGGTCAGGATTTGGGGTGAGCAATGAATCCATAACAATTTACACCTAAAGACTTCCCAAGAAATATTCAAAAGATATTTTTATTTAATGGATCATTCACAAGATATTACTGGTCATTTAATGCTTTTAAAACTCTTAGTGGGCTTAATTTTGTCTTTCAAAATCAGGAAAAAATGAGAATATTTTAGGCAGAGCTTGCAAGGAAATTATTTCTTCTTTTATGTGATTTATAGAATCATGGAATTCTCTGATTCTTTGTCTTTTATCTGACTCTCTGCTGCCTTTAATTGTTGTGTGTGTGATGTGTTTGGATGGCAGCTGAAGAATTCATCCAAATTTCTTGTTTTAAAGTGGCATTTCATGTTCTTGCTCATACAGACTAATTCAATATGAAATTAGCAGCTACAAAAGATGTGTTTATTTATATATATAAATATAAATAGATATAAATATAGAAGTGTAGAATACTGAATTATCTCTGAAGGATGGAGTTCCCAGTTAAACCCATGACTGGGAGCACTGGGAAAGGTCCCCTAAGCCACGGAGCTCTGGGAAGGAGCTGGTGACAGGGATGGAAATTGTCCACCTTTTGATAAAAAATAGCCCCAACAAGCCCTAATCCAAGATTTAATTCCTTTTTTTTTCCCTCTAACACAGTGAAAAGACTCCGTGCACTGAGTTAGTATTGATTTTTTTTTGTCTGAGGCCTCTTAGCTTTCTGACTCCATTATTTTTGATTTTCCTATGAAATACATCTCCTTCCTACTGACATCTGACAAACAACATCTGGAAGTCGTTTTATCTCCCCATAATGTGTTTGTCAAACAAGTCCTGCACTAATGGGCTGTGCTTCCTCACTCCATTTACCCCCTTAATGTCCCTGATGTCATTGGGAGCATTCAGGCATTTTTGCCCCCTAATTTGTCATTCCCATCAGCTTGTGTAGGATCCATGTGAGATCCTGGAACCGGCCTGGATTTTGTGAAACCACAGCTGAGCAGCTGATCTGAAATCTCCTTTCCCTGCCTTTCTGATTCCTGGCTTTAATCAGGGTCCCTTTATTTCCCCTCAGAGCAGGGGGCTCCAAAACCTCCATGGATTGTGACTCCCTCTGCCCAGCAGGGCCTTGGTGTATTTGGGTTCTGCCAAAAAATCCTCAGGAATGTGTTATAAAGGAGGAGACTTCAGCAGCCAGGCAGCTCTTAAACACAAACTTAATTCCTTCTAAATAAAAATAACCCCAAAAAACAGGATTAAATTGTACTTCTGGGCTTTGCTGCAGCGCAGCTCTTGGCATCTTGGAATCATGGAATGGTTTGGGTTGGAAGGACCTTAAAGCCAATCCAGGCCCATCCCCTGGGCAGGGACACCTTCCACTAGCCCAGGTTGCTCTAACCTGGCCTGGGACACTCCCAGGGCTGGGACAGCCACAGCTTCTCTGGGCAACCTGTGCCAGGGCCTGCCCCCTCTCCCAGCCAGGAATTCCTTCCCAATATTCCCTCTAAACCTCCTCTCTGTCGGTGGGAACCCATTCCCCGTGTCTTGCCCCTCCATCCCTTGTCCCCAGTCCTTCTCCAGCTCTCCTGGAGCCCAGGGCTCTGAGGTCTCCCCAGAGCCTTCTCTTCTCCAGTTATCCCACAAGGACATCCCTGGTGAATCCCTGTCAGCACCTGGGCTGGTCTCACAGGCTCAGCACTGGTGGCCAACACCGTCCCCTGCTCTGTTCACTCAAGGAGTTTTTCCTTCTAACAGGGGATTTTAGGCTGCCTCACCCCTTGGGATTCTCCTGGTATGTTCCAAAATATATTTAGGGCACCTGTTGGGCAGGGTTTGAGGGCAGGACTGCACTGAAGCCCCCTGACCTCCCCTTGCAGACCAGGCCACCCTCGTGGACCAAGTGAGGCGAGTCAAGGAAATCGAAGCGATCGAAAGCGACGCCTTCGTCCCCCAGACCTTCAGGTCCAGCAAAGAAGTCAAAAAGGTACCTTTTCAATATTCCCACGTTCCTCTCCTGCCCCACAACCCTCTCAGGAAGCTGTGCCATGAAGGCAGTTCCCACTGATGAAAGGGCATCGATGTTGACAACCTTAAACACCCCCGGCCGCTCTCCGATGTCTGGGGTGGGTTCAGAGAGCTCATTTACATGGGTAAGAATTTCATGAAACAGAAAAGTTTGAAGACTTTTTTGAGGTAAAGCAGAAGAATTAAGATCCCAGAGGAAACAGACATTTACACTGTAATTAAAGGGAGAAATATCTTTAATTCTCCTTAACTGGAGACAGACTTTAAGACCACACTTACTCCCTGAAAAGAACCCAGCTTGGTTTTCACCTTTCCCAGATTTGGCAATTTTACCAGGATTTTGGCCACCCAGTCTTCCAGAGAACTCGGATGCTGTTGTCTTTGGAAGTGTGCAAGGCAAGGCTTTGTTCAGTTTTCCCACCTGGCTGGGAGGTGTTTGGAATTGTCACTCTTGGTTTTCCCAGGAATGTTCATTTTCTTGCCATTCCAGAAATCTCCAAGAAGCTGATGCAGCTTCTTCAGAAAGTGACCCAAGAACCCCTCATTCCTGTTCTTCAGGCTCTCTCCTTGCTTTCTTTTGCACTCCACGTGCTCATCCTGGACCTTTGTCCATGTCCAGTGTGTCCCACCAAGCACACGGAGAAGTGTTCCCATGAGGATCCTTTCGTGGGCACAACTGCAGTGGGAAGACAACTGAATGCTCAGTTCAGACCCTGCCACGCTGGGGGGATTTGAGGATAAAATGCTTTAATTGTACGTGCTTGTTTCTTTTTAGGTGGCAGAACCTCCCGAGCTCCAACACGAACCTGTGACCGTCACAGCGGGAACCGCCGAGGCAGCAGCTCCTGAGAAAGAACCTCCCCCTGCCAGCATTCCCACTGCCATCAAATACCAGGATGACAATTCCTTAGCACATCCAAACGTAAGTGTGCTCGTGTTTATCCCACATTATTTATCTGTAGCTGAAGGAGGGCAGGCTCACACGAGCCCACAGCCATCAGACAATCCGTGCTCTGGGAACTTCACGTGCCCGTTTTGTCAACTTGTAAAGCTTTAAATGCAGCACAAACTTCAGGTCGTTTTAAATCATGTGGCTAAACTTAAGCAGGTCCCTTTGTGAGCACTTTAACTGGAAATAAAAGGATTTGCATAGAGGTTTTTTAAGAATTAGCAAGGTAAAAATGACTTGCAGTAAAGAAATGATTGTGAGTTCTGTATAATGACCCCAGTTAACAGAGAGCAGGACACGGGCAGTGATGAACTTGTTGTTTCAGGAGACTGAAACTGGAGTCTTTGCTTTCCAGTTCTTATGGTCTTCAGTGTCCCTTCTGAAATTGGAAATTGGAGTCTTTGCTTCCAATTATTAATGTCTCTTCCAAGCCAGCCCGTTCTGGGATTCCATGAAAAGCCTCTCCTTCCGTTTGACCTGAGCTTTGTGTTGAACCCCGTGCTCAGCTGAGCTCTTCCCTTGGCCACTGAAACAGTCCCCAGATATTCCAGCAGGTTCTGACAGACAGGGAGTTCCTGAGCTGTGCCAACTCTCCCTCTCCCCCCCTGTCCCCAGCTGTTCATTGAGAAGGCAGAAGCTGAGGAGAGGTGGTTCCAGAGGCTGGTGGCCCTGCGGCAGGAGCGGCTCATGGGCAGCCCCGTGGCCTGAGCAGCTCCCGGCAACATCAGGAGCCAGTTCTCCACCAGTTCCAGGAAATCCCAGCGTTCAGTTGTTCTGTTCTCCTCTTCTGAGGGATTTTCACACTCAGGCTGAGCTGTGCAGACAGTAAGTGTTTCATCTGAACAAGCAGGGCTGTTCTGTCCGGGCTCTCTCCTGAACTCGCCGAGGGTGTCGCTGTGGGGGGTGTGACGGCACAGCAGGCTCATTCCCTATTTTATGTGGGATTCCTCAAGGGTGCAGAACACCCGACAGCCCCAGGAGATGGACTTTTATCCCTCTCAATCCACACGTTGTACATAACCAGGGAGCAGTGGGGAGATGAATGACAAGGTGGGGCTCAGATTTCCCGGGACATCGGAGGGCAAGCACTGCCATCCCAGCCCAATCCATCTCCTGCAGCTGGAGCAGGAGCCAGGGCAGGATGGAGGAGCCAGGGCAGGTGGGGGGCACTGTTAGCCCTTCTTCCTTCCTCCCCTTGGCTCCTGGATCAGGCTCCTGGCTGAGGGAATCTTCTCCGTGGATGTCCATCCCCCTGCTCATGGTTCCTCACTGCGGGTGGGAAGGAATGTCCCACATTTCCCTGACCATCTGCTGTGACTCTGAATGGGAAATGACAAAAATGTCATGATTTAGATGATTACCAGTTTACATCACTCTCAAACACACCTGTTTCTGTACAGAGTGACTGTTCCCGGGCCAGGAACTTTCCTTTGTCCAGGTGGGACTTTCAAATAATGAAAGATCTGAATTTAGCCTGAATAAACTTCCCAAAAAAAAATCTGTCCAAAATCCAACTGAATGCAGGAGATCAACCAAATCAAATAAAAATATGGAAGTATTTCTTCGATCAGAGCTGTGAGAGAACTGTTCCATCAGAAGGAGTAAACTGAGCCCCCACCCAGTGATGGACCTCAGCATTCCCATGGGAGTGAGGCTCTTTTTTGGGATTATTTTTCCTGATTTTCAGCCCTGTGGTGATAAAAAATGGAGGATGGTTCTGGAAATGTACTTTGTTTTTGTTTTAGATTCCTGATCTAAAAGGCAACTGTGTTAAATTCGCATTCTAACACAGTTTTGCTTTCCTTTTGGAGTGTTGGATTTACTTTATCCTGCATTAAAATGTTCCAAGGCATTTGCAGGAAAATGTGGGAGGAAAATTGTTCCCTGTGTTTCATTTCAGCATTTTCAATTGGTAAATATTTGTCATTGTTCTGTTTCCTAATCACCTTTTATGTCTCTTTCTCAGAAAATAAAAACTGTTTGATCTCCATTGAAGGTCCTGTTTTTCACACGTTATATTGGATAATTTTGGTGTTTTTATTGGATGCAAAATGATTCCTTTTATTTGCAGCCCTGTGGAATATTAGAAAATACTACAAACCAGTCAGTAAATCAGACTTTAATTGTAGTAATATTTTATATATTTCATATAATATTTTTATATTTTCTTCAACATTTATATATATTTATATAAAATATTTATATATTATGTTTTATATATTAATTTAATAGTAGTAAATACCATTTATTGCTTATCAATCAACAAGTCCATGCTGGAGGAGAACTGGGAGCAAGAGCTGGAAAGAAATTGGGAACAGCATTTAAATAATCCCCAGCTGAACAGAAACAGGTACTGAAATATTCCAACCATCCTTGGAAACGTGGAGCAACTCGTGAGAAAATTGATTTTCATGCTTCCAGTTTTAGCTCAGTGACCACAATAATGAACTCCTCAGGACCCTGCAGTTTTCATGGAATAAATGTCCCAATCTCCTAAATCTTCATCTTGGACAATAATCCTACTTTTTAATTTCTGTGCTTTTGATTTCTCCTGCCGTTCTCACGTGTAGGGCTCCTCCCTAGAGAAACTTTATTTTTTTGGTTGTATTTCCCCACCTTGCTCCGTGCTCCTGGTGAAAGGGAAGAGATTCCTGATTGAAAAAGGGGAAAGAACCAGCTGCTCGTTCGTTTTCCAAGTGAAGCAGAGGATTTGAGCCGTGGTTTGCAGCCTGCAGGGAGCAGGGACGTGGTCTTGTCATCCGGGACTGTGCTGGCCCTGATACACAGAATTCGGAGTGCAGGGATGGAAAGATAATGCTGGAAGTGGAGCCCTGACTCCTGGCAGTCAGCAAAGACCTCTCCCCGCAGGAATTCCATTAGGAAACTCATCTCCCTGGGCCTGGGAGCAGCCAGGCTGGATTAACATCACACTTGGGATGGCTGGGCTTGGGAACACTCAGGTGAAATGGTCCCGGGCCTTTCCTGCTGCCTGGGCTCATCCAGCACCTCCACAACTATCTGTTAGTGGGAAATTTGCTTGCAAAGGAGCTGTGCTTAGGTTTTAAATTATTATTATTATTATTATTATTATTATTATTATTATTATTATTATTATTATTATTATTATTATTGGTACAACAGCTCAAATAATGGTCTGTAAGGACACGCTCCCAGCCAGGAGATCAAGTGTTGCTCCTTCTGCTTCAGTCACTCTGAGGGAGCGGGACTGGATGATCCCAGAGTGCACCAGTAACCCAAAACCAGCCCTCTCATGATTCCACTTCTGTCAGCTGACAAGAAGGGAGTTATTTTTAGTGGAGATCCTTGAACTCCAGAAACCTGTCTGAGGAGAGATGGGCTTGAACCTGTGGCTTCACCCACGGGGCTGCAGTGACTCTGCAGCTCAAAACAGTGATAAAAACCCCTAAAAATACAGTTAACCTGAATTTAAAAGAGTCCCCATTTGGAATTTGGGCTCGGGGCAGCTTTGTTTTTCCTCTGGAAAGAGGAGCAGCAGCGGCTGGGCTGGGTTGGGTGACACCGGGAGCGAGTTACACTGAGTCACTCTGGAATTGTCACTGCGGGCTGAGGGGACACCGAGTGCCTCCCCTTTCTGGGAGAAGCAGGAGCTGAAGCTGAGCCCTGGAGGGGAGGAGGGTGCTCAGTGCCAGCAGCAGGGCTGGGCTCCACTTGCAGCCCTGGGCTGGTGGGAGCTGCAGGGGCCCCTCGGAAGGAGCTCATTACGGGAGTCGGGGCCGGGGACACGGCAGGGCTGTGTTTGCACAGAGACCCCTCTAATTGCTCAGCCCCTCTCACGGTGTGTCTGCTCCTGTTACAGCTCTTTGGTGCAGATAAAAAGACTCCTGGAAGAAATCACCTCTCCAGCTCTGCCAGTCTGGAGGGCATCTCCAGTGAGATTAATGATGTCTGCCTTAATAGAAGAAAACTTTGCATAAATGAGATTATGGTTTCTGCTGAAACCTGCCAACTCTTATTCGTTTGCAGTAAATATTATCTTTAATTAAAAGTTTTAAGGTATCTTGTTCCTGAACTAATGAGATCTACAGTGATTTCCCTTAGGAATTAATTTACCTTCTTAATTCTTATTCATTTTGGTGATATGACTGTTTAAATCTGATTCAGACTTCAGAGCTCTGTTGAACACATTCATCTGGAACAAAAGGTCATTTTGCCATGTTGATGTTTTGTTGGTATTTATAATTCTCTTGTTCTCTCTCCATTCCAGAGATCCCTGTTCGGGTTCCTGCCCCAAACATTTCCTCCTAACCCTTCTGTTCCTCTCAACTCTTCATGCTGGGAGGCTTTTTTTCCAGAGCCACTTCCCTTTGGATTGTGTTTTGGGTTCCCTCCAGAGCAAAAGTCAATTATAGGGACACTGAAAAAACTCACCCTGATTGCAATCAAATTATTTATATAAAATAGACTAAAACCTCTGGAAAAGACTTGGTGCAACTGCTGAGAAATGCAGGAATATTCCTGCCTCTCTGTCTGGGCAATCATCAACTCTAATTCCTCTACAAGGATTATTTTTAGGCAGCAGGGATGTTTGACACCTGGAGGTGAAAATTGCATTCCTGGATATGTGTTTAAATGGGCAAAGTGCCAGGCAGGAACTGGGCTGGGAGAGTGGGAGCCAGAACCCTTTCTAGGGCTGGACACGTATTGCTGGCTAGATTTTAAAATATGGCATTATTAGGGCTAAATGATAAAGTTCCCTTGTTCTAAAAATAAATATAGATGGAAATGAGAGAGTAAATTTAGAAAGAATTAACTGGTTTGCACACAGAAAGAAGAAACAAGGAGAAAAGAAAGAATTAATATTATTAATATTCCTTAGCTCATTATCAGGAGATTTTTCCAGTGTGAATCCTGAGCCCATCCTCTCAGTGTCCAGGTCTGACATGGGTGGTTTGAAAGTTGGTTAATTAATTACCCTAATGAGGGAAATGGAGCAATCAGAGCAAAGCTGGTGCTGGTGACCAGAGGTGGTTTTTGTTCTGCCTCTGATCGAACATAAAACAGCTCCTCAGGAGCATCTTGGCAGCCTTAACTGGGGAAGTTGAGCCATATTTTAGGCAAGATGCAAACCATTTTTATAGGGAAAAAAATGCCATTTATTTCACTGTTCTTCCCAAGTTTTCCATTCCCCACCCAACAGTCAGGGATAGGAAACATTCCTGTGTCCACTCTCTGTGGAGAATTAGGGATTGTCCTTAAAAACTGCTGCTGTGTCTCTGCAGCTGATAAAAGAAGCCTGTTCCAGAGCCCAGGAGGGACTCCTGGCTGGAGGGAACTCCTGACCCTGAACTTGCAGCTCCAAACAAGGGTAAGAAACACGTTTTGAGGCCCGGGCCGAGCACGCGCCGGCCCCGGGTATTTATAGAGCTGTCACCAGGCTGTGCAGGCTGGTGATGAGCTGCCATTTACAACTCCCTGCTCAGGAGCTGCCTCCAGCCCACACCAGTGACAGCATGGTCAGTAATGGCTGGGCTAACAAACAGTGCTGTTGGCAGGGCAGCAATCATCCCTCAGCCTGCAGGAGATCCTGGGGTTGGGGGCACGGTTGGACTCTTCAGAGACAAAGGAGACTTTTTTGGGTGTGTTTCTTTGAGGCAGCTGGAAAAACTGGGGACAAAGTACAATATAAAGCCACCAATCTGTTCACAGAACGCCTGTCTCAGTGGAGGAATTGCCAGCTTGGATTACCTGGGATGTCTCTGTGGTGTCCAGTGGTTCTGGATGTTCTGTAAGGAATGTCCCCAACAGCCCGTGGGTGTCACATCCTTGGCATCCCAACCCATGGCCAGGACATCCAGGACAAACTTTTGTTTCTTTTTAGTTGGGATGTTGCTTTGCAAATCACCTGTCCTTTGGAGACCTGCTGAGTTTTTGGCTTTTAATTCCATCTTGGAGCCATGAATTCCTGAGCTTCTTTTGCCACCACGAGAAGCAGCATTTCTTTTAACCAGCCCTAATTCTGTGACGTTCCCCTCTATCTTCTCTTCATGGTTTTGTTTAGCAAAGTGCAAACTGAGGCATAGAAATATCCTTAAAAAACAACAGAACCCAAACCCAGCCGAGATGTGTCCCTGGGGGGAGAGCTGATCATTGATTCCAGGGTTTGATCCAGAACTAATATTTGTTTAAATGTTGCCACTGTGTGCATAACTATGGGTTGCTAAACCTTTGGCAGCACATGTGGAGCAGAGGGAGTCACCAAAACTGAGCCCAGAATTTGGCCACAGCCTCAAGCTGGGAAAAAAACAGACAAAGAAAGATGAAAAATGGATAAAAAAACCACACCTTGATTTCCCCAGCGCCTCCAAGAGCCCATTTCCACAGGAACCCACACCCAAGTTTACCTGGTTTTTCCCAAGAAGCCACTTTTATTCACTGTTTAAAACCTGTGCCCACAGTTCAGCTCATCCTGTGTTTGTTTAAGCGATGGAATTAATCTGAAAGGTCTTCCCTGCCTCGGGCTCTTGGCCTCTGAAGCTAAAAATGACTCTTGCTCCTTGAGCAGATATTATCAATTACAGGTTCCAATTAGTCCTGTGCAAAACTTAGGTGTGTTCAGTGCACAAGTTCTCACAACATCCAGCTCAGATCAGGGCTGGTTTCAATTAATTGGGCAACAATTAATTGTCAAGAAGAGTTTTCATTGTTACAAAGAAACAAAAACACCACAACAAACCCTTTTATTAGACAATTGCTTTTTAATTACATTTTTTGCAGCCTGGGACTTCCAACAGTGTAGGAAACATTCCTCTGTTTGCCCACCTATCGAGAACTAGCACAGGGTATTAAAATAGGTCTTTTTCCAGCTATTTTGGAAAAAAAAATGAGAGCAGAGGGGGGCTGTGAGCAGCCCTGGGCCGTGTGCCCATTGCTGCCCAGCAGTGTCAGCAGCAAGGCTGGAGGAAACCTGAGAGGACTCAGACAATCAGTGCTCAGTCCCTGCACTTCTGGAGGCGTCAGCAGCTCCTCTTTCCATTTCAAAGGGATTGGCATCAGTGAGGCCTCCTGGCCCTGCCAGTTGTTCCTTCCCAGGTGGGCTCAGAGCTGCAGTGCAGTTCCCAGAGGTTGAAGTGTGGTTTTAGTGGGAGAGGCCTTTGGACAGTGCTGTTCCAGTGCTGATTTAATTCCATCCGTGGCATCAGCCCAGTGCAGAGGCTTCTGCAAAGGCAGCTTGTTGTAAATTGATGGTAAGTGTCAGATAAAAGCATCATTCTGCTGCAAACAACAGGGGGTAGGTGTGTAATGACATTTATATTGATATTTTATTTAAGTATCTCTTCAGTTGACAGTCACCCAGACCAGTAACTTGTACTAGTCCTGAAATAAGATGGCAAGAATTTACCACAAAAAAAGAGTCAGATTCACTGCAAAGGTAGAGAATCATGGAGTGGTTTGGGTTGGAAGGGACCTTAAAGACCATCCAGAATATTGTATTTAAAATCAAGTCGTGGCTGGACTTGGCTGATCTTAAGGGCCTTTTCCAACCTTAGTGATTCCATGATTAGGGTCCCTGCTGAGAGCCCAGGATTCCTTTTCCCTGTTGAACTGAGATCCCAACCCTTCCCTCTCCCAAGGCTGGTGCGGTTAAGGAACAGAGAGTGAACCACCACAAAGAGGATCTGCCAGGTCAGGGCAGTGCAGGTAACCCTGGCCCCATTATCCCCCTCCCTGCTGCTCGGTGTGTCCTCAGCGCTCTTTCCCTGGAATGGCTCCTTATGGATATTCCAGGGCAGGCTCCTGATGCTTTCCAGCGCTTGTTTCCAGGAGCCCGCAGCTTCATTTTCCTGCCAGAGGGGCCGCAGCTTTATTATTTTACTGCCATCTACTGGGAAAAACAGAATTCTTTTTAAAATTGTCCAGGAACGAGCTGAGGCCGGGCCTGCGCCCCTCGCTCTTCCTCAGGCCGGGCCGGGCCGGGCCGGGCCGCCCCGCGGCCTCACGGGGCAGAGCGGGGCTTCAGGAGGGACACCCCGAGGCTTAGCGCGGCCCTGCATCCCTCATTCCCCATTCCAGGGATTCCCCCATTCCAGGGGGTTCCCCATTCCAGGGGTTCCCCATTCCAGGGGTTCCCCATTCCCGGTTCCCCCCGGAGCGGCGGCCCCGCGGTTGCCCTGGCAACGGCGGCGCGCGCGGGAGGCCCCGCCCCCCGGCGGCGCGGCGGCCAATGGGAGCGGTCGCGGGGCGGCCACGTGGTGGGCGGGGCGGCGCGCGGCGCGGTGAGGAGGGGCGGCGCGGGGCGGGGGGCGCGCAGAGCGCTCAGACCGCTGTCATGTTCGGGGGGCTCGGCAGGTACTTCGAGGAGGATCCCTTCTTCAGGTGAGGGCCGGGCGGGGACCGGCGCTCCGCGGCAGCCGGTTCGGGGCCGTAAAGGGGCGGTTGGGGTGGGTGTGAGGCGACGAGGGGCTCCGGGGACCGCCAGGGGTGGCGATGGGTCTGAGGCAGTCGTGGGGCTGCGAGGGGCCGGTCCGGAGCTGTAAAGAGGCGGCTGGGGTGGGTCTGAAGCGGTGGGGGTGTAAGGGACCGCCTGTGGTGGTGACTCTGAGGGGGCGGGGGTGTGAGGGACCGGCCGGCAGTGAAGCGGCTCCGGGCGCCGCGGGAGCGGGGTCGGTGCGGGTCAAGGGGCCGGTGGCTGAAGGACAGGGTCGGTGTGGGTTGAAGGGGGCCGGTGGTTGAAGGACGGGGTCGGTGCGGATCTCTGGGTCGGTGGTTACAGGACGGGGTCGGTTGCGGGACGGGGCCGGTGCGGTTTAACCGCCCCGCTTAACCCCGTTTAACCGGCCCGTTCAACCGCCCGGGCCCCCTCCCAGAGCCGAGCAGGGGGTTAAAGGCTCTCAGCGATGTCAAACAGCAGAGCTGTGTCTCTGCCTCCCCTCCCGGCAGGGAAGGGCTCAACCCCCGTCTCACGGTGGCAGCGACTGGGGGGGAATCGTCACCTCCCTTGGATGGAGCCTCTTCATTGTGTTTTGTCCTTTTTTTCCCAAATACAGAGGCTGAGTGTTGTAGCCTTTCTGGATTTATTTATTTAGCTGTCTGTCGGCTCTTGTCAGTGCCAGCACTACAGACAGCACCCAGTTCTTCAATTAAAACCTTGCAAATGTGTGCATGAGAGCACTGAGGGCAAACTGTCTCCTTGTGCTGCTTCTCAAAGGGATGATGGTGCTATTGCTCAGCAGATGGATTTTTTAGTCCTTATTCCCTGTGAGGGTGGGCAGGCCCTGGCACAGGTTGCCCAGAGAAGCTGTGGCTGCCCCTGGATCCCTGCAAGTGTCCAAGGCCAGGCTGGACAGGGCTTGGAGCAACCTGGACTGGTGGAAGTGTCCCTGCCCATGGCAGGGGTGGCACTGGATGAGCTTTAATGTCCCATCCAACCCAAACTCGTGATTCTATTTCTACACCGTGAGCACAGTGGTGGGTCATGTCTGTGTATTCAGGTCTGAGATCAGTTTATTCCCTGTGGGAATCTTCTTTTGGAAGAATCTCAAGCTGAGTAGTGAGTAATACAAGTCCTTCTGCCCTCAGCCCCAACTGCTGAGTTACCTGCTCTGGCCCCATGTTATGTCTTTGGCCAGGATCTGATCTGTAGCAGGTGAAAATGGCATCAGAGAACTCTGAGGAGCCTCAGTAATTGCTGTTAATCTTTAAGAAAACTATGAGGGATTTAATTACAGCCAGGATCAGGGGTGAGGCCGGGGGTGGATGAGGAAGGGGAATCGGGCCCTGTGCTGTGGGTTTGTTGTCTGATCTCCTGGTTACAGGGGTGTTGTGGCTGAGGCTGCTCACAGGACAATCCAGTGCTGAGCTCCAGCACATTCCGAGCAGTGGGAGAGTTCCCAGAGCTCTGCTGCAGGGATTAGTGCACTTGGTTTCCAGGAATATTCCTGCTGTTATAACAGCTCGTGAGTTCCCTGCAGGAAACTTCCCCGGGCGTGAAATTAAGTCTTGTTTGAAAGATCAGTGGCTTTCTTCTTATTTATTTATTTTATTTGTTGCAATTGTAGCCACTGAGGTAGGGAAAGAAGATTGTGGGAGGTGGAGGAAGGGAGTGTGTGTGAAAGAGATGAGGTGGATATTGAGACTCGTTTTCTTGGCTCTATCCTGGTAAATCTGTTTTGCATATCATTAAGAGAGGAGCTTATTGCTGAGATAATCTTACCTCCAAAATAGTGTAATAATGAGCTTGTGTTGCCTCATAAGGAGAGATTTTGATGCTGCACTGGAAATAGTGCCTGGGTTGCGGTGCCCACGTGTGAGCAGCTGTCCCAGGGAAGCACCAGTCACTCACCCAAGGTGTCCACTGGATCCAGCCCTGGCACCCTGGGCAGGTGCACGACTTGGCCTGTGCTCTGATGCACCAAAGCAGGGCTTTTGTAGTTTTGTGCCAGCTGTTATCAGGGCACCTGCAACTGCAGCCTCACAGGGGGAAAAGGATGTCTGATGTTTAGAGATCATATATTACCTCATAAAAACATATCTTGCATCCTGCACTGCAGAGACTTGCTCAATCCATCTCTGATTTTAAGGGTGACCTCCTCCTTTTGTAACTGTGGGTTGAGTTTGCCCCACTCCAGGTCATATCAAAATGGTGTTTCTTTTAAAGCTTGACAGCACTGGATCTCTTTAGAGCTGGCTCCCCAAAATATCCCAAGGGAGCTGGGAGAGACTGCACTTGTGTTCCTGGACTGTCACTCCACACTCCGTGTCCTGCTTCCCTGTCTCTGGCACTGAGGAGCTGCATTTCCAAGGTGTCTCATAAATCTTGAATTCAGACAAACAAACAACAACCCCCTGGGGTTCCAGGTGCACGTGATGCTAAATTCCACCAATTTCCATTAAATCTCTGGAATCTTGTCCCGCTCCTGTGTTGTGGGTAGTTTGTGAGTGTCCTGCTTTTGAACTGGAAGGAGCTGGGGAGAATCCTGCTGTGGATCAGCTCCTGCTGGAATACAGTTCCTCTTCACTGGTGTTTGGTAACCAAACTCTCTGAAGTTGGAGATCTGATGGAATTGTGCAGGTCCTGTGGAGGTGTTCGTGTTCTTCCCTCCTCTTGGCTCGGGCCTCCACTTTTTCCATCTGTTCTTCATCCTGAAGTGTGGGAACAGCTCCTTATCATGGCAGGGCTGGAGCCAGAGCTGGGAGTCAGCTTTAAACTTAAAATGCTTTAAAGGTCTCCTTGCACTGGGGTCATTTGAAGTCAGGGTGTGGCTTAAAGGGGTATTTTTATGTTAAAAATCCTGTTTGAAAATTAATCCTGCGTCATGTTCTTATCACTTAGAGGGGAAAAAGGAGTAATGAAATGCAGCTTTGGCACAGGATCAAACTGGCCACGTGAGGTGGAAACTGGGGACTGGAGATAAGGGCTGGGGAGCAGAAAGGCTGTCCAGGAGATACTGGGCATGGAAGGAGTTGGAGGGACAGCCTGGAGCTTTTCCTCATCAGATATCCCAGGAAAGGCTGTGGTGTCCTGGAAAGATGAGGGTGTGGGCAGTGCCAGGGGTTGAGAGGAGGGAGGATGAGGTGCTGCTAAGTGTAAATAAACATACCTGGGAAGTGACTGTTGATGTTAATAGAGTGGCTTTCAGTGGAATGGCAAAGAGGAAAATTAGCTGGAGGAAGGAAATAATCCATGGTTTTGTATGGGAAGTGTTAATTTGGAGTTTGGACCTCAGGCCACAGCTGCTCATCTGTTGTGCTCCTGAAAAAGTCCTGGTTGGATCTTCTTTTGGCCTCAACTAGAAATATTTAATTCTTGCCCAAATTAGAAAATGCAGAAAATTAAGGAAGTTGAGCAGTGTTTTCCCTGCAAGTCAAACTTTGGGAATGCCAGTGGGGTTCTGTAGGTTTTTGGGAAAGAAGGGGTGGAGTGGAAGATGGCCTGGAAGGATGGAGTATTTCTGGAAAAGATGAGGGAAAAGTAATGCAGACATTGAGAGTGAGAAGCAAGACAGTGAGAGTTCATTAGGATAGGAGATTGCCCACTTGGGTCCTATGAAAATAAGGGTTTTGCATAAAGAACCCCATGGAACGATTGAAAAACTGGGAGTTTGAAAGACTCGGGAGCCGTTGGGTGTAGCTCGGAGCAAACCTGACCGACGTGGCCGTGTTTTGCAGGGATCCCTTTGCCGCCCACCATGAGCACGTGAGGCAGATGATGAGGAGCTTCTCGGAGCCCTTCGGGCGGGAGCGGTGTCGGAGCGTGCCGGAGGGCAGGGCCGGGCCGGACCGAGCGCTGGAGCCCCGAGCGCGGCCGGAGTCCAGCCTGGCGGCCCGGGGGAGCCGCAGGGTACGTGTGGGGCTCTGGGGAATGGGGCAGTCCTCTCCTGCTCTGTGTTCACTTCACTTCAAAACGTACCTGGATGTGGCTCTTGCCATCCCAGAAAGTGTCCAGGGCCAGGTTGGAGCAGCCTGGGCAAGGGAAGGTGTCCCTGTTCATGACAGCGTTGGAACTGATCTGTGAAGGTCCCTTCCCACCCCAGGAGTCTTTGGGACTCCCACCCCGGGGTCTTTGGGCCTCCAACCCTCTTTATGCCTTCACTGTGCACTTCAGCGTTCTGCCTGGAGTTATTTATGTTGAGCACAACCCTGTTTCACCACCTAAGTAGCACCTACAGAAGTATTTTAACCACATTTTCATCTTTGCAGCAGTGAATGAAGGCTTCACACTCTGCATTCAGGCTGATTCTTAATGTTTGCTGTAGAAACAAGCCTGTAAGAATTAAGGCTCAGGGAATTTGATACAAACTGTAGTATTTGTGTATGTTGCCAGCTGAAAGGGAGATGTTGGCAGTGATCTGTGTTTGGAATAAAGTATCTTCTCAGCTCTGGGTGTGCAGGACAGTTCTGTGCTGCCCTGCTGGAGCTCAGCCTTATCCATGAGCTGTATTTAGACAGCAGATACACTGGAGGTGGTTCCTCTCCCTCTACATATTTAGCAGCTGCAAATCTCTTAGTGAATGGACCCCACTGGAGTTTAAAAACCGTTGGAAGACAAAGGCACATGAGGAGGGCTCGTGGCTCTGGGCCAGGTTTGGGTGGTTGGCCCAGCCCCTGTGGTCTGAGCTCAGTAAAGCAGAGCTCAAAGCCAGCTCTGTCACCTGCACGTCCAGAGGGGAGCTGGGAGATTCCTGCCCTGCCAGTTCCTTCAAATATAGAAGCTGCTGGAGCTAATCAGGGCAGAGCTTTGCTCTGCTGAGCCTTGGGCTTTGGATCAGGAGGTGCCTAAACACGGATTTTGCCCTCAGTAAAGGAAATGTCAAACCTGACTGGAAAGCTCTGGGGGTTGTGTCCCTGCCCCTGCAGGGAGGGCTGAATGTGAGCCCCAGCAAACCTTCAGCTGTGGTTGCAGCAAGAAGTTAAAGGTCCAAGAGCACTGTGATAGTTTGAGAAGCACTAAAGAATTCCACACCTGCCAAAATCTTCCCAGGAACTTTTGATGTCCCTCGTGTTTCACCAAAGACTTGGCAGATCTCCCTTTGCACTTGAGATATATAGAAAAAAATAGATTATTTCTTGCAGTTCTGCCTCATGTGCACTGACAGAAATCTGAAGAGTTCATGAAGATGTTCCAGACTTGGATAATTCCTTCCTTTTGTACTTAAAGTTCCTGTAAAGGGTTTGGGTGCCCAGCCTGTCTTTGGGCAGGCCTTTATCTGACTCTACCATCTTAGTCTCCTGGAAACATCCCAGTGTTTCCCAGGATCTGCCTGCCCTGGCACGCAGGGATGCTCGCTGTCAGTGGGTCAGAGGTGTTGATTTGTTGATTTTAATCAGCCTTCAGTGGTTGCACAACTGGAGTGGAGCGTTTCAGGGGGTGTCTGGAGCTCTGTGCCGTGTTTTAAACGACATCACAAAGGCTTTTGTGGTGTGCAAATGTTTCTCAGCCTCCAGCTCTAAGTGCTTTTAGTAGGTACTTACCAATATTTATTCAATGTGGTGGCAGCTCTCGCTGTGTAATCATCAGTGTAAATATTTCTGCATGCCCAGAGACTCCTTGATATCATTAATTACCGAGTCCTCCTGAGTGGCTGCTTTTATCTGACTGGAAGTGTTTAATGCCACCTGTGCTGTCTGTCCAAGTTAGTTCTGATAACAGATAAAATAATAATTAAAGATGTTGGTTCCTTTCTCTTCCAGGCAACGAGCTACTCCCTCATGCCCTTTGCAGGCTTTGGGCTAGGGGTTAGTATGGCAGGAGGAGCTGCTGCTGGGTGTGTGCTGTGTGTGCAGCCAAAGCATGGGCTTGGAGTGCTTTTCTGCTGTAATTTGGGGGGCTGGAACATCCTGTCAAATATCTACAATCTGCCTGCAATTCAGAGCCCTCAAGGGCTCCCATTTCTTGCACTCAAGAAATGAGTTGCGGATTTTCTCTACCTGAATTTTACTGAGTTTGGGGCTTAAGCTGCAGATTCAAGCTTTGAAATGAATTTATTTCAACTTAAAGCATGAAGGGTCACACAGTACTTTTACAGAAGGAGCTGATGAGGTTGGAAGGTACATGAAAACATTTGTAAAATCAACTCATATCGTGGCCAGTTTGACATCTGAGCGTCCAATCTTCCGTCTTCCCAATATCTCCAACTTAACAACCAAGCTTCCATGCTACCTTCAGTTTTCCTTGGAAAAGCTGCATCTTGGCTTGTCTGTGTGTGAACTGCAGGCTGAAAACCTTTCTGATGCTCTTGAGTTGCTTTAAAAATGCATGTAAAAAAACCAAAACCAGCTTCAGGACTGGGAGAGTCAGAAGAGTGTGTTTTAATTGTCATATCTTGTTATCAGGATGCAGACTTTGGGGATCCATTCTCTGCCATGGACAGGATGATGTCAAACATGAGGAACAGTATGCTGGAAATGCACAGGAAATTTGTAAGTTCTTCTAAAACTGGTCCTAAAATTAACTGTTGAAGAGTGACAGTTATTGGAAATACCACTCAGAAAAAAATGGTATTGATCTCAAGGAGCCATTCAAGTGAGAATTCCTATTTTTTGCCCAGGCTATCTTGTGGTTATAATTTTCCTTTATTCTTTGAAGGTAAGATTGAGAGTGCTGCCCACCAGGCCTTATCTGGGGTGCCGGGAGGGTTAATTTAATGATGATAAAATAGCCAGAAATGCCTGTTATCCACGAGATTCCACTTCTGTTAATGAGTTTCTGTTGCTGTGCAGGATGACCTGTCCATGCACCCCGATGGCCACACGTTCAGCTCCTCCTCCATGATGACTTACTCCAAGATGGGGGATGAACCTCCAAAGGTCTTCCAGGCCTCGGCCCAGACCCGCACGGCCCCGGGAGGTGTAAGTGTTGCTGGCACCCAGCCCCAGCTGGGCTGCCCTGCCCAGCACTGGGGTGCAGCCACTCCAAACCACACCTGGCTCACAGTTCTTCTCCCTGGAGACAGTTCCTCTGTAATTCATGGAATCCTTTAGGTTGGGAAAGCCCTCCCAGCCCAGGGATCCCCCTGTGCCCCATCCCCACCTTGTTCCCAGCCCAGAGCACTGAGTGCCACGGCCAGGCCTGCCTTGGACACCTCCAGGGCTGGGCACTCCAAACCTCCCTGGGCAGCTCCTTCAATGTTTAACAACCCTTTCCAGGCAGAAATTCCTCCTGTTGTCCAACCTGCTCCTCCCCTGGCACAGCCTGAGGCCGTTCCCTCTCCTCCTGTCCCTGTTCCCTGGGAGCAGAGCCCGACCCCCCCCACCTGTCAACACAAAGAAAATGTACAAAGTGAGGAAAATACATGTTTTTCAAACACTGCTTTATATTAAAGGCTTCTTAAAGAACTCTTTTCCTCCTTGTAATTTATATGCTTTAAATATAACCTAAATAAATGATATGTTTATCCCAAACTGGAAAAACAGTGCTAGAACAGCTGATTTTCCTCAGCAGCCTCTGATATCTTTCTCTTTGCTATAATTAATCCTTTTCCTGCCCCTTTAAACTACAGGAGAGGCATCTGTTTCTGCCAGCCCTGCCTTTGCATGCCCCCTTTGCCCAGGCATTACATAACCCTGAGCTGGAGCTGCCCTTGCAGCCCCTTCCCCGCAGCTGTTGTGTCTAATTCTGCCCAGGCCTTGGAACCTGAGCCCTGGGACAGAGCCCTGAAAGGCTGGAACTGCTCCCTAAAGGGGCAGCCCCTGCACACCCTCACTCAGCACCCTGCTTCTAAGAATACCCCCTGCACAGCATGAGAAGTGGTTGCCTGGGTTTCAGGCCAGTCAACACCACAACCTAATAATCAGTTGTCCCTCACACTGGGAATTTTGGCATCGGGTGTTGCTCGTTCTGTTGTCAAGGAGAACGCTGAAGACTTGGCTGTGTAGTAAATTTAGACTGGGATTTTTTCTCCCCTCCAATAATTAATATCCAGTTAAGGTGGTGGTCAGACTTCCTGTCTGTTGGCAAAAACAAAACAGACTTGATGTGTGTTTTGTTGGTGTATTCTCAGCCAACACAGCAAATGAGATCACTGGAAGAGCCTGTGAAAGCTGATTTTATAAAGGAAAGATATAAAACATTTGGGGGTAGGAAATAACTTCACAAGGGCCTGGAGTGACAGGACACAGGGAATGGCTTCCCACTGCCAGAGGGAAGGGTTAGGTGGGATATTGGGAAGGAATTCCTGGCTGGGAGGGTGGGCAGGCCCTGGCACAGGGTGCCCAGAGAAGCTGTGGCTGCCCCTGGATCCCTGGAAGTGTCTGAGGCCAGGCTGGAGCAACCTGGGCTGGTGGAAGGTGTCCCTGCCCATGGCAGGGGTGGCACTGGATGGGCTTTAAGGTCCCTTCCCACCCAAACCAGTCTGGGATTGTGTGAACTGGTTTAACTTCTGTTTTGATGGGAAAGATACTGATTTCCCCTTTTTTTTTTTGTACAGGTAAAGGAAACAAGAAAAGCACTGAAGGATTCTGAAAGTGGCCTGGAACAAATGGCCATTGGCCATCACATCCAGGACAGGGCTCATGTCATCAAAAAATCCAAGAACTGCAAGACTGGGGATGAGGAGATGAACCAGGAATTCATCAACATGGATGAAAGTAGGTCTTTTTAGGCAGTTCTCTAATGGGCTTTACGCTGTTTCACACACCAGTGTGGGAGTTCCAGCTTGAGACACCCTAAAAGGGACTTTAGACAGACTGAAAGTCTGCCCATCAAATCCTCTTTCCCCCAAAAATTGCTGCAGACCACGTGGAGAATCATGGACTACAAATTAAAAAAATCACTGCTCAGACTCACCAATACTAATTATATTTGTTTTCTTGTCTTTATTAAAAATAAATGTAAATTTATCTGGTTCCAGATGAGGCTGAAAGCTTTGATGAGGAGTGGCAGAAGGAGGTCATGAAGTTCAGGCCATCCAGAACCAGAGGCTCTGTAGAAGCTCCAAAATCCAGAGGTATCAATTACAAGGAGAATGGATCAAGAAGGTAAATACAATTTCCTACCTATATAAGGTAGGAATCATTTCCTCAGTAAGGAAATTCCAGCAGCACAAGGAAAATCCAATTCTGGAGCAGATGTGTTTATGAACAGCCAATTCTTATCACCCTGAGGAGGAAGAGCAGGTTTTATCCCTCCTTGTCCCATGGTGACTGGGATTGTTGTTGTTGTTTTTTTCCAGAGAGAAGCTACTTGGAACTGCCCGTTCCAGAGTGCCCAGAGATTCCCTGGAGTCTCTCAGTGTGAAAGGAACGCACGTGCCCCTCAACAGAAGCAGCAGGAAATAAGTGGCCCCATTCCCCTGGGATGGAGTTTCTCCAGAGCAGAAAATGGTGCTCATGTCCATACAAATACACGGGATATGTGACCAATCTCTGTTTGTGTTGTGCCTTTGCTCCTCCTGAGTGTTCCTCAACCCTCAGCTCCTCAGTTAAAACTAAAACCCAACTAAAAACCCATCAACTTTCTGCCTGAAAGCACTTTATGGATTATCACCAATTCTGTTTAAAAAAAAACCATTGATTTGCAAGGTTTTCCTGCTACAGCAGCACCAGTCTCAGGCTTTATCAAGCTTGGCACTGCAGCTGCTTTTCCCCACTCTATAAGTTGCACAGAAAGTAAATACTCTTTATTTAGTGTGGCTGAAATATATATATCTTTAAAGTCATACTGGGAATTCTAACAGAATCCCCCCATTCACCTTGTTTGAACATGGAGAAAAGTGAAATCCTAAAATGGCAATACTGTCTCATTTTTAAGTTGATAAGCTGGGCTTGCACCTCATTTTCAGTGCCTGAAGTGTCCAGTTTGTACCTCTGATCCTGTGTGTGTTTATTCTGGAGTTGGCCCATCGCTGCTGAGGATTGTCTGGAGCAGCTTTTAATCACCCCCTGTGTCCTGAGAAACTCAGCTGCACTTTTAGTTGTTAATGGGAAAAATATGTGGGAGAAATGAGTTTAACTGGAACGATTTCACCATTTCTCCTGTTCCCAGGAGCCAGGAGAGAGCCCTGCACGCAGGAAACCATCTCCCCTCAGCTGAGTTTGTTCTTTGTGATGATCCTAAACCTCCATCTGGTGTCCCTGGATGATGTTGTTTGAGTCTGATGTTCTAGAAAATCCAGGGAAATCCTTGTATTCCAGGTGTCCACGTGCTGTTTTGTCACACAGAATTATCCACGTGTTGTAGCATAAAGAATTTCTGTTTATTAAATAATATTACATAAACTCAAGACTACATTAAGTGTAGCCTTAAAAAGCACTGTTTATATGATAAAATAGCATTAGTAAGTTAAGAGTAATGTTTGTTTGGCCAGAAAGCCTTTAAATCATATTTAATCTACCTGCAGTTTCCCCAGATTATTTAATTTTAATTAAATAATATGTTTAATAATGTCGAAAAATAATCACCAGCACTTTTGTTGAGCTCTGACAAGGAAAGGCCAATTATTTGTTGTTTCTTGCAGTGGTCTATTCCTTGTTCTTAGAGCAAATATTAGTGGCAATAAGTTCATGTGATCGATTATTAGTGGCATTAATTGGGGCTGTTGAACCATTTAATGAGCAGTGAAGGCAAAGGGGGGTCAGGGGATGCTTTGCCAGCCCTTGGAGCACAATCCAGGGGCTCATTTTCCATCCACTGAAGATGATGTGGCTTTTGCAATTAATTCAATAGACAACATAAGGCTGTGGAGGCTTTTCCCAGGTATGTCACTCAAATTTCCCAGTGATTCACAGCAGCAAAGTTCTCCAAGTTGGAACGTGAGCAGGAACGTTGGAGAGACACTGCTGTTCAACAGAGAATTCACCTGACAGCTTGGCTTTCTGTCTGAGATGAAAAAAACCCAGGATACAGACATGTAATACTAAAGCAAGCACATCCTTGGGCTTGGAAATGACAGCGGGAAGGGGCGAATGTTCCTTATGGATCGCTTTGTTATGCCAAGAGTGTTCCCCGTGTAATGTACAGGAAGCTGTTCCCTGTAGAACCATCTGAAACTGCAGTTCTTGAATAAAGTTATTTATTATTTATGGGCTTGCTCTGGTTTATTCTCTGCCACACGGGGAGTTGTGCATTATTTAGTCTGGGCTCCGAAACATTCCAGTGTCACAAGACGACCAGGGAAAGCTGGAATATGGAAGGAGTCCCTGCCATGGCAGGCGGTGGAATGGGATGGGCCTGGAGGTCCTTCCACCCCAAACCACTCTGGGGAGTGGTTTTTCCAGAAGGAAACATGAATTTTCCGTAAAAAAATAAAATTTGACAGAAGGAAACTGCTGCAAGGGGGACTCAAGTATGGAGAGGGCCGGGCTGTTCCCAACTTCAGAGCTGCTCCTGGAGCCTTCCCCGGAATGAGAAACTTCCTGGTTTATCCAATAGCGGGGAATTTTTTTATATTGAGAACATCTTTAACATTTCTCAGCCTGTTCCAGATGGTCCCCGTGCCGCACACACCATCCTGCGCATCCTGGGATCGCTTTCTCTGTGTCCGGGCACTTCTGACCCCTTTGCGCAGGGAGCCCTTCTTGTTCCTAATCACTAATTGTTAACAGTTCTAATTATTAATTAGAAACACCTCCAGCTGGAGCTAATTACGAGCAATCCCCAACCTCCAGCTGCTCGCCCGTGGATGGTTCCCCCTCGCTCCGTCCCGGTCCCCGATTTGGGGTGAAACCCGCCCGTTTCAGGGCGCACGTGGAGAATTCCCGGTGTGCGGGGCCGGGGGCGCTCCCTGGAGGCTCGGGCTGGGGAACGCGCCGGGATCGGGTCGGGAGGAGCATCCCCGGTCCCCTGGGTCGGGAGGCGCATCCCCGGGTCGGGAGGCGCATCCCCGGTCCCCGGGTCGGGAGGAGCATCCCCGGCTCCCCGGGTCGGGAGGAGCATCCCCGGGTCGGGAGGAGCATCCCCGGTCCCCCGGGTCGGGAGGCGCATCCCCGGTTCCCGGGTCGGGAGGAGCATCCCCGGCTCCCCGGGTCGGGAGGAGCATCCCCGGCTCCCTGGGTCGGGAGGAGCATCCCCGGTTCCCGGGCCCGTCCCTGCGGATCCCCCGGAGCTGCCGGGCCCGGCCCGGGCGGCGCCTGCGCGGGGCCCCGGAAGGGGCGGGAGTGACCCGGGATTGATCCGGGATTGTGCCGGGACAGGGACGGAGCCGGGCTGGGGTTGGAGCTGGACCTGGAGCCGGGGCCATGCTGAGCGTGCTGAGGGCCGGGCTGGCCCCGGGCCGCCCGCGCCACCTCCAGGTACCGCCCCAGGGCCCCTGAGGAGGGCCGGCCCCGCTCCGGAGCGCCGGGAGGGGGAGCGGCCGGGCCGGGTCCGTCCGAGCCCCCGTGACCGCCACGTGTGATCGGTCACAGGGATGGGGGCACGGAAAGCCGGGAATGGCAGCGGGGTTGGGATGCGGGGCTGGCGAGGAGGGGCCGGGCACGGTCCCAGGTGACCTGGGAAGGCCACTCGGCTTTAAGTGACCGGTTTGGCACGGAGTGGAGACCGCAGGGAGGCGGTTCGGAAGTTTATCCGTCGGCACAGTGCGTCACAGGAGCAGTTACGGTGGGAAAAGACTTCCAGGATCTCCAAGTCCAACCTGTGCCCGATGCCCACCCTGTCCCCCAGCCCAGAGCACTGAGTGCCTCGTCCAGGCCTGCCTTGGGCACCTCCAGGGCTCCAAACCTCCCTGGGCAGCCCCTTCCAACGTTTAACAACCCTTTCCAGGGAGAAATTCCTCCTGCTGTTCAACCTGCCCCTCCCCTGGCACAGCTGGAGGCCGTTTTCCCTTGTCCTGTCACTCCCTGCTGTGCTGGCTCAGCTCCTCACTAACCCACGACCTCCTCTTGCCCTGCAGCTGCTCCTGAGCTCCTGCAGACACTGCTCCTCGGGGGTCCTTCCCAACGAGAGGATCCGAAACATCGGCATCTCGGCCCACATCGACTCCGGGAAGACGACGCTGACGGAGCGGATCCTGTTCTACACGGGCAGGATCGCGCAGATGCACGAGGTGAGACTGCAGGGCTGCTCTGGGGGAGCTCTGAAACCCTTTGAAAACAGGGGGAGGGCAAGGGGGTGGAATCCCAGAATCACTGAGGTTGGAAAAAACCTCCAAGGTCATCAAATCCCCCCCGTGCCCCATCCCCACCTTGTCCCCCAGCCCAGAGCACCGAGTGCCACGTCCAGTCCTTTCCTGGGCACCTCCAGGGGATGGGATGTGCATTCCTAGTAAACTCCTTGGGCTGTGTTTCTTTAATTTCTTTTTTCCTAAGGTGAAAGGTAAGGATGGAGTTGGAGCTGTGATGGATTCCATGGAGCTGGAGCGACAGCGGGGCATCACCATTCAGTCTGCGGCCACTTACACCATGTGGAGAGACACCAACATCAACATCATCGACACACCAGGTGAGCCAGCTGGGACCGCCTGGGGGTCGCTGTTCCTCGTGGGTGCAGAGGACGTGGTGCATCTTTGTGTTGGGACAGGACAGTGTGTGCTGGATTCAACCTGGCAGAGGGGGAGTTTAGGTGAGACAGAGGAAGGAATCCTTCCCTGGGAGGGTGGGCAGGCCCTGGCACAGGTTGCCCAGAGAAGCTGTGGCTGTCCCATCCCTGGAGGTGTCCAAAGCCAGGTGGGAACAACCTGGGCTGGTGGAAGGTGTCTCTGCCCATGGCAGGGGGTGGGACTTTAAGCTCCTTCCCACCCAAACCATTCCTGGTTCCACAATCAGCCACTCAAGCTGATGTGACTCTGTGGCTGGAGGGTTTGGTTCTGTTGGCTGTTGCTGCTTTTTGCACTCATTTATCATGGTTAATGAGTTATTGTCATTCAGGGCACGTGGACTTCACCATTGAAGTGGAGAGGTCTCTGAGAGTCCTGGATGGAGCAATCCTGGTCCTCTGTGCTGTTGGAGGAGTCCAGTGCCAGACCATCACTGTGAACAGGCAGATGAAGAGGTACAACGTGCCCTTCCTGACCTTCATCAACAAACTGGACAGGATGGGCTCCAACCCAGCCAGGGCCGTGCAGCAACTCAGGTATTTACCATTTAAAATTACTTGTGAAGTCATTCTGAACACTCCCATGGCAGGTGGAGAATAGTGGAGAGGGTTCTCTTTGTGGCTGCAGTTTGGGGAATGCCTGATTTGAGGTCAGATCTTAATCTGACCCATAAGTCTCCAAAAACCCCAAATGTTTGGGTCAGCCAAGGCTTGCAGGGACCAAGAAGAGCTGGGGTTTGATATTTATTTTGTTGATGGAACTGTAGTTGCAGCCACCTTGAAAGCAGCCTTTTGGTTTTCCCTAGATCCTGGCGACACAGGTGCTGCTGGAATTCCAGCAGGGAGGTGATGGGGTGGTTTGGATGCCTGGAATCCTGCTTGCTCCTCATTTGATCTGTGAGATAACTCATTAATATGCATGAAGGGAGAAGCCTCCCCTCTAATCAAGTCATCAATCTCAAACCAGTCTCCCCCGCCTTCTTTCCCGTGGGATTGGCTCCCTGTTCCTCTTGGGCCACCCTGCCTGGAACACACCTGGGTGGTTTTTATCAGCACTGACAGATTTTTGGCACTGCCCAAAGGATGAAATCCAGGGATTTTGTGGGAGTTGTTCAAAGACCATCTGGGGGAGACCCACAGAAGCAACGTTTTTATTGAACTAATTCTGTTTTCTCCCTTTCCCAGGTCCAAGTTGAAACACAATGCAGCTTTTGTGCAGATTCCAATTGGGCTGGAGGGAAACTTCAAAGGAATTATAGATCTGATTGAAGAAAAAGCCATTTATTTTGATGGGGCACTCGGGTGAGTTGACAAAGTCGCTGCTTTCTTGGCTGGAGCTGCTCCTTGCAGGAGGAATTGCTCCTGCAGAGGGGAAACCCTGCTCTCTGGGAATTCCAGGGTAGTGTTTTTGCCAGGGCTGAGCTCAGCCTCCAGCATTCCCATCTCCTGGTCCTGCAGGGATGGGTGGTGGGAAGGGGTGGTGGCCACACTTCCCACCCTGACAAACAGCGGGACGTGCTCCCTAACGGGATCTGGCAGTGCACGTGTGGCTGCTGGGATGAAGATAAGATGTGGGTGGGGCTGCTGAACAGGTCCTGCATCCTTCGAGCTCCTGCAGGAGTGGGAAGGAACCTTCTCCTGCCGGAGCACCAACGCCAGTACTCGCAGGGGGTTTTTTCCCGTTATCCATTTCAGCAGTGAGTTTTTCTGGGTCAGGCTGGCGGTGGCAGTGATGGGAAGGTCGATGCACGTGGTTGACTCGCTGTGAGTGCTGATTTACCCCTGTGTGTGCAGCCAGACCCTGCGTTTCGAGGAGATCCCCGCCGAGCTGCGCGCGGAGGCCGCCGAGCGGCGCCGGGAGCTCATCGAGTGCGTCGCCAACTCGGACGATCAGCTCGGGGAGATGTTCCTGGAGGAGAAGATTCCCACAGCTGCTGAGCTGAAGGTACCTCCAGAGGGGTGCAGCTCTTTGCTGGCCAGGGAAGCCAGGGAGGTGCAGGGGGAGAGGTAACTGTGCTGTTTTGCAGCTGGCCATCAGGAGAGCGACGCTGAGCAAGTCCTTCACCCCCGTCCTCGTGGGGAGTGCCCTGAAGAACAAAGGGGTGCAGCCACTGCTGGATGCTGTCCTGGAATACCTTCCCAATCCTTCCGAGGTGGAGAATTATGCCCTTCTGAACCAGGGGTAAGGAGTGTCCAAGGCCAGGCTGGACAGGGCTTGGAGCAACCCCCACGAGTGGAAGGTGTCCCTGCCCATGGCAGGGGTGGGACTGGAAGGACTTCAAGGTCCTTTCCAACCCAAACCATTCCATGATTCTATGGAGTAGTTTCAAAGCAGTTCAGAACATAGCAGGAAACACCAGTAACAAGATCCAGGATCATTCACCATTTGTGTTAAATAACAGCCCCAGAATTTGGCACGAACTCCCAAACCTGAGAGAGCTCCTTTCATCTGAGGGTTACCCTTTGTACTGGTGTTATTAACACATTAAATGTGGGAAATGATCATGAGACAGTTCATTGGAAGTGATGGCACCCTCCAAGCCTTCAGCCCCTTCCAATGCCTGACAACCCTTTCCAGGAAGAAATTCCACCTGATGTCCAACCTGAGCCTGCCCTGGCACAGCCTGAGGCTGTGTCCTCTTGTCCTGTCCCTTGTTCACTGGGAGAAAAGTCCAACAATTAGGTGTGAACCCCAACATTAAAGGCAGTAAAGAGCCAGCAGATGCTTGGAGGAGGCTCCCAAGTTGCCTCATAACCTCACCTCCCTCTCCATCCCTGTTTCTCAGGGATTCTGAGGACGAATCCAAGTTCCTGTTGAACCCTGCTCGTGATGATTCCCAGCCTTTCATCGGCCTTGCCTTCAAACTGGAGGTGAGTCCACTGAGCTCCTTCCTAACGACTCACACAGTGAATCCAAACTGAGGGGGCTGCCAAAAGTTATGTAGAGCAAGCTTTAAAATCAGGTTATATTTAAATTCAGTTTGAACTTCACCTTTAAAAAATTGGTTCCCACCCTAAAATCCACCAGTGTGTCCAACAGTGCCAGTTTGGAATTTAGAATGGGTTATGTCCCTCGAATATCTCATGGCTTTCTTAGTTAAAACTCAAACAGTTGGGGGGTTATGGGTTTATTTAAAATACTTTCAGAGAAAAATCCTGGGTTTGAAAACAACAGAACAGGAGAGATTTGGAGAGGATAAATCGAGCACAGTTTTAAGGAAAGAGGGTTGTTTCTGCCTGAAGAGCAGCACCTCAGGTTTCATATTCCATGTCGATGTGTGTCTCTGTTTGGAAGGTTTGGGATTGATAAAATGAGTTCAGAAAATTGCCAGGAAATGCCAAATTGCACCCCAGAGCCAAGGGGGAGCTGAGACTCTTAAAAATGCCTCAGTTGCATTTCTGGGGTGGAAATGCAAACCAGAAACACCCCATCAGTGTTTGACACTTTCAGTAACACTGGCCTCGCTTCCCAGAAGGATCACATGTGATTTTTTTCATGGATTTTTGCTTCCAGGCTGGTAAATTTGGGCAGTTGACCTACATCAGAGTTTACCAGGGGATGTTGAAGAAGTCTGATTACATCTACAACACCAGGACCGGGAAGAGGGTGCGAGTGCAGAGGCTCGTCCGGATGCACTCGGACAACATGGAGGTGAGTGATCCCTAGGGATGGGGTGGGCTCTGAGCCACTGCCTGACATTCCTGCAGTGGCTCAGGACTGCCTGGAACACAGCACAGTGGTTCACTTCACATCCTTAAACTGCAACAAGTTGGCACCCAAGCTGAGCTCTCCCTTTTGTCCTTGGAATAAAGAGGTGGAAGCTTCACAGAGCGTTTTAGCCCAGCTGGAATTTTACAGGAGCTCAATGTCAAGCTTTAATGTATTTAATATATTTATGTGTCTTGTATAAACCAGGGGTAGTTTCTCTCATAGGACAAATCCCAGAACAGTTTGGGTTGGAAGGACCTTCAAGCCCATCCAGTGCCACCCCTGCCATGGGCAGGGACACCTCCCACCAGCCCAGGGTGCTCCAAACCCTGTCCAGCCTGGCCTGGGACACTCCCAGGGATCCAGGGGCAGCCACAGCCTCTCTTACCTTTCAGTGTTCCCTAACCAGGAAACTTTTCTTTCCCAAGGATGTAAATGAAGTTTACGCTGGAGACATCTGTGCCCTGTTTGGGATTGACTGTGCCAGCGGGGACACCTTCACTGATAAAACCAGCACTGCCATCTCCATGGTGAGCTCCCCTTGCCCTGTGGGGATCCCTCAGGCGCTGGGATCTACGAGGATTTTGCTGGGGAAGGTTGTAATCATCCCCTCTTCCTTGGTGGCCTCTGCAGGAATCCATCCACGTCCCTGACCCCGTCATTTCCGTGGCCATGAAGCCTTCCAACAAGGTAGGAGCCTGTGGATTTCCCTGGCTTCCCCTCCCTTTGCTGCTTTTAGGATTTAATGCAGGTTAAACAAGGAACAGGCTAAAACAAGCACTGTTCCAAAGTGTTTTATCCACAATCCCTCAGCTGATACCACTGGAGAACCCAGCAGGTGGCTGGGCTGGGTGATGTCACTCACCCACGAATAAGGAGCATTTCTTTGACCTGAACTTGAAATAAATCACAATTAGCACATTAACAAATACACTTAGAAGTGTTTCAGAAAATAACCTCAGAGAGCAGACGTGCTCAGCAGCTGACAGGAAAAGCTGAGGCCTTTTTCTTGGCTAATTTCTGGAATTTGAGCAAATCTTGTGTATTTGATTGTATTTCAGAACGACTTTGACAAATTTTCCAAAGGCCTGAACCGCTTCACGAGGGAAGATCCCACTTTCAGAGTGCACTTTGATGATGAGAGCAAGGAGACCATTGTTTCTGGGATGGGGGAGCTGCACCTGGAAATCTATGCCCAGGTAATTGGGAAAGCAGATTCCATGGCCTCTGCTTTTCCCTGGTTTTCCAACCACAAATTCTCCTTCCTTTTCCTCCTCCTATTCCTTCTTTCCAGCTGTTTTGGGAAGAGTGTAACTGTAAATCAACTTCTGCAGGTTCCTTCTCTGCAGTGGTTCCATTTTGAAGGATTCTAAACTATTTAAAGGAAACTTCTGCCTGGAATATTTTCACTTTTTCAGTTCAAATCCATAAAAAATGTATTAAGCACTACACTTTGCTTTAGCAGCCTTTGCTTATAATTACTTAATAATTAACAATAATTAATTTCTGCAGAAAAAATACTCAGTTTCTGTGGTTTTAAGTGTATCATTCCATAGAAAATCTGATGCAGGGAGAAGGGAATAGTTACTCACAGTGATTATTCTCACTCCAGTTGATGTCTGTATTTTAATTAACACAAGAGATGTGTCTGAGATGTTGACAGAACAAAGAAAAGACGGTTTTGCCTTGAAAAACTTAAAACTTTAATAGAAAAATTAATGCTGTTCCCTTTTCCTGTGTGGATCATAAACAAAGCTGGATGCAGAAATGACAGTGAACAATTTATGACATTAGAAAAAAAAACACCAAAAAGCCCCCAAAAATCGGTGAAAAGCCCTGGTTAACCCTGATTAAGTTCATGCAGTGATTTCCAAAGAACTGTTCTAATGGCACAACTCTGGGTCTTTCCCTGCAGCGAATGGAGAGGGAATATGGTTGTCCTTGCACCATGGGGAAGCCCAAAGTTGCCTTCAGGGAGAACATCTCTGCACCTGTGCCGTGAGTATTCCCTCTGGGAATTGTCTGCTTCCTTTCTCGGGATGCAGTGTTTGGTGAAGGAGCAGAGCAGCTCTGGGGTGATCCCCTCAAAGCCCAGGGCACAGCAGAAGTGTCATTTATTGTCTTTGCACCCTGATTCCTTCCCCACCCCTTCCCTCCTCTGTCCTCCCTCCCAACTCCTCTTGGAGCTCCGGAGCTGCTTCCAGGGGGGATCAGGGGGTCCCTCATCCCGAGGTGTGTCTGGGCTGGCGGCTGTCCCGTGTCACTTGGACACCATCCCAAGGGTGCCACAGCACTGTCATCTCCCAGGGAATGATCTCCTGTGGGAGGGACAACAGGGAACAATCTGGCAACAATTCTCTTGACTAGTCAGCAATTTCTCTTCATGGAAAGCTCAGGAACCAAACCCACTGCAGGGGCCCTTGGCTGGAATTTGAAGCTGACCTTGGTTTAAACTTGAAGCTGGCCATCATTTCAGGAGTCACTCTGATCTCACAGTGTATCTCCTCCAAACACACAGGAAAACTGGGAGAATCCGTGGAATTCTCTTAGTTTAAAACTTGGGAGTGTGCAGGGGGTTGGGAGCGGCGGAGCTGGAGCTGAGAGGGAGATCCCTGGTGGTTTTTCCAGGAGGTTGCACAACCAGGATCTTCTCTCTCACACTTTGTGTTTTCCTTATGAAAACACTTGCTCAGATCCCAAAATTATGGTGGGGAATATTTCAAAGTGATGGGAACCAGTTTGTGCTGGGAGTTACTGGGATAGGTGAGGTGTCTGTGCTGGGCATGGCAGCATTCCCAGCCCCTGGAATTCTGCTGAGCACTCCAAGATGCTGCTTCTTCCCTTGATCCCTGCCCAGTTTGGCGCTGGGATCTCCCAGGAGGAAAGGGCAGTGAAGTGTTTTGAACCCCAGCTATTCCCAGGAAAGGCCAGAAACAGCTGGAAATTGCTGCTGTTGTGTCCTGGAATGCTGGGATGGGCAGGGAAGGTGGCCCTGAGCTCCCCCTGCTCTGTGCCCACCCCACCACCTGTGTGCCTGAGCTGAGCTGCCAGGCTTAAAACCACGACCAAAAAAAAGGCTTTTCAGAAATCCAGTATTTACCTGGGACACCATTTCGTGAAGTAGAACCAGGAAGTCAAATTGCAGGTATTTGTCACTTCTCCTCTGGAAAGACAGGGTGAAAAGGGGTGAATTTGAGGCTTCTCCCCACCTGAAAAGCAGTGAGTCAGTTCTTTGGTTCTCTAAAACATCCTGATTTGTGTTTCTGTGACTCCAAAATTGCTCTGGAGAGATGGATGTGAGGCTTCAAACTCTGCCAGTGCCTCCCTTAAAGAAATCAAAGAAATATCAACTCCTTTGGGATGGGAACACCTCCTCCTACAAGGTGTCAGTTTAACCCAAATAATCCCAAATAAAATTGTCAGTAGGGTAAGGACAGACCCCAGAGGCCTTACAGTGATTCTGTGAGTGACAAAATATACACTGGCCTTGGGAATATACTCTTTTCCCATGTATTTTTCAGGGAAAAGGAACAAAATTCCCCAAGAGAGGTGGCAGCTGTGTTAATTTAATAGTTTTCTGTCTGCCTTGTCCTCAAATTTGTTAAAGAGGGGTTTAAAATCTTTAAACTCTCGCTGGTGCACAGCCCTGCAGCAGCTGTGAATTGCTCCAAGATGCCATCAGAGGGAGCAAAACATTCACAAATCCTGCTCCCTGAAGGAATTTGTCTCTCCTTCATCCCCACCACTCCCTGGGAATTCACTGGCTGTTCTGAGTGGCAGAAACATTTGGGCTTTGTAGGTTCTCTGAATCCTAAATCCTGTTTGCTTATCCTTGTTTGTTTTCTCCAGACAGAGCTGAGGAAATAGGGAGAATCTAGAGAATTCTATTAATTTACCAGTAAGACCAAAAGGACTTTGCTGTGACAGTTCCCAGGCAAAGAGTCTGTCAGGCCTGGTGGTGGCAATTAATGACTCAGTTAATTTCAGGAGCTGCAGGGAGATGTGCCAGGTTTTGATTCCTTAGCTTAGGGCAGATCCAGATGTGCTCAGGGTAAACCCATCCCTTGTAACCACCCAGAAATAAATCAGGAAATATTTTATCCTGGAATATTCTGTTCCCTTTCTCCCTTGTGTTCCCCTTTTGTCCTCCTCAGTTCAGGGTTCTTAACCATAAACTCAGTTGATGCTCATCATGGTAAGGGAAGTCCAAGAGCTCAAATAAAAAGCCCTTTTAGGTTCTCTCCCCTAATTGCTGTTTGATTAGAGGGAAGGGGTAGTAGAACAAAATTCAGACACTGGATTGGATTCTTAAAACCCAACCAGAGCAGGAAGTTCAGACATAACTGAGGTTTCCTGAATGTGGATTTTTAAGGATGTGGATCCAGCTCTGCCCTAGTCCCTGCTTAGCTCCTGAATACTCTTGCAGAGCACTGAGAGCCAAGGCCAGGTTGGAATTTGTGTCAGGGGAAAGGAGAACACCCTGGGAGTGTCCCAGGCCAGGCTGGACGGGGCTTGGAGCAACCTGGGCTAGGGGAAGGTGTCCCTGCCCAGGGCAGGGGGTGGGAATGAGATGGGCTTTAAGGTGCCTTCCAGCCCAAACCATTCTGGAATCCTGTGAGTGATGGGGACTTACCACCTGCTTCACATGTTTGACTTGGGCCAGCTGGAGCTGGGTGTTTTCCGTGGAATTCTGCCACACCAGGTATCCCGAGGCGGCCCAGGCGAGCAGGTGGAGGGGCTGCAGCTCTGGGGGCACGTGGCCATGGCTGTCTGGGGAACAAAACAATTCCTGGGTGTTAAACAACAGCCAACTTCATCCCCTGGTGCTGAAGTCACTCCCTGCCATGTCACAAAACCTTCCACAGGGTATCTTGGAGGAGCTGCTGCATCCCCACAGTGTCTCCTCCAGTGGAATCACAGCGTGGGTTGGGTTGGGAGGGACCTCAAAGTTCCTCTCATTCCACCCCCTGCCATGGGCAGGGACACCTTCCCCTAGCCCAGGTTGCTCCAAGCCCTGTCCAGCCTGGCCTGGGACACTCCCAGGGTGTTCTCCTGCACTTCTTTCCCCTGACATAAGAAGTTTTCAAGGCTCTGAAGTCAGAGCAGACCCCCATTGTCAGTCGGGGTGTGGGATGTGCCCAGGACAGCTCAGGGGGAGCAGGAGGAGGTGACAGTGGCAGGTGGTTCTCCAGAACAGCCACATGCAAATCATGGCTCAGTTCTGGATTTCAGAAATCAGTAAATTGAGTGGGTGTGACTGACAGACCCCCCCCAGAAAGAGAAAGGGGAGCAGCACGTGTTCAGAGCAGGGGGAAGGCCTGATCCTTCTCCCCCAGCCCCACCCTTGTACCTGGAATGTTCTCTGCCACCAGCTCATTTTCCAGGCTCCTGATTCGAGTGTAGAACACGTGATCTGCTTCCTCTGTGCTCTTTAGTTCTCCTTCAAGGGTGAACTGCACATCTGGGGCAGTGTTTTTGTTGCCCAGATGATACAGAACCTCAGCAGTGCAGTTAACAGTACTGTCCTGTCACAGAGTTAATTATGTGCATTAATATTTCGTGGAAGTACATGTATAATGGGGGTAATTTGCACTTCTAACATGTCTCTGTTTTCTCTGAGTCTGGCCCAGAGAGATTTGTGGTTATTTAAGGCAAGGTTAAATTCGTGGTTTATCTGTGAGTGCATAAAGGTGATTTGCTTTCTGCAGCGATGGGAAGGGCAGTGGGTGGGGTGCAGAATGTCCCTTGTGCTGTTCAGTTGGGGCTGAGTGACACTGAAATGTCCTTGTCATCCCTCCAGCACTGTCTGGTGCTGGAGTGGAAGGTACCACATGGGCAGGGCTTCTTGGGTGGGTTCCCTGTTGGTAAAATTTAGCCTTTTTTTTGCCTGATTGGCAGGATAAAAAAATCAGAAACACGATCCCAAATGTGATTAGTTGGTGTGTCCCCTGGCCTGAGCCAGAGCAGCAGCATAAAGTGAGTTTGTGACACACTCAGAGTGGTTAATTAAATCAACCTGAACTCACTTTGTCCAGCTCATCTTCCAGCTCCAGTTCCAGGTGGTACTTGTGCCCAACATCCTTGATGTCCTAAGAAAGGGAAAACATTAAGGATGTTTATTTTGTCAAATGCTGAATGACTTTGCATAGTGGACAAGACCAGAGAATCATGGAATGGTTTGGGAAGGGAATTTAAAACTCATCCAGTCCCACCCCCTGCCACGGGCAGGGACACCTTCCACTGTCCCAGATTGCTCCAGCCTGGCCTGGGACACTTCCAGGGATGAGGCAGCCACAGCTTCTCTGGGCACCCTGTGCCAGGGCCTGCCCACCCTCCTTTCTAGCCTGGAATACCCCTGAATTGACACTTTGGGGCTCCCCACGTGATTCCATCCAGGATGTGCTGCTGGGTAAATACCCAGGTAGGAGTGTTCAGGGATTCCTCGAGTGAAGTCCCTCCTGCAGTTGGTTATGAATCATGTCCTGGATTTTTTTGGCTGTAATGACTGCAGGAAGGAGGTGGGGGTTGCTGTGCCCCTGTTTGGGGGTTCTGTGCCCTGTTCCCATGGGTTCAGCTGTAACCCCAGCCCAGGTGAGCAGCGAGGCGTGTCCCGGCAGCCGCGATCCCCGCACCCTCCTCCCTGCCGAGTGTCCTTGGGAGGCTCCCCGGGCCCGCTGCCATCGTGGGAACAGCACAGGCTGTGTTCCACCTTCCCACCCGGCCCGACTGCTCCCAGCCCCGGGGCCCTTCGGGACACGCAGGTGCCCCCAAAAAAGCCGCGGTTGGAAGGGATGGGGGGATCGCCCGGTCCAACCCCCCTGCCCCGGCGAGCCGGTGGGACTGGGGTGTCTCGGGCGAGGGGACTCCCGGCCCTCCCTGGGCAGCTGTCGTCGAGCTCTGGCCCGTCCCGCAGGGGTGTCCGGGGGTTGGGTGTGCGGGGTTGGGTTGGGGGTGCGGGGCTGTGCGGGGTTGGGTTGGGGTGGGGTTGGGTGCAGGGGGGTTGCGGTTGGGTTGGGTGTGCGGGGTTGGGTGTGGCTGGTGGTGTGCGAGGTGTGCGGGGTTGGTGTCGGGGTTGGGTGTGCGGGTTGGGTTGGGTGTTCGGGGGTTGTGTGCAGGGCTGGGTTGGGTGTCCGCAGGGGTTGGGTGTGCGGGGGTGGGTGTGCGGGGTTGGGTTGCGGGGTGGGGCAGGGGGGTTGGGTTGCGGGGGCTGGTTGGGCGGGGTTGGGTGTGCGGGGTTAGGGGGTGTCCGGGGTTGGGTGTCAGGGTTGGGTTGGGTGTGCAGGGGGTTGGGTTGGGGGTGTGCAGGAGGGGTTGGGTCGGGTTGGGCTGCTGTGCAGGGGTTCCTCTCGCATGCGCAGCCCACGCGCAGCTCCCGCAGCCGCAGCGCCCGCGCGGGGCCGCCCCGCCGGTACCGCAGCAGCGCCTCGGCCACGGCCGCGGCCCGGCCCGCCGGGAACCGCCGCGGGGGCAGCTCCGGGGACGGCTCCATGGCCCTGCCAGCCGGGAACTGCCGAGGGGGAAGCTCCACGGCCCGCCCGGCGCTTCCTCCGGCCGCAGGAAGGAGAGCCGGGGGAGGGAGCGGCAGCGGCGGGGCCCGCCCCGGGGAGCGGGCGGGGACGGGGCTGGGAGCGCGGAGCTGCCCGGCCCCAGGGAACGGAGCTTTGTTCTGCGAACAGAACAGCGTTCGGTGGGGTAGCGGGGAGAAATCCTTCCCTGGTAAGAAACAGGCACAGGGTGCCCAGGGAAGCTGCGGCTGCCCCGTCCCTGGGAGTGTCCAAAGCGGGGTTGGAGCACCCTGTGCTGGTGGAAGGTGGACAGTGCCATAACCTTTACGTTCCTTCCAAACCCAAAGCACTCTGGGATTCTCTGAACTGCAGAATGGGGATTTTTTTTTTTTTTTCCCCTGGGGTTGCAGCAGGTTAATGTGTTTGGGGTGTTTGTTTTCAGGTTTGAATTCACCCACAAGAAGCAGACAGGAGGAGCGGGCCAGTACGGCAAAGTCATCGGGGTGCTGGAGCCCCTGGATCCCGAGGACTACACCAAAGTAGAGTTTGAAGACAGAACCGTTGGCACAAATATTCCCAAACAATTCGTGCCTGCTGTGGAAAAGGTACAAACCATTTGAGTGCTACAGAAAATACTGATTTTTGTGTTTTCCTGCCATATCATCCCCATTTGCTGTGCTGGCCTTGCCACAGGCAAGGGGGTTTTTCCTGTTTCTTTAGTGGAAACAGAATCATTTGTGTGGTTTTACTTCATATCTCACATTCCTGGGTTTTCCACTGACTTTAGAAGCTGCTGTGTTTGCTTTGCTGGTGTGTGCTGGCTCTGTTTCCCTGGCAGTGCCTGCTTTCCTTGCTCACAGTCCAACAATCCTCCTGCTCAGTCTGCTTCTTACTGCCCCTTCTGCTTTTGGTTGTGGCCCCACAATTCTCATTTCTAACCCCAAAGTATGGAACTTTTTCTGTGGCTTCTCTGAGGCCAATTATGTAGGAAGCTGTAATTAAGCTGCATTTCCTGCCTGAATTCCCAGTTCATCTCTGTGGCTATCTCTCTGTAAGATTTATCACATACTCTTTTAATTAACCTGCCCTCATCTTGGAATTCCTGTGACAACCCAAAATAATTCCTCCATTATTCTATGATGCAACACTTGAAGATTTTTGCAAAATCCTGAAAAAAACCAGGCAGTCTTAAAGGAATCTTGTTTTCCAGGCAGGAGCTCTTTCCACCCAGAGCGTTCTTTGGGGTTTTGGCCGCACAGTCCCTTACAAAGCCAGTTTTCCTTGTGCCTTGGTTTTCAGTTTCCTGAAGCATCCCTTTCCAGCTGAGGTGCCAAAGGCTGGCAGCACAGAGGCTGCAGATTGCTGCTGACTGGGAGCTGTCGTTGCAGGGGTTCCGAGATGCCTGCGAGAAGGGCCTGGTGTCGGGGCACAGGATCTCCGGGGTGCGCTTCGTCCTGGAGGACGGGGCCCACCACATGGTGGACTCCAACGAGATCTCCTTCATCAGGGCAGGAGAAGGAGCCCTGAAACAAGGTAGGAGCCCCTTGTTTGGATGTGTCCTGGCTCTTGTTGCTGGGGCTGAATTCAACAGCCTCCTTTCTGTTATTTGGGGTATCCATCCGTCATCCATCCATCCAAAGTTTGGCCACTTGTGTAGAGCACAGTACAGGAGTTTATAGAATTTTTGAGGGAGGCACAGCAGCTCTTGTGGTTCTGTGAAGGAGATCCTGTTTCCCTGGGGTACAGTGCAGAAACACCAGCAGCACCATCCTTACAGGGCGGGAAGAGAACATTGGGTCAAACTGTGCCTTTTTTAGGGAAAATGTCTTCCCTGGAGGGGGACTGAAGCACTGGGACAGGGAGCTGCTGGAGTCACAACCCCTGGGAGTGCCCAGAAAACGAGGGGATGGTGGCACTTCACAACATGGTTTAGGGTCAGAGGTTGGATTTGGTGACCTTGGAGGTCTTTTCCAACCTAAATGACTCCGTTATTGTGGTGTCAGGACCGACAGGCAGGGAGCTGGAATTCCATGGAGCTGATTGTGGGAAACACTTGGCATTAACATAAACCATTTGTTGCTGGGGGGGGGCAGTATCTCAACTTACCCAGGCTTGTGATGCTGGCTCACTTATCCCTGTTTTTCCCAGCCATGGAGAACGCCACGGTGCGACTCATCGAGCCCATCATGGCCGTGGAGGTGATGGCTCCCACGGAATTCCAGGGCGCTGTGATAGCCGGGATCAACCGGCGCCACGGGCTCATCACGGGGCAGGACGGGGCAGAGGGCTACTTCACCCTCTATGCTGAGGTCTGTGGTGTTCCCAGCTTTTCCTTTCCTCCTGTTGCCTTTTGATTCCGTCACTGGGGATGAAGGTGGAGCCAGGCTGGCTCGGTTTCCACGTTCCCTTTCTTATGTCCCTTCTAAAAATGTGTGTTTTCCTGTTGGGTGGTGGGAGGGGAAATGCACTGCATCCCTTCTGCTTCCTCAGCTGAGGAATTCCATTAGAGCCCCAGTCTGGAGTTATCTCAACCCCTGTGATCTCTGGATGACACGGCCCTGAAATCCAGGATATTCCAGTTCCTGGTGCATTCAGACTCTGGGGTTTCTGAACTTTCCTGCTGAAAACACGTTGCAAGTCTAAACGAGTTAAAAAATAACAGGAACTTGACAACAACAGGTCACTAAATCCGAGCTTTTTGCAGGCAGCACTGACCCCTTTGTATCAGAATTGGGATTAATTAGGTGGTAACTCAAAGGTGAGGGAAAAAGTGTTTTGTTTTTATGAGCCTGTGTTTGGATTTCAGGTGCCCCTGAATGACATGTTTGGATATGCCACTGAGCTGAGGTCCTGCACAGAGGTGAGTTTTTATTTCTGTAAATTGCATCGTTGTATCCATAGCACCTGCAGCAGGGAGGGAGATAAAAACCAAACCCAGAGCTGGGTCATTCCTGGGCAAAAAATTCTTCCCCTCTTTGGGTTCTGTCTGTGTGGGATTGTGAAGGATTCGTGGGTGCTGTTTCACAGACAGGGGTGGGAGCTGCTGCTCTGCAGGGTTCCACGTGTCCCATCCTCACCTGGACTTCCTTTTCCCAATTTTACAGGGAAAGGGGGAATATACCATGGAATACTCCAGATACCACCCATGTTCACCCAGCACTCAGGAAGAAATAATCAACAAATACCTGGAAGCAACGGGGCGACTTCCTGCCAAAAAGGGCAAAGCCAAGAGCTGATCGGACTTCTCTGAACAGTTTTTCCCAACCTCCTCCAACAGCTCAGTTTTCCAAGCCGTGGAAGCAGGCAAGGCTGGCTGGGGAAGGCAGGCTGCAGTGGGATTTGGACTTGGAATTTTGTCATCATGCCCTTCCTCTGTGGAATTCTCAGGAGCCACCAGAGGATCACAGCGGAATTGTTCACATGTAAATGCTGTCCTTACCAAAATATATGTTAGAACACGGCTGATAATAGGTCTTGAAACTTATCTTAATTAAGTTCTATTAAAATAATTGTATTTTTTACTTGCTACAGCATTATTGTGTAATCAGGTTTGGGAAGTTTGAAAATGTTGAGGTGGGGGAGTCAGGTAAGAGCTGCAGGACGGGCACAGGGGCTGGGTGAGTTGTCATCCCACACTGAGCACTTCTCACAGGCTGCTCCCAGCCTCCCTCCAGGGAAAAACGCCACTTTTCCCTCCAAATCCTCCAGAAATGGCACAGGATCCTCCCAAAGTCTCCATCCACCAGGCAAAGCCATCGCTCAGTGCCACTGCCTGGGCACCAAACCTGCTTTTCCCTGGGGGCACAGGAGAGTTGACTCAAGAGAGTGCTGGTAGGAGTTAACTCTTCCCAAAGCTGGGAACAACCTGGAACTCCTGCATGGGCTTGGTGATGTGGGTTCACTGCACGGGCTTGGCTTTGGCTCTCTGTTAGAAAACCCACCCAGAGCTTTCTCTCCCCAGAATGTCCCAATCCCGAGGGCGTGTCCAGCCCATGCTGGAATCACTGACTGAAATCTTGCTGACTCATTGCAGAGACACAACGAGGACCCTGGAGCTCCATGGGAAGGGGGAGATTGATTTCCAGAAAAGCCCTGCAGCTCCTCAGGCACTGGGAGATTTTCTTTTAACAAACCTTTTACCAAAATTCAGGGTTGGCTTATGAAAGCAGTGTGGAAACAGGAAAGGGATGGATGGGGTGGTTGGGATTTTATTTATATTTCTGGGTTTCATGCTCTGCTTAGGCCAGTGTGGAGTGAATTCCTGGCTCGTGGGTGCTGCCACGTGTGCTGCTGCTTCACAAGTCTGGAAAAAACCAAAACCCCAAGAATTTTGCTGTGTGATTTTAGGTTTTAGGCTGAAATCTTGGCCTAAAAGCAGCTGCCTTAGAATTCCAACAGCTTTGCTGCTTCTCCAGAAGGTACTGTGGAGTTTCTTAACTGCTGTAAGTTGGTGTTGCTTGGGAGTAGCTGGAGTTACACTGACCTGGTGATGGGGAAAGTGCCCAATCCTCTGGTCTAGCTCTGCAGAGCAGTGGCAAAAACAGGGTAAGGACACTAAAGCAGAGCCCCAAAGTGCAAAATCCATCCTATTTTCTTGTTTATATTCCAAAAACTATTTTAATCACCAGCTTCTTTAAGAACTGTTGAACTTCTCGGCTCTGATTTCATGCTTTGGATGAGGAGAAATGTTCCACCAGCACAAAATAAAGCCCCAGGAGGATGTGGGATGCTGCTTCCCTGAATTTACTGTGGTGCCTGGCGTGTGCTGAGAGAGAAAGCTTCACTCAGGAAATCAGGCTGAATAATCTGGGTGTGTAAAACTCTGGGTGGGTTGGCATCACCCAGCCTAAATACCTGCAGGGAAAACTGTCATGTGAAACCCTGGGATCGTTGTTATTACTGGTTACAGATCCAGGATAATGCAAACCACCACAAATCCCAGAGAACAGCCATCCCAGCACCTGTTTCCCTCAGGAGTGGGCTGTTCTTGGTAAGGATTTAATCTATCCTGGCAGAAATCTGGCAAATGGGGAGGAAAAGAGGTGAATTTGAGACTGTTTGGAACAACCTCAGGGAGGAGTGTGGGATGGGGGTGGATCTACTGGGAACCCAACCGGAGAATTTGGTGGCAAAGGACAAAGCCAGGACTTTGTGGGGTTCAGGATGGGAACAGGACAGGGCAGGAACTAAGAAGAGCTGTTTGATGGGTGTCCTGCCCATCCCAAATTCATGGGATGGGAGTCCATCCATCTGGAGCCTTCCTGGCTCTGCAGGTTTGAGCTCACAGAGAAGGTGGAAACCTGGGGTGCAAGAGCAGCACAGTGAAAGAAAACCCAGCCTCGCCCCTGAGTGATGGCATTTGGTTTATTGGAGAGGTTGAGTTGAAAACCAGCACGATTCCATCCCAAAAAAACGACCCCAAAAAATCAGTAGGCAGAGATTTCTTCGTGACAGATGAAAACTTCCCTGGCGATTTTTTTCCCCAATATATTAACTTTGTTTACAAACTCTACGTTACAGGAAATCAGTGACAAGAAATCAGCCTGGCTGTGGTCACCTGTGTAGATGTGGAGCAGCAAAGGCTTCAGGTAGAGCTCTCTAGAGCTGGAGTCTTGCAGTTTGAGAAGTGACAGGAGTTAATTTTGGCACAGAACAGAGTAGTGAAAGCATCCCGATCACTGCCCGGGCTGGGGAAGCGGTCCCAGCTCCAGCTCTGGCAGCACAGGGATGTGCTCCCTGGATGCAGGAATGCTGAGGATCTCCCTCAGGAGCTGGCCCCCCTTTCCTCTGAAAGCCCAGCAGCCGATCCCGAGCCCAGCCCGGACCCCTCCTCCAGCCCGTGGTTCTGGGAGGCACAGAAGTGTTTCTCTCTCAGAGGGTGCCCCGGCAGCCACGTGAGGCGCATGTGGCAGGAGATCATCTCCTGCAGAAGGGATGGAGAAACACCTCTGTTACAGGGAAATCCTCATTTTATGCTTATTTTATCCCCTTTGCACTGCCCAGCTCCCGGGGAAGGCAGGGATCACGCCCCTGTTTCTTACCTGTGTTGGCATTTCATGGAGCAGGACGGTGTAGTCAAACTCAATGAAATCATCTTTCCTCATCTGGGTATGGAAAAAAAAACCAGGATTATCAGGAGGACAGGTTTATATTGTTGGAGTTTGGTTTCTGCTTTGATTTACTTGGCTGCACTGAGCTTGCTTAGGGACTCTGGTTGCTGGCTGGAGTGAGGTGGGTTTTGATCATGGAAAGACAGGGAATTAGGAGCAATTCCTGCATGGAATTCTTGAAGGCAATGGCTGCTGTGTGGCTCTGCAGCCCCACTCTCTGCCATGAAACCAGGCTGGCTCAGGTGCTAAATAATTGGGTTTAACCCTGTGATGAATTTGAGAATATTGCCTGTTAATCTCTCCTTCAGAGAAATCTTGTGCTGACTGGAGCAAAAACGGGGTCCTGCCTGTGGATCACAGGGACACAGAGCTTTGGGAGCTGCTCTTTGATGGGCTGGGAGGGCAGATCAGCTGCCCAGCCAGGTATTTTGGGGGACACAGAGGTTTGGGAGCTGCTCTTTGATGTGCTGGGGGGCAGATCAGCTGCCCAGCCAGGTATTTGTGCCAGGTCTGAGCCTGATGGTGCCTGAGCCTGGCAAAGGGCCAGGGGGTGTGGGAGTGACTTGGTGAGGGGCTGATGAACTGCAGGACCTGCAGATGCCGCTCATGCAGCAAGGAAAGCCGAATTTTGTCCAAATGGGTAAAGTTTTCCCACCACCAGCTGGACAAAGTGCCTGCCCAGAGGTGGAAATGCTGGTGAAGGGGAGGCCCTGGGGTTTGGGGGATCCCACCCCCCAGAGCAGTGAGAGCTGGGGGGTTCTGCTCCCTGCCCCACTCACCCACTGCTTCACCGACTTCACTTGTGCCAGGAAGTATCCCAGGTCCTCTGTGGACTTTTCCCACATGATGGAGCTGCTGCCAGCGACAGCCAGAGCCCAGGCTGGCTCCAGGGCAGGCTCAATGTTGCCATAGCTGTCTGCAGGGCACACAGAAATACACTCAGTGTTCACTCTGGCTGCTCAGCTGAGAAATGATCAGCCACACAGCACTTTGGCCTGGGCTGAGACTCTTCCCCCTGAGCTGTCACAGGGAAAAGGGAGGAGGACGATGCTAAACCTGCATCCCAGGGAAGCAGGGCAGTGTGGCAGGACTGCCATGGCCAAAAGGCAACATTCACAGGGTCCCACAGAGGGGTGAGAACCCCACAGCCCGGGATAGTGGAAGCCCTTACCTAGCTGGGAGGAGAAGATGGAGTTTTTCCAGGATGGAAAAGTTCTGTTAGTCATGCCCAGTGAATTTCCAGCCACAGCTGGGGAGCTTGTGGCTTAGGGCTCTTGTTATTCCTGGAGGACATTCTGCCTTTACTTGGATTTAAAATGCTGCCTTTAAACCCAAAGCACCTTCCCAAGGTGGTGCTGGTGCCAGTGTTCAATGCAAGGGGGGTTTGTTCTCCCAGAGGATCCCTGGAAGGTGGAATGTTTTGACAGCCCTGTGGTTTCAGGGGGCTGCTGTCAATAATGTGTCTCCTTCAAGTGCAAGTGTTTTGTTTGTGTCTTTGTGAGACAAAGTGAAACACAGCTGATTGTCTGCAGGAATATAAATATACCTGGAATATTGCTCCCAGTTATGGGTTTGGTTTGCTGCCTGATTCTTTGGTAGAGCCTGTTGTCCTCTTCCTGGATTTCTTTCTGGTCTTTGGTGTGGGAGCACTTGATGCTGACAACAGGAGGAGTCTTTTTCCTTGGATACAACACGGTGGCCAGGCAGCTCCCAGCGTTTTCCTGCCAAGGGAGAATTTACAGCTCTTACCTTCTGTCAGGATTTTAGTTACCAGCACCTCATCCTTTGGATGAGGCTGGTCAAGGGTCAGGACAGTCTTCAGAAGGATATCATTTTCCCCCACCCCCAAGAAAAGTAAATGGTTTAAAACCACGAGGCCGAAGGGACTTTGTGGAAGGTTTTGATTAATGCACCGAGTCATCTCGGAAACAGGTTTGAGAGTTTTAAGAAATAACATTAATTGATAACAGAGACATTCACTGGATGATACTTCAGCCTTGAAACAGAAATAATCTAATGCTTCAGATGAAGTCCTGAGCACAGTTTGAATTCCACAGACGGTGTGTGAGGGAAGAGGGCAGTGACATTGCTGGTGCCAGGTGTGACAGGGACAGGGGAGGGGGTTAGAAGTGGGAAGAACATGCAGCTGTCAGCTCATTATCCCCTCTCTGGGGTGTGGACAGTGGGGTAAGGAGCACAGTGTGTGACCTGAAGTCCTCCAGGACTGAGGGCTGATGAGCTCTCAGGTGCTCCTCGGGGCAGACCCCCTGCCAGACAGGCAGGGAGGAGCACAAAGGTCTTTCCACTGGGAAAAGCCCATCTACTGAGCTCGTGAATGGCCCTGTTTTGGAGCTGCTGAAGTTCATCTCGTGCCCATGGTCAGGGGGAACACAGAGGACCCCAAACTCACCCCAGACCTGTAATCTTCTGTGCTGAACTGCAGGTAATACTTGTGCCCAATGTCTGGGATGTTCTGCAAGAGAAAAGGTTCAGTCACCAGTGGAAAGCACCTGAAAAGTCTTAGAAATGAAGACCTCTGAAATGTGGAATTTTCTTGTATTTGGGGGTTTTTAACTTGAGGATTTCAGTTAACAAATGTGCCTTCTAGAGTGGGATCTTCTGTCTCAGCTCCAGGCAGGCTGGAACAGAAACTGCCTTTTAATGTTGGCCATGAAAAATCCTCATTTCCCTGGGATTACCTCACCCAGTTGTGCAAGAGCAGAGCCCAGTAACAAGTCTTTGCATTATCTGCTCTTTATTTCGTGGTCAGTCTTTTATTTTCCTGCCAACTTGCAGACTGAGTTCTGAAATATCTGTGTTTGAGGGTGTGCCATGAGGGGTCACTCAGCACAGCAAAATGGGAAGAAGTGACTTCCTGGAGTGCCAAAGAATCAGCAATTAAATGAAATGATAAGAAAGAAGGGTCTAATCTCTCACAGGAACCACTGCAGTTAAGTCTAAGTTTCTAATTATTGTAGAGCTACCCAAGAGTTCCTCCGAGCTCGGGGATATCTGAGAGCAGCCAAAGATAAAAGTGTCCAGAAGAGAAGGAAAACAAGTGAGTAATTCATTTTTTCCACTAAATATCTGGGTCACAAGATTGTTTTATTTCCAGGCTGGGAATCCTTGCAGCTTTTCCTGATGGATTTTTTTTTTTTCTTGGCCAAATTTAAGCAAATGTTGCAGTTTAGCCACGAGATCACCTGGCTTTACCTTTACCCTTCACCTCTTCCTAAATCGTGATTTCCAGGAGAGCTTGGGATGGGAAATGCTACATCGGTGCTCTGAAAGCTTCCCTCCTGACTTCTGGGATCTTCAGCTGGCACAAACTGATACTTTTCTTATCTAAAGTGTATTTTAAAGTGCAGCTGCTTCAGCAATTCAGTGGGCTGCTGTTTCCTGGAGGATCCTCACTCAAGAAAAAAGAAAGGACAAAACAAAAAGCAACGAGCAAGGCAGGGATTATTCCACGTTTGGCATCTCTCTGCTGTTTGTTGGCAGGAGAGAAAAGCCCTGAAGTCTCATTTTACCTGAACATGAAAGATCCTTTCCAGCCTGGGGACTGTCTCCAGTCCTGTTTCCAATTACCAGTTTCACCAGCTCGTGGGCTAATAGTGTCAGTATTGAATTGCAGTGCTCATTACTGAATTCCAGGATAAAACCATCCTGCTTTTATGAGATCCACTGATATAGTAACCAATAGGAAATTTGCCTTGCTTAAAAAAAATTATTAAACCCCAGGCAAACCAAAAACCCCCCCAAACCCCAACATTTCTGTCTCTTGCCTTCCCCTAATCCAGTACATTCCTTCCAGGAAATTCTCATCATTTTTTTCCAGTGGAGGACAGGAAAGAAGGAAGTGACCACGTTCAGCACTTTTCTCCTCTTGTTTTCACAGAGTGTGCAAAGAAAAAGGGGAATTAAACTGCGGAGAGCGGTTCCAGCGAGCTCCTCATCCAGAGCTGGGAGGAAGTAAGGAGGAATTTCACTTCTCCATAACAAACCAACTATTCTCCTTCCCACAATTAGGAGGCAGGTGGCTGAGAGTGTGGGGGAAAAATCCCTTTCCCTCCCCACAACCCAAAATAGTTCACGAATATTCACAAATATTCAGCTGGGAAGGGGATCTGCACCAACCCCTTCCTGCTGACAGTCCCTTTCCCAGGGAATGGCAGTGCTGCCAGCCTGTTCTTCAGCCAGGCACAAGTGTTTATATATGGAAATATATCCATATATCCATATGCAAACTGCCCAGGAAATACAGAAGGAGCATTTGTCTGTTTGGAAAGAAGCATAAAACAGCACAGGAGGTTCCTGTCAGGAATGTCCCACGAGCACATCCATTCTCAGCACCTAATAAGTTATATTTAGTGGCATATTTGGGAATGACGATGAGAACACAGAGTTACCTAAAGGGCATGATTCCAGATGAATCTACAGCAGGATTCCCAGGGAGGGGCTAACGCTCTCTTTCAGCCTTGCATTACACCAAAGTCTGAATTTTCACACAGAATTTTGTGTTTTGTCAGATTTAACTGGAAATTATTTTGACCTGTTAAATATTGTGTACAAGTCAGGCTTCAAATTGTTTTGGAACCGTTGCCAAGTGGGATTTATGGGAGAGACTGAGGGTCAAGTTGGGTGTTGTAATGACTGCAACGGCACATCCTAAACTTTTTGGGCTGGCTCAGAACTTCTTTCTTGAAAGGGAAGATTTGACACTCCCAGTTTTAGGAGAGGGGGTCTGGACTGCCCAGGCCGTGCAGATGCTGAAGGACAAGTGTTGGAAGGTCTCCAGAGCCATGGAAAGGATCCAGTGGAACCCAGTGCCCTTTGGAATCCAAGCCAAGCAGCTTCAGGGAGCTGCCCAGCAGAGGACCCGAGGGCTGGCTTTAAATCTCATCCCCTCGGCTCTCCAGGAAAGGCACTGCTTTCCTTCCAGGATCTACAGCCCGGGAACAAACATTCCCCAGAAGTTTCTGCCTGATTTCTTGCCTTCAGAAACTGATTGAGCTGTGAAAAAAAACCCCAAAGCTGGAGGAGGAGAAGCTGCAGAGCACAGTGCTCATCCTTTGGGGAGCAGAGCCCGGGTACCCCGACACCACCCCGAGCATCCCTGACAGCATCCAGGGCCGGAAGGCTCTGTCCCCGCAGCTGCTCCTCTCGGGGGCTCCTGCCCCTTCCTGTCACCTCAGTTTGCCGTGTTTTTGGAAGATAGAGCTGTGTTTTCTGATGGGAACTGCATCGCCTTTGGATGAAGCTCTGTCTGAGGAAGGGGCGGTGGGACAGCAGCCCCCGAGGGACGCGGGTGTCGCTGGGGAAGGGATGGCGGGACAGCGGTCCTGGAGGGCGCTCAGGTGTGCCGGGGGAAGGGGAGTTGGGACAGCGGTCCCTGAGGTGACCCAGGTGCCCTGAGCCACCCGAGGAAGGGGTGGATGGACAGCGGTGCCACCCGGCTGTCCCCGAGGAAGGGGCAGTGGGACAGCGGACCCTGAGAGGGGCGGGAGGGCACCCTCAGGCTATGCATAACCTCAGTTACACGTAATAACAATTAACATAATAATTACTGCTCTATACAACAACAACAATAACACAATAATTGCTGTTCCCTCGCCCTGAGCCCCCGCACCACCCGCTCCCCCGTACCTTGACGGTGGCTTTGCGGAGCTGCCCCAGCGCCCAGAGCCGCCCGGGAGAGCCCTTCTGGAAGTTGCGGTACTGCAGGGCCACCCTCGCCGCCGCCACCGCGGCCCGGCGGCTCCCGCGCCCCGGCGGATCGGCGGGGAGCGCCGCGGGGAGCAGCAGGACGAGCGGGAGGAGGAGGAGGAGGAGGAGGAAGGCGGGCGGGCCGGGCGCGGTGCGCAGCCCCGGCATGGTGCGGGAGGCACTGGGGCGGCCCCGCGGAGCTGCGGTACAAATAGCGGGGCAGAGTCCTGTCCCCGGGATACTCCCCTTCCCTCAGCCCTCCCACCTGCCGCGGCCACCGGGACAGGGAAGGGGAGGGTGCGGAGGAACCGGGGGGGAGCCAGGACTTGAGGGTTGTCCAAAGGGGACCGGAGTTTCTAAGTGGAGATGGAGGGGGACTTGAGAGAGGATTATCTGGGACAGCCAGGGGGGATGGAGGGATGCCAGGACTCGAAGGGGACCGGGGAGATGAAGGGTTTGAGGGGTGCGAGTGGCACATAAAGAGGGGTGAGGATTCTGAGAGAAGGACCCCTCAGCCCAGAGCAACATCTGTGCGAGGAGAGGCTGCTGCTCCCAGACAGATGTGCTGCCACAACGGCACAGGTCAGAACAAACGCAGGGAATTACGTGGGAAAACACACTTAGCCCCCTTCTCAGCGTTACAACAGCTCAGCACTTCCCAAAATTACAGAGGATCCTTCAGAACCCAGGCATGGGACACAGCTGAAATATTCCAAAAGCTGTGCACGAGAAGCAGAGGGAAGCATTCCTCCCCGAAATAAATCTCAGTGAGTGAAGGTTTTTGGAACCAGTGTGGTTGTATCTCTTGTAACGTGAAGAAAATGAACCGAGACAGCGGCCAGATTCCCTTAAGATGGGTTTGGGGATACTTGTTGCCTTGCTGCTCCTGGAAGCATCTCTTGGAGAGACTGAATGTGGTAAAATGTAAAAGACTGCAACCCTTCTTGTGTTAAAAATGCTGGGTTTTAATGACCTGCTCTGTTACCATCCAAGCAAAGGGGTATTTGCATGTGCAGCTGGGAATCTATTTTTATGCTTCTGGATGTGTATTGGGGAATATTTCTGGGCTGGGACCTCAGAGAAGTGAATCAGAACTCTGGTTAAAGACTTAAGCTGTCTCCTGTGGAGCTTTAAGTCTCTTTTTATTACTGTAATGCTTTTTCATAGAACTTGTAATTCAGTATTTCTGAGGCTTCCCTCAGTGAGGGAAATTACTACAATTTTTACAGTACTACAACTATTACAATAAAGGTATAATATCCTTCTTTATAGCGCTGTTTTCTGTGCCATACAGCTCAAAAAATTGTCCTAATTTTCTTTGAGATTATGATTTTTCTTCCTTAAACAAATCCTGTAATTAAGAGTTGGTGTCTTCCCATCCATGTATCACACAGGACAGGCTGGATTGAGGTTGGAGCAACCTGGACTGGTGGAAGCTGTCCCTGCCTGGTGTCAAATTTAGGAGAGGGAGCAGGATAATTTTTTTCCTCATTGGGACACTTGCCATGTTTGTCTCTGGTATTTTCTGTTCAGCTGGAAGGAACTGAGATCCGGCCTTTCCTCATTTACCCTCGCTGTGATGACAGCTCCGATATTCCTTTCAAAACGACATCCAAAGGGTGAGGGATTCTCCTCAGCTGACACTGGAAGGGGCCGCGGCAGTGCCGATTGTCCTGCTGTTCCCTTTGTGCCCTCGCAGCGCAGCCTGGATGCAGGAGGAGCCCTGAGGATTTCCTGGGAGCAGGGGAAGTGCAGTCCATGGAAGGGGAGCAGGGGAAGTGCAGGTCCATGGAAGGGGAGCAGGGGAAGTGCAGTCCATGGAAGGGGAGCAGGGGAAGTGCAGTCCATGGAAGGGGAGCAGGGGAAGTGCAGTCCATGGAAGGGGAGCAGGGGAAGTGCAGGTCCATGGAAGGGGAGCAGGGTCAGCGGTGAGGACAGCTGTGGTGCGGGCTGTAAGGAGGGTGGGATGGCAGGAGGTGAGGGCTGAGCGATCCCAGCCCCATCCCTGTGCTGATGTGCTGATGATGTGCTGATGTGCTGCAGCTGCTCCAGGGAAGGGGTCAGACCCACCCTGAACAGACCTTTCACACTCACGGCTCTGCTGCTTGAGCTTCTGCGGCATTTCGGGGGCTCGAGTGAGAGGTAAGAGCTTAAAAATAGGAATAATCTTGGAAACCCAGCATTGCCTCTCCTGCTGGAGAAGCCTGCGAGCCCCTGGAGGCTCAGAGCTGACCCCATCCATGACTCTGTGCCCTTCCCTTTCCCTCGAGTTCCCCTCCTTTTCCTGCTTTCTGGGTCAGCCCCGCGGGCAGGGATTGGGTTGTTTCCTTCCTCCCGAGGGCAACAAAGGGGCTGTGAGAGCCCAGGGGCAGAGAACCCGGGTCACAAAGCAGGGACAATCCCGGGGCAGCTTCCTAACACTTCTGCAGGGATTACGCTGCTGTAATTTGCTGTCGATCCAGCGGGACTCTGAATTTACAAACCAATTTGACTCGGGGAAAACAAAAGCACAAATGATGGACAAGTCTGGGTCAGGGCCGGGGGATGTTTGTAAACACGGACAAGCACAGTTTGTAAATACGGACAAAGCACAGCTTTAGGGCCTCCACAACATTTAGAAAAGGTACTTTTTGGAAGCCCTGGGGGGTTTAGACCCTTAAAAGCTGGAAGTGCATCCTCCAGCAGCCAGGCCTCGAGGTAGGCTGGTTCAGGCTCTTGGGTGACAGCAAAACGAAGCTCTGGAGTGTGCAAGATCTGAACAAAAGGAGCTGAAGTGAGTGATCCAACCTGTGGGACGAGTCCAGAGGTGACACTAGGCTGATCAGAGGGATGGAGCAGCTCTGCTGGGAGGAAAGGCTGGGAGAGTTGGGATTGTCCAGCCTGGAGAAGAGAAGCTTCAGGGTGAGCCAATTGTGGCCTTGCAGTGCCTGAAGGGGCTACAAGAAACATGGTTAGAGAGCATTTACAAGGGACTGGAGTGACAGGACACAGGGAATGGCTTCCCACTGCCAGAGGGCAGGGATAGATGGGATATTGGGAAGGAATTCCTGGCTGGGAGGGTGGGCAGGCCCTGGCACAGGGTGCCCAGAGAAGCTGTGGCTGCTCCAGCCCTGAGAGTGTCCCAGGACAGGATGGAGCAACCTGGGCTGGTGGAAGGTGTCCCTGCCTGTGGACTGGTTGGGCTTTCAGGTCCTTCCCACCCAGACCATTCCATGATTCCATACATTCTGGTTAGTTCCAGTCTGGTGCAGGTAGGCTTTGTCCTTCTTTATCATCTTTCCCCTCTCCTCCCAGTTAACCTGGGCCAGGCTCAGAGAGCACAGTGCTGTTCCTGAGCCTCTCTCCCTCTTCCCTGCTCTGTTCCCCTCCAGGAACCAGGACACTCTGGGAAATTTCCCAAGTTTGCCTCACACTTGTGCCACAGCTGACCTGGACCCTTTGGAAATGGGAATGAGGGTTGTTTCAGGCAGCTGCTCCACAAAGCATTCTGAGGTTTGCATTTTCTCTTTTCATCCATCAAATGCTTGTTTAGAGGCCAGTTATTGCTAATTTGCTTCATATTTGAAGGCTATTTCTATACCCTTTGTATAGAACAGGCCTCACTGGCTCATAATCACTACCAGATGACTGGAATGTCATACAGTGAATGTGGACAAAATTCAGTTTATTTTGTTGTGCAACTTTTCCACTTTCATCTTCACCATCTTGCTGTGATTAAGAACAAGCTCCGTTACTTGGTTTTAACTGAATTGTTTAGGGCTTTTTCTCTATCCTCATCAATAATTATGGCTTGATTTAGTCTCCATAATTAATCCCAAGATCTTATTTTTAACTAGTCTCCAGCTATTTTGCTGGATAAATCAAGGACAGTTGATCTTCTGATGCATTGCTGGGCTGGCCTTGCCCCTAGGCACAAAAATGTGTGTTGGTTTAGTGTGGCTCATTTTTTTCAGGGTAATTTGGCTTCTGATTATTTTTAAATCATGGACAGCATTTTTTTTTTTTTTTAAAAGGGAAACTTTTATGTTCAGTGTCAGCAGAGACAGACCCCATCCTTTTTACAGAGGGGCAAGTTGTGTTAAGGCCAAAAGTAATTCTCTTATGTTTCGAGTGTGGACAGAAGCACAGAAAGTCTCGAGCACGTGAGCTTTTGCAGGATCCTCTTTTGGAAGTTGGACTTCCCCAAATTAAGTTGTGCTAAGCAACTGGAATGTTTATGAAATGACCTAAAGCCCAGGCAAGTGAAAGGACACGGGGCAGTAAATCATTGCAGGTTATCACTGTTAACTGTGGCACTCAAAAGAGCCACGCAGCATTTTGCAAAGCTGTTTGGTTCCTTTTGCTTCTGGGACTGGTGTGGAACAGAGAAATTGTTATGGACAACTCAAACAAACTCAGCAGCAAACACATCCCCTCACGTGCCCAGAGATACCATCAGCCAGGATAAAGAGGGGCAATAAATAACACCAATTAATAACCTGCAGTCACCGCCCTGCCTTGTTTAACAAACACGGGGCACTTGCTCGGGCCCGTTGAAAAACAAGGAGCGATTAAAGCAGCCATCAGAGCTGAAATGGTGGGTTGCTGGACAGCTCTTGCAGCAGTTCTGCCTCTCCAGAGGTGTTTGGACAGTGCTCCAGATCCCAAAAATGGAGCCTCTCTAGCACAGCTTCAATGAAATTCCTGCTGAGAACAACCTTTCACCCCCCACAACTTTAATTTGTGTGAGTCAACATTTACTTACCCGACAGCAATAACCCCCCCCACCTCGAAACACGGGCTGATTTTGTAAGGATTCAGGGCAGTGTCACCGTTAAACAGCGATTGCAACACAACAATCACTTCTCAAGTGTTCGGCTGCACCTGTTTAAAGAGGGCATTCAATATTTGCACAGCCAGGGGGTGACGGCTCAGGGGCTGTTTCAGACAAGGTGAGGACAGGTGAGGGAATTCTTCTGCTGAATTCCAGGGCATTGTCTCACAAAGCACCTTTCCTGCGGGGTGACGTGATGGGAAGGGCCCATCAAAGCACATTTTCAGTGTCTTGCTCACTGTCCCCTCCCATCTGTCCCCTCTGTGTGCCCGCTGTTCCCTCAGCCCTCTCTGGATGCTGAGCTGGAAGATCCCCGATCCTGCACTGTCACTGAACAGGCCTAAGAGGTGCTCCTGATATTTGTTATTTCATGATTTCTAACATCTCCTGGACCAAAGATAAACCACACCCCAATATTCCTCACTGACACCTTCCCTGGACTATCTAGGGGTGGTATTTAGGCTGGAAAACAGGGAGAATTTATTGTGAATTCTCTGGGAAGAAGGAGTTCTGTTGCATGGAGATGTTTCAGAGATTTGTGAATTTATCTGTGGCATTTTTTCCTCTCATACCCAATCCTGTACTTGCTTTTTAAAGTGATTTGCTCAAGGCTAAACAGTATAACCTGCATTAACGTTAGTAGATATATATATATATAGATATATGTACTATTCAAAGGTTGGACTTGCTCTTCAGGATCTTCTGAAATTATTTCAAAGAACAAGTTAACATCCCTATTGTGCTTTGTTTTCATAGTGAGGTTCACATTTGGTTGTTGTAGATGCTACTTAGCAACTTAAAAATCAACTAGAATGATGTTCTTACTCAGAGTATTAGATGAACGTGGAATGAAATCATTGGAGTCTTTAGGTAATTAATTAATATATCTATAAAATCTCATTTACATACTAATGAGTGGTTTGTTTTCTCAGCACCTCTCTCACTGGTCAGGGAGTTTTCTTATCATTGCTCCATCTCCTGATAATCTCGTTTTCTCAGTTCTGATTAGGAATAATTCCTCCTTTGTCCTTTCCTGCATCCCTGTGTGTTCCCAGAACTTGGGAGAAAACGCTCTTTTTTTCCCTTGATTAGTCACGGTGCTCTGACAGCCACGGCATTGATTCCTCACCCAAATGTCCAAGAACCTTTTGGGTTTATTCCTTAACCAGCAGCAGGGTGGGGGAGGCAGAATGAAAGTGTCTGTGAGGCTTGAGGCTTAAAGAAAAAGCCCAGGGTTCAGCGTGGCCAATTCTGCTTTTCCTGAGCGTTGTAGTGACTGGAACTCTGTTTATCCTGCAAAAAATCCAAGGGACAAGCGAGCTGTGATCTCAGAGGGGCTCTGAGCTGGGAGCAAGACTGACTGAAGGACTTTTAAAGCTCAGGGGAAATGCAGTTTGGGAAGAAGAGCAGAGGAGCACTACCCAGTCACTGTGTGCAGCACTGATTGCAGCTGGAGGCACCACAAGGAGAAAGCTGTTCCACTTTCCTCTCTGTTCAGGGTGGGTTTGTGTAGCCTGGCACACGAGCTGAGTGCAGAACCAGCACATCCCACAGGAGGGTGAGCTGGGGTGCCCACCATTCCAGAGGGAAAATGCCTTCTGTGCACGTGGTCAAAAAGGCTGGGACGGGCACTAATGTGGAGCATTTCTGCTTTATGATTGAGAGTTTTCATGAGAAACGAAGCAAATGAAAATGGGAAGTGTTTAATGTCATGTAGAGCCTAAATGGTAGTTCTGCTGTGGAAAACAAGCCTTTGGTACGTTCATGGAATGACAGAATCCCATGGAATTTGGGCTGGGAGGGACCTTAAGGACCATCTCATCCCACCCCCTACCATGGGCAGGGACACCTTCCACTGTCCCAGGTTGCTCCAACTTGGCCTTGGACACTTCCAGGGCTGGAGAACAGCTCTATCCAGGTACTTTTTCCACTGGTGAGGTGTTCACACACAAAACACTGCCACGTGCACGTGAATTAGAAAGAAAGGAAGAAATGTATGGTGAGAGAGGTGCAACCCCTGACTGCAGCCCTGCTGTGAATGCTGGGGCTCAGCTTCCCTTCCTGAGTCCCTGACCTCATCCACCTTTCCCTCTGAACCACTTTTTTCATTGAGGGTATAGTATTTAACTCTTGGTCGTGTCCAAACAAATCAAGAAGACTCGAGGGAAATGTCTTACAGAAAGGAACAAGAGGGAGAACTCTCCCTTTTCCCTGTGCAAGGCAGTGATTGCTGCAGTTTCCAAGCAGGGAACTGCAGCCTGTGCTGACATTTTGCTCTCTGTTTTTTCATGCAGTCCTGGCTGACCCTGCTGCCAGGGGGGAACCAGGAAAACAATAGGAGGGGAGCGAGTGCAGAGTGTATTTAAAGCACAATCATGGGAAATGCTCCCACTGCCACACAGCCCTTTTCCTGCCCCTGGAAAAAAAACCCTGGCTGCACTTCAGGCCTCTGGATGCAGGAGCCCCTTCACTGAGGTAACTGCCAGCACGTGGAGAACACCTGTATTCCAGTGGGCACCTTTGAGGGCACAAGGAAGCCTCATTTAAGGCCGTAGGTCCCCTTTCTTACTGCATTCAGGAGGTGCTGCTTGTGAAAATACTCCAATTTTAACAGCTGGAAACGTTAAAATTTTTATTTTTAATGCGTTTTTTAACGATTTTATAATTTAAATTTTATTATTTTCATGATTTTATTATTTAAAATCTGATTTTTAATGACTTTTTTTTCCTAGCTTTCTGGGCTCTAATAAGCACCCCTGCATAGTTGTACTGAATGCAGGGGTTTAAAGCAGCAGAGTAAATTTGATTTAGACAGAACTCCTGTTTCGTAACAAGACACCTGAAATGAGGGGAAGGGTGGTATGAATATCTCACTTGGCTGAAAGAGGAAATGCTTGGCAGTCCCAGGGAAAGAATCACAAGCACCTGCTCTGGAGTCAAACAGGTTGTTGGCAGGAATGATCTCACTGCTCATGATCAGTGGGGTAGAAATCATTTTCTTATACAAATAATGAAAGGGAAGACTGGATCATGGCATGACATCACTGGAGTCAGAGCAGGATGGAAATGAGAGAAGGTAAACAGAAAAATGTTGTGCATTAAAGAACAAGATGAGATGGTAGAAGATCAATCCTGAAAATCAAACCAAAGGGATTTTTCCCTCCTGTTGTTTTTGCTGTGTTTCCATCCAAGAGTTTAGGAGAGTCTGGTTCAGGGTAGTGTTGCTGACACTTTAAACAGCTCAGATTTCCCTGATCAATCTGTCAAAATTAAATGATGAAAAGGCAGAATTGTAAAAGATGTTTTGGCATTTTCCTGTAGCTGGCTGCAGTGGATCTTTCTCAGACTGAGGCTGGCAGAGCTGGGGGGGTTCCCCTGGAGAAGAGAAGTGTCCCCTCACCCCCAGGGAGCCAGTTCTGCCACTTGGAAGCGTCGATTTGTCCTTGGCTTCCTCACAGGGTGTGTTGAGAGCAGTGATTCATCCCCAGCTCTTCCCAGTCCCGTGGGATTTGTTTCTCTTCCATTTCCTGGAAGCACGGGGTGTTTGGGGAAGGTTGCTGGGCTACCAGGAGCTGCTGGACACCCTCCATGCTATCAGAGTGTTGTCTCCCTGCAAATCCCAGCCCTGCACTCCCCCAGGAAAATGAACTTTTCCTCTGGGGCACACAGGGTGTGGGGCTGCCTGGGAAACATTCCCAGGGAAGGAAGGCTGGGAATGTGCTGAGGGCAGCGTTGCTCTCTCAGGTGTCAGTACAAGAAGGTTACAAAAAGCTTCATTCCTGCTTGTTGAGCAGAAAGTGCAGTAAAATGGGAGTCAGGGCTGGGAATGAGTGAAGAGTAGGAGATGAAATTCTGTTGGGACAGCTTGGGATGGAGGCAGGAATGCTCAGCAGGAAAGGCAGGGCTGGGCAGAGGAACAGGGGGAGAAAACTGGAACCAGGCTAAACAAATGTACAAAGGTGCTGAGTTATGAGCTGTTTGCAGAGTGAGTTTGGGACACGTGAACTGGCTTTGGAAAATGGGATTTTTGGCTCCAAGTGGTGCAGATTTTGAACCCCTGACTCTCAAAGCCACGATGTTCCTCAGGGTGAACAGTTGTGCCTGCTGGTGCCACCCCTCCTCTCCAGCCCCCACCAGAGCAGGGTTTGGATGTGCCTTGTGTGTCCCCCCCCCTCCCTCAGTGCATCTACTGACTCTAATTCCTTGGAATAATCAGATTTGAAGAAGTTATAAAAGCACTAATGGTTTGTTTCTTAGCCTTTTGTGATGAGGTAAACACAGAAAAGCCAACCCAAATAAATACCAGGGTCCTTAGCAGACCCCCAGGGACACATTCCCATAGAAATCAGGAGTGGGTTCCCCAGGAGCTCTGTGCAAATTGGGAATTTCTCTGGAGATGCTGGAGCCAAGGCCTGCCCCAGAGCACTTCTTGTTTGGAGTGCAAGGATAAGCTGCAAGAAGTGAGAGTTTCCAGTTTGCCAACAGAGTGTTCAGCAGGGAAGCAAACACTCCAGGCCACTCAGGGGCCAGGATGGGATGTTGTTACTTGGCACTGCTCTCCAGAGCAGGATTCTGATCTGTTCCCTTTCCTGAGTGGAGCTTTCTCTTTCCATTTTCCATTCCCTATCGCTTTCCAAAGCCCTGCTCCTGGCACTTGCAGTGAGATGGCAGATACCTGAACCAAGAGCTGTATTCTCTTTGTGCTTGTGGCTCTCCAATTTCCAGGAAAAAAAAAAGATGATGTTTCCTTTCCAGATAAGAGAAAAAAAAATTCCTACTTTTTTTTTCTCTCTTTTATTTTCTTCTAATCTAAGCCTTCATCTCCTGGTTACACAGAGTGCCCAGGGCAGTGGTGGAGTCACCATCTCTGGAAGTGGCCAAACCTCCTGGGGATGTGGCACTTGGGGACGGGGTTTGGTGGTGAATGTGGTGGTGTTGGATTATCAGTTGGACTTGGTGGGCTTGGAGGTCTTTGCCAAGCTTTTCTAGGATTCCACGATTCTGAAAGGCTTTCAGCACATCTGGGTGTGACAGAGCAGAGTCCCCAGGAGATGTCCATGGACGTGTCAGTGTAGTGGGATTTGCCTCCCCATCCAAGGGAGATCATGGTTTCTGTGTCCAGTTACAGTCCCTTAAATATTTATGTCATTGAGAATTCTGTCCCCAATGGAAGCAGGGAGAAATGAAGTCCCATGTGGCCTTCCCATGTCTCTGGGATCCATTCCTGGTGCTGGTGGTAAGAGATGGATGGAGCTGAGGAGCTGCCTAAATGGAAGAGGTAAATATTTAAATAAACCAAGTTGGAAGGGCAGAGTCCTAAAGCACAGCATCATTTCCACTAAAAACCACCTCAGAGCTTTGCTTGACTTATTTCCTTAGGCTCCAATAAGGTTGTTTTCAGAGAATTCTGTTCTTTTCCTCCTTTCCAGGGGTCCTTGGAGAGCCCAGGAACACACAACGTGGAAGGTGAACACACACAGCACCGTTTTTCCTCCCCTGGGGAAGGCAGGTGAGTCCTGGAGGTCTCCAAAGATACAATTTTCCAAGAGGCAAAGCTGCAATGACTGCACTGATGACCTGGTTGAGGTGCCAGGAAATGTGAGGGGAAATATTTCAGTTACTCACCTGTAGAACTTGTATTTATTCACGTGTCATTTATGGGCAAGAACAGGAATCCACTCGTTTTCTTTCTCTTTAATGCCATGAATAATATTTATGAAATTGTTTGCACTTGGAAACCACAAGGTGGGGAGCTCAGAGCTATAAAAGTGCAAAGAATTGTAATCTCCCAGGAATGAAACTGTGAAATCAAGTGTTGAGCAAGATGCTTTCAAATGAAACTATATATTTTCAGAGTTATGTTACAAGTGAGGTTTGGGTTTTTTTTTTTTTTGAATAATTTTTCATTCACTCTTGGAGGGAAATAAAAAAGAAAAGTGTGCATTTCATCTCCCTTTCCAGCCCCTCTACTTTAGCAAATACTTAGGCAGAATATCTTGTCCTCAATTTTTGTGAGTAATCAGTTTGTGAAATGTTTTCCTCCCCTCTCCAGCTATTTTCCAATTCCTTACCAATGAGGAAAGGATTATTCTCCCCCCCCTTCCCACCCTTCTCTTTTTTCCTCTAAATTAGAACTTGTGATTTTTTTTTTCCCCCCCCCAGGGTGTCCCTTTCTTGGGTTGTGAAACAAAGCCTCACCCTCTCAGAGATAAACCTGGGCATGTGGAGCCAACTGGGAACTCTTGGAATAATACTGATAATAATACTGATTTTCATTCCTTGTGTTTATTTTGAAACCACTTGACCCAGTGAGAATATTTGAACTACAGGAATAGAATGTAATTTGGACTGTTTAGAAACTGAGAGGGAAAAATCTACCCCCTCCCCACCTTGTCTCAGTTTTTTGCTGCCCTTTGTGGGCAGTCACAGGAAAAAATCCTTGAATTTTGAGAATTCCTGCTTCTGCTGTGCCACCTTGCTGAAGTGTTGCAGCCAGGGTGACAATTCAGGGAGCAGTGGAGCAAAGGGGAAGTGACCCTCAAGCAGGAAACTGAAAAGGGGTGACAGGAATAACAATTCCAGGGTCTCCTGGAATAACAATTGCTGGATAAGACAGAGCAGGGCAACAGTTACCAGGGTGTGGTCAGGAAAAAGCTCTGGAGCAGCTGGTGTTGTTTGAACAGGACTTCAGGGAGAAGGTTCCACGGTGCAGGAGATGTTTGAAACACAGGTCAGAAGGGGGAAATAGTTCCTCAAATGCAAGGAGAAGGAATTGCACAAAGAGAGTGATCAGGTTGATCAGCAAAGGGATGAACCCCAAAGTTCAGGGCCCGAGGTACTGCTGGATAAAGCTGTCTCCTTGGAAAGTTCTGCTCAGCTCCAGCCTGGAGAGAGAAGGAAATAAAACCACCCCACCTTCCCCAGGCTTTGGAAACCCTCCAGCAAAGTTCAGGCACTTGAGGGCAGAGGAAATGCCTGAGGAGGAACTGCTGGATGTGCATAAAATAATCAGCCTTGGAAGGGGAAAAAAAAGGGGATTTTGAGAGGAGATCTGCTTTTGGGATACAAGGAACTAAGGGAGATGATCCAGAGCTGTGGGGGGACAGCAGGAGCATTTGTGCTGCAGGTGGGAGGAGGGAGTTCTGCTCAGATACCTGGAATGTGGGACAGGCTGGGTGGGAGGAACAGACGTGGATTCAGGAACAGAACGGGATCTGGGTGGTGAAGGGGGCACTGCAAGCCCTGCCAGAGACAGTGGGAACCAATTCCTTTCTCCTGTCCATTCCTGCACTTCCCTGCACTTTCATTTCAAAGGAATGAGGAGCCCAGCCCTGGTGACAAAGAGCTCTCCCTTGACCTCCAGCCAGAGGAGGGAAGAGGAGCCCTTGCTGAGGGTGTGAACTTCCTTCATTCCCAGGGCAGGGTCACACCAACTGTGCAGCATTTTAATCAAAATCAAAGCTTCCCTCTGAAATCCCTGGGCTTAGTTATAAAATACTTCACCTCCATCCTGCAGGAAAAAGCAGGAGGGTTTTAAGAAGTTTAAATGTTACAGGAATGTGTCTTCCCAAAGACAAACCATGCAGTAAATGCTCTGGGTCAGTGGCTCTCTGATATCTGTAGTTGTTCAGGATTTCTGTTAAATAATCTGGGGGTTTTTAAGACTCACCACTGTTAACAACAAACCCAGAACGTGTGTAAACACAGGAGTGTGTGCATCCTGAGGAAACCTTTGCAGGCACAAAGGGAAGTTGTGCACCGAGCCAAGTGTTATCTAATAATTCAGCTATAGTCCCCAAAGCTCTGAATTCCCAGAACCACAGACTGCTTTGGGAGAAAAGGACCTTAAAACCATCTTGCTCCATCCCCCTGCCACGGGGGAACACCTTCCACAGACCAGGCTGCTCCAAGCCCTGTCCAGCCTGGCCTGGCACACTAAAATAATCCTGAAATTCCTGGTTAGGCTGAGAAGCTGCACGTTGTTAATGAGGCTTTCACGCTCTCGCTGTGGTATTTTGGAATGCAGGAGCTGATCTGGCTGTTGGACACAGAGCCTGGTGCCCCCCTGCCCCAGGGAACAGCTCTGTGCTGTTGGGAAGCACAGGGGGCAGGAGTTTGAGGGGTGTCTGTGGGAAGAGGAGCCATAAAGCCCCCACTCAGCCCTGCTGTGACTCAGCACACAGGGAGGAGCTGTTTGCTTTGGCAGAGCGTCCCTGCCAACCACAGGAGCTTCCTCCGGCCAAGATCTTTGGTCTCAAGAGAGATTTATGTGCAAAAAAGGCTTCCTCAGCCTTTTGCCAGCAGTTTACAGGAGATGGTGCACGAGCCCAGTAAAATCCGAGTGGGAGGGAGCGCAGAGAGCTTTATAACAACACATTCCTCAGCACATGGAGCGATTAAAGAGCTGTTTGCGTGGCTGTGTGCGACAGATCCTGCATCACACGCTGTCAGTGCCTGCTGGGGGCAAAGCACGGGCTTCTCCTTTCAGAAAATGGGGAATGGTGGAACGCTGGTGGAGTAAAAAACACGTTTCATGCTGTTAAACGCCAGGAGAGCTGAGCCCTGCGAGCTGATGGTGGTTCCACGGCAGCACTGACTGTCCTGAGTGCTCAGTGCACCTGATTGATCAGGACAGTGCACAGAGGTGAGGCCACAAGCACGACAATTTTACAGCCCCCCATAAAGCCCCGTGCTGGTTTTCTGCTGTTAAACCCCACGTTTGGGATCGTGTGGCACTTTGAGAGCCTTGATTCAGGGGCAGACAGCGATTGCATGTGGAATAAACATCCTAAAGCAGGAGTTTAACAGCAATCTGCTGGACTGATTTATTTGTGACGTGAACACTCCCCTGCAATGCATGTGGGAATCACCTCGGGCTTTGCTCATGGGGAGCAGCTCAGCCATGAAACTCCAGGCACAGCAAACAGAGATGGAGAAATGTTCTTTTTGTGCTGTTAAATATTCCAGCTGTCATTTCTTGCTCTCCCATAAAGAGCCTGGTAAACTGCAAAATAAATTCCGACCCCGGTCGGGTTTAATATGAAATATTTAAGGACAAGGCCATGAAAAGAACATGAAAAACACGCTGGCACCTTTGAAAATAAATATAATAAAATTGCATGTGTTTCAGGTTTGTGGGAAATCCCTGCAGGGTGACTGAAAGCACAGAAACCCTGTCGTGGCACTGGAAGCTGCCCCAGCTCTGCTCCACGTGAGGAATCCTCCACATTCCATCGGCTATTTTGGTATCAAATTAATTACCCTCGGTGGATGATTAGGAGCAACAGGAGGTAATAATTTTTAAATTATTTCAGGAGCTTTTAAAGTAACTTAAATAGCTTAATCCTTCCTTCTTTGCATATCTTTGTGTGATAGTAATAGAGTGTGGGAGAGTGGCATTCCTGTAATTGATACTGTTCAAAATGAATGACAAGGATTCGTGGACTTTAACACTCATCCATTTCTTTCTGAAGAATAAGAAATTCACTTAGAATAAGCAAATTCAGATGGATTTCTGGTCTCCCAAGAGCAGGAAGAAGAGAGGACAAAAAAAAGCCACCCCAAGACTTAAGGAAACCACGAGCTCGAAGTTTTCAGGGGAACACAGACTTCAAAAAAAAAAAGACAAATTCAGGATTCTTGAGTTTAAATAATCAAATTAGAGGGAGATCTGAACAATAGTCACCCTTTGAGGTCGTAAGGGCTGCCATGGCCTTGTCTCATCACTGTTTTTACAGGAAAAGGAGGGAGATTCTGTCATTTCATATTTGTTACGTATTGATACAGGAATGACCCACGGAATTTCTTCCAGTAAGGAAGCCTTGAACTGTAACATCACAGAGATTTAACAGACTAAAATGGACAAGAAGATCATAAACCAGTGCTTCAAAATCCTCCTGGTAACGTGGCAGAGGATGCCATTCTAGGCTGAGGGTTCATTTTTCCAGGACTCCTTTGTCATCCCACTTGGCACAGGCAAGTTGTCAGAAGCTCTCAGAAAGTCCTTTTGCAGAGTGAATATTTGGGTCTTCAGTGTGCAAACCTCTTGTGACAAAAGCACACAGGATGAAATGCTGATCCCCAAGGCAGCCTGAAAGATTGTGGAGATTTGGGTTAATTGATGAAACGAAGTCAACCCAGCAAGAGGGGAGGACGGTCCGAAAGCCTCGGAATGCTGGGCCCTTCCATGATCCCTACTGGCACACACAGCTGAATCCTGCCCAAAATGTTGTCATCCCACATCAGAATTGCAGTTTGAAATGTTTGCTCGCTGGGTGGTTTTGCCCACTGCTTTTCTTACGGGGTGAAAAAGCCTCTTTGAGACTCAGAAGATAAAAATCTGTTTTTCTGGATCTTCCTTTAAATAAAAGCTAAAACTGATCCCAAGTTAAAGGGGAGAGTTTCTGTGGGATCCTGATGCCAAAGTGCCCGTGTGAGTTAGTGATGTTACCTTGGTTTAAAATTCATATGAGAATATCATATTTAAAGAATAAAATTGCAGTGTTAACCAAAGCAGTGTTAAAGACAACAATAAAGCACTGAAAAGTGTGTGTTAGGTGCCTTTTTCAGCTTCAGCTACCAGTCCTCTACATTTACCTTCTCTCTGATTACTGAACTGACTTTGAAAATAGTATCAAGGATTATTTTTGGGGATAATACTCTGGTAAATAAAACTCCAGGTGCCCTGCAGGTCCCCGGTTACCTCTGAGCTCCCTCAGGTGGCAGCCAAACCCTCGAGTTTTGGACAGAAACACACGGGGTTGGTGCAGAAACTCTCAGGTTTGTAACAGAAACCCTTGGGTTTGTTGTTTTGGGGTTTTCCAAGGAAGCCTTGTGACTTAAACCCATGTTTTTCAGAGCAGTGGGAGTAAAGTGAAGGAGCTGCCTGGATTTTATAGAATCTAAACCAGCTCAGAGCACCTGAGGAGGCGACTCACTCATTTAATAACGTGCTTCTCTTTTGGCAGGTCTCTGAAAAGACACATGTTGAGTGAAAAGAAGCATTTTATGCCCAGTAGGAGTTTTCAGCTCGTTCACCACACCATTCCAGCGTGTTTTGAGAAGTTATTTTGACCTTCTTCTGTGGTTCCTGACCAAGCTGATGACAGAGTGGCTGGAAAGTGGATGTCTTGGTTCAGCATCTCAGGTAAAACTTTCTGCCACCCTGAAAAAGGTGGCAGAATAAATCCTTGGGCTTAAATTACAAGGATTTCTGCCTCATTGAGAGTGTCTTTTATTCAAAAAGAGTAAGTTTTCAACAAAAGTACTTGATGAGGCACACACAGGAGTCAGGTCATCTTTGGTGCAAGAACGTGAAATCTGGGGGGGGGGTCGACCCTTTTTACACTGAACCAATATATTTTTCAAGAGTTTAGATAATTTGGGAAGAACCTTTTGCAGCAAACAGCTCAAGCAAAACGCCTTTGGAGAAGAGAAGGTTGTGTGGAGACCTCAGAGCAGCCTTCCAGCACCTGAAGGGGCTCCAGGGAAGCTGCAGAGGGAACTTCTGCTCAGGAATGGGAGTGACAGGGCAAAGGGCAGAGAGTTCAAACCGAAAGAGAGCAGGGTTAGGTGGGACATTGGGAAGGAATTGCTGGCTGGCAGGGTGGGCAGGCCCTGGCACAGGGTGCCCAGAGAAGCTGGGGCTGCCCCTGGATCCCTGGGAGTGCCCAAGGCCAGGCTGGAGCAACCCGGGCTGGTGGGAGGTGTCCCTGATGTTGAACATTTATTTGTTTGTTTGATATTTATTATTTATTTATTTAATATTTGTTTGTTTATGTTCCCCCCCCGGCCCCCCCCCGCTGCCATGGGAACGGCTCACGTGACGCGGGGCTCACGTGACGCGCTCCTCACGTGACGCGCTCCTCACGTGACCGGGCAGCGATGGCGGCCGAGGAGCAGCGGGCGCTGCTGGACGGGGATGGGGACGGGGATGGAGATGGGGCTGGAGATGGGGATGGAAATGGGGATGGAAGTGGAAACGGGGGAGCCCCGGGCCCCCCCCGCAACCTGCCCGCTGCCTGCGACCCCCGCCGCCTCCCGCACCGCCTGATCGTGCTCGCCCTCATGTGCTTCCTCGGCTTCGGTGCGGGACGGGCGCGCTCGGCTTTGGGGTGGCTTTGGGATTTGGGGTGGCTTTGGGATTTGGGGTTTCGGGGGGCTGGCTCGGCTGTGGCGGGCTCGAGTTCGGGGTGGCGGGCTGTGGGGAGTTGGGTTGGGGTGCCTGGGGTCTGGGGGACTTGGGGTAGCGGGGAGGGAGGGTTGGTTTTAGGGTTTAGGGTGGGGATGCTCTGCTTTCGGGAGCTCGGGTGTGGGGACTCGGATTTGGGGTGCCGGGATGCGGGGACTCTGGTTTGGAATGCCTGGATTTGGGGTGGGGGGTTCAAGTGCTGGGGGCTTGGGTTTGGAGTTTGGGGTGAGAGGTGCTTGGGTTTGGGGTGCTGGGGTTTGGAGTTTGGGATGTGGGGTTTGGGGAGTGTTCAGCTCTGGGGGGTGCTCAGGAGGGGGAGTGGTGGTAATGTTTTAAATAAGATAAATGTAGGTACATGTCTGAGCTCCAGGGCAGGGTTTGGGGGGTGCTGGGTCTGGGGGATGCTGGGTCTGGGGGATGCTGGGTCTGGGGGATGCTGGGTCTGGGGGGTGCTGGGTTTGGGGGGTGCTGGGTTTGGGGGGTGCTGGGTTTGGGGGGTGCTGGGTCTGGGGTGCTAGCTTTGGGGTGCCAGGGCAGAGCTCTGAGCTGTCCCTTTTTCCCCCAGGCAGCTACTTCTGCTATGACAACCCTGCAGCTCTGCAGACACAGGTTCAGAGGGTGAGTGGCTGTCTGGGGGCTTCTGGAAATGGACACAGGGAGTGGGATATTGGGAAGGAATCCTTCCCCAGGAGGGTGGGCAGGCCCTGGCACAGGTTTTGCCCAGAGAGGCTGTGGCTGCTCCAGCCCTGGGAGTGTCCAAGGCCAGGTTGGAGCAAGCCTGGGAAAGTGGAAGGTGTCCCTGATGTTGAACAGAATGGATTTTAAGCCCCTCCCACCCAAAGCAGTCTGGGATCCTCTGAAGGACGGGCAGTGGCCAGATCAGAAAGCTCAGTGTTTTCTGTGTGGTTGTGCTTGGATCTTTACTCTGTGGCCCTGCAGTTGCCTGACAAGTTTGTTTTATTGTTTTATTTCCCCTCCCTCCTGCAGGACATGAAGGTGAACACAGCCCAGTTCATGGCTCTCTATGCCTGGTATTCCTGGCCCAACGTGGTTCTTTGCTTCTTTGGAGGCTTTCTGATAGACAGAGTGTTTGGAGTCCGGTGAGTGGGGTGTTTGTGTCGCTCCTGTTCCGTGGTTTTGGCAAACCAAAGGTGCAGGTGGCCTTTGGGCTTCGTCATACGAAGGTTTTGGGAGTTACAATGTGTTTTTTCCCGGGTGATTTAGGAGTTTCCATCAGTATAAATGAGCTTCCTTCCCTTTATGGCTTAACTAAATTGGCTCCAGGAACACCAGGCTGTTCTACCGGGTTTTTAAGGGCAGTGTTGAGCTGTACAGTTTATTACAGAGATCTTTTCCTTCTCTTCCAGGTTGGGCACCATAATATTCAGCATCTTTGTGTGTGTTGGGCAGGTAAGTGCAAGTGCCAGGTTGGGTTTTGTGTTGCCAGCAGGATTTTGAAGGAGGCAGAAGGAGCAAAGCCAAAAAAAAATAAAAACAGAAGCAGGAAGTGGGTGTGAAGTCATTTTGCAGGGCTGGGGAGGCAGAAAGGTTCCTGTTCCTGTTTGGGGTGGCTCTGGTTTGTCCCATCCTCGAATGGCACAGTTCTGATGTCCCCTCACACCTCTGTTTGCAGGTGGTCTTTGCTCTGGGGGCACTGTTCAACACCTTCTGGCTGATGGACGTGGGCAGGTTCATATTTGGGTGAGTGAGAAGGGCACATTTGTGCTCCCTGAGGTGAGGCCCATCCCTGTGTCCCACAAAACTGCTGCCTGGAATTAAAATGACTGCATTTTGAGGCCTCTGTCAGGCTGAGCTTCAGTGGCATTCCTGGACTTTGCAAGCCTTGCCGTTGTAATCACTCCTAGAACACTTCAAATCCCTTCTACTTTTACTTGCTCTTTAGACCCTGCAGTTCTGTTTGGAATTCTGAATTTCATTGCCTTGTGCCTGTGCATTAAACCTACTTAAATTCCTCTGAAATTCAGACACCTCGGGCCTGCCAGCAGCTGCTGCACCTCGCTGCTTTGCCTGTTGCAATTCACACGTTCTCTTTTTGTCCCTCCTTCTTCTGTAGGATTGGAGGGGAGTCCCTGGCAGTGGCCCAGAACACCTATGCAGTGAGCTGGTTCAAAGGCAAGGAGTTGAACCTGGTGTTTGGGTTACAGCTCAGCATGGCCAGAGTTGTAAGTGCCTTTCTTTCATTTGTGGAGCTGAAAGGGCTTGTGGCTCATCAGGGCAGGTGGAGAGGGACATTCTTTATGGCTGCTCTAGGGTGGCTTTGTCCCTCTGCCTGGTTCTAGTGGGATTTGTTTTTGTTGTGATCACTTAACCAGCTGCTAGAGCTGCTTTTGTGGCTGGGTTTACACTGCTAGACCAGCTGAGAGAGAAGAGGGGAGCTGTGCCTCTTTTTTTGGGGTCATCTTCAGCCCCCTGGCCTGTACTGAAGCCCTGCAGGTATTTTCTGTCACCTGGGTGAGCAGTGGGCTGGTCCCAGCTGGGCTGGCTCTTGTTCAGGCTGTTCATCAGCAGTTCCCTCATCTCAGCTGACCTGCTGGGAGCCCTGGGATTGCAGCCATGGATCCCTTCCTTGGAGGGGAGAATTCTTCTTCCTGGGGTCTGTCAGGTGGGAATCCTGTTTGCTCTGCTACATTAAATTCAGCTCAATTTAGGAGCTAATGCACTGTGTGAGGGGGGGTTTTGTGGCACTTCCAAACTCCTCATGGAAACACTGTAATAACTGGGTAAAATTTAATTTGTGATGGTTTATTATTGTTGCAGTGATTAATTTGTTGCAAACCAGCAGGGAATACTTTCATCCTTGTTCCTGGTGTTTAAGTTCCCTGTTTAGCATCTTTACCTGTTCAGTAAGCAGGTCTGCCTGATTTAATATAACTGCTCTGAATTAATATAACTGTGAAATCAATTATTCCTCACATGAATCTGTTCTGCCCAGGGGAGCACAGTGAACATGAATATCATGGGATGGGTCTACTCCAGAGTTCAGGATCTCCTGGGTTACCCTGGTCCCAGCACCCTGGGCTTGGCCCTCATGATAGGTCAGTAATGTTTGGGTTTTGGCTTCCTGAATTTGCCCTGCATGCATGTTGATGCTTCATTAAGCATTTTAACTTTACAGATCTGACAAAAGCTCCACTCTTTGGGCTTAAAAGCCAAATTCCAGCCGAGCTGTCAGCTGACCATGTGGGGTTTCCCTCCTGCAGGGGGTGTAACCTGTCTCTTCTCCCTGACCTGTGCATTAATCCTGGCTTACCTGGACAGGAGAGCAGAGAAGCTGCTTTGTAAAGAGCAAGGGAAAACAGGTAAGTGCTGGGGATGGACCTGCCCTGGGCTTCAGTCTCCTGGGACAGCCCCTTCCAGTTCCCCTGCACTCTGCAGGATTGCACTTGGGGTGATCCACTGAGCTGCTGCTCAACATCTTCATGGTTATAATCACAATTTTCAGTTCATTTTTATGTCACTGGGAAGTTTTACAGTTTTGAACACCAGTTTAACCTGGAGGAGGCTCCAGACAGGAGTTTTGGCAGCTGATCCAACATTTCCCTGGCAAAGTATCTTTAATTCTGCTGCCTGAGACTTTGAGAGGTTTGATCCATCAGCTCGGTGTGGGAGGGACAGTTTGGTCATGGCTTTGGTGTGTTCTTCAGTGACTCCCACTGTGGGAACTGGGACAGGAGGGTGACAGGGATGAGCTTTAGCAGGGACTTGGGAGCACCTGGGTGTTTTTTAAGGGTGGGCAATCCCAGGTTTGGCTTGTGCTGACTGAACCTGTGGTGTCTCCTCCAGGGGAAGTGATCAAGCTGACGGATGTGAAGGATTTCTCCTTGTCCCTGTGGCTCATCTTTGTCATCTGTGTCTGTTACTATGCAGCAGTTTTTCCTTTCATAGGACTCGGGAAGTAAGTGCCACTCACTTATCCTGCTTTTCCCTTGGAATCTGGGCAGACTTTTAACTAACTCCTTGAGAACTTTGCGTTTTTCTGCTGAGCTTTGTGGGAAATGCCGGTGCTGGACGTGGGCTGAGCTCAGAAGCTTGAGGAATGTTTTATTTCCTGATTAAAACCAGGCACAGATTTAAAACTCGGTGTGGAATTTGGTGTCCTGTGGAATTCCTTCCATGCTTATAAGCTCAGTATTTGGGTTATAGGTTGGTTCTGTACTTTGGATATTTTTCCTCAAAGTGTAACTTAAATGGTCCTTACACAAAAATGTGTGGAGTCTGATAAAAAGCTCCTAAATCCATTATAAATGAGAATCTGTGATATTTATATCAAAGCTCTATTTAATTTTCTGGGAAAGTGGGTTCTTGTGTCTTTGTCTATCTTAATATTTATTTCTTGTCCTTCATTTGTACATTTTCTTGAATCTTTTTTTTTTTTCTTCCTTCAGGGTTTTCTTTATTGAGAAATTCAACTTCTCACCCCAGGAAGCAAGTGCAATTAACAGGTGTGTTGGGGTTGATCTCAGCTGGTTTAATGAGTAACACTGCCACTTTCCAGGGGTGCAGGATGGATCTTCGGGCCCTGAGCAGCGGGAGGAGGTTTGGGGTCTCCTGTTGAAGTGGATAAACAGATTTCACGTGGCCCAGGGGACGACTGGGAGGTGTGGGTGTGTTTTTACTAAGGAAGTCTCAGCTCTGTCATCTGTGTTTCCCCAGCATTGTGTACATCATATCAGCCCCTATGTCCCCGGTCTTTGGCCTTCTGGTGGATAAACTGGGCAAGAACATCATCTGGGTTCTGTGTGCTGTGGTGACCACTCTGGCCTCTCACATCATGTTGGCTTTCACCTTCTGGAACCCCTGGATAGCAATGGTAACTGTTTCTTGGAGGTTGATAGATAGCTAAATGTGATTAAACAAGCCACGGAGCTGATGCTGAATTGTTGTGTCTGTTTTGAGGAGGAAAAGACTCCTTACTCTACAACTAAATTACTATGCTGCCTGCTCAATTTTCTCCTAAAGCTTGCTATTTTATTATATTTCTGAAGCTTGTTAGTATTATTTAAACTGCCCTGTGCTGTATTGGATCTGGCAAACCTCAGCAGAAATCTTCATTGCTGATTTCCCCTTCCTAGGGCAGATTCCCTGAAAAATTGCTTGTGGACTGGGGTTTAAGGTGCTCACCAGGGTCAGGCTTTAAAAACAGGCTCCCTGTTTTATCAGCTGTTTCATAGGAGTTGCAGCATCAATCTTAATGCTAATTAATGCTCTTTAATGCTAATTAATAGAGTCTTTAGTGCTACTAAAAGAGCTTGTGGGTCACTCCTGCATGAAGTTCTCTCTCCTAAACGTGCATATTTATTTAGAGTGCTATTATAAGGAGTGTTGCTCGAGCTCTGTTTTTCACTTCTGGGAGAAGGGGGAAGACCAGTATGTAAATTTTTGAGCCCCCTGCAGCAGAAATGCACCTCACCTGACCCTTGTTTCTCATTGCTGTGTCCCCAGTGTTTGCTGGGGGTGGCCTATTCCCTGCTGGCCTGTGCCCTGTGGCCCATGGTGGCCTTCGTTGTCCCGGAGCACCAGCTGGGAACTGCCTATGGCTTGTGAGTACCTGCACTGGCTGGCTGTGCTGCTGCTGGGGTCCAGAGGGGCACCAGGACACCCCAGGGAAGGCTGGCACAGCTGGCATTGTTCAGCCTGGAAGAGGAGAGCTTCAGGATGACCCAACTGTGGCCTTCCAGGACCTGACTGCTGACAAGGGATGGAGGGACTGGGCAAGGGGGAATGGCTTCAAACTGCCAGAGGGCAGGGTTAGATGGGATATTGGGATGCAATTCCTGGCTGGGAGGGTGGGCAGGCCCTGGCACAGGTTGGCCAGAGAAGCTGTGGCTGCCCCTGGATCCCTGGGAGTGTCCAAGGCCAGGTTGGAGCAAGCTGGGCTGGTGGGAGGTGTCCCTGCCCATGGCTTGGGGGTTACACAAGATAACCTGTAAATTCCCTTCCCAGCCAGCCCATTCCATGATTCTCTGCAGTGGCCCTGCCCCCATGCTCCTGACCCAGGAATATCCAGCAGTTCTGAGGCGTCAGTGGGTCCCAATTCCCACGGGTTTGTGGCAGGAGGAAGTTCTGGGTCGCTCAGGATGTGGGGGTGGGAGAGGCACAGAAACTTCTGCAGAACTGGGGAGTCAGGACTGTCACGTGCCAGGCAAGTGGGGGGAAGTTCATCTTCATCTCCCTGTCTGTGCTCAGCATGCAGTCCATCCAGAACCTGGGGCTGGCAGTGATTGCCATCGCAGCTGGCATGATCCTGGACACAAGAGGATATTTGTTTCTGGAAGTTTTCTTCAGTGCTTGTGTTTGCTGTAAGTATTAAACACTCTGAAAACAGAGTCTGTGCATTCAGGGAGCTTTATTAGGCTCTATTTCTTAATATTTCCTGTAAGCCAGTAATAACTCCTCTCTTAGAGGCTTCAGCTGGGGCAATACTGAAAGTATCTCAAACTTAGTGAAAGTGTTCTAGTGGTTTATTGAAGTGACTTGGTGTAATAGTTTGTGTTTCAGGAAAATGTAGTAAAAGGGTAGAGAGATGATACTTTTACAGTTCATGTTCATGGTGGCTGTTTATTAATGTAACTAATACTAAAATAATCCTTTCTGGATTACCAGATTTAGTGGGAATTTCAAAAGCAATTAAGAGATGCTGGTGGAAAACCCTCCTCTCAGTTACAACCACCATGAATATTTAATTGTTACTTAGCTGTAGGTTAAAGCTGTTCCTCTGTCCTTGCAGCAGTTCCTGTCAGCTAAAACTGTTCCTTCTCTGTTTCAGTGTCACTGATAGCTGTGGTCACGCTGTATTTTGTGAATCACCTCACAGGTAAGGGTCTGCAGCTGCTTTTGGTATTTTTTAATCATAATTCTTGGAGTTCTCAAGGGTACCTGTCCTTTGGCTCACTGGGACACTTTAAACCCTGGAACTCTGTGGAGGATACTCTGCAGGTGTTTCTATATTAGGAAAAAAATCTGGTTTTATTTCTTATCAAAGTGGAGTGTACATGAACCTGTGAATGTAAAAACTGAACTGTTTCCTTAGTTTGGGTCCTGGCTTTGCTTGCTCACCTGGTTAAGAACACGCTGCTCTTTCTCTTTACCTCAGTTCCTACTTCTGTAAAATCACCCCCCTGATTCCTCCAGTGCTCTGAGAGCTCCTGCAGCGAGTTGTGCTATCCCAGCTACAAAACAAGGCCAGCTGGGAGGGTTTCAGGGTGCTCATTTCTCCCGTTGCAGGTGGGGACCTCAACTGGTCTGCAAAGAAAAGGGAAAAACTGCAAAAAGCAGCTGCCTCTGAGTAAGTACCAAAGCCAGAAGATGTCAGTGGAATGTTGAAGCTGAAGAGGTTCAGTAGATCCCTGTGTGAAGTCAGTCCCTCCTGCTGTTGGTGGTGGATGTTGTTTTCCCTCTCACCAGTCAGCAGCAGGATTTCCTATTCCTGCCTCCTGGGAGGGAACATTCAGAGGAGGTGGCAGCAATCAGGTGTCCTTTCCTGGCACTCTTCCTTGCTATTTCCCTTTATTTCAGTGGCCTTCCATCTGAAATGTGTTTAAAAATGCTGTATTTCTTATTTAAAACTGCCTCATTCCTGTGGTACCTGAGCCACTCAGCAGCAAACATCACTGGCTTTAGTGTCAGCTGTAGCACGGACCAGATTTAAAAGTGGCACCAAAAGGCCAGATCTCCCTTTGGAAGGAATGACAAAACTGATCCCATCCATGGAATTCCAGCTGTGGGCTTTACCAGGGTTTTGGTTCTTGTTCTTTTCACACACCAATCTCCAGGAAAACTCAGGGGAAACTAAGACCTGCTGAGTTTTCTGGCTTAGTCCTCACGAGTCTCATCCTCCAGCCAAAAGCTCCCAGGCAGTTGTTAACACAAATCCAACAAAAATCCCCCAAAGCTTGGAATTCTGTGGCCTGCCTGGCCCAGGTGGGGTGTGTGCAACAGCTCCAGTGTTTCCTGGGGGTGCTGGGGGATTTACTGCCTTGGACCAGCCTTGTCAGGACTCTCCAGTACTGAACCTGCTTGATTTTCTTTATAAATACTTCCATTTTTTTTCAGAAAAGAAAGTTGAATAGCAAAAGGCATCCCGGAGTGGGGGAACTCTGCTCAGCTCCATGGCAGCTTGAAGAGTGCCAGTGTTTAGTTTGCACCCTGAGGAAGATTAACCACCAGCTGGGGGTGGGGGTTACAGGCAATGCCTCAGTTTTCAGCTTTGTAACCACTTTTAATTAATGCCAAATCATCTTTGAATTGGGTTTAGAGCCTTTTGCACTGTGCTGAAGCTCTGCCAGCCAAGGCAAGCAGGTTCATTTAGGACATTTTGTATCAGACTTTTCTGTGCTGCACGTGGTGGTGGGGTGGAGATTCCTGCCTCAAATGGCATTGTTTGTTCTGTGAGGAAGCTCAGCCAGAGCTTGGGAAGGGGTCACTGTTGCTGCTTTTGTCACTGTCTTAATGCAAACCACTGTCTGAAGGGTGTTCACAGCCTGGGCTCTGGTTCTCTTTGACACTCACATGGAAAAAGAGTTACAAATAATCGGGTCAAATTGCCTTTTTTTTTTTTGTAGGAGATTTAAGAATTCTGCAGGCTGCTGAGCAGTCTGGTATTGCCTTCTTGACACTTGATTCTCTTTGTATTGTAATCTTTATTTCAAGGGGAGGGGAACTTGTTGAATAGCCAGTAAAAGCTGTTACAGAAGCTCCCTGAGCACGTTGTAATCTGTGGGAAAAAAACCAAAACAAACAACCCAGAAGGTTTCTCTTTCTACTGAAATCTTGGAATCTAAATAAAAGGAAACTGCAGAAAACAGCCTCTCTCTTTCTTTATGTTGAATTGGGGTTACCCAGACACATCTGAGTGTCATTTAATCTGATAGCCACGTTAAAAACAGGCATTAAAACTAAACCTGCACCCACCAGGGTTTGCACTACCAGTGCAAATATCTTAAACCAGTTTTCTTTTGCAGAGCAGAAGAGCAGGAGAGACTCAGACGTCAGAATGAAGATGACTTGGCTAAATTACTGCCAAGAGCTGATGACTTTAGTTTAAGGAATAAATACCTCTCCAGACTGGGAGCTCAGGTATCCATAACACAGCAGGGGGCTTAGAAGTGAGGACAGAACTATGAGATCTTTATTTTTAAGAGCTTGGATGTTGCTTCTAAGAGCCAGCAAATCAACCTCTCGCTGCAATCCAGGAATAAGAGTTAATTAAACACCTAATGAGGGAAACGAACCAAAGGCTGGCGAAGCAAATAAGTTGAGGGGCAACTTCTTGTGATCCCTGATGTCTTAATTTTATTGTCTTGCAGCTCCCAGATAATTACTGCTCCTCTTTATCAACCCTGGCACACAGAAGCGTGTTGAAATAGCAGCCTGGCCCTGTGGAAAATCCGGGAACGCCTTGAGTTTTCCTGGGACACAACCCCAGCACGAGCAGCAGAGCGATGCTCCCGGGCCTTGCTGCAGGACTAGAGCCTGGGTTTGGAGTGCCCAGCTCCAAATCCTGGCACTGGAGGTAGTTTAGAGAGCCCCTGCTGAGGAATCTGTTGGTTGGAATCTGCTCCCTCCTGCCTGTGAGTAGCTGAGTCAGCAGCGGGGCTGGACCTGCCTGGTGTCTGCTGTAACTGCTGGGAGCTGAGCCTTGTTGAGCCTCTCACACTGGGGCACCTTTGTTACTCCTGGCAGCGCCCCTGTTTTTCATTTTTCCTGTAGGAAAAAAAGGGAGGAAAAACTCCCCAGGGAATATTTGAGTGGAGGCTCCACAGCTGAGGGAGGGCCAGCCCTGGGTCAGCCACCCAGCAATGCCCTCGGGTGGGTCCTGAATCGTGGCAGAACTGCTGTGTTTTTAACAGGCTCTGGCTCAAAACTGGGACAGGAGGGAGCTGCAAGAAGGGGCTTTTGCTTTCAGTAGGAAAAGTTCCCGTTTTCCCCGTGGAACTCGACCCTTCCCCCTCGTTTCAGTGGCAGGCTCAGTGCTGAGCGGGGAGTTCCTGGGGGCTGCTGCAGAGTGCACTTTGTTCGTGTTTAATTACTCATCAAGGTAATTGGGTAAGATACTCCTCGGCTGAGCTGAGCTTGCCTTACAAAGCAGGAGTGTGTGGCTTTGTGGAGCACGGGGTGTGCAGGGATGAGTTCCTTGGCTGATTCCAGGGAGCCCTTTTGTGCCTCACAGGAGCTTTTGGTAAATTGTTTGACTTTGCAGAGAAATAGTTTGATATAATAAAAATGTTATTTTATGCGTAGAATACGTTTGTTTGTTTGTTTTCCCTACAGTAATTTAAGCAGACCTGGAATTCCTGGTCTTAAGATTTCAGTGGAGATTCTTTCATGTTCCTTAAAAACTGAAATCATCTCCCTGAAGGACTAAAGCCAGGAGTATTTTGGTTGATAATTTTGGGTACTGAGGGACAATTGAGGAGTGAAGCTGCTGCCCAGGGGAGCCCTGAGCTGTGCTGGTTTGTGCTGGTGCTCCCTGGGCTCCCCTGGGATCTGACCTCTGACAGGCTTGGTACAGCTTGCTTTGTTTCCCTGGAAACTTGGGAATTCGGGGTGTTTTTTCATAAAAAGCTTGCAATGGACACTGGCACCTGTATTTTTGGACTGTTCAGCCATGGGTTGTTGCCTTTGGTGATGTTTCCTGAGCAAACCCAACTCCTGCTTCCCCTGAGTGGGAAGAGTTTGAGGGAAGGTTTCCCCCGGTGATGGGTTGATGCATTTTTCTTGGAGTGAGGGGGGGGGAATTAATTTCTTGTTCTCCAGGCACAATCTGAGTGTGGAAAAGGGGTTTAGCCCTCCCTGGGTAGTGCTGTAAATGTTTTACTGATCTCACATATCTCAGAATCTCCTTGGCTTTGAAGTTACTGTACCACTTCCTTCATAACCTGCTGCATGGATTAACTGCAGTTCCCAAATGGCTGGGGAGCACTTTTGGAAGTTGGGGGAGGTGGGAGAGATGGAACTGGGGGGGCAGAGGTGGAGAGGGACGTTTATCCCAACAGGTGTTCCCGTTTTCTGGGATATCTGTCACTAGAGGTCAGCACTGCCACGCTGCTGGGTGAGGAGCGTGTTCTGGATTGGGATGAGGAACCTTCAAGGATCCAACTGCTGGCACTTCTGGCACTTCCTTACATGACCTGGCCCTGGCACAGGGTGCCCAGAGGAGCTGTGGCTGCCCCAGGATCCCTGGAAGTGTCCCAGGCCAGGTTGGAGCAACCTGGGCTAGTGGGAGGTGTCCCTGGCCATGGCAGGGGGTGGCACTGGATGGGCTTTAAGGCCCCTTCCAACCCAAACCAGTCTGGGATTTTATGATTCCATGGAATAGGGTCCAGTTACTGAGTGGTTTTGGGGTGTCTGGAGCAGCTTTGTGTGTCCCAGCTGGAAGGAACCCCTGGAGCAGCTCCATCTGGGTCCTGTAGCTGGAGCTCCAGGAGGAAAAGCTCCTCATCCATGTAGGATTTGGGGCTGGAATCTCTTTGTGCTGCAGGAACCAGAAGGAAGGAGAGAGTTCCTGTCCTGCTTCCTCTGCACAGGCAAAGCTGCTCTTCTGGCATTTCCAGAGAGCATCTGTGGCTCTGTAAACAAGGGGCTGCTCCTCAGATGATTGGAGTGATGTTATTACAGTGCCTTAATTAATTGCCTTGTTTACATGTTGACAGAGCTCTGCCTGGGCAGGGGAAGCAGCTGTGGATGGCACAGGAATTCAGGCTGGAGCTGCCACCCCCCAGCTCTGCTCTGCCTGGGATGGGGAAGGAACAGAACAGGCCACTCCAGATGAAGGTGAGGGAAGGAACAGGGGGGAGCAGATCCATGGGAAAATCCCAGATATCACTTAAATCCTAGTGGGAATTCAGTTAAATTGCTTAACCCTGAAGATTTAAGAACTTCTAAAATAAAATCTGCTTTCTTCACAGCCCAGGTGATCATTAGGTATTTTTGAGTATTATTTTACAGTTTTAGATACATATTTTTGGGGGTTGTTTCCTAGCAGAGCAGTTGGGAACAAATCAGCTCAGATCTGTTGGGCAAGGTGAGGTCTGTGGGGAAATTGTGTCCTGAAATGCCTTCCTGGTGCTCCCTGTTGGATTCCTCTGTGCCAGGTGCCCTGGTGGAGCAGGTGGGACCAGATGACCCCCTGTGGGACCTCCCCCAGCCTGTGGTTCTGTGGATCCCAGTCAGTGTGTTTGGGTAAATCAAACCTTAAACCATCTTGTTGCTTTAACAGGTTTGGGGTGCCCCTCGTTGACCCTCCTGCATTTCAGACCCACCACGGGCATGAGATTAAAAGTACAGCTTGACTTTCCAGCCTGTCAGGAGCTGTGTTGCTCCTCAGAGCTCCCTAAAGTGAATTCTCCAGTCTTTTTAATCTAAAACCCACTCAGAGCAGTTTTTAGTGAGACCAGAGGTGCTATCCCAGTGCTTGAAATCTGTCACAAGTGATGGGCACACACATGAGCTGAGGGAAAGCTGAAGGTGTGGCATTCCCAGGCTTTCATTTCAGTGCCAGAGCTCTGCATTTGGATTGATTTATTTCCATGCCAGCGGATCCTGCCATAAATACACTGATTTATAATGTATTGACTGCCAGGTCAATGTGATTTTAGAGCTGACTCCAGGAAAAACCTCCCACTGCTGGTGCTGAAACACAACACTGGGTTGTGCTGCAGGGGAAACCACAGCAAATCCTCTCTTTCCAAGACCTTTTGGAATGGCTCCCAAAATGAGGGACAGCAGAGGTCACCTGGCTTGGGGTGGAATTGTTTGGGATTTTCAGGGAATCAGGAGGCTGAGCAGGGGGTTTGGAAATACCCTAAAGTTGCATCCACACTCCAGAGCAGGTTGGCCCTTGGGGTGGACAAGGGGAATGGATTCCCACTGCCAGAGGGCAGGGATAGATGGGATATTGGGAAGGAATTCCTGGCTGGGAGGGTGGGCAGGCCCTGGCACAGGGTGCCCAGAGAAGCTGTGGCTGCCCCAGCCCTGGGAGTGTCCAAGGCCAGGCTGGAGCAACCTGGGCTGGTGGGAGGATCCCTGGAAGGAACTGGATGAGCTTTAAGGTCCCTCCAACCCCAACCATCCCATGGTTATGGCATCACTGGTCACTTCCATGGGCACCTTTGGGGACATTTGTGTCTGGGTATGAGTTATGTAAAGGTGTCAGGGAAGAATTTCTTTTCTTTCTCCTTTTGCCCTGCGTGTTTTCACTCTCCCTTTGCACAGCCTGCTGATACAAAGGGTTTATTCATGAGCTTAACCTGATTACTGCCCTCAGAAACAAAGCCTGGCTTACAGTGAATATCCTTTTGATATCCATCATCTGAATATTGCCTAATAAAGTTAGCAAATGGCCTCCAAATGAACCAAAAGGATTCAGTGGCTCATCCAGCAAAAAGGAAAAAAAAAATGGATCAGGGTTTTACCCAGGCTGCCAGAAATGTTTAAAATTCTCAGTGCATGGCTTTGCTGGGGGATTAATATGCATTTTTTTTTCCTGTCTTGAGATGAAAAACACCGTCTGGATTTAATGCAACCCTTCCAAAATTGCTGATGTGAGTCTGGGGGAGAGCTGTTTTATAAACACACCGGAGGGTTTAGCAGAGGCAAAGTTCACTTTGAGGAGCTGCAACCCTGGTAATCAGGAGCTGAAATGTATTCCTGGATTTGCAGGACTAAAAGGCAGGAATTGAGGTGCCTTCCTGTATTTTTTCCTTGCCTGGAACAAAGGGGATCCATTTTTCATGGGAAGCAAAGCTCCCAGGGCTTGAGTTGGCTCTGGGGAGATAATTAAGAGGGATCAATAAATAGTGATGGATCGAGTTTTGGCCTGCCTGGCTGGGTCCCTGACTGGCTCAGCTGCTGCTGCAGTCACCTCCCAGGATCTCAGGGCTGGGTTGACCCAGGGAATGGTTTTACAGAGTCATGGAGTGATAGAATTGTTAAGGCTGGAAAAGATCTCACCAAGTGCAGCCATCAACCACGTTCACCACCAGACCACGTCCTCAGGTGCCACATCCATGTGGTTTTTGGGCACTTCCAGGCACGGTGACTCCACCACTAAACTTTCTATTCAGTCAGATTTCTCTGGGGTTTGTGAGAACGCTGGTTTAAAAGCCTGACCTAAAAACTGGTTTTAGCCCTTGCTGACACTCCTCTCCAGGTCAGTATTCCAGGTCAGTATTCCTTGTTCTGCCCTTCCACAGCCTCCCCAGGGTTTGGGCACGGCCCCAAGGCTGCCAGAGCTCCAGGAGTGTTCAGACAACGCTCTGAGGGACAGGGTGGGATTGTTGGGGTGCCCTGGGCAGGAGTTGGACTCAATCTTGGATATTCTGTGACTCATCTTGTTGAATTTTGATGCTGCCTACCTGCCTGGATCTTCCAGGTGTGTGTGAAGAAGGCTGGGACAAGTCTTCATGTTCTTCATCTTGGACTGGGATAATTGAACTAAATTCTGACATATGCTCAGTGGGAAATGCTCTTTTCCAGGAGCTCATTGCAGAGTGTTCTGATGGTCTGGCTGCTCCTCTGGGTGCCACAGTGCAGCTCTGAGCAGATGGTGTTCAGTGCTTCACAGGGAAAACCAGGATTTCAGTTCCCTCTTGAAAGGCTCTGTGGCCTGGAAGGAGCTCTGGCAGTTTGGCATCTTTGTGCATTAACTCTGATTTCTGTCCTGGCAGGTTCCCACCTGCTCCAAGTGCCACTCCCACCATCCCATTCCCTGCCTGCTGAGTGCTGGACGAGGAACTGGAGCCAACTGGAGCTTAATGGGATCTTGCACCACTTTTAATGGTGATTTATGGGTATCCCAATGGGATATCTGGACACACTTAATACCCTCCTGATGACACAACAGCCCTGAAGGTGAGTGCTGTCCCAGAACTGCCCCTGCCCACCAGCTGCTCTTACACTGCACTTGGTACAGATTTTTATAATTAGAAACTTATTTTTTTTCCCCCCTGAGCTCCAGTAGCTCTTAAATAAAAAAATTGATCCCGGGGAATTATATTGTTGAATATTAAAGTCAGTATTTATTTGCAAAGAGCCGCTTTGGGGGTGCCTAATTTGTCGAGGTTTTCTGCTCAGGCTGCAAAACGGTGCCATAAAACTCAGTGATTGATGTTTATGATCAGATTAAATGGTTTAGCTGTGGGGATCAAAGTTATAAATCCCAGCCCTCCCCAGGCTGGGATTGGCCACCAGAGATCCTGCCAAGTGCCAGCGTTTTTTTAATGAGCTCGTTTATTTTCCCGGCTCCGGCAGAAAGAATCAACTTTTGTGGTTTATTGGAAGTGTGTTTAAAACAGCAACGTGCCAGGTGGCAAAAGGCTTTGGATGTGGGTCGTGTTTGCCGGGTCAGGCATCCCAGTGGGGAAAAGCAGGAGCTGGAAGCAGAGGATTGGATTTCCAAGGACAAGGAGGGGAGTGGCGTCGTCCCCTGGCTCTGTGCTGGTGTCGGTTGTTTCTGCTGCTTTTTGCCCCTTTCACTGACAATTGGGGCGGCCTCAAATGCAGATCCCCCTGGGATGGCCCTGGGGCTGCCTCCCTGCTGTGCTGGAGAGGGAACCATTGCCTGGTTGTTCGTGGAAAGGAAATGTTTCCATCCCCAGGTGTGGTGGAGAGACCGCAGGGACACAGCTGGAGCTCGGAGCGGAGCTCTGAGGTCACTGAGCGGTGCAGAACTGGTTGGATTCAGGTTTAATGGCTGGTTTTTATCCTGCTGGGAGACTGACCCTGGTGACTGCAGCGTTTTCCCCCACTGTTCCTGAAAGGAGAGGAAACAGAGGTCTCTCCAAAGGGCAGGAGAATGGGAACACCCTGGTTTTATTTGGTTTTATTTGCTCTGGGCTGATAGGGCAGGGCCTGGATCTCAAAGGCACAATATTCACACAACAGAGGTTTGATGAAAGGAATACTGGGGTCATTTTGTTAAGGTTGCTCTTCAGCTCTGTATCTGAAAGCTACCAGAGAATGGCTAAAGCTTAGTCTGCTGTTAGTGAGGACTAAATTCTATTTCCTGACTTGCTGTGGGAGATTTATAATTGGGGTAAAACCTGAGCTCTGAATTAATCTCCAGAGCAGAATTGTAGCATCAAAGCTCGACATTGTCTTCCTGTCCCCGGGACATTCTTTGTTAGAGAATCATTTGTTTTACTCCAAAGAGGCCCCTTTTTCTTTCTCTGTTAAAAAGTTAGTCTTTTTTTCTTTTTTTTTTCCTCGTGGCTGCTTTTACTCTGGGGAGATTCTGATTAAACACTTCAGTTCAAAAGCGTTTGCACAGCGGAGTCGTTCTGGGAGGGGAAGGAATCATTAGGGATGCTGGGGGTGTTGAGGGGTTCAAAGCAGGCTCTGCTTCATTCCTCCTGCATCAGCACATTGGATGCTCTTCCCTGGCTTCAGGAGAAGTGAGGGGCTCTTTCAAAGGGCAGGAAAAAACCTTGACTGAAAGTGGAGTCGTTTAAAGGAGCAGCTCGTTGGTTCCCAGCCAGCTGGGCTGGGATGTTTTGTGGATGTGGGAAGGACGTGCCCAAAGCCCACCCTGGGTGAGTGGGACTCCCCTTTCTGCTGGGGGTGTGCTGGCTTTGGCCTGGCTGGGAGGGCAGAGCAGAGCCATGGACTCACTGGGGTTGGAAAAACCCTCCAAGATCACCGAGTCCAACCATCCCCAGCCCTGCCAAGGCCACCACTGCCCCACGTCCCCAAGGGCCACATCCACAGGGCTTTGAAACCCCTCCACCCCTGCCCTGGGCAGCTGTGCCAGGGCTGGAAAACCCATTTCCATGGAGAAATTCTGTCAATATTCCACCTGCTCCTCCCATGGCACAGCTGGAGGCCGTTCCCTCTCCTCCTGTCCCTGTTCCCTGGGAGCAGAGCCCGACCCCCCCCGAGCTCCCCCCTCCTGTCAGGGATTGCAGAGCCAGAAGGTCCCCCCTGAGCCTCCTTTTCTCCAGGCTGAGCCCCCCCAGCTCCCTCAGCTGCTCCTGCTGCTCCAGCCCCTTCCCAGCTCCATTCCCTTCCCTGCACACCTCCAGCCCCTGGTGCAGTTTGTAGGAGTGAGCACAGCCCTTCCTGCTCTGATTGCACCTTTACCTCGGAAGCCCCGTGGAAAATAATTAAATTCCAGACCAGCCTGTCTGGTTTTGAGCCCCCGAGGGGCTCAGTTAAATGTGATCCTGGTAACTGCAGCTTTTAAGCAAATATGTGGGTTTTTTTAAAGAAATTAGGTGAGGTCTTTTGCACAGCAGGGAGCTGGAGGCTCCATTTCCATGTTTCCCTCACTTTTCCTGGAAAGCCTGAGGAATGTCTCAGGAGGAGCCATTTCCACCCAAGAAACAGAGGCAGGAGGATGCTGAGGGATGCAGGATTTCTGTACCTTGGCACAGACTTTCCCCAGAGAAGCTGTGGCTGCCAAATCCCTGGAAGTGCTCAAGGTCAGGTTGGTTGGATAGGGCTTGGAGCAGCCTGGGCTGGTGGAAGGTGGAGTGAGCTGAGTTTAAAGGTCCTTTCCAACCAAACCATTCCATGATCTGTGATTTCTACCTGCTTAAAAAAAGGGGATTAGCGTGGACTCAAACCTAATGTAGGGTTTGTGCCCTTTGGAGAAGGGGATTTTCATCCCTGGGATGCAGCTCCAGCAGCAGCAGGAGCTGTTTCCTGGGAGCACTGGAGGAGCATCCCCCACCTCCTGCAGCAGAGGGGAATAAAGCACCGGAATTATCCCAATAAATTACAATAATTGTGCCTGGCAGCAGGAGGTAATTTAAACCAGATTAATCTAACAAGCCTTAAAGATGAATAAATAATAAACATCTCCATGCATTGGGGATCTCATTGGGAAGGAATATTAATTACTGCTCATAAACCCGATGCCAAAATCGATCGGGGTGGGGGAGGCACAAGGTATTAAGTGCAGTAAATTGGACAGGGCCCAGATGAATATTCCCAGCACCAGTGAAAGGGGATTGTGCAGGTGGACAGAGCCCACAGGAATATTCCCAGCATCCATTGAAGTTGGATTGTGCTGCCACTTGCCCCTGTCACTGGCTGATGGCAAGCAGGTTTGGAATAGGGGCTGGTGTGGCATCCCCATCCTGCTGCTGGGCACATCCAGGCAGCTGGGAATCAGGAGTCTCCCCCTGACCTCTGCAGGGATGAAAACCAGAGGAAAGCTTTTTTTTTCCCTGGAAAAACAGCCCCCAAGGCAGGGGGGGCATGTTGGGTGGGGTTCTCTCTGTGCCCTGTGTGTGCCAAGGGGGGATTTCAACTGGAGCAAACTGGGGACCTGCTGAGTGGGAACATCTGGGAGATGGATGAGAGGGAACATCTGCACCATCTGCTCTGGTGGAGCTCTATCCTTCATCCTCCCACCTTGCTGCTGTGTTTGGGTGACATCCATCATCCCCTCCCCTCATTCCCAGGCTTTCTCCAGGAAAATGCTTTGCTTGGCAGAAAGCTGCACCAGGGGCTGCTAAAGGGAATTTTCCCCTGCTCCCTTTTCCTCTGCATGGCCTGGGTAAATGTGATTTTCTCTGTACACCCCCCAGGCAGTGGGATCCTGCTTTTGGTGGACACGTGCTGAGTGTCAGAGTGCAGAATGAGCTGGGAAGGAGAACTGGGGTGTTTGGAGCTGGGATGAGGTGGGGGGTGCTGGCTTGACGTGGCAGGAGGGGAGATCCTGTGGGGAATTCCCAGGAACACCGGGTGCCATCACCCTCCCAGGGAGGCAGTGTTTGCATCTGGGTTTCAGTTGTAAAGCCTGGCAGGATTAATTGAAGGTCACTGGTTGGAAACCGTGCCAGGGCTGGTTTAAGAAGGATCATAAAATAAAGTGTGGCCTGGAACAGCTCAGGGTGGGATTCCCTTTGAGGCTCCTTGACCTTTCCCATGGGAGGGATTCGCTGCCTGTGCCGTGTCTGGGATGGGCTGATCCTGCTCTTGAAAGGGTTTGGAGGCTGCTGGGATCCCTGGGGCTTGGAGATAAGTGGGAAAGGGAGCAGGGAGGGAGGAATTCATCCTTGTGACCCCCTGAGCAGGGCCAGGGGGTTGGTTCAGGTGTGTGCTGAGCTGCTCATGGCATGAAGTGTGGGAGTAAAGGTGGATGCAGGGAGAGGGAAGGGCTGGAGAGCTCTGGGAGGATGAAGCTCATCCCCAGGGATTTGTCCATCTACAGATTTTTCCATGATCTGGGAGCCCAGAACATCCCAGACTGGTTTGGGTTGGAAGGGACCTTAAAGCCCCTCTCATTCCAAGCCCCTGCTGTGGGTGGGACACCTTCCCCAGACCAGGTTGTTTCCTGGGCATCATCCCAAAAGCTGCCTGTGAGCTGTGGTGTGATCCATATGGTCCAGCTGGGCACTTCTGAAGGCATTTTATTACAGATCCCTTGCCAGGAACTTCACAGAGGTTGTTTTTGCTGTGCTGGGAACAAAGAGTTATGAGTTTGACCTGTCTGGAGGAGCTGTTCCCTTGCCTGGCCTCTTGGCAAGATTGAAATCCTGCTGCTGTCTTGCATTGATCCCCAAGAGCTGCTTTAGTAGCAGGCCTGGTGTGAACAGTGAGGAGGTTTCTATCACTCAGGTGATGAAATCCCAGCTGGTTTTGCTGGGAAGGAATTTATCCTTGGCTTGGTGTTGTCTCCCCAGGGTGAGGAAGCTCCTTGCTCTGAGCCCAGGCACTCCATTCCTGCATCTCCCAGGAAAAATGGACTAGGGAGGGCAGAGGTTTGGGGAAAGAAATTCTTTGAAGTGGCAGAGCAGTTACTTCTGTTAGACAAGAAAATAGCAGGTCATTGCTTGTGTGTTAGGCTGTAATTCCAACAAGAATCCCGTGGTTTCACTCCTGTGGTTTCTCTCTGGGCTCCTCTAGCAATGCCAGCTGTGCTCTCCCCTCACCCAGTAGCTGTTTTCCACCTCGGGGTGATGCTCTTCCATGGATCAGATGTAAATGGTTTGGGTCTGCATTAAAATCAGCAGCACCTTTCCCTTCCCTCCCCATCCCAGTTCACTTTGTAACCCAATCCAGACTTGTTGCTCCTCCCATAACTGCTACAGAATCCTGGAACAGACTGGGCTGGAAGGGGCTTTTAATGGTCATCTAATTTAGCCCCAGATCCTCTATTTTAATAATCCTCTAATCTAATCTATCCCCAAATCTCCTATTTATTCCCACTGGTTCACATTTCTCGACGTCCAGCAGGTGGGAAAAGAGGAGTTATGAAACAAAGCTCCTAAGAATGAGGTCCTTCAAGAACAAGAAAACCAGCTCAGCAAAGGGACCCTTTGCTCTACCAGAGCTTTGGGAGCTTAATTTCATTTTCCTTTCTTTATATATTTTAATACACACAAAGCCCTTGCCACATGTTGCTCCTGCAGAGGAAGGATTTGGGACACCTGTAAGCTTGTCCAGGAGCTTTGTAGAGATATTTACCCACTGGCAGAAAGCCAGGGAAGAGGATTTGAGCCCAAAAATCAGACCCCAACCATTCGAACCCCAGGGCAGTCCCAGCCCCTTCGATGCAAGGAGGTGTCTGGGACTGAAGGAGTGATGTGGAATGGGCAGTTCTTGGAATGGACAGTTCTTGGAATGGACAGTTCTTTCCTGTGGCTCAATCCACCCCACCCAGGCCACTTGTATGTGATTTCATACACTGCTCATGCCAAGCATTTCTGTTGGCCCGAGGAAATGAGGCAGTGCTGGCAAAGCTTTTCATCCTGACACTCCAGAGGGGATGATTTTGGGTGGGTTTTCAGGGAGTTCATGTGCTGTGTTCGCCCTTCACGTGCAGGGGGGGAGCTCTGACGGTCTCTCTGTGGTGTTACTGCCTTCTGATTATTATTTTGATTGTTACTGCCCGACCCTGGGATTGTTTAATGGGCAGATTAAGATCTGGCTTGGGAGCTTTGGTTCATACCCACAGCTCTGCTCAGCATCCTCCCTGAGATCACCATAGTAACGTTGCAGGGGGATAATGTGCCTTATATTTTTATCCTGTGCTGAAATATCAGGGCTGGCTAATATTTCTCTCACTTCTGCCCACTGCTCATCTTTAGGGGGGGGCCAGAGGAGGTTGTACCTTTGGTTTCCAGGGGATTGCAGCTTCTCCCATGGATGTGGGTCCAGCAGGACCCTGTGATGCTCGTGGAGGGTGGGAACAATTTGCTCTGGATCTCTTGTTGTGACCAGCCCAAGCAAGAACAAAGTCCTGCCTTCAAACAACTGGCAATCAAATGGTGCCAAGCCTGGTTTATACACAGAAAATCGAGAAACTCAGGAGTAAAGTTATTTCAGGGTGTTGGGCTGTGCATTAGGTTAGGTTTGGATTGGATATTAAGGAATTCTTGGTTGGGAGGGTGAGGAGACCCTGGCACAGCTTGCCCAGAGAAGCTGTGGCTGCCCCTGGGTCCCTGGAAGTGTCCAAGGCCAGGTTGGAGCAACTTGGGATGGTGAAAGGGGTCCCTGCCCATGCCCTGGATGGGCTTTGAGGTTCCCTTCCCACCCAAAGCAGTGTGGGGTGATGATTCTGTGATGTTGGGGCTGTGTCCTGCAGGTCTGGCTCTCTGGGACCTGTGTCATTCTCATGGATTAACCTCATTAATTAATTAATTAGTTTGTTTGTGTGGGTGTTTTTAAAGGTTAACTTTCTTCCAAGAAGACCAAGGAATTCAGTTTCCCAGGCAGATCTGGGCAGTTCTTGATTCTTCCTCTTCTTGGGAAGAGGGATTGTCCTGTGGGGAGCAGGGAAGTTGAAACAGTTTGATGTACAGGACTTGAACTGATGGATGGATGGATGGATGGATGGATGGATGGGTGGATGGATGGATGGATGGATGGATGGATTGGGTTTGGAGCAACCTGGTCTATGGAAGGTGTCCCTGCCCATGGCAGGGGTGGAACGAGATGAGCTTTAAGGTCCCTTCCAACCCAAACCATTCTGGGTTTCCGTAAATAACAGATATAAATATAAATATAAAATATTATATAAATATAAAATATTATATAAATAATAGAAATATAAATAACAGAAATCCACTCAAATAATATTTCTCAAAGGATATTTCTGCATCTTCACTATTACAAAAATAATATATATATTACTTCTCCTTCTTCCCTTCCTTTGGTTTTCTGCTCTTTTTTTTTACCTTTATGTTTGTTTGGGGTTTTTTTTTTCTTTTTTTGGGAAGGCATTTTTAAGTTTCTGGGAAATGCAGTTTTAATAGGATACCTCAGCAGACAGGTGCGAATTTACCATATATATAGAGCATAGTAAAATGTGTAAGTCATAAAGTATATGAAGCATAAAAATATACATATATTAATTATATGGATTATAATTAATATCTGTAATTTATACAAATACAAGATATATAATTTGTATATATATATAACCTATATAGAGTATGTAAATAGTGAGGTAAAAACTTAACTTGTTCCTTTTTGGGAGGTTTGTTTGTTTGGGTTTTTTTGTTTTGTTTTCTTTTTGTTTTTTTTGTTTTGTTTTGTTTGGTTTGGTTTTTTTTTTGGAGTGGGGTTGGGTTGCTTTGTTCCTTTTTGGGTTGGTTTTTTTTTGGGGGGTTGGGTTGTTTTCACCACTCAGCATTAGTGCAATCCACCCAGGCAGCACAGGGACAGAGCCTCCTTTAGCATAATGCCTTAAAAATGGGGTTTAAACATCCTGCAGAAGGGAAAAAAAAAAAGAAAAGCCCCTAAAGCTGTGATTTCATTCCCAGGTCACGTTAAGTGCAATTACATTTCTGTGCCTCTGAATGAGTTTCCTTAAATATCTGGGCTGTATATTTAACTTCCCACTGAAATGGCTTATGCTGTAAATATTGAGGCCATGCAGGGTGATTAAATATTAAAATTGACATTTTAAAGGCAGCCCCAGTCGCTGGCTGAGCTCAGCTTTGCACCCACCGAGCCTCGTCCTGCAGGGAAAGGCAAGAAATCCCCCAGGAAATCCCACCTGAGGGCTCTGGGAAGCATCCCCAGGAGAAAAGGCAACAAGTCCTGTGAGCTTTGATCCTGGAATCGTGGAATTGTTAAGCTTGGAAAAGCCCTGTGAGATCATCAGCCCAGCCCCACCACCGTGCTCCCCAGTAAAGCTCGAGTGCCACATCCACGTGTGTTTTGAACGCTGCCGTTGATGGTGACTCCACCACTGCCCTGTTCCAGTGCTGGACAACCCTTTCCATGAAGGAATTTTTCCTAATTTCAACCTAAACCTCCCCTGGGGCAACTTGAGGCCATTTCTTCTTTGTTACCTGTCAGTGCCTTCCCTCTCCCTGCCTCAACCAGCACCTGCCCAGGCACTTCCAGCGTCCCAGAGAAGGAATGAAAACATCCCAGAGAGGGAATCCGGGTATCCCAGGCCTTGAAGGCAGTGCTGGTGTTGGCAGTGGCTTTGGTGAGCTCCAGGAGGGGCAGAATTTAGAGCCTGTTTTAGTCCCTCTTGTTCTGCCTCCTGCCCACGTGGCCGTGTCGTAGATTGTCTGGCTGCAGAAATGGGTTTGATTTGGTCCAGGGTCATTTTTCCTCCTGTGGTTCCCCTGTAAATTAGGGTTTGTCCCCCTCTGTGTGCACACACACACAGCCTGTGGTGGCTGGGTGACAGCAGGGAAGAGGGGAGGGCTGGAAGGTGTGGTGGGAAAAGCAGGTGAACAGAGGATCTCATCTGCTTCCTGCTGCAGCATTTCACCTCTGCCTCTTCAGGGAAATTATCATTAAAACCTGCCAGTGCCTCTGCGTGGTGGGAAATCAAAGCTCTCTTTGTGTGGAGCTCTTGGATCAGTTGATTGCTTGGTTAGTGGGTATAAAAAAAGAAAAAGGGAAAAAGAAAAATCTGTAGAAACAACACTGAATGATCCCAATTTGGGTGCAGAGCTGGAGGATGAAGGTCACTGCAGCAATTCCTCCTCTGGTGAGTGAGCAGGAGGGAGCAGCAGCTCCTGTTTGCTCTCACAGCCCTGGGAACAGCTCAGGAATTGCAGAATTGCTATCATCTAGTCTTTTTTTTCCCCACTGCTGGTGGTTGCAGAAATGCAGCCCTGCCCTGGAAAGGCCTTCCCAGGCTGTGCCTCCTTCCCATGGACACAGGAGGGGGCTCAGGGTGGAGCAGGATGAGCCAACCCCAGCAATTCACCAAGGAATACAGCAAACAGGATGCTTTTAACAGGATACAGGGCAGAGAAACGTTATTAACTGGTGTAAATAACACAGTTTATTTAGCAGAAATCCTTCCAACAATTAGGAAATCACCTGATGGATTGACTGCCACTCCAAACTCTTCCTGGATCCAACACTGTGCTTAGAACAATTCAGTGAATTATTATTTCAAATGAGGAATTATAGTGTGGTGAAGAACAGAAGGGATGGTTTTGCTGGTCATAACCCCAGAACTTGTTTGTTTGGGATCAGTGTTTGCTTTTGGAATGTCAGAGCTGCTGTGGGAAAGGTGGCCCAGGGTGATGCTTGGGCTGGTTGTGCCTGGTGGGGTCACACACCTGAATCACTTCCTGGGCTTCTTCTGGATTCTTGGAGCTAAAATTGGCCAGTGGAAATGGGAAAGTGGCTGCTGGCAAAGAGGTGTGCATGATAATCCTGGCAGTGAGCTCTTCCTGGGGTCTCCTGTGTCATTGCTGTCCTCCTGCCCTTCGTGTTCGGTGAGAAAATGGGGGGGAAAAAGAAGAGAAAGCACTAAGTGGTTGAACAGCAAACAGTGACAAAGAGTTTTTCTGTAAAAACATTCCCTAAGTATCGAATGAAAACCCCTTGGGTTTGGAGACAGCAGCTTTTTTCCTGTAATTACCTTTTTTTTTTTTCCCCCAGGCATCTCAATTGGAGTGTGTTAAATACAGACCAAGGAGCTGCTGTTCCTCTGCACAACAACAATCTGCAGGAGCTGATGTGCTTGCAACTGTGGGTTGATTTTTTTTTTCCAGCAGAATTAAACCTGAATTTTGTGGATGCTGAAAGTTATGGACTTGATGTGAGCAATGAGGCAGAATGGTAATTTTTTTTTTTAGTACTTACTAAGCTAGCAGTGGAAAACAAGATCTGATGGATGAACAGTTCTGTTTTGGAATAAATATCCCCTTTTCCTCGTGAACTCTTGACCTCCCACAGAATTCCTTGTTACAAACATTGAGTTATTAATTATATATATTTTTTAAAGTCTCTTTACATGCTGTGGAAATGTAGAAGCTTTGAAATGTTTTTAATTTCAGCCATGGCTTTAGTGCTTCCCAAGAGGTTTTATTTGTCACCACAGGCAGAATTTGCTCTTTGCTCTAGAGGAGTGAAGACAACTCTGGCTGCTCTTTGGCAGGGGAAGAAAACCACACTCCATGTTTTTGGAAAGCCATATAAAATACAGGTAAACTACCGAATTATTATTTGTACTCGGTAATTAATGGACAGAAATTGTAGAATTGGGTAGTTTTGAAGGTTGAAAAACAGGTAAAAAAAAACAAACAAAACATGAGGGGGAAGAAGTTCAGGAAGAGGCATAAAGGGAGAGGCACTGGGAATTCTGGTGGCATCTGAGATCATGGCTTGGCTTTGGGGGCTTCTTTTCACTCTTACTTTGATGATCTCACTGAGGTGCTGATTGTCAGCAGTGCTGGTTGTGGCAGCATTGATGCAAAAAGTCTTTACATGCCCATGTGTCTCTAACAGGGCATGGATTTCACTTTTTTGGGGATGGAAATGGGTTTCCTGCCCAATGTTTTGACTCCAGCTGGCCTGGGAGCCCCGAGTGGCATCTGCAGTTCCAGCACCCTGGGCTGGCAGCAGGAGATCATTTGCAGGTTTTCCTTTCCTTCCCGGCCCCCCCGTGGCTGGAAAGCAGCAGATCCTGTGCTGGGAAGTGGGAAGAGGGGCTGGGAACAGAATCAGGAATGGGGGCAGGTCCTCCCTGTTCCCAGGGAAAAGTTAATAAATGATGTGACAGGAAGGAGGAGGATGAACATAAACTGCCTTTTGATCTTCCCCACTGGCTTACAAATGATGTGAGTTTAATCAGATTCAGTCTGCCAGTGATCCTTGCTGTCATGACAGGGCTTTTGCCTTCTTTTAGAAAGCCCCATTTCAACACAACAAATCTCAAATTGTCACCAGGCAGGCAGAGATTTGTTGTTCAAATAATGTGATGAACCACAGTCCATCAGGGATCTTATTCCTTCCAGCCCCTTGCAGGTTTGTGGAGGAACCCTCATCATTGACTGATGAGAGCTGGGGGGTTTGTTGTGTCATCTTCACTCTGTATGTCTATGAATTTTGAGAGCAATTAACCCCTGCCAAGGCCAGCAGATGATGTTGGTTTGCTGTGCTTGACTTTGGAGAGACTTTATCCCGTTGTCTGTGGCTCTCGTCCAAGTCTTTCCAGCTGATGATTTCATCTCTAACTTGGTGAGGGGTTGCTCAACAGCACAGGCACAGCAGGCCAGTCTGATGGGGAGGTGATAAAGCAGCCTCAGAATGAAAATAATAATAATATTAATAATAATAAATAATCCAGGACTCTGTAAAGAGAGCTGTGCAGAGAAAGGGCAGATTCTTCACTGTAAATATTGGAGCTGGGAGGAAGTCAAGAATACACTGGATAAATATGCCAGTAGTTCATTTTAGACAGGGCTTTAAGTGCTTTAAGTGCTGTTGAAGGAGATGCTGAGGAGCAGAGCTGGGAGAAGGGCCCTGCCAGCCCAGGCTGGGCAGCCCTGGAATTCCTGGGGAGGCTGTGCAGTCCAAAGCCAGCATTTTGGAACAATCAGGGAGTGCTGTGGCTTTAACTGGGCTTTAGGGGGGTGTTTTGTTCCCACTGCTGCTGAGAATCTGCTGAGTTTGAAGGGACCCCCAAGGACCATCCAGTCCAACCCCTGGCCCTGCACGGACACCCCAACAATCTCAGAGCATCATCCAACCCTCCTGCAGCTCTGGCAGCCTTGGGGCTGTGCCCACTGCCCTGGGGAGCCTGGTCAGTGCCAACCACCCTCTGGGGGCAGAACCTTTCCCTAAAATCCAACCTGAGCCTGCCCTGACACCAGCTGGACCTGCATTTGAGCTCCCATTAATTTGTGGGTGTGCAATAATTCCTGTATTTATTGCTGTGCCTCATCCAACTTCGTTTGGAGGTGGGGACGGACTTTTTAGCAGGACCCGTTGGGACAGGTTTTAAGCTAAAAAAAAGGGTCGATTTAGGTGAGATATTTATTTCAGAGCCCACTGCTGTGTTGGTGGGAGGTGCTGAGCAGCAGGTTCCAGCTGGGGAGCTGAGTTTAGTTCAAGAAATCAAAAGAGCCTCGGGGGGAACGTCCTAATGGGAGATTATTACATGAGGTTGAACACTGAGCAAGACTTGAATTAGAAAAGATGTTACTGCAGCTCCAAAAGTGGCTTATCAGTGGTTTTCTTTCTGAATTAGAGCAGAAACTGCAGGTTTTCCTCCAGCTGACATTTAATTTACATGAAAAATAATAAATTCAGAGTTTCCTCATCCATTCTGCCCATAAAACAAGGTGCAGTGAACTGCTCATGTCTGGCTGTATGAGCTTGTTGCTGGTGTGACACTTTCAGAGGGGTTCAGGAACATCCCTGTCCCACCTGGAGCTGCATCCCTGGGATGGGAGACTGGGCTTGGAAGGGCAATTCCAACTGAGATATTCATGGCTGAAAGTCTGAACCCTTCTGGAGAGATGCTGTGATTTTATGGGTTTGTGTTTAACTAAACCCCCCCTGTTTTCACCCAGCTGGAATGGTGATTATTTTGTTAGCCCATCACAGAGTTTGTAGTAAGAGATTCCCTCTGGGAAGAGCTCAGGATGTGTTAATCCAGGCTGATCCATAAGCATGGATTTTAGCCTTGGATAACAGGAGAGCTCCTGGCAGGGCTGGGGGGTGAAGTGGCAGCCAGAAGTAGATGCAAAGGGCTGTGTTGTGGCCAGGTTGCTAAAACTCATTGGTGTCTTTCTGGCATAACTTGCTGTTATGCAACTGCATCGAAAAGTTGAGGAGATCTGAGGGTGGTTCCTATAATTACCAAATTTCTTTGAAAACTCAATTAAGAAGCCATCTGGCCTAGGGATTTTATTGACCTGTCACTGGCTAATTATGCTGCAAATTTAATCCTTTGTGATTATCATTAGTAACTGTCCAGTGCTTTGAACAAACCCTTTTGTCTCCAAGCGTTGCCATCTTCGGATTTCAGGGAGTAACGAGGGGAAATGTTCTCTTCAAGAGTGAAATCCAACCCATTAGAAACAGAATTGAAATGCCCAACAGTCAGGCAATTTGAAGGCTTGTTTTTAGAGCTCTGACTCAGAAAACTTGGACATGTGTGGCCTCACCCAGAAGAACCTCGGGGTGGTTTGGGGTTGGTGCTTTGGAATTGTTCACCACAGCCTCAGTTTACCAGGTAACAGGGGGAGGTGTAGAGTTCTGGGCTTCATTTAGGATATATTGGATTAAAAAAAAAAAAAAAAAAAGTTTACCTGTTAATGGCTTATCCACAGGAGTCCTTTAATATGAATTGCTCCCACAGAAGTGCTATTTTCTCTGGGTTTACCATTCCCCTTCCTCCATTGGCTCCTCAGTGCAGCTAATTTAGCAAAATTGCATTTAAATGAGTCCCTGATGAGAGACCCAGAGTTCACATTTTTCTTTTAATAGCCATGTTAGTCTTCCTGCCTGTTAAAATTCCATAAATGGCTCTTTACTCTCCACGTGCAAGACAGCTCTTATATATCAGCCAAGGCATTATATTCCCAGCCTCACCTCAGGGAATTTCCAAGGAGTCCTGGTGCTTCCTTGAGCTGAAAGACAGGCTTTTAAAATGGGATTATTTATGTTTATATAGTGGCTGTGTCTTTGGCAGAGAGGTTTTGTGGAAAAGCCTCTCTCAGCCAAGTTAATCTCAAAAAAAAAAAAACCTGAATTCCATACAAATAAGATGATGTTTTGGTCCTAATTCCTCAGGGGCAGGTCTGTGTTACCTGCAGGTGTCTGGAGAAACCTGGAGAGGGACTCACCTTTTACTTGGGAAGTGAAAATAGTGGGGTTATTCACCAGACAGGAGGGGCTTTGCCTCCTCACAGGGATTTTTGGGGTCCTCTGCCAAGGGCCACTCTCTTCAGGCAAAAATGATCATTTTTTTTCAGGCAAAAGTAATCTCAAAGTGGCAGATTTTTTTAAAAAAATTTCTATCTGAAGTATCTTATACAGAATTTAGTAAAAAAAAATTATATTCAAGTAAATTAAATGTCATTTTCTTACTCGTGACTGCAACATCTGTGCTATAGATCCTGCAAACCAGGAAGTTCTTGTTTAAGGCAAGACTCTTTTCTGGAACTTTTGCATTTTTAGGGAGGTTTTCCTGCCCCAAAAGCTGTTCCTGCTGCACAGGAGAAGGAGGAACACAGGGAAGGAGGGATGTGAGGGGTGGGATAGCACTGGCTGGGGCTGGGCAGGAGACAAGTTTGTGATTGGGAAAAATAATAAACCCCCAAAAAATTAGCTTTTGACATCAAAACCCCTTGATTTGTTTTATTTTTCCTTTTCCAAACAGTTTTGTTTCTGGTGTATCCATCCTAAACATCACGTGCTGCTGTTGGTCACAGCCATCATGCTGAGTCAGCTTTGGAAGGTGCTGATGTCTAAAAAAGAGGGAATACAGGAACATCCTGCAGCAAAAAGGGACTTTGCTGCCCTTTCCTGCCCTGGGAGTTCCTGGGACAGCCTTGGGTGGCATTTCTGGTTGAATTCCAGGACAATTTGTTTGCAAAGCCTGGGACCCGACACAGAGATCCTCGAGATCCTGCTGATGCACGTGGGAGCATCCAAAGTCATCTCCAGGTGCTTTCACACCCAACCCGGGTATTTCCCAGGTGTTTCTGTGTGGAGTGGTTAGATTTGAAATAGTTCTTGGATCACAAAATCCTCCTGGAAGGCACAGAGGTGCAGCTGGTGCCGATTCCCCTTTGCATCCAAGCTTTGCTGCTCGGGTGTGCTCCAGGAGTGCAGGGAAATCTGCCCTGCTCCTTCATTTTGGGGCTTTCCTGCATGTCTGGAATGCTGTGCTGGCAGCTGAGCTCCTTTTCCTGGGTGCTTTTTGGAGGAGGCTCCCTCGGTGCTAATCCCAGGTTTTCCTTTGTTTGGGTCGGTGCAATCTTTGACATTTTGTAAATCAGAAGAGCCCATTTATCTTGTTCCCCAGGCACCACTAATGACTAATTAAAACCCATAATTAACTGGAGCAAAACCATGAGAAACTGCAAGGCAGCAGGAATGGAGCTCCTGGACACCTGGCAGAGCATCTTCCCTCTGGATTCAGCCCTGGAAGGGACTGACACAGAACACAGAATTTTCCCTATTTTTAATTCAACTTCAAGATTTAATCTATAAATAAGATGATTAATTTTTCTGGAGGAATTCTGGCTCAACATTCCAGGAGAATGGAAATAAACATTCTGGGCGCAAAGGAGGATCTAAAATAGAGAATTCACTCAAAGGGCTGTTGGTCAGTGCTCTGGGAAAACTCCTGAGTGGAAAAAAAGAAGCAGTGGGAAGCTTTAAATAGAGCAGAATTCCCAAGAAAATCAGAAAGGGCAGAACTGATACAGGAGGTCTGGGCAGGGCAGTTAATTATGGATGATAATAAAGGAGCAGGAATGACAGCAGGCACTTTAGGGAGAGATGAATGTGGATCTGCATCATTCCTGCTGCTTTTCCCAGGCAGGCTGGGCTTTGAAACCACAGCTCTGGGATTGGAAAGGGAGTTTGTGCCCCAAATGTGTCGGGTTTAAACTCAGAAAATGCACCATCATTTCCAAAAAAAAAGAAGTGGAAGCTGCAGTTGGGCCAACAAATCTTCAGCAGAGTGAAGCAGGAGCAGGGGAAATGAGTCCTAAATGAGTGCTGGTATTAGAGGAGTAATTAAGCAATATTTACTTACAATTATAGCCAATAACTTTTTTTTTACACCGAGATTAATTAAATTCTCACATTTCCTCCCAGTCTCTGCACAGATGAAACATGGAAATTAATTTTCTCCCACAACTCATTAAGGTCCCGAAATGCTGCAGATCCCACTTTAATCAGTCCCTCTTTGCTTTGCATTGTAAATCTTGCCATGCACATCGATCAGGCTGGGGCTGAAACCACTTCCCTCTGCTCTTACCCCCTGAATTCCAGGGAATTTATTGCCTTTGGAGGAAAACCAGTTGCTCCTTAAACCATTTAAATGGGTTGTTTTTTTGGACATTGGGTTTTACCAGGTAGGACCGAAGGGGGGAATTTCACAGGCCCTGAAGTGCTGATGGGGGTGGGAGAATCCAAAGTCATCTCCAGGCACTTTCATGTCCAAATCCAGTATTTTCCAGGTGTTTCTGTAGGGAGTGGTTCTACTTGAAAATTATTTATTAATTTGGGATTATCGAGATGGTTTTATTTTTAAATAATACCATCACTTGAAATTATTAAATAATAATTAGTCACAAAGTCTCACTCAAATTCACAAAGGCTTTTATCTTGTAGGTGAAAGGGGAGTTCTTCACCTCCATCCAGAGAGGAAAATCTGAGGCTGGAAGTGGTGAGTCCTGGGGGAGCTGGGATGGGGCTCTGCTGCCTGGGCTTGAGGTGTCCTGTCAGGAAAGGTGCCTCTGGATGTGCCACCTTCCCTGGAGAAACTGCAGCTGAAACCCCCATCTTAGCATAGAATCTTGGGATGGTTTGGGTTGGAAGGACCTTAAAGCTCATCCAGTGCCATCCCTGCCGTGGGCAGGGACACCTTCCACCAGCCCAGGTTCCTCCAAGCCCCTTCCAACCTGGCCTTGGACACTTCCAGGGATCCAGGGGCAGCCACAGCGATGTTTTCCCATCTTCCTGGGTGCTTGGAAAGTTTTCCAGGCTTCAGATTGAGAGGGATTGGTGTTTCCCACAGAGCCCTTTGTGACAACACCACGGCCCCATCCTGGATTCAGAGCAGAACTGAGTATGGGGGGATGAGACAGCTCCTGCTTAGTGCAATATTTGATGAGGCAGCTCACTGATTGTATTCCTAAACAGCTTGGGCTCTGTCTCTGGGAATTTGGGGAAGGCTGTCAGAGCTTTTGTTTGGATCTGCAGAATCCAAGGGTGGGAATCCCAAGCAGAGGTGGCTGAGCATTTCCAGCTGAGTGTTTCCACACTAATTGGCTCCCCAGGGATGGGATGTGAGCACAGGGAGCCAGCTTTGCTCTTCCTTCCCATTGGCATTCAGGGAGTGCAGAGCTTCAGATCCCCAGCTGATCACCAGAAATGATTGATGTGCTGTTGGTGGGCTACAAAAATCCTCCCAGGGCGCAGGGGGTGGGTTTGGCTCAGCCTCTCAGGGCTCACTAAATCAGGTGGCAGGGAAAGGCTCTGGTCAGATCCAAAGCCTTAAAGAATTCCACACAGAACCCCGATTTTGTGAGGATGGGATGGCACAACATGCCCAGAACACAGCCTGAGGATTGAAGGCCTGGAGGTCTGACCTAAGGACAGACCTTAAAATGCCTTTTCTCTGACAGGAGGCAGGGGTGCCCTGGTTGTGGCTCAGGAGGAGTTGCCTCCACTGCAGATGTGCCCTGGAGAAGAGGCAGGAGGAGTGCCCAGCTCCTGTCCTGAGAGTTGAGGGTGCTGAGGAGCACCTTGGTCTGGCTGGACCACCTTTCTCATAATCCCTGATCAGCCACCAAGGGCCAAAGCTCATACAAAGCAGCAAAAATAGGGTTATTTTTTTATTTCTTTTATTGTATATTCAGCAGATGAGAACTGCTCCTCCAGAAGGAGCTGGTTGAACCATTTAAATGGTTTTTAAACCTATTTAAATTCAGTGTACAGGATGTATGGCTGGATGTGTGTTTGGTGCAGCTCCCAGGCCACACTCTGTGTATCTTATCCCACTAATTAGCTGGGTGAGAAACAGCATTCCTTTAGCTTTGTTGATTTAATTCCTGATTTAATTCCTGGCTTTAAGGCTGTTTACAAGAGGGTTCCCAGGCAGTTTGGGGTGAGGGATGGGAATGCAGGAGCTCCTGGGTGTTTTGGCTGACTGGCTGCTTTAAAATCTGCTGCTTGGGCAGAGAGTGCTCATTATTTAAGGACTCAAGTAGGAATTAAGCAGGTTGGATCCAAGGAGCTTGCCCAGATCCCGGATTTCACAGCCAGAGCTGTTTGCATCCTCCCTGCTCTCCCAGGAGAGAAACATAATATTTGAGATGGATTTTTCTCCTTTTTTTTTTCCCTCAGGGTATAATGGGGCAACTCAACTCTTGGAAGGCATCACCTGCATCCTCTAAGCACAGGGCAGAGCAACGTTCAGCCTTTGGAAAATCCAGATTTCTGAGTAATTCTGTTTATTCTTAAAAACAAAAAAAACAACAACTCAGCATTTCCACCCTGGGTGTTAAAAGAGCAGTGCTCAGGCTTTGTTTGCAGGGAAAAGGGGATATTTATTTCCTAGTCCACACAGTTGATCAGGAACTCAAAAAGACTCTTACAAAGTGGTTTGGTGTAAGTAGGGAGGAGGAAAACCTACCCTGACCCCAGAGGGGATTGGGGTGGGCAAAAGTCACCTGGGAGGGATGGAGGGAAGGGATGGAGATGGTTCTTTCTGCATCAGCTGGAGCTGATCTGTCCATAGGAAGTAGCTCCTCCCTCCCTGAGCTATCATTAGCTGACTTTGAATTCCACTACATGGCAGTTAATTCTAATTTCTGCCGAAAATTGGATAATAAAAATGGAGTCTTTTTCTAACGGTGCATTATTATCTTACAGAGAGAGAAATTCTGCTCATTCATTATCCCAGGATACCCAGGGCTCCCTTTCCTGCAGAGGAAAATCCACATTTCTTTCTCTTCCACGACGTTTTTGAGGACAGGTTGGTACCAGCTGCCCCCACAGGGGTTACGGTGGGGGTGGTCAGGGGGGATGCAGCAGTGCCAGAGACTTTGTTTCCTCTCTCTTTTCCATAAGCAAATGCCAGCAATGAGATTTGGGATGTTGTTAAAGCCCCTGGCTCAAAGAGCAGCTTTCCGGTGATCTTCTCATTTGAGGGCAAAATGAAACTCGTCTCTACCCAATATTCTCCAGCTTAGAAACACAGCTTTTTATGGACACAACTTCAGTGCTGGTAGAAAAACCACGTCTGGAAATCAAAATGGGAACCAAAGGCTGAGATCACAGGACCATTCCATCAGAAATCATGGAATGCTTTGGGCTGGAAGGGACCTGAGCTCAGCCAGTCCCACCCCCTGCCCTGTGCAGGGTCACCTTGCACTAGCCCAGGCTGCTCCTTCCCTGCCCAACTTCCATCCTGTCCCTGGAGCTAAGGATGGTGTGGGATGTGTGGCTTGGGCTGGAATCTAAGATTAGGCTTTAATTAGCTGTAATTATGAGGAGCTGACGTGCTGGGGGTCAGTGGGAAGCACCAAAATTAAACATTTTCAGTCCCAGCCTTTCAAACCACCAATTTTTACATTTTCTACAAATTCAGATCTAAACACATTCTTAGTGACCCTCTTTGCTTCTGCCATAGGGGGTCCTTTGACCTATGAGCAATTGGGAGTTATTAATGTTGTTGTTTATTGCCTTAACTCTGGGCTTGTTTATTTTCCCTTTATCGCTTGAAAAAAGCATAAATATTTGGACAAGTTTAGTCTCAGCTCACTGGCACTTTCACCACGTGCTTGAAATCATCTGAATTATCTCCATAAAACGCATTTCAGCTTCTTGGCAATAATAGAAAAAACCCTAAAGAAATTTGTTTATGTGCCTAAAGAGTGTTATAAAACCCTGGGAAGCCACTTTGAGACAGAACAGGAATTTGAGCTGCCACTGTGTGTCTGTGTGTGTGGGTTTAATACAATTTACAGCGAGCTGATGGAAAGAGATATTTGAAGTTTGTGCTGGCACCTTGGCTTTTATATGTATATATAAATTTATATATGTATATATATTATTTATATATTTATATATATAAAAATACATTATTTATATATGTATAAACAAAATTGACATCAAGCTGATGAAATGAGCTATTTGAAGTTTGTTCTGACAATATATATATAAAGGTGTATATGTATATAAAATGTGTATTTATATAATATATGTGTGTGTGTGTCCATGCCCACCACAGCACTTAATTTTGGCTCCAGCATTGTTCCTGATCAGATGAGCTGCAACCTGCACATCGTTGCGGAGCGATCCCGTAAATCCCGCCTGTAAATCCAAGTTTCCCTTCATTCCCGCGGCTGCTGCGCTCGGAATGACAGCGAATCCATCCCTGCGCTGGAGAGTTGCCAGAAGTTTCTCATCTCGCTGGCTGTGGGCTGCGAGCTCCCGCTCTGGCTCTTCCTTTTTTTATTTTTTTATTTTTTTTTTTCATTTTCCCCCTCTCAGAGGTTTTTCTGGTGCCTGCACAGCCAGCTCAACTCCGAGGTTCGCCGCTTCCCTCTCTCCCGCTCTTCCACACCCAGCCTGGGAGCAGCCGGGAGTGCGTGGCCGTGGGATTCCTGCCTTCCTTCCCCGCGGGTGGCTCGGAAACTTCGCCATGCGGCTGGTAAGGGGTTTAATTGTCTGAATAAAGCCCTAAACCTCCCCCTCGGGCAGCTCTGGGGGTGTTGGCTCCCTCGGAGCTCCTGAAATGCGGGGTGTCTGGGGGTGGCGGAGCCCACCGGCACAAGGATGCTGTTTGTTGGACTCGCCAGCCGGGGAGGCACGGGCTGATTTCCTCAGGGAATCTGGGATCAGGCAGCACTTTTTCCTCGCGGTACGGGGGGCTCGAACAAACGGAGCTTTGCAGACGCGGTTCCGAACGTGGAAGTTCATCGGGGAAGCTGCGATTTGGGGCTGGGAGAGGGGAGAAGCATCTCCCGTGTGGAGAAGATGCCTGGGAATTCGGAGGGCTGTGCCGAGCGCCGGCCAGGCTGCCGTGCCGGGATTTCTCCTGGTTTAACAGCCCCTTTTCCTTTTGCTCTGCAATTATTGGGAGGGGGAGAAACGTGGATGCGGTTCGTGGGGTGACACCACGCGGGGCTCAGCCTCGGGAATTCCGCGGGAATCCGAGCCCTGGAATAGCGGATCAATGCAGGGCTCGTGGAGCCGAGAGTTGGGCTGTTCGGGAGCAGGGAAAACCTGCCGGCTGTGCCGGGAGCGGCGCTGGATCCCGATGAAGTCATCGAGGGAACGCGGCGGGACCAATCCGGGCTCCCGCAGTGGGCAGGGGACTGAAGTCATTCAGCTCCGATTGACTGATCCTTTATTTTTGGCGTTCCTGCCACGGGAGTTGTAACAGGCAGAGATTTACAAATTTACAGGCTGATTAAGGAGCAAATTCTATGTTCTCTTAGCGGAGCTTCCCTCAGGAGCAGCTCCCACAGGGGCACCCCCAGCCTGGGCACCCTCTCAGTCCAGGGCAGAAACAGCCCAGGAGGCTTTTCCAGACGCTGCTTGGATGTGTCCACAGCATTCCAAGGCTGTCCAGCAGAGTGGGATGGATGGAAGGGGCTGGTTGTGAACACCACGGGGTGGAAACTAAAACGGGGTGTTGTTAACTGCGAGGAAACGGAGCAGAGGAACATGAGACACCACAGGGAGTCCGAGCTGGCTGGGAGTGTTTCCTCAGGCATTCCATGGGCAGGGATCCGACCCATCCTGACAGACAATCCCTCCCTGCTGCTCCTCTTAACCCACTGGGAAAGGAGGAGGTTTAGCATGTTTGGTATTGATGGATTTGACACAACCCCTGTGTGGGGTTCTCCTGTGGGTGGGTGGAAAGAAGCAAATATTGAATTATCATTTCTACCAAGCTGGAATTAATCCGAGCTTTTACGTTTTCCAGGACAACTTGTCAGACAATGTAAACTCATTTGCTAAATTGCACAGGGAAAAGAGGCTGCTTTAGGAATATCTAATTTACCTCGAGCTGGATGTGTTTTGATTCCTTGCACTGCCTGGTTCAAGTTTTTCAGCTTTCCAGTAGGCTGGAGAAGCTCCACAGGAGTCTTATAAATAAAAGAAAGACATAAAGAATTTCCCTCGGCAATGAGGTGCTGGGACTCACTTCATGTTCACAGTGCAGCTCTGGAAAAGCCTCTGGCTTTGTGTCCAACACTTTCCCCCCCTGCCTGCACTGTGCATTTCAAAGAACGGATAGAATTTGAGACCTTCCCTTGCTTCAAATCTCTGGCCTCTTAAAACCCTGATTTCCTGTTACTCGAGGCCCCTTGCAGGTTCCCACCCCTGCAGTTTGTGGACTCCTGCAATCCCAATAAAACCCAGGAGACCATTTCTATGCCCAAGGGCTATAAATCCTCGTTTTGTGTTCAAAAGCTTGTACACACCTGAAACACAGGGCTGAGATCAAATGCGAGGCAGGGGTTTGTACTTACAGCAATTTCCCTGGATGCCACAGAAAATCCAGCAGCAAATGACAGATTGCTTGTTCTGTGCTCTCTGAAGGTGAGATTTTACCGGTTTGGGTACCTGTGGCTCTCCAAGTGTCCTGATTTCAGCTGGGGGAACACGGTAAACCAAACATTCAACCCTTGTGACATCTGCAAAACCTGCCCTGTGCCACCCTGGAGCACCAGGAAGGCCATACAGTGATGACCAGCTCTTCTTCAGCATCTCTGGGAGGGGGGGAGTCACTGCAGCTGAGACAACACTTCATTTGAAGGGCTGGGAAACAAGTGGAGCCCTCAAGTTGGCCTTGGGAAAAGTGGGAATGGTGATGAATGGGCACTGGCAGAACCAGGCTGAGGTGGCAGACACTGAAATGGGCCATTTCATTGGAGCAGATGGTCCAGCCTGAGCTGTTGGGAGACAAAGAGGGAAGGAGCTCCCAGCCCCTGGCACTGGGGGTGATTTCCCAGGCAGTCTGGTGATGGATTTAGAAACAGCTGGGAGCAAGAGACCCATTGGAGATGGTGTTTGACCCCAGGCATTGACTGTGATGATGCTCCTCACTCACAGCCAGCCCTCCCCTGGCCAGGATGGCTCAGAGGAGCTGCTTCCTGGTGCTAAAATTGAAATGTATATAATTTCCTAAATAGGAAAAATCAGGAATATAAACCACTCACCCACCTGCAACTCCTGCTTTCAAAGAGGGGAATCACACAGAATGATTTCTTGGGGTGGGAGAACTGTAATGCATAAGATGATAAAGACATAATTGTGCTGAATGTAGGAAAATTTGCCTGTTGTAGGGTCTTTTTTTACAGCATGCAAAATAACCTCAACAGGGAGCCAAATGAAATTTTACTGCTTTAAGCACTGAAAAAGAGCTGTGACAAGCTCAGTGCCCAAATAAATACAGCACACATTACGCTGGGTGACTGGCTCCAGGTTTTTCTTTAAAATCCCTATTACCGGTCCGTGGCAAAAAGAAATTCGTAGTAAAACTTGGGGTTATTTCCAGAACTCAACGAGGTGTTTAAATAGGACTGTTAAACTTGGAGTGTTTAAAACACCCGTTAACTGGAGGTGTTCAACAGGACTATTAAATGCAAAGGTGCTTTTCAACAGCAGCCTCTCTGGCGAGGAATTAGGACGATAAAACCCGGAGAAAAGGGGAAACTTTGCGGGTAATTCCAGCCCAGGACCCAGAAGATGGTGTTGGATGCTCCGTGTGAGCCGCGGGATGCGGAGATTGGTGTCATCAACCCCCCCTGGCCAATTTTAGGGACGCATCTGAAAACAACGAAGCTCCTTAAGAGCCGAGGGATTTGCAGGGAGCGCTCCCGAGCCCTTCTCCTCCCGCAGGGCGGCTGGAATTCCCCAAAAGGATTTGTGCAAACGTTTTGTGGGGTCGTCACAACCCTCAGCGACACAAATCCCCCGCTCCCTGCAGCTTTCCCTGCCCTTCCCACCCAGCAGCCCGGGACTGGGACAAATTCCATGTGTTGGTGGTCTCTGGATTGGTTTCCCTCCTGGGACGATCATTTCTTGCAGGGATTCGGGGGTTTTAGGGAGCACTCCCATCTCGGTGCATCAGCCATCAGCATCGAGGTGTCTGCTGGAGGGTCCCTGCGATAATCACTGCCATTGCTGCACCTGAAATCCAGGGAATTCACCCCAGCCGGGCTGGCTGAGCGGGGAGGAGGCCAATTACTGAGGTATCTCCACCCGGGTGGGGTGGGAACCAGAGCCTCCTGGAGCAGGGGGAGGCGGCTTTGCCTTTCCCCTGCCCCGTGTCTGAGCCACCCTCTGCCTCCTGCTGCCCTGCTGGACCTGACTGGTGGTGGTGGAAAACAGGTAAGAAAGTGTTATTCCTCTTCTTGGCAGGGCTGGGAATGTGAGTGGAGAGGGATCTGCTGGAGCTGTTTATTATTCATATTTGCACTTTGAAAGAAAGAGTCACGGGAGGGAGCAAAATGTGGAACTTGCCCTGTGGAATAACCTGCAGGCTCTGGAGAGAGGTGGCTGCTCCTTCCCAGCCTCCACGGCTCCCGTTGCCTCTGGAAAGCCGCCTTTCCCCTGGCTCGAGGTGACTGGGAAGTGCCAAGTCAGTGGAGATGCTGCTGGGCAGGACCTGCTTCTCAGAGCAAGAGGGTCCCCAGCACCTCATCTGTGCAGAGCTCTGGCACTCCCTGGGCTGGGGTCTGGGGCTGTGTCCTAAAGCTGGAGTGTCCCTGGAACTGGAGTGTCCCCTTTGCTTGGCTGTCAGCAGGACTGGCTTCGATTGTGTTGCTGCTTCCCAGATTTAATAACCGTGTGTGATCAGGTTTTTATCAGCTGTTCCCCTGGTGCATTTGTCTCGCTGAAGAACGGGGTGAGAGACTTTCCTTGGGGTTGGGTATTTGTTAAACTCAGGATCTGAGAGGAAGCAGTTTCCTCTGAGCACAGACTGGAGAAATAAGATTATAATAATAATAATAATGATGATGATGATGATGATGCAGCCCTTTGTTCACTGTCCCAGATGCACAGGAGCTGTTCTGTGTTGGAAATGCTTTGTGGCTGGTGTCAACTGCTCAGGACAGAGCTGGGAGGGTGCCCAGAGAAGCTGTGGCTGTCCCAGCCCTGGGAGTGTCCCAGGCCAGGTTGGAGCAACCTGGGCTACTGGGAGGTGTCCCTACCCATGGCAGGGGATGGAACTGGATGGGCTTTAAGGTCCCTCCAACCCAAACCTCTCTAGGATTCTGTGATTGTGTGACAGAAGCTTTGGATTGTAGGAAATATAAACTGTTCCTGGTCCGGTAGGAATGTTTTGAGAAGCTCCTCAGGAAAAGGTTGATACGTTTGCAGGAAACCAAAAGACACCTTGTTTGGTTGCTTTTGTGTGGTTTTTTTTGTTTTGTTTGTTTGTTTGTTTGTTTTTAAGAAGAAAACCTATCAGGCCGATTTGTAGCTTTTTCTGTACCGGCTTTGTGTAAGGAACAGAAACACCTTCACACAGTGCAAGAAAACACCAGAAAATGCAGTTTCCTACACTTGGGAGCTCTGCTCCCTCTAAGAATGACCAGGAATGAGGAAAACCCTTTTGGAGTGACCCTTTTCCCCTCCATCTCCAGAACTCCTACCAGAAGCTCACCCCTGACAGGATTCACTCAGGGATTTGCCATCTCTGCTGGTAAATCGGGATGTGGCCACCTCTGCCCACCTTGTGTAATGTAGGACAGGCTTTCATCTTTCAACCAGGAAAGAAATGATTCCTATTGAAAGGACAAAGATAAAGAACCCCAGCCAGTACAGGTGATTTTGGGAGTGCTGGAGTCAAAAATGTGACCTCAGCTCTTATTTCTCAAGCCAGGAGGTGTCTCTGGGGTGAATCCAAAAGCAGGTTTGAGTGGAACTTCATCAAAAAAGAGCAAAACCTGAAGAGGGAAACTGGGCTAAAATTGCACTCTTTGGTTTGGGAGAGATTTTTGCATCAGATCTGGTGGGGTCAGATGAGATGATGTTGATGCCTCAGTATTAGGAAGAACTTGCTGTTTGCTTTCCAGCTCCATTTCTGCAGAAATGGTCCTTGCTTCCTGGATTTTTAATGAAAAAAAAATGTGTTTCTGACCTTCTGTGTTTGCAGAGGAGAACTTGCAAATGTGAAAGCCAAACAGAGCACAAATACCCACAGCTTTTAGAGTAACTCTTTTTTTTTCTTTTTTTTAATTGAGTTTCGTGACATTTCGGTTTTGGTTCATGGATTTTGAATGTTAATACAGCGGGGTTTGAGGTATTTTGCAAATCACTGGCACTGCAGCAGATTTGGGAAGTTAATCATAAATGGGATAAACCACATGAAAAACATGGTATTTTATTTTTCAGCATTGTAGAATTATATGCTGTGAATCCTGTTAGGAGAGATTTCCTCCCATCTCACAAATTACTTGGAGATTACTTAAGGAAAGAAGGAATAGGAAGTAAAATTGGACCGTTTGATGTTAGTTTTTCTCTATTTTTATCTTTCTCCTCACTTTTTATCTCCTTCCCATTCCAAGTCTTTGATGCAGTGACTGAGGACAGAGTTCCCTGTCCTTTGCATGAAATGTAATAAATTATAAACTGATTTTTAACTATTTCTATCTTGCTTTTCCATTGATTTAGCAGCTTTATGTGTGTTACACTGGCAATGTGCAGTCTGGAGGAGGTGAAAAAACCCCAAAACTCATGTTCTTATTTTAATTTTTTAAATTATTTTCTAATAAATGTGCCCTCACTGAAACCCCAGGTGGGTAACTGGGCCAGAGGTGCCCCTGGCACGGTGGTGGCAGCAGCTCATTGATGTCCTGTCAGGGGAAATCATCCAGCTGGGGCTCCAGAGGCTCAGGTGGTGCTGGTGGTTGGGCTGGGTGATCTCAGAGGTCTTTTCCAACCTTAATCATTCCATGATTCCCAGTCTGGTCTAACCTCCCACCTGCAGGAATGTTGCCATTGGTGCAAATCTTAATTACATCCTCCAGTGTTTCTGGCATCTCACTCATTAATGACAAGTTTAATCTGCCCTTAATTTCACCCAAATTCAGTGTTCCTTGCAGTCTTCACTAGGTTTGACTTGCTGTTAATCTCACCTGCAGATCTTCCCCCTCCTCCCCCCCCCCCTTGCTGCTCATCTGTTTTCCCCACATGAATAATAAAAGTGCTGCTCTGGAGCTCTGGGAAGCTCCTTTCAAGCTGTGAAAGTTTTGCTCATTTTATCCCTGAACGCTGCACACACAAATCCTGCTACTCCAGCAGGGAATTCATTTACATTCCGTGGAAGCTCAGCTACCCCTCAACTGCTGCCACTTCGTCCCTGCTTCAGAATAATATTTACATTTATTAAAAAGACCCACTTGGACAATATTCAGCTCAGTTGATTTTAGAAGAAACAACATAAACAAGCTGCTTTCTGAAATACAGACCCTTCAAATGAGGGGGTTTATTAGTGTTTAACACCTTAAATTGCTTCAATTGAGCTGTTTTAAAGTATTTACAGAGTTTTCCATGCTCAGAAGTGAATAAGGGGTTTTGTTTCAAGCAGTCTGTGCAGTTGTGCATGTCCTGTGGAAATCCTGGCTGCAAGGTGGGGCTCATTTCGGGTGATTCTGCATCTGTGCTCCGTGTAATGGCTTTAATTCCATAAAAGCTCCCTGGATTTTAGGCTTACCCCAAAGAATTCCTTTTCCTTGAGCAAGCAGCCCGTTGTCAGAGGTAACTGGGTTCCAGCAGAGCTCCTGGGTGGGCAGTTGTGATTTCTGTGGCAGTGAGAGTGGCAGTCAGTGAGGGTCATTTCCTTGGGCACTACTGCAGCAATTCCTTCTTCGGGTTGTTTTTTAAATAATATTTTATTTTAAATCCTCCCCAGAAGGTCCTCAGGGCTATAATTGCTTAGGAAGTGTGGAGCATTCTGTTTTTCCAGGTGCCTAAATTTTAGGGTAATATTTAACCAGTCTTCCTTCTGTTTTTCCTCTCCCCAAAACATCCCAAGCTTTTAGCCCCTCTTTTTCCCTTCTTTCCTTGGAAAATTCAGGAGGCCAACAGTGCCTGATGGGGCATTTTCCATCGAACAGCAACGCTGTTGTGGTGCTTATTGATCCCAAACACCAGCGTGATGGCTTTGGAATTGGGATGGAAAATGTCCCCTCCCAAAGGAAGAGGTGCCAAAACCAGCTGGGAGCTGCTGCTGGGCTTTGAGCTCAGCCTAAAGGGGCTGACTTAATTTTTGGGTCAGTGTTTCAACAGCTGCTTAGAGTTGTGTGGAACTCCTCATCCCAACAGTCACAAAAAGGGGATCTGCTCAAACCTAAAAATCCAGCCCCAAACTGGGTGAAATTCAAGCAGAGTGCTCGATTGAAAATGACTCTCAGAGCTCAGTGCAGCATCACAGGGAGGGTGTGGACACAGAACACGGGTAATTTTCAAGTGGTTGTGACTTTGGGCAAAGTTATCTCTGGTGAAGTCTGAAAACAAGGGAGTCTCTGCCTTCCTGAGAGAAACAAAGCAGATTGATGCCACTGGAGCAGAGAATTTGGTGGCTGCTCTGCAATCTAAAAGCTGCTTTCTCCGTGGGTTTATGATTGGAAGGAACATAATTAAAAGTAGAAGAGAGGCCTGGGGATGATGGATGTGACCCCCCGTGGCTGCTGAGGAGCCTCTGGAATTCTTCCCTGGCAGAAGGTTGACAGGAGATTCACCACCAGGACAGCAAACAGATTCACACAGGGCTGGGGGAGGGGGGGTTTGCAGACAGAACCTGTCACTGGGAGCAGCCTATGAATATTCTGACACAAATTTTAATTGGAACTCCCGGTTTAATGGGTGGAGAAGTTCGTGTTCACTCCCCGAGGTGATGGATGGGCTCCATCTGAGGGCTGTTCTCTGCCTGGAGATGGAGTGGCCCAAGACACTGAGTGCTCGTGGTGCCTGTCACAGCCCTAAAAATAACAGCATTAAGCAACTAAGTCATTTAGCATCTTGCATTTATAAAAACCAGTCCTGCAGTGATGTCTGACAGGGTGAATTGTGTGGCACTCGGGGAGCCCAATCCAGTGGACAAGATTAATGGTCGTGTAATGGGGAGAGAAGGCTGGGAACACACTTTCAGCACAGAAATTAAGAGGCATTAATTTAGACATAAGAGGCATAAATGTTTGAAGACATTGGCTGGCTGGGAGTGGTAACATGTAATAACAGCACTTTGCAAGTTTATTACTGTTTTCAGTATCACAGATGGCTGCAAATTGCAGGGCTCTCTTCTATTGTGTCTTTCCCCTCTGCCAAATTAACAAAAGAATGTTAAATCTTGGCCAGCCTTAATGCAGTGCATATGTTAACCGTGGCAATTGCCTCGGTGTGCCGCTGAACTGATGGAAGCAAGGCAAGATGTGAGGAAATGTGTGTGTTTTAGTTGGTTCTGGGGCTTATTTTGGGATCCAGACTTATGTTCTCTGGAACAGGGATGCATTTGCACTCCCTGTTTGCCAGCACATTTCTGCTTTGAGTGCTTTCGTGTTTCACTGGCTGCTGGGTGTTTTTGGGGACAGAAACTTGTGTTCAGTGTAAACTGGAGCTGTCTGCAAGGTGAACAACTTCCCAGCGGGGAGGAGGCTCCTGTTTGGAGGGGCTGTGTCAGCCTGGTCTGAGGGATGTGCTGCTTTGGATCCTGGAGAGGAGATTTACCCTGATCTCAGCCTGGTGACTGCAAGGTCAGAGAGAAGATACCACTGATGGTGTACTTATTGCAGCCCACCTGCAACACAGCCTTGTGTTTGTCCTTGTGGGAAAGCCCAGATGTGTCCCCAGGAGCTGTCCCTGCCCTTGCTCTGGAGCAGCCTCCCAGCCCAGCCTGCCCATGGAGTCCCCTCTGACACAGCACTGCTGCTGTTTGGGACACATCCCTCTAGGAGTTATGGCCAGGAGGGAATAATTCCTGGATTTCAGCTCTTCCAGCTGTGCCATTGCTGAGCTGGGACCTGCAGAGCCACCCCTGATCCCTCCCCTGCACAGCGAGCTGGAAGGGAACCCGCGCTGTGTTGGGAGAGAATTTCTGCCAGTGAGCAGATTTAAATTATGGAAATCACTGTCTGCACTGAACCTGCCATCTGGAAAAAGTTGTGCATACAAAAATCTGTGGGGGCAATGCAGGGGACAAGGTATCCTTGAGAGGGAGAAGGGCTGAGGGGGTAAACCCAACCTGCTGGGGGAAGATTCAGTCACCTGCTCCAGCCCAGGGGTGAAGCTGCTGCTCTGGAAGAAGCAGCTGAATGTGGTAGGACTGAAACTATTGTTTAAAGCTGCTTTGGAGCCTGAGGGCTTCCCTGTTCTCAGGAGCAGGAAAAATGCAGGTTGGGATGCAAAGGAGGGGCAGGAAAGAAAGGGGCATATCCAGGGGTGCAGGGGCCATCCAGGGCTGGGGCAGAGCAGATGAGATCTGGCCTGACAGGGTTTGGGCAGAGGGAAAGTTCTGCAGCCATCCCCCATCCCGTGTTCTGTGGGCAATAATCCCTCTGGGAGCAGGAATTGCCTTCCCTTCTGCCCCCCAGGAGGTCCCAAGGTGAGACCTCTGCAGAGCCCCCCACCGAAATCAATGTTAAGGGGTTAAGGAGTTGTAGAACTGCCTGGAAAGGCAGAGGTTTGTTCTTCACATGGAAGGTGAAGGCTCTTGGCTGGATAATGAGTGAGGGAACACATCCCCCCACAGTGCTGGGAGTCACTCCCCCCTTCCCTGGGCCTGGGCTGGGAAAAGGACTAAAGGGATAATTCACTGCTTGTGGTGGAGTCCTGAATCCTGGCAGTAATTCCAGCTTGGATTCCCTGGTTCCTCACCTTTGATCCCAGCAGCAGAGCACTCCAGCGCTAATGAGGTGCCAGCAAACCTTGCATTCTTGGAGTGGTGTTTCCCCCTGGATTCGGTCTTAGGGCTGCTTGTGTTGTGTGCAGACAGGCACGGGCTCTGTTCACCAATTCCTCCACCATTAGTGGAGTTTGTGCTTTTTTTTTTAAGAAACAAAACAAAAACAACAACAAAAAAACCCACACAAACCCACCAAAACCAACCAAACAAAAACCCCACAAAAACAAACAAATAATGGAGAAAAAAAAAATGGAGAAAAATCTGTGTCCTTGCAGACACTCCCAGAGCAAGGATGGCAATGCCAGTGCTCAGTCCACTGGACCCTTTAGGAATGTTCACCTGGAGGGATAAGGTCTGAGGGTCTGGTTTCTATCAGCAGTGTCCTTGGCCAGTCAGGGGTTATGGGGCAGTGCTGGAAGGGACAGGGGGAATTCTGGTGTGCTGCCCAAATAGCAAATGGGACTGAACAATCCAAACTGCTTCGTATCCCTAAAGATCCAAACTGTGAAACTGCTACAAGTGGATGGTTTGGTGCTTTGGAGGGAGGAAGGAAGGGCAGCCTGTTCTTCCAGCTGGCTCAGTCTCCAAGTCCTCTCCAGGTGATGGCCTCAGATATGCTTTGGATGTCATTTTCAGTATTCAAATGGAAGGATCTGATGGGATGGGGGTAGAAGAGCTGGTTGTCCCTGTGAGGAGAATCAGAGGCAGAACAAAGCTGCTCCATCTGCTCCGTGGGCAGGGCCATCACCCAGGGGGGCTCCCAAAACCCAGACCTGAGATCCAGCTTTGGAATTGTGCCCCAAGCTCCTGTGTGATGGCAAAGAAGGAAATGACTCTGCCACAGGTACAATTCAGTATTGATGAAGTGCATTGTGCTGCTCCCCTGTCTGCCAAAATTAGAAAGGGGAAACACGAGATTTAAATAGAAATCCATTCACTCCCTCAATAGCCTCGGTGCTAAATGTAGTGCTAATGAAGTTCCCTGGGCTTGTAACAGATGTGATTCCTTCTCCCAGCAGCTCTTTGCCAGTGGTCAGTCCTTGGGCAGGAACACAAAGTGTTTCCCAGGATCAGCAGCATTATTCCTGTTATCCCACTGCTCTGAAACAAGTGATTGAGCCAGACCTTTGCTTCTCAGAGAGTCTGGGGTTTCTTGATTATGCAGGAAAACCTCCTTGAAAAATTGCTTTGTTTTCCTCTGAGCATCCAGCAGGAAAAACTTCTGATAAATCCGAATGTTTGTGTAGCTCCTGGTGCTCTGCTGTGAATTTGGCCAGGAACCTGGACTGATGGGAGCCAGTTTGTGCCTGGCTTTAAAAAAACTTATTGGGGCACTAAACAGATGTTGGGAAAATGCTTCATCCCACTTGGGCTGGAGGCATCTCCCTAATCCTTCAAACTGCCAGAGGGCAGGGTGAGATGGGATACTGGGAAGGAATTGCTGGCTGGGAGGGTGGGCAGGCCCTGGCACAGGTTTTGCCCAGAGAAGCTGGGGCTGCCCCAGCCCTGGGAGTGTCCAAGGCCAATTAATTCCCAAGCTTAGGGCTTGTGTTTGGTGGTGGCTTGTGATGCTTTACAGAGGGGGCTGAGGGAGAGCTGTGTGCTCACAACCAGGGATGGTTTTCCTTGGCATGGCAGGTGCCTGCTGGTACCTTCCCACCACCCCAAACTGCCCCAGCACCCAAAGGATCCTTGCAACATTTCAAGCACTGAGCAGGGGCTGGCTCAGAGGGATCCCAGAGCATTATCCCCCTGACCTTTTGGGAAGGGTTTGCTGCAGAAGCAGTGATGTGACCTTTCCCAGCCCCAGCTGAACGGAGCAGATGAACACCCAGTGCCAACATTTGCTTTGCTCTTTAAACCTGAAGCTCCAGATTGTGACAGATATAATCCTGTTAATGCTGCAGTTGCCAGAGATACAACCACAGCATTAAGGCAGCATCTTCAGCTTAACATTTATATAACATTTCACTGCAGCTCCCACCCTCACCTCTCACACACACACACACAAACTGAGGCTGCAGGGATGTGACTCTTTGACCTTTTCTGCAGCTTTTCAGCCAAGAAAGTTCACTCCTGTGACCTCACTGCGGCTTGGCAGTGGTTCTGTGTTGGTTTAGTGGTGTTCCTTGTGTTCTTGGAGCACTGCTGATGAAAATGGGATGTTTCACTCGTGGGCTCAGCTGGGAAAGATGTGTGGGGGTAATGGGGGGACTTTCCAAATTGGAGGTGCTGTCGAAGCACCTTGAAAAGGAGAGCTGTAATCAGGCAGGTTCTTCCAGGTGGGAGCCCAAGGGCTCTGTCTTGCTTTGGAATGACAGAAAAATCCATTAGTGATGACAGAGATTCTGCTGTGACAGGAACACCTTTCATTAGACCAGGTTTTGTTTGTGAACTCTGTGATTTGTAATTTTTTCCTTTTTTTTTTTTAATCTGATCTTGTGATGTCTGGGAGTTGGGGCCTTAATTTCCTGTCCTGTCTTTCAAATCTTCCTAAGAATGGATGTTTTCAGGAAATGGGGGCAATGAAAAGGCCCCTTCTGCACATTCAGTCTGAATCAAACTTGCCTGGAAAGGCTCAGCTGGGATTATTTGCTGGTTAGGAGCAGCAAGAGCAGTTTTATCCCTTAGGCAAAGCTTAACTCGTCAAAAGCTTCAAGTAGTTTTAGTCTGGTCAGACTGGGCAATTCCACAGAGCCAGGTGGGGTTTTCTCTCATTACTTTCTGCTGACACCTCAAATATTTATACATATATATACATAAATATATATATATATGAGTGGCTCCATGGCCAGTTTCACTGGTAGAACAGCCCATAAAAATAAGTGCTGAGTCTGAGAGTTTTGTGTCTGCCTGGGGAGAAAAGCTTGGAGGAGGAAGAGCTTTTCCAGCTTTTCAGGGTGGAGCAGCCATGGAAATCACAAGCAACCCAAATTTGATGAACAAACCTCCAAGATAAAGCTGTTGGAAGGTGAGGAGCAGGGTTAGGGGGACCTGGAGATTTGGGAAGGGAAGATCAGGCTCATTCTACCCCCCAGCACTGGTGATTTACTGATCCTGACTCTTGTTCTTCGGAGCAGCAAGGCTGCAAAATCAAACCTCGATCGCTCTGGAGACAGTTCCATTTCCACTGGCCATTAAACAGCAGCACACAGATATTTTCTTGTCAGCTGAACACACATCAGCAGCTGAGGGTTGGTGTGAAGGTTTCCTGCACGTGGCTCTCCTCCCTTGCTGAGAGGGACCTGCTTTGCCCTCTCTGAGGGGATAAAACCAGCTCAGCAGAGCTGTGGTGCTTTCCTGGGACAGAGGATTCCCCCAGAGGACACAGATCCTCCAGCTGCATTTCCCCACCGTGTTTAAACTGGCCTGAAATCTTGATTTAGGACTCTGGGATCCAGTGCCTCCTAATCCTTTCCATGCCCTTCCCATCTTCTGGCTGTACAGAATTCCAGAAGGAAAATTCAATTCAGTTTTGAACAGGGAAGGTTGTGGGAGGTTTGGGGTTTTTTTTTGCTTTTGTTTAATTTTGCCAGGCTTGAAATGGAATATAAAGAGTTGGAATATTTTGACTATTTAAGGTTTGAATGATCAAGAAATCCTTTTTGCCAGGTGTTTGAAGTCTCCATTTCTGTTAACACTCCAACATTTCTTTTAAATGCTGAGTGGAACAGAAACCTCTGCACAGATCAGTGAATAATGAAGCAAGAGACCCTTTCTCCCTTTGGATTCTGAATTAGAATAGGTTTGATTAGTTGTAAACTTGCCATTAGAAGGTGCCAGAGTATGAAATGGCACGAGGTGACAAACCAGATATTCTTCTTTCCTTTGAACCAGGCTCATAAAAATGGAGATGTCTACCTGGAATCTGATTTCCACACAAGCCTGTCCTGAGAAATGGGCTTTTCTTTTCAGATGAGGTCAATAAGTACAGCTAATTACCCACTTTGAAGTTTATTCCTTGGGCTGCTGCAGTGGCAGACAGCTTTGAAAATGAGGCAGGTGTTATCTGAAGATTTATTCACTGCCAGAGCCCAGTGGATGAGCTGCCTGCTTCATCTGGATTTTTTGTCCTCCGTGACTTTCTCAGAAAGGGGTGATTGGGGCATGGAGATGTTTGCTGGGGATGAGAAGTTCTGGGGTCAGTGAGGGTGGCTGATTGTGAGAGGGGCCAGACGAGCCTGTGAGCAGGCACTGCACCAAGTTTCTTGTGGGGAGCGTGAATTGATGAGCACGTGGGGGAAAATCTGCCCTTCCTGTGGGACAGGATGAGCTCTGAGCATGAGAGACCAGCACTGAGAGAGAGATCTTGATGAAAATGTCAACCCAGTGCTTGGGAGGAGGGAGAAAAGGAAACACAGTCCTGGTGGTTATTGGGAAAATAGAGAGGAGAAGGTGCTGGTGTTGTGCTGGTGTTACTGGGCACGGTGCTGACTCTCTCTGGGCAGGTAGTTCAGATTTTTAGAGGTGAGACACTTGGAGTCCACGTGAAAGTGCTAATTTGAGTAAGTGAAATCCCTTAGAGCATTCTAAGAACCAGATCAAGCCTTTCCAGCCGGCAATTCCAACTGTAAATGGACAGAATGGGATTGTTGAGATGACTTGTTCACTGTCAGTTTGTTCAGCATTAAGATTTGCTAACAGGCAAGCACAGGTAAGGCAGCTGTGGTAATCCAGGTGCTAAATTATTAAAATTCCCATGAAAAACATGGGAATTTAAACTTTGGGAGATGAGTAGCTGCTTGGGGATATTTGTATTTAATTCCCCCTGAAAGTGCTGACACTCCTCCAGCAAAGCCCAAAGGCAGAAGCTGCACAAGCAGCTGGTTTGGCTTCTGGAAAAATCAGGAACAACCAGAAAAGAGGAGCTGGAACTGGGGACCAGTTGCTGCAGCCACAGGGCAGGAACTCCCCAGCCTCAGGAAACCTTTCCTGTCAACCAACCAGGTTTGCCTGAAACCCCAGAAATCCCCGCTGTGCCTGAGCAAAACCACTCCCCACCAGGTTGTTTTATCAACCTCACAAACATTCACCATGACAACCCAGTTTCTAGAGTGACAAGAAACCGTGGATTCATTTTGGGGAATTAAGTGTTGGTTGTAATAATTGAGTGGGGCCCAAAGATGTGAATAATTCCTGGAGAGTTGGGATGCCCGGGTTATTTGTGGCCTGTTCTGAGCAAGGACCGGTTTTGCCACCCACCAGAAGGGAAGGGTTTCTGCTGCCCTTGCCCAGGTGTCCCTTCCAGAGGGTAAATTGTCACTGGGATGAAGAGGAATTTGCCTTGCCAAGGTCTGATCCAAGAACCACAAAGCAATAACTCTGGGGAGTCTCCCTTTTCCACAGTATTGGAGAGAACTGAGCTTGATGGTAATTTCTAGGAAGGTGATGCTCTGCTAAGAAGTTCCCTGCTTTTGGGACTGGCCATGAAAACAGCTTTTCCCCATTAATTTTCATTAATTACACAGGTCTGGCATGTGCAGCCAGAATGATGCTTGGAACCCTTTAAATCCCTGGTTTTTTGCACTGTGCAGTGGCAGTGCTGGAGTTCCCAAATCACATCTGCCTTGGGATCTCTCTGTGTCCTGGTGGGGAAATGGAAAATAGCTCAAACCTTCATTTGTGTGAAGACATCTCTAGTCAGATGAAAGATCACCTTCCTCGTTATGGTGGGGGAGGAGAAATGATTGACAAGTGTGCTTTGGAGACCTTGGCAGCGTCCTGCTTGGAAATGATCTGGAGTTTTAGTGGAGTGTGAGAAACCTTTTTGTTCCATGAGCAGAAATTGCTCCCTGGGAGGGTGGGCAGGCCCTGGCACAGGTTTTGCCCAGAGAAGCTGTGGCTGCCCCTGGATCCCTGGAAGTGTCCAAGGCCAGGTTGGAGCAACCTGGGCTAGTGGAAGGTGTCCCTGCCAAGTTGGATGCACTTTATGGTCAGGAGAGGTTTAGATTGGATATTAGGGAACATTTCTTCATGGAAAGGGCTGCCCAGCCCTGGCACAGGGATTTAAAAGCTCTGTCAATGTGGCACCATGTGGGTTAGAGTGGCCTTGGCACTGCTGGGTTAATGATTGGGCTCAATGACCTCAGAGGGCTTTTCCAAACTCAACAATTCCATGATTCCAAGCTGCTAAAATGAACGATTATTGCACAGTTTCATTCCTAATTCTAAACACGTGGAATTTCTCCACATGCAAACCCTGACTGAAAAACTGGGCTTCAGGAGTGGGTTTGTTTTTCCTTTCCTCTCTCTTTTCACTTTATTAAGCGTTCAGAGGAGAATTCACAGTTTGTCTTAAGAGGTATAACATAAAATTCAGGATTTCCCTCGGGGCAGAGCCAGGATTTGGATATTCCTCATCCCAATCCGGAGTTTCCAGCACAGGAAGGACAAGGAGGGAGTCCAGAGGTGACCCCAAGTTGATCAGAGGGATGGAGCAGCCCTGCTGGGAGGAAAGGCTCAGGGAACTGGGGTTGTTCAGCCTGGAGAAGAGAAGGCTTTGGAGTGACTGAACTGTGACCTGAAGGAGCTACAGGAAAGGTGGAAGGAGGAGACTATTTACAAGGGCTGGAGGGACAGGACACAGGGAATGGCTTCCCACCGGCAGAGGGCAGGGTTATATAGGATATTGGGAAGGAATTCTTGGCTGGGAGGGTGGGGAGGTCCTGGCACAGGGTTCCCAGAGGAGCTGAACAGCCCCAGCTCCCTCAGCCTGTCCTGGTAAGGGAGATGCTCCAGTCCCTTCATCCTTTCCATCGTTCTCCCTGGACCCTCTCCAGGAGCTCCTCCTGTCCTGGGGAGCCCAGAGCTGAACACAGTAAATAAATAACCCCTCAACACCATTAAAAAGGGGATGACCCTGCCTTTGAAACCCCTCACTGAGGTGGAATGACTGTGGAGGTTCTTGGAGGTAAACTTGGAGGTGAAGCTCCAGCTGGAGTTCCCTGGGGTGGAGGAGGAGGTTGGATGTGCTGGGGAGCCAGAGCTGAATTCAGGGAAGGGTCATTGAAGCAATCACTGATTTTCATCTGTAAATAAAGCCCCAGCAGCCTGTTTTTTGACACATCTGCAGTTTGGAAAGCCAGCCTATGCCACAAGGTCTCAGCAGCAGATCTGGGCAGTGGAGTCATTTCTGTAGATGGTGCACAAAAGTAGCCATAGCAATGCTAATTGTGTGTTGTCTGGGGAGCAAACAGAGCCTCAGAACCAGACTAATCTCCCTCTGTGTCCTTTCTAATAAAAGGGAAGAATGCTAAATAATTAACATAAACAAATGAAAACTAATTTGCCCGTTTTTAATTTTCCCCCCCGTTGCGCGATCCCTGTCAATGAATAATTTACAAGCCAGAAATGAATCTAAAACCCAAATATTTCTCTGGGGTCTGCTGGATGTGTTACCTGAACATCCTATCTGACTGTTTATGTGTGTGTGTGTATATATATATATATATATTTTTAAAAAGAGTAAAAAATAACCCCGTGGAAAACAGCCCTGAGCACGAAGCAGGCTGGAACAGAAAGAGCTGCAGACTCCAGAGATTTTTACCATTTCCTCCCAGACCTGAGATCATTTGTCTGAGGCTGTTTTTGAATTATTCATGTCAACTGGAGCTCTTTGCTTTCCCAGATTGAATGTGCCCAGCTTCTCTCTTACAGTTCCATGTGCTGCTTTTTTTTTGTTTGCATTTAAGTTTGGGTTTTGTTGGGTTTGTTTTTGTTTTTTTCCTGGGCTGCCCTTTATTCAGAGGCTCTGCTGGATGCTGAGGGATCCCATCAGCCACACATTAAACATTAAGCACCTGGATTGTGGTTAATATTGAGGGCTTCACACAGCAAATAAGGCAGCTGGTGGGAGGGGGAGCCAAAGGAACAAGGGAGTGGAATAACTGAGGGGCTGATGAACCTTGGAAATGATGCCCTGGTTCTGCTCCCACTTTGGGGCGTTGCCACCAAGGAAAGTGTAGATTGTTTCAGCTCCAGGAGTTCGTGGGGGTTTTAAGAACTCTTTAGATTATGATGCCCCAGACCTGGGCAGGATTAACCTGGTGCATGGGAGGTGTCCCTGCCCATGGCAGGGGGTGGGATGAGATGGATTTCAGGTCCCTTCCAACCCAAACCAGTCTGTGTCGATGACGGATCGACACCAGTGTTTATGGTGGGGAGATGATACATCATCAGAGGCTGTTTTCTCGTGTCAGGGGTGAAGTTTGGGTCATGGAACACCAAAAAAGACTTGGCTGAGCACTGGAAAAGGCTCCCCATGGAAGTGGTGACAGCACAAGGCTGGGTGATTCCTGGGGTGTCCTGTGCAGGGCCAGGCCTTGGACTCGACGCTCCCGCTGAGTCCCTTCCAGCTGAACATCCCCTGGATGCTGAAGGTCATCCTAACCCTGGACAAACTGATCTGTTTTCCCAAGTCCTGTTTAACACAATTGCCCAGCAGGTGCTGGAGTGGCAGCTGCAGGGAAGGGTTTTCTTTGAACTGGCACTTTGTGGGTTTAGGTGCTCTTTGGGCAGTTGGTTTGGGATTTGACACGACAAGGCTGGTGAAAAATTCCTCCTGCTCCTCAGTCCATCCTCCTGGATCACAACTCCCCCCCTGGCACCAAGCCAGGCTGTTCTCCAACCCTGAAAGCTGGAGATGTGCTGGAAAACAGCCCTCTGGAGGTACCTGGGGGCCTGAGGAGTGAGTCCCACCCTTGGCTGAGCATCCAGACTGACAGCTCATTCCCTGGGGAATTTGTAGCCTCTTACTCTGCATTTGGCAGCAGGGGATTTTGGGAACATGATAAAGGCAGCAGGAGTGGTTTTTATTTGGGAAATCACATTCTGGCCATGGCTGGGACGTGCAGCAGGGTGGGAAAATGCAGGTGGAACTCTGCTGAATCCTGATGTTTAATTGGTTGTTGTGTATCAGACTTGGATGTAGCAGATCACAAATGACAGAAGTGAGGGATAAATGTTCACACTTTTATATTAATATTGTGATGTAAAGATGTTGAACACGAGTTATTAAATCACCTGATAGTCTTAGTTAGAAATGCAGTAACAGCACCACTAACCAGCTCTTAAACAGCCTGTAAAGCTGCTGTAGCAGGGCTTGTAAACAATAATGTCCAGTTATCAAAGTTAGGAGGAAACCTTCCCTCTGGGGGCTGGAAATGTGCATTCTCTGAGGCTTTTCAAAGACTACCAGGCCTGACAGAAACACATCTCTGTGTGGCTGCAAGAGCTCCAGGATTTTATCCTTAGGAGTTACAAGTCTTTGAGTAAGAGCAATCCTACCAGTGCTCTCTCTCCCTTCTTAAACCCTGGTTGTAAGAACAACCCAAAATTTCACTGGGCAAGAGGAGGAGGAGGAGGAGGAGAGAGCTCTCCACATGAGATTCCCTGGGTTTTCCTTGCCCGTGGGTATCAGGTTGGAGGCAGAACTTGTGGAGGAGCCACTTGCAGCTCCGTTGTAGCTGCGATTTCATCACCACTAATCTGATTTGTAAAGTGCCATCCTGATGTTTATCTGCTCCAGGTGCTGCAGCACACGGGATGCCGTTGCTTAGCAACTGCCTCCAATTAAAACATCTTCTTAGATATCTGCAGCAGAGGAGAAATTAGATTTAACTCCTCAGGAGCTCAAAGAAGAGCAACCTCTTGAACTCTGGTACTGCCACAGATCCCTCCTCCTTTGCCCTGCTGGTTGTTTCAGATGGAAAGCTTTGGAATGGTCCACATGGCTGCTCAACTGCTGCACTGAGTATCCCACAATCTGCAATTACACTTAATTTTTATGCAGGAAATGAGATAGGTGGCTTTTGATGGGTAGAGCTGCTCTGAAACCTGCTATGTTCTGTGATTGTGATTTTTTTCTCTCTCTCTCCAGGATTCATAAAGCTAATGTGCTAAAAACACAACTGAATAGTTTGGTAATTTGCCTCTGAGACTAATCTGTGGCCATCTTTTTAATGGGATTGTAAATTATCTGCACTTCCCAAAGCAGCTACAGTAGACTGAACAATTGTGTTAATGACTCTTATCAGGAGATTAACTGGGAAGGCAGGATGGAGAGATGAGCTGATTTCACCTGTGAGATTGCCGGGGGAACATCTTCAGGACTTGTCTAATTAGCTCAGTACCATTTTCCAACAGTCCCCAGCAGGGCTGGGAAAGGGAGAGGAATTTCTGCTCTGATCCCTCTCGAGCTGCTCTGGGGCTGTTTCCAGCTGGGGTGAAATGTCAGGGCATAAACAATCCCTTTTTGTAGGAGCTTAAAAAAACCCCACATCACCACGTGCTGTGTGTGGATGAAACCTCATCACACACGTGGGGGCTGCTCTGCCTTGCATGGTCCGTGCTTGGGGTTCTCCCTCGATGCATCTGCTCTCCAGGAAACTGGAAAGCAGGGAAAAAAGGGGGGAAAAAAAATCCCTGCTAAAGGAAACTGAGTTCTGGGAGAGGGTTTTGTGAGTTGGAGCTGTTGGATTGTCCCGTGTTCTTGCTCAGCTCCAGGTGACAAAGACCTGGGCATGGGGTGCTCTTATCCCAGCCCTAAAATGTCATGGATACAGGTGACAAAGATCTGGGCATGGGGTGCTCTTATCCCAGCCTTAAAATGTCATGGATACAGGTGACAATGACCTTCCACCAGCTCAGGTTGCTCCAAGCCCATCCTTTGTTTGCATTCCAAAAAAAACCAACCACTCCACTTGACCTAAATGGGACTTTCAGAATGACAAGAGGTGTGGAAAAGCTTTCCTGTAACAGATGTGATTGTTGGTTTTTCACTGTAACCTTCTGATTCCTAAATTGGTTCGTTGCTCTTTTGTGAAAATGAGTAGACAGTACCACATGCTGAAAAGCTGAAAATTGGATTAATACATTTCTTTTTAGGTTTCAAACACTCATCTGTTGTTGTCATTGGAAGTAATAGGCTCAGGAGCTATAAAAAGAGCTGCTTGCTTTTTTCTTGGGGGGGGTAAAAAACTCCTCCACTGGGAGTTCAGAGATGGATCTGTCGTGTCTGATTTTCCCCCTGCCTTCCCCTTCCTGCCATGCTGGAATTCACAGTGGCTGGGTTGTAATCCCATCAGGTTGCTCTTAGAAAGTGAGCTGGGCTCAAGTTTAATTCCAAACCAAAGCCTTGGAGGAGGGTGGAACGTGGGGGCTCCTTCCATGGAGTGGGTTGGGTGCAGGTTTGGGTTCTTTGGAGAGCAACTGTTCGACAAAAATGTTTTAACTTCTGTCAGGCACAGCTCTGCAGCCCTTCAGGGGATGGTAAATAATGGTAAATTTGATGAAATTGGGTCTGTTGGTGACACTTCAGGATGGAAGCTGCTCCATCAGAAGGTTCCTGGTTTAATTTGGCCAATGCTTTTCTCTCTTCTCTTTGTGCCCTGCAGTAAAACACAACACTAAGGTGGCAATTCCCTTTCATTTCTTGGAGATTAAAGGCTGTCTCACATAAATACTGGCTTGGAAAACCTAATTTCTCCTGAAACATCTTGGTTTGGAGCTCTGCCCTGTTCCCTCCGTGGCTCTGCTGGGCTTTGGGGGCTGCCTTTTGCTGTGGAGGGTTTTCAGGGAAGGCTGGCTGCTCTGACAGGGCTGGGGTGGCATTTGGCAAGCCAAATTTGGGGGTTTAATTCCAGAAAATCAGCATTTCCTGGAAGGCAGCTGACATCTGACTCCAAAAATGTCTGGATTTCAGGGAGAAATTGGTTTTCTAGCCAGAGATTGGATCCCTGACTGTTTATATGTGTATATATATATATATATATTTTTTTTTCCCCTGGAACTCTAACTATGAAGCAGTCTGTGCTGAGTCTCCTGCAGCCCCTGTGCTGTCCCAGACCTTTTCCTCAGTGTCCATCCTGGCTGTAGTTTCAGGAGCACTTTGGTGGCAGAGAAGCCAAGATGTCAAGAGGTTTCATTCTCTGCAGTTTATTCCCCTGGCAGAAGTTAAAAGCCTGTGTGTGGTGAGTGCTGCTGAAAGCCCTGACCACAGTGACAGCAGCAGAAAGAAAAGGCTTTTTAAAAGGAACTCTCACTTGGGTTTTAATGGTGTTCATCCTCCTGCAAGGATTCCAGAGCTGCTGGAACCATGAAATAGTGTTTTGTAGCCAGAGTGCAATAGATTGCTCTTTTCTTCCTGAGGGTAGAGCTGAAGGGAGGAGAAGAAAACAATTTACTGATATCAGGGAGAGTGGAGAAGGGCTGAACAGGTGGTGCTGTGAGTGCTGTCCCCTGGGAGAGATCAGCAGCAGCGCTGCTTTCCCCTTCCAGCCATCCACACCCTCTTAGGGGGAATTAACACATCAGCCTGGCCTGGGCATCCTCCTGGAGCCCAGGGATGAAGGCCAAGACTTTCTGCTTTTAGTCCTTATTTTGGGCTCACACTTAGTGAAGTTTTCTGTTGAGTCCTGTTTGATGAAATGGGGAGTGAGAGGAGAGCAGTGTCACGATTTACAGGAGTGGGAAGAGAAACAGTTGGATGTTGTGTCCATGGGGTGTAAAAAGGCAGGAAGGGCTTTAGGATGAAGGAAATGCAAATGCCACCAACTCACCTGCAGAGTGGTGGAAGTGCCCTGTGAAACAGGAGGCAAATGCATCCCCTGGGATTTGGGCACAGTGAGGAGCAGAGCTGTGGGAAGTGATGCAGCAGGAGTTTATCTCTGACCCAACAGCAGACTCACTGCTCTGATGAAGCTTCTCCTCCTCTCCCTCAGCAGTTCCCGGTTCTGTAAAGATATCAGCTGGGAAATTTAAGGGAAACTTGGTGTTGAAAGAGTTCCCTGAGGGTTGGCCTGAGCTGCAGAGCAGCAAGACCAGCGTGGTCCTTCTTGCTGGAGAATAACCTGAATTGCAGCAGTCGGGCTCTCCGAGCTGAGCTTTGATTTTCAATAAACTGAGAAAATGCATATTGAGTGCAGTGCCTCTTAAGCAGCCAGAATAATGGAAACACAAGCAATAAGCTGTGGGAGTTAATTGCCTAATGGCTCCTCTTCCCATGTGTGCTCCATCTATCAGTTAGATCCTTGGAGACCTCTGGCCATCAGCTCAGCCCCTCTGTGCTGAAGGGCTCTAAGCTCATCCCAGAGCTGCTGTCACCAGTGTAACCCCTCCCAGCCTGGCACATCTCGGTGCTCCCTGCCCTTTGGGTGCTCCTCTGGGTCTCCTTTCCTCTTTGGTGTGGCCCAGTTTTTTCCTTGTGCTGTCCTCAGGTTTTGGTGACACCTTTATTGGGTTGTTTGGGAGGGTGTGGACAGAGCTTGGACACTCCCCCTGTGCTGGCCAGGAGTGTTTGTAGCACAGGGATGTGAACCATGGAACTGGTTTGGGTTGGAAAAGACCTTAAAGCCCATCCAGTGCCACCCCCTGCCATGGGCAGGGACACCTTCCACCAGCCCAGGTTGCTCCAAGCATCGTCCAACCTGGCCTTGGACACTGCCAGGGATCCAGGGACAGCCACAGCTGCTCTGGGCACCCTGTGCCAGGGGCTCACCACCTTCCCAATATCAAATTTCTTCCCCATACCCCATCTGAACCAACTCTCTGGTAGTTTGAAGCCAGTCCTGCCACTCCACGTCCTTGGAAAGGTGAACCTGGAAGGGAATCACAGGCAGTGTTTGATGGAAGAGCCTCATGTTGTTGCTATTAATTAGCTGGTAATAACCACGTTCTATTTCATCTAATTAAGCTCAGAGCCCCAGTGCACAAGAAAAAATCGGAACTTTTCTTCTCCTTGAAGAGATCCTGACCCAAAAGGACAGGAGGAGGAGGTGGAAAGACTTCAGGTGCTCTGGGAGAACAAGTGGCAGGTTTGGATATACAGAACCCTGTGTCTCCCTGCAGTGACTGACCCATTTCAGCCAGGCTAATTCACAACTGGTCTCCAAATCTGAATGTTGAATTCGCTTCAGAGGGTTTAGGTGACTCCACTGATGCAGAATTTTCCTGAAGTGCTCTGGGAAATCGCTCTGACTGCCGTGGGCTCCGAGCCCCTGAGCTGTGCTAATCTGGGCTTTGCTGTGTTAATGTGCTTTTCTGCAGCTTTCAAAGCTGGGCTGTTCCAGGTCTCTGTTGGGTTACCAGAGAAAATAGAGCAGGACCTTCCCCTTCCCACCCCCAGTGTGCAAAAGCCGCTGTCATCTGACGTGGCCTTTTGTAAGGGATGAAACATTTGTCACCATCAGACCTTTAATTGCCAGTAGGATAAAGGGAAATGGCTTTTAGCTGAAGGAGGGCAGGGTTGGATGGGATTTTGGGAAGGAATTCCTGGCTGGGAGGGTGGGCAGGCCCTGGCACAGGGTGCCCAGAGAAGCTGTGGCTGCCCCTGGATCCCTGGGAGTGTCCCAGGCCAGGTTGGAGCACCCTGGGCTGGTGGAAGGTGTCCCTGCCCATGGCAGGGGGTGGCACTGGATGAGCTTTAAGGTCCTTCCAATCCAAACAATCTGGGATTCTCTGAACTTCATGGAATGCTCGGTCTCCTCAGGGTGTAGCATTGGATTTTATGCCCCAAATGGGATGCAGAACACTCTGAAATGGGAATGAACACAGGTGATCTCAGGTCTGCCCAGACTGGGGCTCCCTGTGCCCCCTCACTGCTCCCTCAGGTGCCACCAGAGGTGCTATTTGAGGACAAGCTGCTCAGAAATGCCGTGGCTTTCCCAGGGAGTGGCACCTCCAGGTGGACATGAATGGGAGCCCAAAATAGCAGCGTGTAAAAACCTCCCCTTCAAAGGCTCCTGATCCCTCCATCCTCTTTACACTCATTGTATCCTGCTAAGAGGCTTAATTGACACGCTGCCTGACAGGTCCTGTCAGGCTGAGACAGGAATCCCCAGCATTTCATCCAAGGGCCACGGTGTTCCCTGGGAAAACAGGGCAGAATGTCAATGATTAACAGGGAAAATGAAAAAATGGAAAGTTAATAAACCCCAAGATGCTTCAGGGGTGCAAAAATAGGGGGAAGGGGTGGAATTATTTGTGAAATGGGAAACAAAGTCTTAAAAACAGGGGTCAGAGCAGCACTGGCATTGGGCTGTTCCCAGCATCCCAGGGCAGCTGAGGGGTTGGAAGAGCAGCTGAGGATCCTCCTGTGCTGGAAGATGAAAGGCACGTGGATCTGAGCTGGTGCTGAGGGGGGTTTAGCTGGGGGAGGTGAGCAGCAGCAGAGAGCACTTCATTACCTTCTGTCCACCCTTTCCATGAGGAAATTCCTCCTGCTGTCCCACCTGCCCCTCCCCTGGCACAGCCTGAGGCCATTCCCTCTCCTCCTGTCCCTGTTCCCTGGGAGCAGAGCCCGACCCCTCCCGGCTCCCCCCTCCTGTCAGGGATTGCAGAGCCAGAAGGTCCCCCCTGAGCCTCCTTTTCTCCAGGCTGAGCCCCCCCAGCTCCCTCAGCTGCTCCTCAAGGCGTTCCTCACAATATCCCACCTCCCCAAAAATTCAGATCTTCTGAAAGGTAATTAAGGCACAAACAGAAGGGGCACTTTAAAGACCAGAAAAGACCCCTGAGTTTGCTCTGAGCACGGATCCAACATCCCAGTGTCACTGCCACCCCCTGATGACCATGCCAGGGGTGGAGGGAGCACCATCCCAACCCCTTCCCCGGGCTCATCAGCCCAGTAAATTTGGCTGCAAGGAGGCACCGGTCAATATTTCCCGGTTAATGACGCAAACCCGAAATTAGTATGGATTTTGTGTCTCCTCCTCTTCCCCATTACGCAAACACTGCCGGGCCCCTTCCGGAGCTGCCTTTCATCCCAGCTTTTGTGGAGCCTGCCTGCTGATCTTTAATTGCAGGAGTGAACAGTCAAAACTGTCACCACCAATTTGGGGGTTTACTTGTGTTTTTTTTGGTGTGTGTGTGTGTTCGGTTTTCACCCTGGGGTTAATAGAAAATGACGTCAGGCACAAGGGGTGATTCGTGTCACTCGTGCAGGTTTTGTCACCCTGAGCTGTGTATGAAGTCGATTGCAAATCATCTGCACGTTGTAAATTACTGTACACAGCTCTGGAGCAGGCTGGAAAAACGACCAGAGGAAGAATGGGGGAGAGGGAAGGGTTATCTTGGGTATCTTCTGAACTGAGCTGTGCTTCAAAGAAAGCAACTGGGAAAGTTGTTTGGTTTTAATATACCAGAGGAGGATGTTCCTTAAAAGCAGACAATGAAAAGAGGGAGGTAAAACCACAAAGGCTTTTCCTGACTGGATCATTTCCAAAGGCTGATGAGTGGCAGGAGCCTCCAAAGTCACAGCCAGCTGTGGTTTGACCCCAAAATGGGGCTGCAGTTTGAGACCCAGAGGGGCAGAGATTGGGAAACACCTAAAGTGTCACCTTGGCAAATCCACTTTATGCTTCAAATCTCTTTTGCAGCAACAGTTCTTCAGAGGCTGGGAGGAAACAGAGCTGTGTTAGGGGTCCATCAGCTCCCAGCTGGGATCCTGTTCATGTCAGGCAGGGTGGAATCTCGGACAGGATTAAAATGTCTTTGTTTCATAAAATCAGCTTGGATTGGGAAAGCAGAAGGTGGAGTTGGCTGATGTGTTGTGCTCCTGGACACTGCAGGGAACAAAAATGAGTGTTCATCCCCCTGTCAGATAAAGATATGGAAGGGGGAAATATCCTTTTTTTAGCCTTTTAAATGTTCTTGGCCTTCCTGGGAAACCTGTACCTGGTAGAGAAGTGGGAAGTAAATTACCCTCCTTCCTTCCCTCTCAATGAGAAAGTGCTTTTCCACCTGATCCCTGACTTAATGAGCTCAAAGAAGTCATGAATTATCACCTTTGTTCTTCATGGTTTCTCATTTTCTGCTGCTGCTTAATTATCAGCGTTTGATGGATGAACACAAACCCGGAGCACATCCCAGAGTCTCGGGGTGGTGATTCTCTTGCATCCCCTCCCAGGGCTGTGCTTGGGAGGGTTCAGTGCTGACCTGGTTCTCCTCCACCCCTCTGGGATGATAAAACCCCACCAGTCAGACACAATTTCTTTTTTTAAGCCCAATTTCTGTGCTGAACACCTGGGGTGGATTTTTCCCACGTGGATGTGGAGACTCCCAGCTCTGCATCTGCACCTAAATTTGTGACACCTCTGCTACTGAAACAGCAGCTGAAGCAAATAAAGGCTGTGAAACTCAGCCAGTGGCTCTTAATTAGGAGCCTGAATGGTGACTGATTGCAGAGCAAGGAGGAGATTCTGAAAGTAGGAGCTGATGCTCTTGCCAAGATCGTGTGGAATCAAAGCAGCCCCACACCTGAGACCTGAAAGAACAACTTCCCTTTGGCTCTGTGTGTTGTTTTTGAAGGTCTGATATTGCCTTTCAAACTCGTGCTGGGACGTGCTGATAAATATCTTGATTTATTTGTAGCTGTTTTGGGTTTTTAAATTTAAAAGCAATTTTGTAGATGTCACTTGATGGGCTGTTTTGTTCAGCGGGTTGAGCAGGAGTCTCCAAGGGCTTCCCATCAGCACACTGAAAATGGGTTTTCCTCTCCTTTTAGGAGGAGCTCCGAAGGCTCCAGCACACCTTGGAACAGGTCAATGATGGCAAAGACTCGCTTCAAAGGTAAGTTGTGATTTCCACACATGACATGGCTTTTCTGAGGTCACAGTCCCTTGCTCAGGACCCATCTCTGTGCTGCAGGCTGTGTTTTCCTCCTGGTGATGCACTAAATATTCCAAATCTTGCATCCCTCCCCTAAACAACTCTTATTTTTAGTTCTGGGAGGAGAATTTCTGCACACTGCTGCTGATTGAGAGGTGTCATTAAGTGTCCAGTAAAGGTCTCAAAATAACTCCACAACTTGGGCTCCAAACTTCCATGCCCTTCCTGCTGCTCCTCCATCCAAAGCAGCAGCCCCAGATGTTTGATTTTTATCTTGTAGTTTTTTTAAATGGCTTTTTCCCAGCAGCACCCATTCCCTGAGCATCATTTCTTCCCAAGGATTCTTCCTTCATCCCCCTGTGTGGTTTGCGCTGCTGGAATTCCTTTGCTCCCAGCACCCCCATCCTTCCTTTGCCATTCTCCTCTCCACCTTTTCTGATGCAGCTGCAGGGATGGAAGTTCATTCACCACCAATCTTTCTTCTCTTTGCCAAGGGGGAGGTTGTTTGATTTGCACTCAGGCAGATTCCCATCTGGGAATCTGGACACAGAGAGCCAGGTGCCTTTCTCCAAGGGCAGTGTCACCTCCTAACGAGCAGTGCGTGTTCTTGTCCAAATTATGGAATTAATTCACACAGATGGCGGGAATGTCATGCTGGGACGTGTGAAACCCGTTTTTTCTTTTCTCTCCCCACAGCCATCAGCTTGCCATGGATGAGGAAAACAACATTGAGGAATACCACATCAACTTACAGCCCTTGGAGTCCAAAGTGAAAATGTGAGTCCTGAAGGATGTTGGTTCCTCCCCGAAGTGCAGCTGAGTGTGTCCCATTCCTGAGCCCCAGGATCCAGGCTGTATCTGCCTGGACTGCTGTGTAACTTGGTAAAAGAGCCTGCAATTAGCAAGTTAATTAAGTTCTTCTCTGCCTTGAAGCTCATGGAGCTGAGAGAATTGGGATTGTTCAGCCTGGGGAAGAGAAGCTTTGGGGTGAATTAATTGTGGCCTTGCAGGGCCTGAAGGGAGGGGACAAAAATGATGGAGAGAGATCATTTCCAAGGGATGGAGGGGCAGGACAAGGGGGAATGGCTTCAAACTGTCAGAGGGCAGGGATAGATGGGATATTGGGAAGGAATTGCTGGCTGGGAGGGTGGGCAGGCCCTGGCACAGGGTACCCAGAGAAGCTGTGGCTGCCCCATCCCTGGAGTGTCCAAGGCCAGGTTGGACAGGTTTTGGAGCAACCTGGGCTGGTGGAAGGTGTCCCTGCCATGGCAGGGGTGGCACTGGAAGAGCTTTAAGGTCTTTTCCCACCCAAACCATTCTGGGCCTCTGTGATTTGCATTCTCTTTGCCCCAGGTTTCAAATGTTAAATGTCGGTGTTGTGCTAATTTGGTCATTTCCCCTGTGAAATTAAAGAATAGTTGAGAACCTGCTGGATTTTCCACATGCACAGAGAACATCCCAGAGGAGGGAAGGGCAGCACAGGCTGAGCAGAGTCTTTCAGGGCTGGTTTTCCCATCCAACATGAAGTTCCCCAGGCAGCTCCTGGAGAGTGAGGAGCAGCCCTGGGTGTGCAGGGGATGGAGATTTAGGGCTGAGGGGAGCAGGGTTCCTGCTCTGGGGGTGCAGCACAGCTGTGTGGCATGGGAAAAGCTGGATTTCCTTGGGAAGAGAGGCAGCTGGCAGCACTGAGCCAAGGCACACGCACGACACCTGCTGCTGGGAAGGGAGGGAGCTCCATCCCCTAACTCACTGTATATTGAGATATATAGGACAACAATATACTAGGATATTAAAATATTAATGCTATATAAAAATATTAACAGACCACGAAGTTTCAAATTAAAACCCAGCCAGTGTTTTTTAGTCATGCAACATAAACCAAATGAAAGAACACATTTCAGAGAGCTTTCTGGAAGGGGGATTATGATTTAAGCTCAGTATACTCTCCAGCTTGAAAATAGAAAGTTCATGGAAATACAAACATGTAAATACCGCTTGTGCCAGTATTTACAAACATGTAAATACCGCTTGTGCCAGTGAATAAACACTCGATTGCTTCAAAATCCTGAAAGGAGCTATTTCTGCAGACTGCCCAGAGAAGCTGTGGCTGCCCCAGCCCTGGAAGTGTCCAAGGCCAGGTTGGAGCAATCTGGGCTAGTGGAAGGTGTCCCTGCCCATGGCAGGGGGTGGGACTGGATGGGCTTTAAGGTCCTTCCAACCCAACCCATTCTGGGCTTCTCTAATCCTGCTTTACAAGTTCCACCAGCAGCGACTCCAACAAGACCCTCCAGAGTGATGATCATCACCCAGAAGGGCAAACAACCCCCCAAAACCCCTGCCTGTTGAGCCAGGCCCCTCCATCTGGCCCCCTGTCGTTGCAGCATCCAGCGGGCATGGCGGGAGCATCTGCAGCGCCAGGACCTGCCGGGCAAGCGCAGCCCCTCCCCGGCATCGCTGTCCTCGGGCAAGATGAGCAGGTCGGGCAGCACCAACACCTTCTCCGACAGCAGCACCCCCGTGAGTACGCACAGCACCCCTGCCCTGCCCGCCCGGGGTCCTGGGGGTTTAATGGGGGGTTAATGATGGGTTAATGGGGGGTTAATGATGGGTTAATGGGGAGGTTAATGGGGGGTTAAAGAGGGATTTTTGGGGAGCAGCGGTGCTCAAATCATCCTGCATGCCCAGCTCAATGTAGGGCTGTGCTTGTCACCCCTGGATCTCAGCAGATAGAAGTGATGCTTTTGATGGAAAACTGCTGTTTCCAAACGGGCCTGTGTTCTAAAAACTGAAAGCAAAGACCTTCACACGTGGCTAGCATAATTTTTCTCCAAAAAAACTACCCCAAATTGTGGCGCTGTTTTTGAAGATAAGTGTGGCTTCCAGGTTGGTTCTGGTTTGTTGGGGTTTTTGGTGTGGTTTGTTGGTGGTTTTTGATTTGGTTTGTTGGTGGTTTTTGATTTGGTTTGTTGATGGCTATTGGTTTGGTTTGTTGGTGGTTTTTGATTTGGTTTGTTGGTGGGTTTTGATTGGTTTGTTGGTGGTTTTTGGTTTGGTTTGCTGGTTTCTCTGTTTGCTAAACAAGACTTGGAGAAGTTGGTCCAGATGTCAAAAATTAAATTTGAGTTTGGAATAAATGTTCCCCAGCACCTCACAGACCCGCTGACCAGTGGCTGGAGGTTGCATTTCTATTTTTAAGGTGACTCTAAACTAAAACCCCAAATGCAAAGCCCCCTTTCTGAGTACAGGCGGTTCTGTGACTGCCTCTGAAGTGGCATCTTTTAGGTCAACAAACCAGCAGGTAGAGACAGAGCTGAGAAAGCTTTTGGCTTGTGATGGAGCCAATAAGGATTCGTGTATTTAAAGGATGATGTTCCTTTAATGAGCAGGATAAATGTGATCTAAAGTTCATCTGCACTCGGCTGCCACAAGAGGCCCCTCGTGCCCTGCACAGGGACACTCCCGGCTGCTCTAGGGGTTCTCCATCCCTAAGCTGGTTTGGAAAATGATACATTTCCAACGTTTTAGAGGTGTTCTGGGGTGAAATAAGGACATCTGGGAGTTCTGTGTTTGTGGGAAAATGTGGGAAAGCGAGGTGAATGATTACTGTTCTGGAAAAGCACTTGGAGAGTAACATCTGCATCTCTTGGAAAAGTTTGCCAGGTTTTGATGCTTCATAAAGTGCTTTTGATTTGCTCAGAATATTTGTCACTGAAAATAGGCTGCTTTGAGATTCCCAGCCAATCAACCTGTGTTTCTGTGAAAAACATCACAAGAGGCACAAAATAAAATAGGGCACAGTGAAAAGCAGGAAAAAATCCCCTCTCAGATACCCAGAAGGAAATCCCTGCAGAAAACAGAATAGCAGAATGACAGAGAAAGGATGAGAAACATCTTGTTCAGGTGCTGCTTTGTAGCAAAGAAAGGATTTGCCAGCTGTGTGTGTGGAGTAAAGGAAGTTTCCCAACTGATGGAAATGATCCACTGGCATCTCCTAATCAAATTGTTTTGTTATGGGGCACTCTGTGCTGTCTTCAGTTGCTTTTGTTTTCCTTTTGCCTGAAACCATTCGTGGAATCAGGGAATGGTTTGGGTCACTCAGTTCCACCCCCTGCCATGGGCAGGGACACCTTCCACTATCCCAGTTTGCTCCAACCTGGCCTTGGACACTTCCAGGGATCCAGGTGCCTGTGCCAGAGCCTGCCCACCCTCCCAGAGAGGAATTTCTTCTCAATGTCTACCCTAGACCTACCCCACTTCAGTTTGAAGCCATTCCTCTTTGTCCTGTCCCTGCAGTTCCTGCTCAGGGGTCCCTCTCCAGCCCTTTCAGGTAGTGGAAGGTTCCTATGAGGCCTCCACACAACCTGCTCCTCTCCAGCTCTAAATTTCCCATCCTGTCTCCACAGGGAAGGTGCTCCAGTCCCTTTATCCCTTTGTGGCCTCCTCTGGACTTGTTCCGACAATTCCAAGCCCTCCTTACTCTGGGGACACCAGAACTGTGTGGAGAGCATTCCAGGAGGGTTCTCAGGAGAGCATTCCAGGAGGGTTCTCAGGAGTGCATTCCAGGAGGGTTCTCAGGAGAGCATTCCAGGAGGGTTCTGTGGAGAGCATTCCAGGAGGGTTCTGTGGAGAGCATTCCAGGAGGGTTCTGTGGAGAGCATTCCAGGAGGGTTCTCAGGAGAGCATTCCAGGAGGGTTCTCAGGAGAGCATTCCAGGAGTGTTCTCAGGAAAGCATTCCAGGAGGGTTCTCAGGAGAGCATTCCAGGAGGGTTCTCAGGAGAGCATTCCAGGAGGGTTCTCAGGAGAGCATTCCAGCATTCCCTGCCCAACAGGACGTGTTTCCCCAGCCTGCAGCTCCCACCCTGCTGCAGCTTCCAGGGGAGGAGCTGGAGCCCCCCAGGCTCTGCTTTCAGCCGGGGGATTTTGGGGGTCGTTGTTCCCCCCCAGACCCTTCAGCACCGCGGCCAGGGCGGGTGCGGGGCCGCTCAGCACCGCGGACAGCGCCGGGCTGGCCAGGGATGCTCCTCGATCCCGGGATGGGCTGAGCTGGGAGAGACCCACCAGGATCACCCAGTCCAACCCTCAGCCCTGCACAGCCCCATCCCCAGAGTCACCCCCTGTGCCCCAGAGGATCATCCAAACCCTCCTGCAGCTCTGGCAGCCTTGGGGCTGTGCCCACTGCCCTGGGGAGCCTGTTCAGTGCCAACCACCCTCTGGGGGAAGAACCTTTCCCTGAGATCCACCCTGAGCCTGCCCTGACACAGCTCCAGCCATTCCCTGGGTGCTGTCCCTGGTCCCGCAGAGCAGAGCTCAGTCCTGCCCCTCCTCTGCCCCTGCCCAGGCAGCTGGAGCTGCAGGGAGGTCTCCCCAATTAATGGGGTTGTCCCTCCAACCGTGTCACTCCTGCCCTGCCATCCTGCCAAAGCACCCATTTTTCCCTCTTAATTATTATCCCAATGTTTATGAGGATATAAGTGATTCTGAGGTAATAAGGAATTCTGGAAAATTAGCTTTATTTTTGTTTGTTTGAGCAGAGTGCTTAAATAGTCTGCTTTCTATCCAGACCTGGCATATATGTACACATACACCTCTTTTTTAGGGGTACAGAGGTGTGAAACCCGCTTTTCCAAAGGTGAATGTTGATTTTTCCACCCTTTGGTTCTAAAAGTAGAACCAAATCTCCCAGCAGCCTTTGTGAGTCCACAGGTCTCACACCTGCAGGTGAATCCCGTGTTTGCTCCATCCCTGTGACATTCCCAGGGGTGTTTGGTGCCTGCAGGAGTGGTGAGGAGTTGAGGGGGAGGGAATATCAATTTACTGAGGGTGATGCAATCCTAACAAGCAGTGGAGTGTTGGTGTGAGGAACATTCCCTCATTCCCTCTTGCCTGTAAAATTGGATTCCTGAATCCATGAACAGCAAAGGAGAGACGAGCCCTCTGATAAATATTTACAGTGTGATTTCTGTGTCACCTAAAAAATGCAGATCTTTGCCCTTGCTGTTGAACAACGGAGAGGGGGAAACATAATTAAAGATGAGCAAGACAAACCCAACACTGGTGAATGAAAAGGGCTTAATTAGAAATCAAATATTTGATGGGTTGGGGAGACACATTAATGCTGATGTGGGCTGAGAGATAACACTTGAAATGGAGTGAACATGGGAACAAATGTTATTTCCAATCCCTTTCATTTGCTTCAGATAATTTCAGCTCTGAATATGAGCGGGGAATACACAATCTTCTGGTCTGACATGATGTTTATCTTTGGAGTGGGGGTTTTATGTAGAATTAGTTGCATTTGTGTGCACAATCATCATTATCTGCAGTGACTCTGCATGTTGAACTCTCCCACAAAGGGCTTTGATCTGCTGGGACACAGAAGGGCCTCTCGAGTCCTTTCTCTGGTGGGAGCAGAACCCCAAGAATTTCTTCTTCTGTGTGTTGTGTGTGTTGAACTTGGACTGTTCAGTCTGTCAGGTTGATACACTGTGGTTTGGGAGCTGCAAAATCGGCTCAGAAATCACCTTGGCTGGTGACAAAATGTGCAATAAGACATTTCTGAAGGAAATTGCTGTGGGAATATTCGATGGGAATATGCTACCTGGGACACTTGACGAGGTCTGTTGGACCCCTGGAGTGGTTTTGGCTCTGGTGTGATGGTTCACAGTGGGATGAACCTTTTTAATTCACCTGTTCCCTCCTGGGATGAGAGATCTTTAAAACAGTAGGTTTGCTTTTCACGTGTTCCACTTCAGGAAATTAGGCTGGATATCCCTAAATGCTTTCTGATTTATCTCCTTGATTCCCCTGGCACAGAAATCCCACACCCTGCCCTTTACAGAGCCAGGCCCCAAATATGAAAATAATAACACTAATGAATATTTCTGTAGTACATTTGATGTTCTCCTGCTGTGTCTAATAATGCATTCTCCACATAGCGTGCCCCAGTCGTGTTGCTTCATTATTTTAAAATTTAGAGGCTTTTGTTTTTCCAACTCAGCCCTGTGTTTGCAGCTCCTCGTTATGGAGCTGCTTTAATTGCATTATCCCCCTCATTTTGGGATTGAATATGGCCATTGAGGCAGGAAAATGCTGCTGGAATCACAGAAACGGCCAAGCTTTGGTCTTTGCAAGGTATTTAAAATTCTGCTGCTGTTCCCAGAAGCCTCAGCCAGTGGATTATTTTTCATGGACAGGCAGTACATCCTTCTCGGGGGGCTTTTATGGCCAGACTGTATAAAATGATAACACAATGAATGGGGCACCTGCCATCCTCTATCAGCTGCTTAAATCAGCTGCTGCAGACAGGAATTCAATGCAGGAGAAGATGTTTCGAATGGATTTTTCAGGTACAAGGCATAACAAGGAATTTCGAGGCTCTCCTTGATGCATTGGCACCGAAATAGCTTTAAAGACGTTTATGGGGCTTCAATAAAGGTGTCGTTAAAGATGCTTTCAAACCCTCCTCAGAATAATAAAATTACTTTGCTGCTCTGAGGCACTGAGGAGAATATCATGTTATTGTTAGATTGGATTATATTAGTGTCCAGAAGTCTTAGATATTGGATAAAATACACTGGTTTAGCGAGGAACAAAGGGAGAACCTCTTGTTCCTTCCTTCAGGGAGAAGATTTTACTCCCAGGAATAAAACCCTCCCCTGTAATTTTATTTTTATGCAAATGAGGTGTGATGAGGGAAAATAACTAGATTAGCGTGTCATAATATTTTCCATGTTGAACTCGGTGGGATTTATGAATACTGCAGTGTTCACCCTCTCCTGGAAAAACCTGCTGAGCACCTTCTGGGTTGACATTGTCCCTTGTGTTTCATTTTGCAACGAGAGCCCAAAGATTAAAGCTTGAAGGCAAATTTCAGACACCTCCTGTCCCAAAGGAAGTGGAAATGGAGGTGGAGGTGCTGTGGGGAATTCAGTGGGTTTAGGCTGTGTTAACTGGGATGTAAAGCAGCTCAAAGAGGCTGCTCAGGGAACTGTGGATCCCCATCCCTGGAAGGGTTCCCAAAAACCTGTGGATGTGGCACTCGAGGACATGGTTTCATGGTGACACAGCAGTGCTTGGTGGATGGATGGATGATGATCTTGGAGGTCTTTTCCACCCGTAATTCTTGTGATTGTATGAAATGATGGCCCTGATTTCCCTGTCAGAGACTGACAAATTCTGTCAGCAACACCACTGGGAATCCTGCTGTGGCTTCTCACCCACGTGGTGCCCATTGTGATGTTCCTCTTGCTCATCATCAGGCACCTTCTAGGTTTTCTTCCCAAACGATTTTTAAAATGAACTTCCTGGGGTGGAGTTAGGTTGGTTTAGTTGGGTGGCTCTGGGCCCTCCCCATTTCTGGAAAGGAACCCCCAACCCAAAATCTGAGCCCAAAATCCTCTCCTGGCCAGCAGGGTAGGACCCAGTGAGGCTCAGGGGAGCTCGGAATTCACGTGTCCAAATCCCAGCTCCCTGGCTGGGTTTTCCATTTCCCTGTTTCCAGTGGGTGTGTTTAATCCTGATACACCTCTTTAAGTGCAGGGACTCCTTCGTTCCCTTCTAATGCCACAGAATTGGTCATTGTGGTGCTTTGAGCGGGGATTGTGACGTTTGTGGAGCGACTCCTGCTCCCTCCTGGAGATTTTGGGAGGTCACTGATCCCCTGCAAATCTGAGTCTGACTCATCCCCTTATCTGACATCCCCAAACACGACTGGACGCTGTAAAAACATCCCAGAGTTTCTTAACTCATTTTCCAGGAGGGGGATTAATGATCCAGAAAATTGAGAATATTCACCTTTTTTATTATTATTTTAATTTCAGGTGTTCAGGGCTGATTTCCCTCAGAGCCCTTGGGCAGGAGCAGGGACTCTCCTCCTGGTCCCTGAGTGTGGTGTCCATGTCCTTTCAGCCGCCCTTGTCTTTGGGAGGATTTTTTTTTGCCTCTATTTTAAGCCCAGCTCTTTGAAACAAAAAAAGGCATTATTTCCCATGGTAGAGGACATGAGATAATGGATAATGATGCCAAAGAAATCAGAGGCTGTTACTGAATCCTCTCACCATGGAAAAGGAATGTCAGTGCCTCTGGCTTTCAGTGAATGCATTTTCCAGCACCACTGTCCCTTGTTTGGAGCATTTTCCACACAGTGCAACCCTTGTGTGCAGGGATGGTCCATGCCAAGCACGGAAAAGGTCCCCAGAATTTGAGGAATCTCTTCCTGGAGCCTGTTCCTTGCTAAAATAATGGTTTATCAGGTCCACACCAGCATGAAGATCCATTAAAGGACAGGTGGGGCTGGAGAAATCTCCTGTTCAGAGCAAATCACCCCAGGGCAGGTTTAGTTCAATGGATGGGTCTTGGTTTATTCCCAAACTGGGGCTCTTCAAACTGAGGTTTTTTTTTCTAATAATTACTTTGTGCAAGTCTAAACTCCATACCCAGCTGACTTAAAAGTAGTTTTAATTATAACCTGATGTTGTTCTTGGCTTTTCCTCTTAATGAGGACTGAAAAGGAAACTGAGGATCAGTTTGATGGGACTGTTTTACCTGGGTAAGGTGTATTTTAGAGCAAGGAAAGTCTGAAGATGATCCAAGATTTGGGGGTTTTGGGGACTGGCACTCAGCCCCTGCTATAAATTGAAATTCATGATCTGCTCTGATGGTGCCAAATCAGGGTTGTATCCTCAGTCTGATTTATAAAACATGCTGGAAATATTAATGGTCATCGTGGGTGTGGTTTGATGTTTAGGTCTTGAAAATCATTTTGCTGGAGCTGTGAATTCCATGGGCCAGACTCAGAATTTTCACAAATTCAACATAGAAATCTTTTTTTTTTTTTTTCCTCAGGAGGCTTAAAAGTGGAAAAAGCTGAATTTGTTTCATTGAAAAGGGTTTGTTTTTTTTTTTGTGGAAGACATTTAGCAAATTCTCTGCCCATCTGCAGATGAGTGGAGGTTATTTTCCACACTCCCAATCTCATGACAAAGCCATGAGATTCTTTAATTAATTCTTCACCAGCTCAGATACCAAGGCAGGAAAAGCCCAGCTTGGTGCTTCGATGGGGTGGTGGCAGCTCCTTCCCCACAGCACCCCCCTCATTTTTACACATCTGATCAACCCCAGCTAATCAGGAATGACTTCACTGCATCCAACACATCGCAGGGAAACGAGGGATCACCATCTGGCAGAAAGATTCCCTTCAAATTGCTCTCCCTTTTTAATTGGAATGTGCTTTAATTAAGCCCAGACGTGTCGAGGAGTGTTGTGCGTCAATTAGTTCGGTGGAAACAATTTCCAGTTTGGGAGGGACATGTGCCCAGGAAAGATCCCTGGTTTTGGTTTTTTTCTCTGGGATAATGTGCCAGCTCAGGACAAGCATGGAAATAACATTTTATGCTTCATTAGCATAATAAGTCGTGATACAATCAGTGAGCATTTACCAGAACCTGGGCTGGCACGGGGTGGTCCCCACCAGCTGTGGGGGAAGAACTTCAGGGTGGGCATCTGGTTTTACTTCGAGTAAAAATACAGCCTCTCACTGATGATCAATTATTCTTCAACAAGTCTGATCTCACCCAAATTTTATTGTATTAATTCATATTTATGTTAATATATAATGATGTGTTTTGTGACTGACTATAAATTTATGGAATATTGTCCTCTGAGCTTTGATAAAGGAGCCAGACTGGAGCAGGGCACGTAGGATTTCTGATATCCCATCCTTCATCCTTCTCTCCCTTGGCCAGTTGGGCATTTCCCAAGTTTTCCGTGGTCAGTGCAGTGTTAATTCCTGATGTACAACTCACAATACTGGTGAGGCTGCTGGGAAAGGGACTGGCCCACGTGCTGTCAGAACAACATATGTTTTTAGGGCAGCTACCAGCTCACTGGAACATTTCATCTCGAGAAAGACTAAAATATCCTCAGTTGTGCAGTAACCACTTTATTTCTTGTTGGTGGCACCAGAGTCAAGAAACGAAGTGACCCAAATCTCAGGGCCTTGAAGGAGATTTTTGAACTGCTGGCAGATGGGATTTACTCATTCAGAAAATGCTGATTTATGGCATTTGGGGAAAAGATGTCAGAAAAGATAAGAATCCAGTTTGCCCATCCTGCTGCAAAGAGACCTGCTGGGAGAGAGGGATGGGAAGGAGGGTTGTTAAAGCAAAGCTCTTCTGGCTTAATGTTCAGCAGATCTCACACCCCTTCCCTCTCCTCTCTTGTGCCAGTGGGATTCCTTGGTCCCATTCCAGGAGGGGCAAAAACTAATGAAGAAACTTAGAAATGTTCTCTGCTGGAAATTCCTTTCAATTTTAATAACTTTGGACCCTCAGCTATTGAAACACTAAATGATAAACTCATTCAGCTGACTTGATAACTTCTGTTTTGAAGACATTTTACCAATTTGAATGAAAAATCATTAAAAAATGCATAATTTGACCTTGGAATAGAACATTCCACACAGTCTTTCATGGTGATTTTGCAAGACAGGAATGAGGAGTTACATTTCTTTGCCCACCCCTGTCATGGGGCTTTGCACCCAGTCTAGCCCCAGTCCACCCAGTCACACCAGTTTAATCCAAGCTGCTTTCTTAAAAAATGATGGCACTGACCAACCTGAGATAAGACAGGCTGGGGTTGGAGCCTGGATGTTCAGAATTCCCAGCATCCAGCTCTGATTCCATGGTAGTTCTGTGGTTGGTGCTCACGGATCATTTCTGATTCGGCCAAGAGATCGCTCATAAAATCTCGGATCATTTTCTCTCTCTCTCTCTCTTTTGTGAAGTTCTGAAACTCAGGGTGTGACTCAGAGTGTTCCACACAGTAATCTGGGTGTCCCACACAGTCAGTCTCTGTGGTTGAGGCTGATGGGATGACTCAGGCAGCAAGCAATGGTTATGTCAGAGCAGAGGGAGCCACCGACATCTCTCTGCTCCTTTGTACTCCAGGAAGGGGTTGTTACGTGTCATCAGCCTGAGCTTCCCGAGGAAACCTGGAATTCCTGTGCCAGGTAAAGGTTTGGAAACTCAGGAACTGCCTCTGGAGCCCCTTTCTCACCCCATACCTGCCTCTCTTCCCTCCCCTTGTCCCAGGAATTCCCCCCTCACCTACTCTCACTTACCAGACAGTCAGTCTGGTGACCAAAATTTAAGTGTTGTAGAAGCAGGAATTGCTCCTTTAGGGAGGCTGGAATTTTAATTGTTTCAAATACACTCATTGTCTGAAAAATTTAACCTTTTCTTCAGTTTCTGACCACGAAATATTTCACTCTGTTTTCACTGGGATTGATTATTTGGAAGTTGAAAGGTTTTGTCTTTGGCCCCTGAGCACTAAAGTCACAATCCAGGAAAAGAGCCCAACGTTTTTCTGGGATGTGCCTTCAGCAGAAAACTGAAATGAGTTCTGTGAACTGCTGGGAAAAGTGCATATCCTGAAAACCTTTCTAAAAGGGAGATTAATGAAAGTAGAGCACGAGCAGAAGAGGTTGGAGTAATTTAGGTAATAAAAATCTCTCCCTACAACCCAGAGAGTCGCAGTCAGGAGCACCCAGGATCCATCTGCATCCCACCCCCTTCCCTGGATCCCACCCAGCCCTGGCACAGGGATCTGGCTCTCCACAGGAGCATCTCCCTGGCTCTGTAATTTGGTGATTTGTCAGAGAAATGTGACCTTTCCCAATGACTAATAGCTCAACTCCCTCCACTTAAGCACCTAAATTAAATGATGGGAAAGCCTCGCTGGGTGCAGCTCGTTAGGACCAAGAAACCAGCATTGGAAATCGATGCTTATTAAATATTTCCTATGAGCTTTTAAAAAGAAAGAAAGAAAAGAAAAAAAGCTGGATTTTTAAAGCCAGCAGGTTTCAGGAGATCAGCAGCCTGGTGTGGAGATGGAGAAGGTGCAGTGAACCTCTCCTGATCACAGGCAAGGAGCCTTAGAAAAATGTTTCCACAGCGATGCTAAAATCTTAATAACCTGTCACATCGCTGCCCAGGAGACATTTGGGATGAAAAATAGCTCCAGGATTTCCAGCTGAACAATGCAGAGTTCATTAGACATCCATCAAAAGCCCAAGTGAAAGTTAATTTACCTCGAGTCCTGCTGCTGAGGAAAAGCCAGAGCCCACTTTTTAATTGGAGAGGAGAAAATTGGTCCTTTCAGCCGTGACTTTCCTGGTGCCCGCCTTTGTGAGGAGCAAAATCTGAGCGTGGGGAGATAAATCTGCCAGTGGGCAAGCACTGGAAGGTGATGTGGTACCTAAAATAAGTGTTACCTCACCCCAGACACTGGGGGGAAAAAATTAAATGAACAGAAACAGAGCCTTGGGGGCTACAGATGGGAAGTGCCTCATCAACCTACCGAGTGAATTCCATCCCTCGGGTAAATCTGGGGTTGGAATGATCTGCTTAGGGAAAATGGAATTGCTGCTGCTGTTCAGGAGAGCCTGGGCACCCACATGGTTCATGCTTTTGGGTGTCCTTTAAACTATCAGACAAATCTGAGCTGCCCTCAAGGGATTTGTCTCCAAAATTAGGAAATCCGGGCCTTTTCCTACTGTCACACAGATGCTCTCTCAAGCTTTGCATTTTCCCCCCCTCACTGAAGGTTTTGACTCCTGGGCTGTTGCTTTGTTTATTTCTGGTCACAGGAACATTCGCGGTTTTCTTTGGGTTTGTTTCACGCAGGGATTATTTGTTTGTTTTTTTAGGAAAAGATAAATTTTCGATCCAATCTGAAGGTGGTTTTAGTGAGAAAACGAAAGCAGCAGACAGGGCAGGCGATCTCAGTGTTCCCACTAAGGGAGCAGCAGAACTCTCATCATTCTCATCAGGCTCTGTGAAGGAAACCTTTAGGAGGGTGGTGGTACAGGCAAATTAATGACTCATCCTCTCCTGTAATTAAAAGCTGCCATCGCCCAAGGTATCGATGGCACAGAACAAATTAGGTGGGATCCTGGCACAGGGAGGTGTCATCACTCTTAAAACAGGAGGCTGCATTCCTCAGGTGCAGAAGTTGTTAATTAGGATGTGGATTCTAATTTGACAAAACGGGAAAAGCTGAAATTAAGGGTTTTTTAAAGCGAGGTGAAAGGAGGGAACGTGAACTCCTGGGGATGGGCAAAGAGCAGGGAGGTTTGGAGTCCCCACCCCTGGAGGTGCCCAGGGAAGGGCTGGATGTGGCACTCTGGGCTGGGGGACAAGGTGGGGACAGCTGAGAGGTTGGATAATTGGAAGTCCTTTTCTAAGTCCTTTTCCAACCTCAGTGATTTTGTGATTCCTCCTTTATCTGCCCAGTTTCTGAGTTCCTTCCCCCGGGATTGTTGCTCTTTGTTTGCACCCGTGGCACAGGGAGGTGGCTGAACAGCAGATCAAACATCTTGTGATTCTTGTAGGAAAGCTGTGAACAAAGGGCTCGTGCCACTCATTTCTGAGTGACAGAGCCTGTCTTGGGCTTCTTTTTTTTTGGTGATAAGGATGTTGGGGTAGGGATCTGATTCATCCCTCCTGATTCAGTCCCAGCTGCCACGTGTGAGGTGCAGAGCAGGTTGGATTCCAGCAGATCCACCACGGGGAGTGCTGATTCATCCCTGCTGCTGCAATCCCTGGAGCTCAGCCAGGGCAAATGGAACTCAATTCACTCAGGAACGTTCAGCCTGAAGGTGTTTGGCTGTCTGGAAGTGCTGTGATTCTTTGGGTAATTTTTTTTTTATTTTTATTTTTTAAAAGAAGGCTTTCTGGAGTTCGATTAATCTGAGTGGAATGGCTTAAACTCACCCCCCAATAACCAACCCCAAGTTCAAAGGGTGTCCCCAGCTCATCCCCAGGTCTGATGGGGAAGATCTGATGCTTTTAATTCACTGATTTCTTCCACCCTATCCACGGCTTTGCTTTGATTGCTCCACCTAAATTTGCAGGGCCTTTACCAGATTGTAAATTTGCCTCAATGTGGATTTATTCATTCAACCTTCTTGCATGAAATCCAAGGAAAAGCACCCAGAATTGGAGGCTTGGTTTATCTTGGTGGATTGTTCTGGGGATTTGGGGGGTTTTGTATATTTTTTAATTTTGATTTCTGCTCTTCTCTCCTGTTCCCTGCTGCTTTATTCTTCCCCTCAGTGGCTTCCCAGGGAATGTTATCTGGGCATAAGAAGAACCAGGCAGGAGGTTTAAAATCCACCAGGCACATTTTGGTTGTGCCTTTCCCACCATCAATCCCACCTTTAAGGGCAGGAATTGTTAGAGAGCAGCCTGAGACAGGCAGGGCAGTTATTTTTCCCTGCTTTAAAGGCCTCTCAGTGATCCAGCACTTTATGGAAGAGTGATGTCTCACCAGTCATCGTCAGGAATGTGGAGCCACACTCTGAGGAGTTTATTTTAACTGTTATGCATTTAAATTGTCCCATTAGAGGGGCCATGGGCTCCTGGCTGCCAATACAGAGCAGTCCTGGGGGAGCTGTGGAGGCTCTTCAAGGAATTATTTTTGCTATTTCCCAGTTTAATGGGTTCCTTCTTTCAGGACAACAATGATTTTATCCAAATGAGGCAGCTTTCAGCTTAACCTTGGGGGGCACACATTTGTTTGCTGGGATTGCTGGGTGATGTTGTCATCTGTTATTACAGATTTAGGGAATAAAGGAGTTAAGAGCAACCTGCTCAGGCCCTCAAGCCACCATATGGGTCCAAATTCCTTGATTACCTCTCTGCCAACAGGTCACAGGGACAGAAGTGAGTGTTGGGAGCATGGAAAAACAGAGCTGGGGGGGACACATTTTCCTGGAATGGCTTTTTATCCATCACTGCTAACATCAGGGGGGAAAAAAAGAGGGGAAAAGTTGTATATGAGGAGTTATGACCCTCCCATTGCCACCTACCTTGAATTTTCAGGCTAATTTGTTTCCAGGGGTTCTGATTTGGCTTTGCTGGAGGATGTGCATTAAATCAACCCCATGGTTTGCAGCAGGGCCTTTATTTAAATCCTTACCCCTTCAATTATAGAGCAGTTATCTGACAGAAAGATGATTGAATTAATGAGGGATTATTACAATATTCTTGATTTGAAACATTAGAAAACAACACCTCCCTCTGCCCCCCGGGGAGATGGGGCTGTTTCATTAACAATTAATAGAAAAAAATTGACACTGGCAGAGCTGCAAATCATGTTCCTAGGAACAACAGGAAGCAGAGAGTGGTGGACTCAAATATATTTAAAATCTTTTCCCCCTGAACCTGCCAGCTCTCATTTGAGAAGGGTCCATCTCTGGCTCACTATTTTGGCTGACAGGAGCTGGAGAAATGGAAACCAGCAAAGTAAATGGTTCTTTTTTCCTCCTTCCAGTGCTAAAAAAGTCGTTACCATGAAGGAAATTTATTTCTCTGAACAAATAGGGGTTTGTTGGTTGAGTTTCCTTTCACACAAGTTCCCCAGGTGCACGTGGGGGTGTCCTCAGATACACCAGTGGTTTATTTCTTGCTTAAATGATAATGGTAATTTGACTGAATTTTAAAAATATTCATATTATACATTTACTATAATATTATAAATATTCTGTGTTGTTTGCTCACTCCTGAGCATCTCAGGCTGGGTGGGAAAGGAGGTGGAGGAAGGGCTGAAGTGGTTGATGCTGCACCACATCCCCACATTATCCTGCCTTTTTATGTCTGACTGAGCCAGCAGGTCAATTAAGAAGTTGAACTCTCTTCAAAGTTTGCAGCAAATACTGCCCAGAGAAGCTGTGGCTGCTCCTGGATCCCTGGAAGTGTCCAAGGCCAGGTTGGACAGGGCTTGGAGCACCCTGGGCTGGTGGAAGGTGTCCCTGCCCGTGGCAGGGGTGGAGCTGGATGAGCTTTAAAATCCTTCCAACCCAAACCTTTCCATCACTTCCACTTCCTTTCACTTCCACTCCTGCCACAGGGCTGGTTTGTGGCACCCCAGGGCTGGTCCTTCGTGTGAGACACGTAGCATTTCATCAGGAGCTGTGTAATTGCTTTTAATTAAACCCTGTGCCTTTGGTAAGAGGAAGGATGAAAACAGCAAATAGAGAGGTCGAGTGCAGATTGAACCTCGAGCTATTAAGTGGTGAAATGATTTAGTGGAGCACCAGCTGTACCAGGGAAGCCAGGTGGATTTATAAGGCATTTAAAGGCAATTGTTGGGTGGCAGGGGAGTTAATGAGCTGCTCCTCAGCTGGAGCAGAGGCATCTCCACCTGGCTGGTGGTAGAAGTGCTCCTGGAGAGGGGCTGTGATTGCACAGCTCGGTGAGGAGCAGCTCCCTCTGGACACTGGGATGGCTGGGAAAGGCTGCAGGCTTCACCTGGTGGGATAAGCTCTGGAAATCTCAGGTATGGCTTCCTCTTTTGGGGTGTTGTTTCACATTCCAGGTGGTGTGTTCTGTGCTGGAGGAGAAGGAATGGAGGCAGAGGGAGGGAGGGATGGAGATCTCTGCCTCTGCAGCAGGGGGTGGGAGGGACTCCTGAGGGAATCCCCCAGCCTTTGGGAGTGGGATCCAACCTGGAAAAAGGAATGCTGAGTGATGCAGGCTGTGCTGCTCCAGTTTGTGCCTCTTGGGCAGAGAGAGGGAGGAAGGGGTGGGGTATCTGTAACCCCTGGGGAAAGGAAAGCCCCTGGTGGTGCTTGGTGGTGCCTGTGGGATTTGCTTTGCTGCTTGAGCTCCTGGCAGGAGGAATGAGCTGGGAGCTCTCCCTGCTCAGGGTCTCAGCTCTGCATGTGTCAGTGTGGAATCATGGAAAGGGTCGGGTTGGGAGGGACCTTAAAGCTCCTCCTGTTCCACCTCCCTTCCACTGGGCCAGGTTCCTGGCCATGCCCAGCTTTCCCTGAAGCTCTTGGTTTGGACAGTTTGCAGCTTCTGTGGATGGAATCTGTGAGGGATGAGATGTGAAAGGGACTTTGGAGGTGGTAACTGGAGTGCACTGGGGTGGAATGGTGGGACTGTGCTCCCCCTGTGCTCCCTGGGGATCTGATGCACTGGGGGGACTGGGAAAAATGATAACTCTGATAAAATTTTCTATTTTCCTGTGTAAAATACTCTGAGGTTCAGTAAATACTCTCCCAGTAACATTCCAAGGAAGCCCCAAGTTCCCTCTGGTACAGCAGACCCGTCCATGTCACTCTTTTTTTTTTAGAGGATTTCTCTAAAAGGCTTTAAAACTTCAAGTGTAACAACACAAGCCCTGACTTTGTGCAATTTTGGTGGTGGTGGGGGAAGATAAACAGTGACAAATGCCAAACCTGTCTTGAACCTGCAAGCTTAATTCCTTGGGGAAGGGATTACCCTGGGGCAGCTGGGAAGGATGACACAAGGATTACATCTGTGCATCCAAAGAGCACAAAACAACCATTACACCAAACTCCTTCTCTCTCTGTCCTTTGAAAATGTCTCTCTGACAGCAAGAACAGGAAACCAAAGCACAGCAAGCTCCAGTTTTTCAGTGAGGTTTTTCACTTGGGTTTTAGACGTGGGATGAGCAACCGAAGTCGCGTCAGGGCCATAAAATCACCGATCCCCAAAGTTCAGGGCATGGAATTTGAGGCTGTTTCCTCCTGTCAGGGATTGCAGAGCCAGAAGGTCCCCCCTGAGCCTCCTTTTCTCCAGGCTGAGCCCCCACAGCTCCATCAGCTGCTCCTCACAGGATTCACTCTCCAGACCCTTCCCCAGCTTCGCTGCCCTTCTCTGGACGTGCTCAATTCATTCAATTTGAGGTTTCCCCCAAAAACACCTTCTTTTTTTAGGGACTGGATCTTTCTGCCCACCAAAACCAGTGGTTCCCTTGCCATTGCCATCAACAAAAGCACCACATTTTTGCAGCTGGGGAAGGGCTGCTTCAAATTTCAAATTTTATTCCCCATCCATCCTCCTGCATGCCCAGAGGCCCCCACTCACCTGCAGGAACAGAATTCCACCTCCCCAAAGGGTAAAAATGCCTGTTGGAATTCCTCCCATCCCGCTGATGGATCTGCCTCCAAGGAAATAAGCCAGAGGTTCAACTCCCAGTTTAAATTTAGATCCCCATCAGCAGATCAAGCAATTAGCTCTGCCTGCAGCTTCTCTGAGCCTGCTGATTTCTCACTTGCACCTTGCAGTTTGGTTCAGATAATTGTTCCAGAAGAGCCAGGAAAGCAGAGCAGGGGCAATCAGTTCACTCTGGGGGGTGTTTTAGGGGAGGACACAGTGCTGTTGTAGGGCTGGGAGTGAGGAATTAAGGAGGGCTGGCTCGGTGGTGGCTCCAAAAAAGCAGTGGATTATCCCAGGAAACACTGAGTTGTGTGGGCTGGAAGGACTGAAGTCTTGATGGGTTGTTTAGTATTTCTCCTGAAAACAAAACCCAGGTGAAAACAAACTGCCTGGACCAAACTTGTGTGGTCACATTTGCCCTGGCTCTGCCAGGAACATTCCCCAAATCTGCCTGCTGGTTTATTGGCACAGTCCATGGCAATGGCACCGCTGGTTTTATCAGGATCTCCACTGGAAGGAGCTTGGCTGTGGGTTTATTTCCTGCAGTATTCCCTATTTTCCAGCTTTTCACATCCCATGGATGAGCCAGTGCTCTTGTTCCCACGAGGCTGGGTGTTGTGGTGTCCTGTTCCCTCTGGGAATGACTGGCAGGATGCTCCTGTTCCCGAGGGGAATGCTGGGGACATAATCCACGGGTCCCCTGGGCAGCCCAAGGTTGGCACAGGCTGTTAATGGGACTCATGTTGATTTTTCACAGCCAGTTCCTGCCTTGGGAATGAGCTCAGTGACAGCTGCTGAACGTGGTTACCTCCCTGAGCAATTCCATGGGGCTGGTTCTGCTTCCTGCCCTTGGGAATGGCCCCAGCTGGGGTGGATCCCGAGCTTTCCCTCAGCCCCAGGGGGGTTTTACCACCATCCCATCCCACTGCTGTGCATGAGAACACTCCCCAGTGAGCATGGAATGAATAGTTATCCCAGATTTGTGAGTAAACTCCCAATTTTGCTTTGTCAGGGCTGCTGAGTGATGTTGCCTTAAAGATGCAAACGAATTCATCTGCTGACTCTACTTTTGAGAGCTGAATTGAGCTCAGGGATCACCCCAGTTCACCAGCAAACTAAATATATCTGTTTGCCAGAGCCCAAGAATAGGTTGTTGTCACACCAGGACAGGAGGAATTTGCATTTCCAGGAGGTATTTCTTTTGTGTCCCAGTGTGCTAATTTTATTTTACTAGATGATAATCTCCCTGATTAGATTTGCATCATCTCTAATCACTTGTTTCTTTCTGATTAAGTTCCCTGATAAATAAATACAAGCTAGGTTGTAGAATAAATTAGTTTTAGGAGCAGAACTTTACTGCCTTTAAATATTCAATATTCCTCCAGGCTGAGGCTGGATTTTGCCTGCAGGGAGTCACTGTGCATTTAAACATTATTTTGGGAAACAGATTGTTGTGAATTGGTTTAAAGTTTTGATCAGTGTTGGGGGGAAAGGAGCCACTTCACCAAAATTATGTGAGAGGATTTAATGATAAGACATGCAGAGAAATCACCCTCTGTGCTGCTTAGATAATTTTGGGTTTGCTGTTGATTTGTTGTTCCTGGACGGACAGACCAGGCATGAGAACCTGGGAAGTGCAGGGAATGGGCTCAGCAAAAACAGAGGACTCCAAGAATTCCTTGCAAACAGACCTAATTACACTGCCCTGCCTCGTGGCAGGAGGAGGAGTAAATGCCATGAAGACAGTGAATTGTCTTCCTCGTAGGTATGGCTTAAATTGAGATTTTTTTTTTTTTCCCCTTACAGTTTTAATACCTGTTAATTATCATCTTAAGGGAAAAAGGGTTTCCTACTCAGGGAAAGTCAGAGATTTAATTAAATGTTCTGCTGGTCCTGCTTAATAGGATATAGAGCTCCCCCGAGGGGATTAATGCAAGGCTTTGTAGTCATCCATGTCCCAAAATTGTAAGGATTGTGTGAGTGAGGATTTCTCTTGTGCTCTGCAATTCACTTTAAAATAACTGATGTGTGTTTTAGTTTTGTGCTTTCCCTGGTAAATGGAATAGCTGGCAGGAGAACGTGGCTTTTGGGTGAAGGAAAGCAGCACTCATGGGATGCTGCAGGTGAGGTGGGATGGGAGCCCCTCGTGCTCCCAACATTTGGGAAGAGCAGCTGGCAGATGCCACCTGCAGTGGGACAGGGAGGCTCAGCCAGAATGAAGCTTCTCCTCCTTAGCAAGGGGGGAATTTGGAGGAGGTTTCCATGGAATTAATTTGATCAGTGCTGGATATCAAAGCTCAGCAGCAGGCACTGCGTGTGGTGTCGCAGCAGCTCAAGTGGTGCAGATATAAAACCCCAAATCATTCACCTCTTGAGGCAAATTATTAAACATTACCGTTTTCCTGACCTCCTCACGTGCTGCCACGGATCAAGGGAGATTATCCACATGGCTGTGCTCACAAATGAGGGATTCCTCTTTGGAAGGAGAGCCACGAAAGCATAAAACACAAATTACATGTAATCAGGGACGGTAATACCAAAATCACTCCTTGAATTTAGAGAAGGGGAGGATTTGTCGTATCAGAACTTGTTTCACTGAGAGGAGTTCAGGCCAGCCCCAGGTTTTGCTGGGATGAAAGATCAGGGTGATGGCCTGACCGATGACCCTTCAATCCGTGGTTTACCAGCTGCTCTTCCTCACACCTGCCATGCAGGTGAACAAGTGTTCAAAAAGCAAATGGGAGGAGTGTTTATATCTTGTGTAAACACTGCATTTTAATTGGAATAATGTTCCCACCCAGGCATGGAACAGCTTTGTGTTCCAGCACGATGATGATGTCCCATCAAACAGCACCAGCTGTTCCCACCCCGGTTCCATCACTGATGGCCCCTGGTGCTTCCTGGGGGGAAAAAAATCCACCCTGTGCTTTAATAACTAACTCTGCAAGACAAGGAGTGACAGCAGAAAGGCCAGGACATGTTTCTTTGATAAAACAATGCCTGGGAGCTCCTCAGCTGAGCATGTGGAGGATGCAGAGGAGCGGCTGATCAGAAACGGGGGTTAATCCCACCATGGGATTGTTGATGTTATTCCTGGTGACAAGGTTACTGATGTTTTATGAATCCCAGCTGCAAAGCAAACATTTGAAATGGTGGTGAATGCCTTCTGCAGGGAGTGTTTGGCAGAGCTGCTCAAAGGTGTGCTCAGTGGGGGGGTGTTCCCGTGGGATCTGCCCCAGGAGCAGGAGGGAGGAGGTGCAGCACATCCCAGCTCCAGCATTGCCTGGGGCTCATCTGCACTATTTGGCTCTAGGGTGGCCTCAGGACCATCTCTATAAGAAATGAGCTCTGCTGTCACATTGGAGTTCACTCCTGCTTGGGGTTTTTTTAACCTCAAAGCTTAAATGTCCTATTTTGATGGTATAACTGGGCATTTCTCAACAGCAAAACCCCCTGAGTTTATCTCAAGATCCATCTGCTATTCTGCACACCCCAGCACTGTAATGAAGTGGGCAGGTGCAGGAGTGGAGATCCATCTTTTTGCAGCGCTCCCAAAGCCCAGACAAGGAAAGTTGTGCCCTGGCACAGCCTTGAACCAACCTGAGAGCTGGGGAAGGATGGGCTGCCCACCTCAACCCCTCCTGGGGCTCCCTTGCAGCAACTGAGAGGTGTTTGTGTTTCCTTGGGCTGTCCCAAGAATCCCAGACTGGTTTGGGCTGGAAGGGGTCTTAAAGCTCACCCAGTTCCACCCCTGCCATGGGCAGGGACATCTCCCATGGACCAGATTGCTCCAAGCCCATCCAACCTGGCCTTGGTTAGGCCTGGAACTCCTGCAAGAAGCTGATGTAGGAGATGTTGTTGGAGGGTATTTTAGGCAGTTGTAGCTCTGTTTGGTGTCAATCCCTGCTGACAGGAAGGCTCAAACCCATTTATTTAGGGTGGCACTGAGCAAGCAGATGCTGCCAAATTAACAGCGAGGAAAAATTACCTTGATGTCACAGTCCCTGAGGGAATTAATTAACTTGTGTATCAGTGACAAGACAGAGCACCACGAGCTGCTGTGACTCACACACAGGGATTTTGGTGGCAATTTCTGCTCTGCAATGATGTGGCTGGCCAAGGCACCCCGGTGTGAGGGGGAGCAGAGGGAGGGGGTGGTGTCCCCCTTGGCCATGAGGAGCCCCCAGCCTACTTGGTCAATTGGAAGCATCATTCCCAAGGTGTCTTTTACAGCTGGGATTCTCTGCCTTGATTTCTTTTAACCCAAATGTGGGAATTTTTTACAGAAGTGCCTTTGGTCTCCAGACCCTTTTCGTGCTCATCTGCTCAAAATAACATATATTGTGGTAGTTGGTATTTGTTTGTCATGGGGTAAATAAAAACCTTACAAAACTGTATAAAGTGATCTATAAATATATTTTAATTAAGTTTCAACCTCTTATCAAACAGACATGGGATCAACCACAGACAGGGCAAAAAAGAAGTAATTCCCCTGCTGGGGTTGTGCAACACTTGCTCCAAAACTCCAGTCCCCTTTCCCTGAAATTCCCCAGTGATTTAAAGAGCTTGCTTTATTACCTGACAGACTCTCTCCTTGCCTGCATTTATTTTGATTTTGGAGGGCTTTCAGCCGTCCCTTTATTGCTGCTGAGGAGGAAAAGCTCAGTTCCAGCCCGAGCCATAACTCTCCCCCCTGCCCAGGGACTGCCTTCCCGTGGCTGGAGATCACTCCAGTTACTGCCAAAAAGCACCATCATATCCCACTGCAAACGAGGGGCTGAAAGCCAGCCCTTGGCTAATTATGTGTGCCAGAGGAAAATCCTTTGCTGCCCAAACTTAGTTCAGACCAAACTCAGGGAGAAAATCCCAAATTGACGGCTCTGTCCTGGTTTTAGTTGAAGATCTCCCTGCCCCTGGCAGGGGGTTGGAATGGGATGAGTTTGAAGCTCCATTCCAAGCCAAACCAACTGATGATTTCAGAAATCCTGGGAAGGAGGAAGGGGGGCACCAGGGCATCCCCCCGGGGTGGGAGCAGGAGGCAGGACCTCTGCTGTCCCACGGGATTTTGGCCCTAGGTCAGGGGTGCCCTGCCCTGACAAACAGCTTGCTGAGCCCTCCCCCGTGGAGGGGACTGGGCATGGAACCTCCTGCAGATGATGGGGAGATGATCCCCAAGGCTAATTAACGCCCTTTTAATTACTGGAACGAGGAGAGGTGTCCAGCTGGTATCCTCAGTGCAGTGGTACCCACCGAGGCTGCTCCATCCCCACCCAGAGCCTGCACCCTGCTCTGCTCCCAGAGCCCCCCAAAACAGGGAGAGCCCAGAGCTCTCCCTAATCCTTCTCTCCGTGGTGGTTCAGACCCAGAAACCCAGAGCAGGAGGGTGGGGATTCCTCCTGTTCGTGCCTGAGACTCCTTAAAGCCACATCCCTGTCCCCTGCAGCTCCAGAGCAGCTTAATTAATGATGGCTCTTAACAGGGCTGATTTTAGACACCTCCTTGATATAAAAGGAGATCAAAGCACTCTTTAAATGTCAAAAAAAAAAAGGAGTGAAACGTGTGTCTGGCAACTCTGGAGGTGCAGGAGAGGGAGGGGAGCTGCTGTGCTGGTGGCCAGGGCTTTGCTGGGCTCTGCTGGTGCTCCCCGTCCCCTCCCCTCGTGCCTCTCCCCCCTCCTCCTCTCCCTGCAACATTAGCAAAGTAAAGAAAGATGAATAAATGAAATGCAGTATGAATTATTTACCCAGCTGAGGCGCCTCTTGCAGCCTTCCCAGAGCCCCTCCCTCCCCCTTCTGCAGCGCAGCTCGGGTGGGTTTTTTTTTTTAAATTATCCAACATTTCTTTCAATTTTTAATTCTCCCCCACTGTTGAATAATTGATGGAGTAACTTTCTCTGTCAGATCTTTTTCCAGGCAGTGCTGCAGGGCTGGGAGAGGGGCCTCAGAGACAGGCAAGGGGAGGGGGATGATCCCCTGTACCCACCACTTCCCAAATGGAAAATAACTTCATTTTTTAACTTACTGGTGTGTTTTTCTTGTCACTCTGCTCCTATATGGACCTTTCCAGCCTTTTTTTATTGTCTGCTCCATCCCTTTATTTTATCTTATTTTTGGGGCTTCTCTCTCCTACCATTTGTCTTCTGTACCACAACCCCAACACTGATTTTTCTCTGTTTTTTTTTATTTATTTTTAGTAACCTTTCACCCCATTTTTTACTGTTTACTCTATTTTCTCTGTGTGATTTTCACTCTTGCTTTTCCCACCAACTGGCCACGCTGGGTGCCCTTTGAATCCAGAATATTTGATGATATTTCCGTATTTCCAACAGCAGATGGACCTAGAAAGCCAAATTCTGGGCTTTGTTTTCTCCCAGCTTACTTTGGTTTGCTCAGGGCACAGTTTGCTCCTCGAAAATGAAAAAAATTCTCTCTTGAATGGCATTTCCCCACCCCTTTTCCTTTAAACCTGGAAGGAATCTCCTGAGGTTTCCTCTCATCCCTTGGCACCTGCAGTGGCAAAAAAGATGATGCAGAGCAAAGATCTTTAAACATCATATTTTTTTTTCCTGAAGGAGACTTGCAGGGAGTGCTTTGCACCCACTTTTCAGCTGGTTCTGCTGCTGTATTTTAAATATAGTGACGTGAAACGCTCAGAGCAGGGCACTGAGGACTCTCCTCCAGGGATCCTCTCGCTCCAAGTGTCAGCCTGAATTTCCTGCCAGGATGCAGAACATCCCAACGAGCTGCTCCTGAAACTTTAACAGCTTCCTTTGAGCCCATTAAGAAAGGAGATTTTTTAGCCTTCAGAACGGGCTTGATGTTGTCTGTGAGAGTATTTCCCCCTCTGATGGGGGGTAAGGTTGCCAAGCTTCGTTAAAGAGAAGTAAATTGTGACAACTTCAAACTGAAAAGGCAGCACAGGACTGGGGGTTGGAAGGGTTCTGTGGAAGGGTTGGAATGTCAGTCTGGGATTGCTTTCTTGGTGGTTTGGCTTGGAAAATGAGAGACCTTTTCCTGTCTCCTTTTCCCACCACCCACAGAGCTTATAGGGACGAGAGGAGATCGATGTGCAAGTCCTGCCAGGGTTGGTGCTTGTAAATTAATCCCCAGTTCTGGACTTCTGCTAGAAATCTTCCCAACACTTATTTGTATTTTTATATTGATTTGTATGATGATTTAGATTGATTGATGTGATGATTTTTACATTTCTATGGGTTTATTTGATTATTTTTATACTGCCATGACGGTTTAATGTGCTGGAGTTGGGGTGGGGTGGAGGAGGACCTGCCCTGTGGGGCTGAGGACACAGCAAGGACAACCAGTTCCCCTCTGTGGACTCACCCTGGGGTTGGGGGTTTCTTGGTGGTTTTGTTTGGTTTAGGTGTTATTTCTTTGCTCAGTCAGGTTGCAGCAGGGAGGAGAAGTGATTCTGTGCCCATGCAATGGGACACAAATAACTGACACCCCACCCAGGAAATGTGGAATCCTGCCATGGGCTGGGTTGGAAGGGACCTGAAAGCCCATAATGAAACATTTGAACTGGCTGTGGTAAATCCAGGCAGGCCCTGGGGCTCTGTGGAACCTGCACAGTGGGGTGGGCTCTGCACTTGGGCCAGATTAGACAGAGAATTCATTGCGAAATTCAAATTACAGCCATTTCCACCCCAGATAATGGTAATTGCTGTTTAATACTTTTACATCCTAATACCCTCACAAAGCACAAGGAATTATTGGGATCTTTCTCCAGCGATCTCTTTTGAGGAAGGAAATATTCCCTGGGAGTTCTTGGCATTAATTCCCACTGGCCCAGAGCAGTGGTTTAATGTTAAGCTGGGTTTGAGCAGGCAGAGGAGAGATTTCAAAGCCCAAAGCAATCCAAAGATGTGAAAATGAAGTGACACACACGTTTTGAAAGCAGCTGGAGAATAGCTGGGAGAAATAAAACAGGGCTTTAGAAGTTTAATCTCCCAAGGCTTGGAAACCCTTCACCCCAGCCCGTTTGTGTTCAGCACCCCTGCATCCTGACAGGGATGGGAGAGGCAGGGATTGCATCACTTTGGGGGTGTTCTTCGTGGTTGTTTTAGCAGAAAGCCTGACTTTACTTTAGAGGTGATTTAGGCAGAGTGAATCCTAAAATCCCAGAATGGTTTGGGTTGGGACGTCTCATCCCACCCCCACCAGACCAGGTGGCTCCAAGCCCTGCCCAACCTGGCCTTGGACACTTCCAGGGGCAGGGAACATCCAACCTGGCATGGGACACTTCCAAGGGCAGGGAACATCCAACCTGGCCTTGGACACTTCCAGGGCAGGGAACATCCAACCTGGCGTGGGTGGAGCAGTCCCAGCTTTCTTGGAGCAAGCAGTGCTGTTTCAGAGAGTTGTATTTGAAATCAGATCTCTGATTAATCCCAGCCTGGCCTCTCAAGGTCGGGCTGGGTTCCTAAAATATTTTGTGCCTGAGGAATTAGGCTGGTGTCTTCGAGGGTAACCCTGGGGAAGGCAGTTGGGAGAGGGGTTGTGAAGTGATGCCCATCTTTCAGAGGGGACTGGTGTCCATCAGCCTCCTGGAGTTCAATTAAAACAATGATTGAGCTGTTACTGCTTGAGCAATCAGGGTGGCACCGAGCTCTTCTGGAATTGCTTTATCCCAGTCTCTGCTGTTTCATGGAATTAGGGCTGGGGAATGGGACAAGCACCTCTGGGTACCCAGAACTGGCCAGCCAGGGGAAGAGGAGGAGGAGGAGGAGGAAGCAGGAGAGGCTTTGCAGGCTGGGCAGCCCATTTGGGATCCCCATTGTCATGGATGTGCCTTTGGAGGGGCTTCTCTGCAGGCACTTTGGGATGAGGAGTTAAACTGTGGATTGGAACCTCCCAGGGGGTCCCTGGCCACGGGAAAAGCAACCTGTGGGAAGAGGGGAAGGAAGTGTGGCAGAGGCAGGGTGTGGGTGGTGCTGGGCTCCCTGGGGCAGTGCCTGGGACAGAGGGGGTGGCTCCAAGGCTTAAACACTTCCAGGGATCCTGGGGCAGCCACAGCTTCTCTGGGCACCCTGTGCCAGGGCCTGCCCACCTCCCAGGGAAGGATTCCTTCCCAATATCCCATCTATTCCCACCCTCTGGCAGTGGGAAGCCATTCCCTGTGTCCTGTCCCTCCAGCCCTTGTCCAGAGTCCCTCTCCAGCTCTCCTGGAGCCCCTCCAGGCCCTGGGAAGTGCTAGAATGCCATGGAATTTTGCATAACCTCATCTTAAACCTGCCCCCAGAGGATCTGGCCCTAAAGCTGACTCTGAACTCAGAGGGGTTTATTTTCCTGGGAGTCACAGGATGGTTTGGATTGGGAGGAACCTTAAAGATCATCTCATTCCAACCTCCCAATTTTAGATCAGCTCTGTTAAATAAATCTCTCTCTCAAACTCACATCAGGGGAATAAACAAAGCACCATTACAGTGACATATTTAAAAGCTGCTGTGCTAAAAACAACATGTTACTGCGAGCCACAGTCAAGCAGGAATAAATGGGAGCATTAAACAGGGTTTTCCATAAATGTTAATGCATTTTAATCTGCTCTACTACCTACCTGCCAATTAAATTCCACAGTACACTTGTAATAATGAAATAAAACGTGGCAATAAAAGTATACAGCAGAGTTAACCCTTGGCTGCCTGGCAGAGGAGGTGTGGGAAGAGCATGTCCTTCATCCCTGGCTTGGAAAAAGGTTTAAGAGGGGTCAAGGCCGTGGCTGTGCAAGGACACAAAATATTCTCTTTTAATTGCAAAAAACTTTCATTGCTGGGTTCTAAAAGCCTAAAATGGGTTAAAATAAAATAAAATAAAATGCCAAGTTTGAAAAGTGGGGGGAGCTGCTTAGTGTTAAATATAAAACCCCAGTGAGAGTGGGGTGAGCAGGCTGAGAGGCACAGTTGTAAGTAAATAAAAATGACAGCGGGATTTAATTTAAACAGAAGGATCTCTGTGTGACACCTGTGAATTTTGGGTAGCTGCTTGTGCTGAGAAGGCACCAAAGGGTGAGGTTTGTCTGGCTCCTGTCCCCTCTCCTTACAGGTGAGGAGCAAAGGCTGACAGGTGGTTTTTGGGTGGTGCTTGGTGGGTCAGCTCTGCTGTGCAGGGCAGGGAGAGGTTTGGATTGGGGATGCTCTGGAGCTGCTGCTGCCTCACAGAGCTGCTGGTTCCCAGTTCCTTGGCAGTGGGGTGGGAGTGGATGATGCTGCTGGAGCTCCTGAGGCTCCTCCCACCCCCCTCTGCGTGGGACACACAGCAATTCCAGGGGTTTCCAGCAAAAATCAGGACTTGTTTCTGGGTGATTTATTATTGCAGATTGGGCTTGTCCAACAGGGGGTTTCTGCAGCTCTGGGAATGCAGTCCCAGCAGCTGGAATTCCTCCCAGTTCTGGTGCCCACGTGCCCTGGGGTGGGGGGACTTCTGAGCTGCAGAGATGTGTTTGTTTGTGCTCCAATCTCCTCAGGAATTAGCAGAAACCCATTAGGGAAAGGCCTAATCCCATATTGGAAAGGGGGGATTAAGCAACCCAGAGAACTTGAAGCAGGTTGTGAACAGTTCATTAACTGGCACCTGCAGCAGCAGAGTCGGGGACAAAGTGGCTCTGGAGGAAGGGATGGAAGACCTGAAGGAGGAGAAAGAGGTTTTTGTGAGCAAAACCAGGGTCCTGCTGCCCACATCCCACCTTTAATCACCCTCAGGAGAATTAGGATGCAGCTCCCAGTTGAAATCAGGGATTTCAGAAACCCCCACTAAACTCTGAGCGAGTATCCCGGAGTTTCAAATCCCAGAGCTGGCCAAGGACAGCCCGTCCTACAGAGCAGCTCCACATTCTCAGCCCTGGTAAAGTCAGAGTAAATATTTACAACATTCAGTCCTGTTCAAAACAGGCTAAAAAGGGGGATGTTGTTGAAATAAGTGGGTTCTACCTGCTCCTGTTTGAGCTGGAGTGGAGCTGCAGGAGCCTGTGGATACCCCTGTGCATCCCAGGTGAATTCCCCTGCCCCTCTCACACACATTTCCCATTAAAGATGGGAAATGATGGCTGGAATAATAAAAGCAGTGGGTTGAGGCTGTGAATTTATTGGCAGGAGTTTCCCTGCTGCTGAAATGTGGTTTGGTTCAGATAAGAGGGCAGGAATTTCAGCTCTTCCAGCCTCAGTGGGAGCTGAGGGAAGCGTTATGCTCCCAGGGATGAGCTGATTGCTCCATCCTACTTCCAGTTTAAAGGTGCTGTCCCTGGAACAGAGTGGGATCTGAGGGGAGTGGGGGGCTCAACCACTGTGGTGCAGCTTCAGGAGCTGCAGCTGAGGAAAGGCTGAGGATCCTCCAGGCGGGATTTGATTCATTCCCAGACCCCCGAGCAGGACTGGGATTGCTGCAAATGGCAAAGCTCTGGGGACAGATCCTGGTGGGAGCCACAGGGAGCAAAGCCTGGCCTGGCCACCAACACCAAGAGCATCACGATTTGCCATCAGCTTTGCTTAAAAAGGATAAAAAACCAAAGCTCTTTTCTGGAGTTCACGGCACGGGTACCTTCCTCAGGGTTTTTCCCTGGGATGCTGGAAGCCTCCCCTGCATTCCACCAGCAGGCAGACTTGCAGACTTGGAAACCCTGCCAAAAGCATGAGCTCCAGCCCTGCCTGCGCTGCCTGAGCTGGAAGCAGCCGAGCTGTCCCTGTTCCCGGAGCTGCTGGAGTGGTGCTTCCCACCAGGAAGGGCTGTGCAGGAGGATGGAGACGTTTATTTCCTTTAGAGAATCAGATGGATGCTGATTAAAACCCCCAGGATGGCCTGATTGGGAAAGCAGGAGGAAAAGAAGTCCAAAAGGATCCGAAGTCATGACATATTAATGCTTGGAAATGTCTGGAGCTGCGGGCACGGGAAGGAGGATGAATAATTCAGACCAGCCAGGATTTCCCTGGCAAGGTCGAGCCTTGTGAAAGGGGAGGCTTTGGAGGGAGCAGCATCCTCCTGTTCTCCTGCTGGTGCAGAGAGACCTCCATCCATCCAGAGGGAGAAGGTGACTGACAGCCCTGGCCAGCCCTTGGGAAGGGGATTGCCTCGGATCCATCGGGACACGGCGCTGCTGGAAGAGTTCAGCTGGAATCTCGGATGCCAAACGAATTCCAAGGCTATTTTTCAGCTCCTCTGGTGAATCCCAGAGGGATGGGCAGCGCTGAGCAGGGCAAGGAGGGAGCACAGCCCTAGGCACAGAGCTCCTGATCCCAACAATTCCCCAGGATTGCTCACAAAATGCCTTGAACGCCGAGCCCGGGCTGGAAGATGAATGTGAGTACCCTGCAGATTGGATGCTTTCAGCTCTGCTTTCAGGCTGGCCAGGCTCGTTTTTCCTTTACCCCCCCCTCTGCAGAGACACAATTTGGGGACAGATCCTTTAAATAATGCCCAGAACCAGCCCCTGCACCCTGTTGGAACGAGCAGGATTTGTGTAGGGAGGGAGCTGAAGGATAGGGAAGAACTTCAGGGGTTCTGACTGCAGAGCCTGAACCCACCTCGTGCTGCTTTTCAGAACCATTGATTATTAAGATATTTATTTATTTATTAAGGCATTTATTATTATTATGGGTTCTGCAGCATTCCTTAATAATAATAATAATAATAATAAATGTATTGGCTCATGCTTTGCATCCCCAAATCCATCACAGCCTCCAGGCTGAGTTCAGCAGCCCCCAGTGCTTGTGGGTTTTATTCATCTGCAAAAGCAACAGCCACAACAGCAAACATTGGATCCTTGGGAGAGATCCCAATCGATCCTGAGTCAATATTTCTAACCTTAATTTGATGTATTCGAGGAGTTTTACACGGAGGATTTGTTTCCCCCCCAAAAAAAAACATACTGAGGGCAGGAGACAGATTTCTTGGTGGCACCTTAAGGGAGCCTGTGGGAGATTTTAAAGGGAATTATTCCAGGAGCCTCCTGAAGCTGTGGCTGTGAGATCCTGCAAGGAAGGCCGTGGGTGTCCTGGAATTTGGGATGCTGGGCTGGGATCGTGACTCAGCATCTTCAGGATGTTTGTGTGAATGCCCAGGGCTGGTCGACATAAAAATGAGTAAATTGGGTCTTCAGAGGGGCCAGAGCTTCAGAGTGGCTGAGATCCCATGGCAAAATCCAGTGTGTGGACACACCTGCAGGAGCCCCAGGAATGATATTTAATTCTCAGGAACAGCTGGACCGTTTGGGATGGAATCTGGGGCTGGAAAATGCGGCTTCAGTCTCGTCTGTGGGGAAAAGGATTCTCCCTCTCTCCAGGTTGGGATATCTGGTGGGAGCCCCAGCATGGCCAGCCCTCCAGGAGCAGGGAAAATGGGAATAGATCTTATGGGAGGGGATCAAAAAGCCCCTCAGGCTGAGCCCTGGTGGGACTCTGTGTATGGAAGCAATGCTGGAGCTCCCTGAGGAGAAATGATGCTGCTCTTAACTAACTGCTGGGAAAATCCTGCGTGCCCTCAGGAAGCAGCCTCACATCCCTCCTCTCTGTGTGTGATCCCTGGAAAGATGAAGGTGCAGAAATGTGGGGGCTCCTGAGCTGAATTTGGGACAAAATCCCGAAGGGTGGAGGGTGCAGAGCCGAGCTCTGATCTGAAATCCCTGCCTCCCCTGGGGAAATGGCATTTCTGGGCTCCTGATAGCACCACTTGTCCCTGCTCCTGCCTTGTCCCCTTTTCCAGAGCCAAGGACACAGAGGGACTGACACTTCTCCGGTGTTTTCTGGAGCAGGAGAGCTGCAGAGAGGGAGCTGCTGCTCCCCAGCCAGGATTAGAATCCCTCGGGAGGTGCTGGAGGTCCCCTGGGACACAACACCAATTCCAGTGCCAAGGATCTCATTCCAAGGGTGGGGAGGGAGAAGATCCAAGACCCAACCCTGAGGGTGCTGCTTCCCCAGCTCAGTGGAGTTCCAGTTCTGAGGGAGCTGAGTTTAGTTTGGGAGAGGGGGGTGATGCTCCTTCTTCCCCCCATCCCTGAGGAAGCTTTATTAACCACCCTGAAAGTCATTCCTGTTGGATCTGGGGCAGCTCTCCCACCCAGCCACACTAAAAATCTTGTTCCCTGGGAATGGGCAGAGCTGGTGTCCTGTGCTGTCTGTGCCCCAGCCTTGGAGGGGTTTTTCCTCCCAACCCTCCCGGAGTTATTCCCATTTTCTGTAACCCCGGCATCCAAGAGCTGCACGTTCCTTAATTCCCCTCGGATGAACAGCTCCCCTGATCTCTCTCTGAGGATAATCTCTTCCCAGTTGTGCTGCAACCTGAGAATTCCATGGGTTTTGTGTCAATGAACCTGATGAGGGGAGGAAACTCTCAGAACACCTGCCCTGGGCACCTGCACAGTTTGTCTCTCGAAGCCTCCAGGAGTGAAAAATATGGGAAATATGGTAAAAGCAGCTGCTGGAAAGAAGTACTTCCTTCAGCCATCCTCACAGGGCATCTGTGTCATCAGCCTGCAGCGATTCTCTTCCCCACAGCAAGCCCTGGGATGTCAGAATTCCACTTTCTTGGATGGCAACAATATTCCTGTTCCTCTCTGCCCAAAGAGCTGCTAAACACCCGAAACAGAGGAGGGGGAAATCATCTCCTAGGGCATGTAACAGCCTTGAGCTGTGTTGAAAAGCATCTGGGACAGAGCAGAGTAGTTTTAAACGTGGTGTCCCTTTGGGGACACACAAGTTGATCTGGCAGTCCTGTGGGAAGTGCTGCTTTGTGCCAGTGGAAGCAATTCCCTGTTTTATGTAGCCAGTCTCTTTTATCTTAAGTACATTCTCGTTGCTTGTGGGGTTTGAGTGTTAAATGAAAGCCATCAAGCATGTTGGAAGTTATAAATGAGTGATTTGAGGATCCCAGTGAGCACCCAGGGCAGGGGGAAAGGTGCCTTGGGTCCCTTTGCCTGGCTGGGCTGCAGGGAGGGAGTGGAGGATGCTCCATCTCCAATCCCATCTTGTCCTGTGCGTGTCTGGGGAGCTTCTTGTTTTTTCCCAGTAGAGAAATCCCTGCAAACTGCTGAGTTCTGTGTTTAAACCAAGCCAAGGGGATTTTCCTTGGAGAGCAGGGTAGCTCTGGCACCCCAGAAATGACATTCCCACAAACCAAGGGGAATTTTATTTGGAAACCCCATGGAAAGTGCTGGTTTGTGCTGATGGAAAAAATTCCCTCTGTTTGGGGGAATAATTGTAGAGTAGGTTTCAGCTGGGAAAAGTGATGAGGGGCAGCTTCCAATTCAAAAATCCTGGTGACTTAGAAGCAAACAGAATCATAGAGTTATAGAACCAGCCCAAATCTTGGGCTGGACTTTGTGGAGGGGTTGGCTTTGTGGAGGGGACAGGGATTTGATTTGGGGGGGCAAAGCAAAACTCCATTCTCATCACCCACTGTCAGGGTGGCAGCACTTTGGATGTTTCCAGACCCACCAGCCCCAGAGAAAATGAGCTCTGGGGTTTTTAGGAGCGTGTCCCAGGTCCTGGTTTCTGGTGGGGTCCCTCCTGGGGACGGTGCTGATTCCGTGCCCTTCTCCAGGCACGAATTCCTCTCTCCCTGGGAGTTATTTTAGGCCATGTCCTTTCTCCCAGCCCGAGCAGCCGTGCCCTAAGCAGCTCCATTCTCCCTCATTCCCGTAATTATTGACAAAACCGAGCTGCTGGTGTTAATTGGAGCCCAGCAGGGCCGTGGCAGCCGGCGCCAGCCCTGGAAGAGGATTATTCACTTGCTGTTTCACTGACTTCCATCCAGTTCCAGGGGAAAATCCAGCAGCACCAGGCTGTTTCCAAAGCCCTGGCTGCACTACGAGCCAGGGGGACATAAATCATGGGGTCAGAGGAAGAGTCATGGAACAGTTTGGGTCGGGAGGGGCCTTAAAGATCATCTCGTGGGGAACCTTCCACTAGCCCAGGTTGCTGCAAGCCCAGTCCAACCTGGCCTTGAGCACTTCTAGGGGTGAGAATTTATATATATACAGGTAGATAGGTAGATATAGATAGATAAATAGATACAGATTTATGTAGTTTGTGTCATTCTTAGGGAATAAGGCTCCTGTGTCATTCTGGGGAGCTGACTTTGGGTTTTTCCCTTCCATGTGGTGTAGGATCAGGCTTTGCACCCCTGAAAGGTTCTCCTGTGCCTCCACCCTGCCACCTGGTCCTGCAGAGGAATGTAAATGCTGATCCCACACTGCAGGGGCAGGAATGCCCAACCCCCCACTGTGCAGCTGAGGAGCAGCTGGAGGTGGAGTTCCCTCCTTCCAAAGGTCGTGGAAAACAAACAGATAAAGCTCTTGGGAGCTGGGTTAAATCTGCCACTTCTGAACCCGCCATGCTGATTATTAAGGTGTTTAAATAGCTACAGTTGGGTTGTTTGAGATATTATCCTGCAGATAATATCAAGATATTATCCTGCAGACTGGGGGGAGCTGTCCCTGCCTCTGTTTGGGAGCCAGGCCTTACTGTACTTTGATTTTTTCACCTCCACCTTGAAAGCTCTGTGGGACAGGCTTTGGGGGAGATCCTGCAAGCAGCATGGCTTGTCTGCCACGGAAATGGCTTTGTCCTGATGCCCCACTCAAGGGGAGAGGTCAGGAAGATGCTCTGTAGGGCAGGGTGGCAGTGCCTGGCTGCCTGGGACCCTCCAAAGCCCCCTGTGACACCTTGCAATTCCTTTCCCTGACTAAAACCAGCTTTTACAAGGGTTTCTGCATTTTTCCTCTCTGGTGGAAAAGGGTTTTGCAGGCCCAGGTGGAGTGGGGACAGTTGGTCCTCACGTCCTCTCCAACATTTCTGGTGACTTCCCTGAATGTTTCCCGTGCCCTGTAGGTGTTTGTAGGCAATGCTTCCACCCTGCAGAGCGGGAAAAGGGTTGTGTCAGCTGGGAAATCCAGCCCCAAACCACCCCTCATCTCACCTGGAGTTTACCTGAGCACTCCCCCAGTGAGCTGGGATGGAGCTGCCTTCCCTCCCACCAGCCCCTGTAAAGGAGATTAATCCATGAGCCTTCCCTGGGAAGGCTCTGGAACAGCAGGAGTGGCTTAGGCTGGCAAGCACAGATGGGATGTTGGGAAGGAGCAAAACAATCTTGTGAAGAAGGAGCAAAAAGAGGTGAGGGTTCAGGTTTTTCCCTGGCTGTAGGACGAGGCTGCTCCATCCCCCACACGCTGCAGGAATTGTTCACTCGCTTCATCACTCCCATTTCCAGCTCCCAGGTGTTAAATAAGGCTCCTCAGAGGAGAGCAAAATAAATTCTCTCCCAGAATTACCTTTTGGGAGACCCCACAGAGGAAACCGTAAGTTCATCAGATGGATTTTGCAAGGACAATTAAAAATAACTGAGCCTGACACCACGAGCATTAAATAAAATTAAGGAAAGCTGAGAACAAATGGGCTCCCCATGTAACAAGATCTTGGTATCCCATCCCTATCCTTCTCACCTTTTCCACCTGAGATTGGGGAATATTCCACCCATGAGTGTTCCCACTGCATTCCAGCACCCATTCCAGCTTGTCCCTCCCCTTTCCTTGGGTGCTGTGAGCCCTGAGGGCTCTGCCCACCTCTGGGGGCTGGGACTGGGATGTGCCGATGGAACAGGGTCCCCATCACCACACGGGCAGCAAAGTCACCCCGTGGTCAGTGCCCACCTGCTCCCTGGGTGTCATTTTTGGGCTGAAAAAGCCCCAGAATGGGGCAGTTTGCCAGGGTGAAGCTGCACTCAGGGCCCCCCAGCTGAAAAGAGCAGTGAGTGGCAGAACGAGGCGAGACAAAGCACACACAGTTGCTTTTCAGGCTGATATGTAGATTTATGCAGAAAACAAACATAAAGAGCTGCATCTGTTGCAAGTGGAGTATAATTTATCATCGGGGAAGAGGGCTTGTTTCCTCACAGCCACATTTGCTGTAGCTCCATGTTTTATTTTCCCTGGGTTTGCGTGTCGTGAAGGAGTTTGGGGGGTTTGGAAGTTACTTTTCTTCGGATATCCATGAATACACAAATAGCAGGGTGAGCTGGTTCCTAATGTGCTGCCTTAGAAATCTCTGCCCGTTGGTTTTTTCAGAGTGTTTTGCAAACCCAGGTGGGGAAAAGCCAGCAAGGAGCCTTTGAGCAGTGCAGAGCTGGGGGCTTTGATAACAGGTCTGGATTTCCTGGCCTTTCCCTGCTTGCAGTGTGTTTAGTCCTCTGCATCCCAAGGGCTGATGGAGGGAAAGCTTCCTTCCTAACAGCAGTTCACCCTCGCAGGTGGCTGTTCCACACACAGCTATTTTGGAAAGCAATTCTGCTTTATTGCTGAAGGGAATCTGTGCCTGTGCAGCTGCGGGTTCTGACACCCTTTGCTACCTCTTTGGGCTCCTGAGCTTCCCCTCTGGCTCACCCAGACAGCAAATCCTGGCAGGAGCAGCTGAGGGAGCTGGGGGGGCTCAGCCTGGAGAAAAGGAGGCTCAGGGGGGATCTTCTGGTTCTGCAATCCCTGACAGGAGGGGGGAGCCAGGGGGGTCGGGCTCTGCTCCCAGGGAACAGGGACAGGAGGAGAGGGAACGGCCTCAGGCTGTGCCAGGGGAGCTCAGGTTGGACATCAGGAGGAATTTCTCCATGGAAAGGGTGGTCAGGCACTGGCAGGAGCTGCCCAGGGAGGTTTGGAGTCCCCACCCCTGGAGGTGTCCAAGGAAAGACTGGATGTGGCACTCAGTGCTCTGGGCTGGGGACACGGTAGGGATGGGGCACAGGGGGATCCATGGGCTGGGAGGGCTTTCCCAACCCAAATGATTCCATGATTCTGTGACTGTGGGCACAGCACCCCCAGCCAGCTTTGGGGGATGAGTGCAGGGAGATGCTCAGGAAGGCGAGTGATGTCAGTGGTGCCTTTCCAAAGGCAGCTCTTGGAATCTCGGAACCACTGAGGTTGGAAAAGCCCTCCAAGAGCACCAACCTTCTCCTCACCCACAGCAGAAAGGGGCAGACGTGGAAACACAGACATGCAGGGGCATCCCACAGCCCAGCCCACACCCCCAGCACAGGGTGGGGAAAGCTGGCAGGAGAAGGCAGAGCGGGGATTTCGGTCTCGTCCCTAAAATTTGGAGGTAAAAAAAAAAAGAACTCCACTAAGAACTGTGGGTTGTGAGGGTGTTTATTGAGCTGTTATGGTAATATTGGCTGGCTGAGAAGGGCTGGATTAAGCACATCATAAATCATTAGGGAAAAGCAAAGCAGCAAAACGTCCTCCTGCGAACCTGAGCTGCATCCAAATGCAAAGGGGGCTCGAGAGGATGCAGAGACAAAGAAACAACCCAAGATAATTGCCCTTGAGTGGGACCTGGGCACCAGCAAACTGTTGTCTGCTCAAAATTCAATGGTAATTGAGCAGACTGATGGAACCTGATCCCACCCTTTGAAGGGCACCTGCAGCAACCTCTCTTTCAGCAGGAATGGCACTTTCCCCTCTCCTGGTGCCCAGATTCCTTACCTGTGCCAGGCTCTGGCTGCTTTGGGCTGGGATTAATGATTCAGAACCTGACTCAACCCCTGAGCCCAGCTCAGGAAGGCAGATCTTGGTAAATGTGAGGAGTGGCTGTGGAAGGAACATCCCCACTTGAGTTTTCCAAAGCGTTTCCTGTGGCTTTCATTTAATAGATCTGAGCAAGAAATGATTCCCTGGGAGATATTTATGGTGCAAGAAAATGAAAAGAAAAAAAACAACACAACTCCTCAGCCCTAAATCAGGCAATGGGCTGGGTCACCTGGGATGCAACAGAAAGTTGGGAGAAATTCCTGGATGTTGATTCTTCTTTAAACATTACCCAGCTCAGGCAGCTGGGATGAACCTGCTGTGATGCTGCTGGAGCTGAGCACGGCCCTCCCTGGATCTGATAACCCTCAGACCCCCCCAGTGATAACCAGGGGTCCCCAAGGTAAATAACACAAACCTTAATGGAGCTGGAACTTTATTTAGGGGCTGATTCCTCCTAAGGATCACAGGCAGGAGCGAGTTTGGGGGCAGAATCTCTGCAAAACCTTCTCAGCAGGCATTGAAATTCATGAGTTAATGCATTTAGAGGAACCAACATAAATATTAAGATTCAGCAGGGCTCTGTGGACTCATGCATTTGAAATATTCCAGCTATTTCCCTGCTTGCATTCCTTCCCCAAGTGCCTTCCAAACCAGTTTAGAAAAGGTCTTTTTTTTTTTTTTTTTCTTCCTTGGGCCTTGATGGTTACACCGAATTCCAGAGGCTGTTTGACAGATAAGGAGGATCCTTATTGACCTTGCTTTTGTTTACCCTGTGTTTTATTGGCCCTCCTGTGCCTGCCAGGCAGGAACAGGCACAGGGAAAGCAGCCCTGGCAGGCTGGGATGCCCCATCCCTGGAAGCATCCAAAGTTGGAAGGGGCTTGGAGCAACCTGGGCTGGTGGAAGGTGTCCCTGCTCGTGGCAGGGGTGGCACTGAGTGACCTTTAAGGTCCCTTCCAACCCAAACCATTCAGGGATTCTGTGATTCATCCTCCGTCCCATTGCAAATAATTTAGAGGAAAACCAGTTTGGGGCAGGGCCCAAATTCTGTTCTCCAGTTTACACAAAGGAAAGGAGTCAGTGTGGTCTTTCTGGGGTTTTAGGACACCAGGAATGGCCATTTTTTGCAGCCCCAGTGGTGCTGCCATGGCCGGTGACATCAGAGGTCCCTGCGTGTGGGGAGGACTTGGGGGAGGTCTGGGTTCCTCCAGGGAGGAGGTTTGGAGCCACCCCAAGACCTTTTCTTGCTGTAAACACCAAATCCCAGTTTGGAGATTCAGCCAAAAGTGCTGAATTTGACCTAGGGGGGCATTAGTTGGGAGATGGTGCCACTGTCCCTCTCCCCCTCCTCTGGCACCTCCTGTGCCAGCAGAGGAGCGTTGATGGGAGTGGAATCCCTCTGACTCTTGCTGCTCCTGTGATTTCCCTCCCCCTTTATCCCCCCTCTAAATGAAGCAAAGGATTAATGTGCTAAATTTAACCGGTTAAACCTGCAAATCCTGGGTGGCACCCTACAAAAACAATGCCCACCCAGGTTTTGCCAGTGGCCACCAAGCCTGCCCAGGCTGTGCCATGGCACCCCTGCCGTGCCCTCCAGCTTCCCAGGGGGGCACCCAGCTATCCAGGGAGGGATGCAGCTGGCTGGACCCCACCCCTGAGCCCTGCTGGGCTGCAGGTGAGTCCCCACTGTGTCCATTTTTAAATGAAATCAGCTTTATTCTGTGTGTTGGAGGCTCAGGGGTGCCCAGGGCTGGCTGGGAACAGGGAGCATCCCTGTGCTCCCAAACCCCAAAGCCAAAGCAGGAGCTGGGATAATCTGAGTGTGCAGGGACTGCAGGATGTTATTGGTGGTTTTAAAGAGGAGATAACCTTTAATGTGTGAATAAGCTGTGGAAAATCAATCCAGATGTGTTTGAAGTGGGGGTTTATTCTGAGGCAGCAGCACATGAGGGGGGCTCTGGGGGCTCGAGCTTTCAAAAATGTGGAAGGGGCTGAGGATCACACAGCACTGGGATGGAACTGTGGGAGCTGCTGGAGGTGCTCCCACTCTGCCAGGATATTTATCATAGGAGCATTTGGGTTGGAAAGGACCTTAAAGCCCTTCCAGTCCCAGGGGGGAAATATAAAATATTTATATTTTATATAATATATATTTATGTTATATTATATTATATAAATATAAGAAATATTTATATTTTATATATAATACGGGTGTATTTATAAACACATCCAAGTCCTCCCATCTGTTTGAGTGACACACTCCCTGCCCCAGCATCGTTCCACCTTAAATTTGCCCTCTTTTCCCTCCCCTGCCTCCTTGAACGTCTGCAGGAGTTATTTTAGAGGCCCCAATCTGCCAGCTCGCTGTATTTGGGACTCAGCTTCAGCTGGGAAAATGGGGAGAACAGCTAAATAACCCCACCTGCAGCTGAACAGGACCAGGGGAGTGCTCTGACCCCCCAGTTTGGGGCTCCTTCCCCCCCAGCCATCCCTGGCAACTGCTGGGGGGACCTTGCTGGGGCTCGTCCGGCTTCTCCCACGCGCTGCCAGACACGTGTGGGAGGCTGGCACGGCTCAGGCAGGCAGCAGGAGGCTGAAATCCCTCCAGCAGAGCCCAGGAGGCGTGAGCAGTTCCTCCCAGTTGCTCCCAGTTGCTCCCAGCTCTCGCTGGGGGTTCAGCAAGCAGAGGGTTCTGACTGGGAACAGCCACAGATGCCCAGCGTGCTTCATTCCCATAGATGGAATTTGCCTGGAGACACAAATCCCCAGGTTCCTGTTTGCTGTTCTGATCTGGGAAGGGGTCTGGCACCATGGCATCTGTGTGTGTGCAGGAGGGACACAACCAGGAGCTTCTCCCTGCCAAAAAAAAAAAATTGAAAAAAAAAAATCTGGTTATTTTTCCTTTGGAAAGGGCAGAACACCCGTCCTGAGCTGTGGGGAGAAGGTGGGCATGGCCATGGGAATTGGCTGCTGAGGGACACACTGGGTGGAGGCAGCTGTGGGCTCTCCTCCCCTTCCCCAGAGGTGCCAGAGCAGGTCCATGGGATGTTGTGGTTCCTGGAACAGGGAATGTTCACCAGGGCGGATATTTCCAAGATGCCTCGGAGTGAAGGTGAGGATGGGAGTGAAGCCAGGGGTGCTTCTGGCTCTTGGAAGGTCAGGAAGAAGAAACCACAGCTATTGCCCTTGACTTGTGCTGCCTGCCAAGCTGGGAGATGCATTATTTGGGATGAAGGATCAGCATCCCTCCTCAGTGAGGTGGGACCCACAAAATGTGTGGCAGAAAACTTTTATGAAAGAGGAGGAATGGGGAGGGGGAAAAAAGCTGCTGAATAAAAATGGTGCCAGGGGATCAATCTGATTTTGGGAGGTCTGTGCTCATTTATGTGGGTGTTGGGGTCCAGCCAACACCTCTGACAGCCTTGGGATGACAAATCCCAGAAATACTGCCAGAGGGGTTGCAGCAGGAAAAGGAACCGGATCTCAGGGCAGTTCTTTTCCTTCCCAGGGCTGGGAGGAAATGGGAATTCTTTGTGTTGAGAGGAAACTACCCTTGCCTGTTCCACCTGGGGTGGGGCCCACCCGTGTAGGGACAGTGGGCAGCTCTGTGTGGGAGCCCCTTCAAGGGAAATGCCCCCTGAATCCGTTTTTAGGGTCAGCACACAGGTTTTGAGCTCCAGGTGGACATGAGGGTGCTGGATCATGGGTGAGATGAAGACCCAGGTGGATTTGGATGGCCAGGAGAAGGAGGCAGCTTTAGGGAGGTTGGGACTTCCCTCCTTCTCTACTTTCCCTGACCCAAAAGCTTCAGCAATTTAACCCGAGAGAGAGGAAACCCATTTTAAACTGGGGTTACAATAGTGCCAAAATAGTCAAATGAAATCAGTTTAACAGCTTACAGCAATAAGCAAACTGGCTTTTAAGAGCAGCCCTGCATTCATCCCATGGATGTAATGAGGAACTTATTTTCCTGATGGAGTTCTGCTTCAGAGTGAACTCCACATGCCTTGTTTGTATTAAAAAACCTCCTTTGCACTGACTAAAATAACTGTAAAGCCCCTTCTTTCATCTACAAGGGCTTGTGTTCACACTCTTCACCCTTTAAAATTCCGATGAATTTCAAGTTTTTCATTGCACTGGAAGAGGAACTTATTTGATGTAGGCTTGTAAAAGAGATAAATTCCATATGTGTTTTGAATAGCAATATCTGCTTTCTTCTTGTGGAGGGTCGAGCGAAAATATGTTCTCCCTATATAATTAGAAATGCTGAGGGTTTACTACAAGATGCAAACTGATTTAATCTGTCTGCAATGAAAAAAAAGGGTAAAAAAAAAGAGGGGAAACTTGGAAAAATCATCAGGCACGTGTGTGGTGTGTTAAACTCGTGAGAGAACACCTTGTTTTGAGGGCAGGGAGGCATTTTCAAGGGCTGGGAGCAGGAGATGTGGCGTGGAGGAAAAGAAACCTCCCTAATTGATCAGGCACACTGAGATCCTATAAATAAAGCCTTCCACAGGCTGTGACTGCCAGACTGGAACCAGGGAACAGCTCCTCCCCTTTGCTCAGCAGATATTCACTTTTAGGGGGGTGGTGACATTCAAACAGACCCAAATAAAGAATTGCACCACTCAGAGCGTGTCAAGTGCCACCCCCTCCCAGCCTTACAGTGGGGCAAGTGGAAAAAACTTCTGCCAATGTAATTAATTCCCAGGCTCTTGCTCCCTCCTGCCATTTGCTGGAATTATTTTTAAAACTGCACTTTGCACAGTTCCTGATTTTTGATTTTTTTTTTTTTTATTTTTTGGAGTTTCAACCCAAAAGTGGTGGCAGCCTGGAAGGGAAGGGGGGGATGGAGCTGGGGGGGAGGGGATGAAGCCTTGGGCACGGCAGCTCTGGGTTGTCAGGAGGGTAAGTTGGGTTAATCTGTGCTGGTCACCTGCAAAGCACCTGGTGGAGACACTCTGAAGGCCAGAGGTTAATCCCACCTTGGCCAAATAATCAGTGTTATTATCCCATGTGTGTCACAGGGCCCTGTTATCCCTCTGGAGCTGTGATTGGGAGCCAGGATCTCCCATGGGAAAAGCTGGAGAGGGACTGTTTGCAAGGACAGGATAAGAGGGAATGGCTTCCCACTGCCAGAGGGGATATTGGGAATAAATCCTTCCCTGGGAGGGTAGGGAGGCCCTGGCACAGGTTGCCCAGAGAAGCTGTGGCTGCCCCATCCCTGGAAGTGTCCAAGGCCAGGCTGGAGCAATCTGGGATCGTGGAAGGTGTCCCTGCCCTCGACAAGGGGTAGGAGCACGATGAGCTGTAACCCTTCCAACCCAAAGCTTTCTGTGACTCTGATTCCCACCCCACAGTCAGAGAGGAGAAGAGTGGGTGTCTCCACAACTCCTCCAACGTTCCAGCCCCAGTCTGTGCCCTGTTTCTGTGCCAATCCTTTTCCTGTCTCGTGGTGTTGGTGGTTTGGTCCCCTGAGCTCCTGGGGCTGAAATGATGCCCATCCTGGTGGTCGGTCCCTGCTGCCCAAGAGGCCAATCCTGAGCAGGATTTGGCAGTGGCAGAGCAGGCACCTCCCTCCCCCCCTCCCCTGGGCAGGTCTGGGTCTCCTCAGGATGAACAGCTGCACAGCAACCAGTTCAGGAGTCCCAGGAGTTAACTGGCTGCAGATGTTTCCCTTCTCCCTCTCTTCCCTGCGGAATAACAGGCTGGGCTGCAGGGAACCACGAGGGAGAGAACCCCCCAGCACTGCCACCCCTGCCCTGTGCCCACTCCCTGGGTGTTTGTGGCATCATCCTCCCCCCACCCTAAACAACAGGACACTTTTAACCCCCCTGTGCTGCTTTGGGCTGGGCTGGAGTTAATTTTCTTCACAGTGTCTGGGATGGGGCTGGTTGGGATTTGTGCTGAGAATGGTGTTGATAATACAGAGACGTTTTTCTTCCTGCTGAGCAACCTCAAGGATGTGTTTCTTACATGGGTTTCCCTCTTTCTGCCACAAAACATGGAATTTAATGCTCATCCTTTGTGATTAATGTTCTCCATTTCAGCCACACAACCTTACAAGGTCCTCTCGCCGTGGATTTGGGAACGGGAACATTTGTGTGTTAAACTTGGCCGTGCTGACCCAGAATCCAGAAACTGGATTAGTTTTTTTTAGCAGAGTTATTTATAGGAGACTCTTAACTAGTTACTTTAAATTACTTTGAAAGAAGGAGGGAAGTGGGGAGTGTGGAAGTTGGGGGGGTTTGTGGCGGGTGCTCTGTGGTCCCTCGGGGCGTGGGAGGGACGATGTCACTGGGTTGTCACTGAGCCTCCCTGCAAACCCACTGCCCATGCAGAGACGAGGACACCCCCTCTCCAAACCCCTAAAATCATAGAATGGCTTGGGTTGGAAGAGAACTTAAACATCATCTTGTTCCAATCCCCTGTCATGGGCAGGGACACCTTCCACTGGACCAGGCAACCTGTGCCAGGGCCTCCCCACCCTCACAACCAAGAATTCCTTCCCAATATCCCATCTAAATCCACCCTCCTGCAGCTTAAACCCATTCCTCCCTGTCCTGTCACTCCATCCCTTGTCCCAAGTCCATCTCCAGCTCTCCTGGAGCCCCTCTAGGTGGGTTTTGGGACTGACAGAACACATGGCTGGGTCAACCAACACCCCCAAACCCTTCTCCTCAGGGCTGCTCTCCATCCATTCCCTGCCCAACCTGTATTTGTGCTTGGGATCGTCCCGACCCAACTGCGGAAATAATCACGGATAGTAATAATTTGTCGCAGAAGAAAGAAACAGTTACAACAGTTACCATAACAATACGATTTCACATCATAGTTATAATTTTCAAAAAAAAAAAAAAACAAAAAACAAACCCACCAATTTCCCATCACCATCACCACCACAACCACCCCCGGATTTTCGCACGGCTCGAACGGCGTTTGGCGGAGCCTCCGCCCTGCCCGGCCCCGGCTCCGGCTCCCCCCGCGGCGGCCGCTCCAGCGCCGCCCCGAGGCCGCACCCCCTGCCCGCCCGGGGCTGCCCCGCACCGCCCCCGCAGCCCCCGCACCGCCCGCCCCGCCCGGGGCCGCCCTGCCGGCGGCAGCTCCGAGCGCGGGGGCGGCCCCGAGGCCGGCGCTTCCCGTGCCCGGCGGGCAGGAGCGCTCCCGGCCCCGCCGCCACGGCTCCGCTCCGCTTCTCTCCGCCAGGATTCCCGGGAGGATGGCATGGATTTAGGCAGCGACGCCGGCAGCAGCCGCTCCAGCTCGGAATCGAACTCCAGCAAAGCCACGCCGTGCTCGGAGGGCAAGTCCTCGCCGTGCCCCAGCAGCCTGGACCTGGCGGCGCTGGAGGACTCGGAGGAGGAGGAGGAGGAGGAGGACGCGGGGTCCCCGCCGTCCCCGCCGCGCTGCCCCGCCGCCCATGGGCGCGGGTGCGGGGCCGTGCCCGCCGCCCCCCGGCGCTGCTCCCGCCCGCGCCCCCCGCCCCGCACGGACAGAGGGGCGGCCGCGGGACCCGGCGGGCGCAGGGGCGGCGGGGCGAGGCCCCCCCGGGAGCCGCAGCCCCCCGCGATGGACTGGGCAGCCCTGGAGAGGCACCTGGCGGGGCTGCAGTGCCGAGAGCAGGAGCGAAACCACCGCGCCAACCCCGCGTCGGTGAGTGGGGAAGGGTCGCGGTGCTGGGGAGGAGCTGGGGGGGTGGGGGTGGGGGTGTTTGGGGGTCGGTGGTGGAGGTTGGAGGGGGGGAATTGGTTTGTTCTGGTGGGATGTCGCCCGGAGTGCTGCGTCCAGCGCTGGGGTCCCCAGCGAAAGGATGTGGAGCTGCTGGAGCCAGGCCAGAGGAGGCCACGGAGATGCTCCCAGGGCTGGACCCTCTCTGCTCTGGAGCCAGGCTGGGAGAGCTGGGAGGGTTCACCTGGAGAAGAGAAGGATCCAGGGAGATCTGAGAGCCCCTTGCAGGGCCTAAAGGGGCTCCAGGAGAGCTGGAGATGGACTTGGGACAAGGGATGGAGTGACAGGACAGGGAGGAATGGGTTTAAGCTGCAGGAGGGTGGATTTAGATGGGATATTGGGAAGGAATTGCTGGTTGTGAGGGTGGGCAGGCCCTGGCACAGGTTGCCCAGAGAAGCTGTGGCTGCCCCAGCCCTGGGAGTGTCCAAGGCCAGGTTGGATGGGGCTTGGAGCAACCTGGGCTAGTGGAAGGTGTCCCTGCCCAGGGATTGGAATGAGATGAGCTTTATGGCCCATTCCAACAAAATCCATTCTGTGATTTTCTAACTTTCCAGCAATATCTCTGGCCATGGCAGGAGCTGGTTCCCTGCTACTCCAGGGATGGGGCAGGGGATGCTGTTGGTGCCTGGTGGGTGCAAAGTGCCACCACCAGGCTGTCTGAGAGGTGGCTTCTCCTGGGAGAGGCAGAGGAATAAGAGCTTTTCCCAGGCTGGGAGCGGTGCCAGGCTGGCAGTGCATGTTCCCCTTTCCTAAGGGAAAGATTCTTCCCTCAGAACCTGCTGTTTGTCAGCCAAGACGAAACCCCCAAACGCTGTTTTTGCAGAAAACCCTGTAAATTGTGGTGTGATCTCACCCTTTCCAGAGCGACTTAGGAATCGCTCAGAACTTCTGAGCTGCAGTGATGTGATGTGAACAAGCACTGCTGGAGACTCTTCCATAATGTGTGAATTCAAAGGAATCCACAAAACCTCCTGGAAGCTCGGCAGGAGCCTTGGGATGCGCTGGAACGGGTGATGAGCCGTGTGTGCCTGCCCAGCCAGACCCTCCAGCCTTGCCTCTGGATTTTTGAGGGTTTTTAAAAGGCGTTCCAGCCCTTTTACTTCCTGTGAAGTCATCGAGCTCGGGGAGGTGGGGATTTCCCCCCCCCCCCCAAACCCTTGAATTACAACTAATTGGTGACAAATCCGGGTGGGTGCCGGGCACGATGAGTAAGCCGAGGGATGAGTGGGATTGCTGCCACGCAAGGGTGCTTTTTTTTTCCAAAGCCTGAACGCTGCAGCCTCAGTGCCCCCGAGGAACTGACAGGTAACATCCTTAATTAACAGCCATTTGTGCAGAAACTCGGCGTCAAGAAAAAAAATACCCACCTCATTTTTGTGGTTTTGGGAGCTCCTTTCTGCAGCCTTATCTGATAAACTCTGCTGGCAGCACCCACTGCTGGAAACTCTTTGCCTCCAGGCACGTGCTCCTCCAGGTGAGCTGTCAGCCGAGGAATTTTGCCTGTTGACCTCTGTGAGGATTTTCCTCCTCCATCCTGCCGTTCCCTCCTGCCAGCACAAAGGCTCTGGAAGGCAATCACGCTGCCTCACGCCCTGACTTGTCCTGCAGGGAGCCGGGGTTTGCAGTGCTGTGCTAACCAGGCGCTCCTTGGCAGCACGTGGAGCTGGTGATGGACACCCAGGTTTGGGAATCGAGGAGCCCAACACCTCGGGAGCATCTCCTGTGGGTAGGACCGAGCTGCTGGTTCTCCCACACCCACAGCAACTGGAGTTTTCCACTGGAGAGACTTCCCTCCACCCCACTGGCTGTCCTGGAGGCACCTGAGAAAGCTCTTGGTTTGCTTCCCATCCTTGTGTTCGCTCCAGGATTGCCCTTCCCTGGCTCACAGCGGGGAGGAGGAGATGTTCCAGCTCTGCTCCTTCCGCTTCCCACCTGGATCAAAGGGAAAGGGGCTGTTGGGAAGGGACATTTCCCCTCCTGGCTGGCTCAGAAGGGGTGTTTGATGCCCCCAGGGTACCTCCTGCCCCTCCTGCACCGTTTGGGCTGTGCTCCCCTGCGTGGACTCAATCCCTTCAAGGCTAAACCAGGCTGAAGAGCAAGACCTCGGGTTTTGTTTTTGTTTTTCCTGCCCTTGACATTTCCCTGCGGTTCAGTGTCTTGCTGTTTATAACAAAACCCTGCCTTGCCCTGCTGGAAGCCCAGAGTGTTTGTAAACACGGGAATCATGGAGTGAAAGCAGCCAGGAAGCAAGTTCAGAGAGGGTGGACTGGGCTGCTCCAACGGCTGCAGAACATCTCAGGAAAAGGGAAATTTCACTGGTACAGGCCTTGGCTGGTGTGGTCTGAAATCCTCTCCTCACTCACCAGGGATGGGATGTGAAAGCTGCTGCTTCTCTGAGCCCAAGTGTTTCTCAGGCTGCTTTACGTGCTCAGGGAATCCAGCAGGGATGTTTTGTTAAGGAAAAGAGAGTCCTTTCTGCTGCCAGTACCTGTATTTAGTTGCTTTTATGGTGCTCCAGGAGGAGGCAGGGCAGAGGTCACTGCAGGGGGACAGCAGTGACGTGTCTGGGCTCAGCTTTGGTGCCCACTGGTGCTGTGCCCCTCACTGTGGGGTCACACGTGGTGCTGGCTGACAGGAGAGGAGCCCTGGCTGCTCCATCCCTCCTCCCTGCCCCTGGCTGGCACCTTCCCAGCCTGTTGGGAGCTGCTGGTGCTCCACAGGCCTGCAGTGACCTGTGCTGTGTCCCTGCAAGCCCACAGTGACCCGTGGGAGTCCTTGCTGAGGGACAGTGGCCGTGTTGGAGTCCCAGGGGAAGGAAGTTCTCACTTCTAAGGACGCTCCAAGATGGTTTTAGGAGGTTTTCCAGGCAAGGAAGATCTGGGCTGACATGCAAGGAGAGGCTGGGAACACTTCCCATGGACTAGACATCATCCAAGCTGGTGAGGGACCTTCAGTCACATCTGTAGGTGCAGAGATCTGCCCCAAGTTGCTGGGAAGGCTGGAAAGAGGGAATATTAACCACATGGAAATGGCTGTTGTTGAGCTTCCAGATGCAATCTCCCAGCACAGACGAGGCAGGAGGGCCAAAGCTGGTTGCTCAGCTTGCAGACAGGGCCATGGGGGCTGAGAGGCTCCTGCCAGGACATTTTGGAAGAGGTTGGCAACGCTGCTTGGCACTGACAGCTCCATGAAGTGATGCTGCTGAGGGAGCCCCAGGACCAGCTGGGTTGGGATGGTGCTGGGCTGGGATCTGTCCATCCTGGCCATGCCACATCCATGGGCACGTTCTTCTCAAGGTGTGGGCTCCTGTGATGCCACCCAGGGACTGGTGGCTCTGGGAGGGTCCCCGTGGGAGAGGTGGGAAAATGGTGTCGAGAAATGGAGAATATTTCCTTTTTTTCACCCAAATAAAGGTGAAAGGACTGGTTTTGGAGCTGCACTCGGGCAGACAAGCAGCCACAAGCCCAGTGGGTTGTGTTAGATGCCTCTTGAACCTTCTGGACTCCACCTAAGAGAAGAAATCACATCTGTTCTCGAAGGCAGTGGGCGCTCAGCAGGTTCATTACGGAGATGCTTGGATCAATCTCATCAGCCAGCTGCATGAACCCACCCCCTCCCATTTTTTTAATTTTCCCCCTTTGCTCCACTGCTGGCTGTCTCCAGAGCAGTAGCAAATGTGCCACGAGATGATTTATGGCTCTGAGGAGCTGGGGAGGTGCTGGGGAGGCAGCGACGCCCCGCTCGCCGCTCTGCTAATGGCTCCAATAAAATCCAAATCAGCCTTAATGGTTTTAATATTCTTCCCATTGCAGCTCCGAGGATGGTAATTACAATCAATAGGCTGTATTGTCTGAGAAGAATATCTGCAAATTCCACAGTCAATTAAAGAAAAAAAAACAACCAACAAACCACTGGCAGGAGGGGAAATGGCTCGGGCAGTCCCCACTTGCCCTCGCAGAGACCTCGGGTGCTCGTGCCAGGCTGGGGAGTGGTGGCACTGCTGAGGGAATTGTGCTGCCCACGAAGCTTCTTGGGGGCAGTGGTGATAAAAGCTTGTCCCTGCAGCCTCCAGGACTCCTGCAGAGGCCTTTTGTGGGGGTGAGGGTGTGCTGGAGCCTCTTTTTCCTCACTAGAATGTTCCTGCCTGTGCTGCGGAGACAGATTGGTGCCCGTTGGTTTGGTCACTTTGGAGGTAAATACTGCAGGTCCCGCATCAGTACCGTGTCCAGACACGTCACTTGGCCCCAGGCAACATTTACAGTGTGTTAGGAACTTAAATTTGTTCCCTTCTGACTTATTTGCTCCTCGAGGTTGTCTCGGGCTGGTGGAGGTGGGCACGGTGCTCCTGCTCAGCCCAGAGCTGGGTGGGATCAGCCTCCAGCTGCCCACCAAGGTCTGCAGAGCACTCCCTGAAAGGCAGAAAAGGAGATCCAGAGCTGGTGCTGACAGTCCTAAACCCACCAGGCGTGGGCTGGAAAAGTTTCAGGTCTGCTTTTGGAAACAGCTGGAAATGTCCTGGAAGTGCTCCAAGGTGTGGGAGTGGCACCTGGGGCCATGGGCTGCTGGTGAAGGTGGTGGTGCTGTTTAACCTGGACTTGGTGGTCCTGCAGGGCTTTTCCAGCCTTAGTGATTCTGGACTTGATGGTCCTCGAGGGCTTTCCCAAACTTAATGATTCCATGGAAAGGCTTTAAGGGCTAAACCAGGAGATGCCAGAGGCTGGTGGGGTGGCACTGATGGACCAGGTAAAGATCTGTTTCTTCTGCCTGTGGCTTTATTGGTGTCTCCTCTCACTGCTGCTGAAAGTTTGAGGTGAATTCAAAGCATTTATTGCAGTGTGGGATGAAGTGTTTAAACAACTCAGTAACTGCCCAGGGGTCTGGTGCTCCTGGGCCAGAGCAGCTGTCATGGAAGGGGAGATGTGCAGAGCAGGTTGGAAAGGGGGAGGAGAGAAATGGAGCCAGGAGTGATGTTTCTCCACCCAACAACTGCTTGTTAAAGCCCTGTGAGAGGATTGGTGCAGCAGGGCTGTCAGGAGCATGGATTGGGATCCAGCACAGACCCTTGGGATGGAGAGCTTTGGTCCACCTTGGAGTGCTGGGCCAGCATTTAGGGAGCAAACAGATTGGCAGCGAGTTTGCTCTCGCTTCAAATAAGCAATAATTGCTTGATTGAGCTCTCCTGAAGTGTTGGTTTCTTCATCCCCAGCTGCTGTGAGATGTTGCCTTGGCTGGGAGTGTTGGGAGCAGGGAGTACCAGCCGGGGCTGTGATGCCTGGCAGCGATTTTCCCCAGACAGGAGCTGTCAGCTCGTTAACTCCTGACACGCTGATTTCCAAAAATCAAACTTGTGCCTCGCAGGAAATCTCATTCCTGTCATTCCTGCAGCCTGGGGGGCCCAGCAGGACCTTCTCTGTCCACCTGACAGCTCTTTCACTGCCTGCTCTGCCCATTTAACTCTGCACCAGGCAGGAAAGGCGAAGCCATCACGAAGGAGGTTCCTCGGGGCACAATGATTTGTTTTAAGGCTTTGACACGAAAACAAACCTTTTGCCCGTGGAAAATGCCATCATTTCAGCCCAACTAGAGATTTGCCGAGTGCCAGCGTCCCCGGGGTGGGGACCTGTGGGACTTTGGCCACGTTCCACCCAGCTCAAAGGTCAGGGGAGGCTGGGGAGGTGTTAATGATCCTGCCCGAGCCTGCCCTGGCACTGGGCTCAGAAAACACCGCTAGGAATTCACAGTTCTTGTTCCTTGCATTGGTAATTACGTAGATTGGAGAGAGGTGTGTTTGCAGCTTCCCAAACCAGGCCAGGCAAACCCCCCACACCCAGTAATAACCCCCAGCAAAAGCTTTATTTCCACTGCTGCTGCAGAGCCTTGCAGGGAGGGGAGTGCTGAACACAGGGGGTGGCAGCACCTGGGGCCTGTCTGATGGGTGATTCTCCTTTATTTGGGTGTTTCTGTGATGGGAACTCCTCTGGGTGATGGACCCCTGCGAGCTGGCGCTGCTTCCCAGTCGGCTGGTAAGTGGATGGTTCCTCTGGGATGTGGAAATCACCAGGAAAAGCTGAGCAAGCTGGGTTATTTTGACACTGATTGTGTTGTTTGTGCAGGGCTGGGGGGTGATATTGGTGATCTGGCTGTGGAAGGGTCTATTTTAACTTAATATTTTTTGGTACTGGGCATTGTAAGTAGCAAACGTGAGGGATTTCCAGTGAGAGTCTCTATGCCAATCAAAATTTTTAATGTCTCAGAACGTCATTTTGTTGGTGGAATCCCGAACCAAAGGGATTCTGGAGCCCTTTGCCCCTCCCCTGCTGCACCTCCTTCCAATTCCCACTCAGTCTGAAGTGTCTGGGTGGAAACAGCAGCAGGAATGCTCATTTGCCTGGATAATAATTATGTGCTTAGGCATCTCTTTCTTGCATGTTTGTTAGGTGTGAGAAGTGCGAGGTGCTGGGGGTTTAATTCTCACCACTGACCTGTGCTGTGTAAAACCTGGTGGATGGAGAGCCTGGCAGTGGGGTGGGAGGGGGTGTCTGTGGCACCTGGAACTGTGCAAAATGCTGCATGTGGAGGGGGGAGTTATAGGCAGAGGGTGTTTAAAACTGTATGGAAAGAGGGTTTTCAGTGCAACTCAAAGCACAGTTGCAGCTCTGCCGAGGAGCACTCAAATTCCAGGGTCATCCTGGCTCCAAAACTAACGGTGACAGTTGTTGCTCAGGGACCTTTCTGCTGGAAGTCTTATTTAAATATTCTAAGTAATGCTCCAAATACCACCCAAACCCTCACAGAGTGTGTTTATTACCAGCAGAATTGGCTTAGCAGGGATAGGAACAGCAAGAATTCCTGTGATTTATTTCCATATTCCTCTCTGCCTGGATTTGAGGTGGCTCTGCTTTAACTGGTCAGAAAATCAAGTGCAACACTTGGTCATTTTCTGAAATTTGTGTGGGAACTGGAGAGAAATGACTGGATTCTGACTGTACCCAGGGCATCATTTCTCCTGCTCCTAAAAAAAATTAAGTAAATTAAGGTCAGTGGGAAAAAGCCCAGGCATTCCTGGCTCCTCCTGAAGCACCTGAGCCAAGCAATGCTCAGGAGAGAACCTGGGATTGTTCTACCAGGGAAGGTGAAATCACCTTTCTGAGCTCCAAAGCACTTCGTGTCTGGACACCAAATGACCTCCCCCCCGTGAAAGAAAACGTTTCCTTTTCTTGTGGCAGGAGGATTCAGCCTGGTGACTGTTTTAACAACTGAGGTTATAGATGTTGCTGTGGGAGTTCCTGTGTTTACAGCAGGGCCAGGATGTGGTGCTGCAGCCCAGAGGAGGTTTAAAGGAGCATCATTTCATGTTTTGTGGGGGAAAAAAAAAAGGAAAAAAAAGAGTTTTATGATGCTTTTTGAGGGGAAACCCTGTTGTGGAGGAGGATAAAATTCCTGTGTTGAGTGTGGTATAATCAGCACTGGGTGTAAATCTGATTTTTCAGGTTCTCCCAGTGTCTTACAATGGGTTTTTATTTTCTAAACCCAACAACCGTTGAAAATAATCACATCCTCTGATCAGCTCATTGTTTTCCAAGGCTGGCCACTGTGATCCAGGAATTCCTGTGGATCAGGGGCTGCTTCCCCATCCTCTGCCAGTGGTCTCTGGTTCTCCTCCACCGGAGTTTGCTCTATTTTGTCTGTTCAATCTGCAAATAATTCTGCTTTTGTGAGAGAAGTTTCCTTAGGTAGAACTAAAAAGGTTTAAAAATATTCCTGCCATCTCTCACTCTGACCTGGCTCTGAAAACCAGTCCAGATCCGGCACAGCTTTGGTGGAAAATGACTTTTGCTCTTGCAATTATCAGCAACTCGAGGGATTCCAGCTTCTTCCAGCACTTGGATCATTTTGGGGTGTTTAAATTTCCCTGGGAGGTCTCATTTACACCCCCACGTGGGTTTTGCAGCCCAGGGATCTGTAGATCTCCTTCAGATGAGAGAATCACACCAAGGGCATTTGTTTCAGCTGCTCTGGGCCTTTGGTACAGCGAAAATGTGAGTTTTTTGGAGGAAATTGCTGCAATCTGGAAGGGTCAGGGAGGAAAGGGAAGTGCTGGGCCGAGATTTAATCCCCTCTCTGCTGGTAAAAAATAAAAGAGGACTATATTAAAGTGCTCAATTCTTTATGCACACAAAAGCTGCTGGGGTGTGTGGCCTGTGGGGAACCGAGACGCTTTTAGTGAGTTATTAAAAATTTAATCTAAACTTTTTTTATTTCGTGTAATTCCCGCGTTGGATTTATTAAAGAGGGACTTGGGGAAATGGCAGGATTGGTGCTCCTGAGTCGTGGGTGGTCACCCTCCCTTCTGGCTCCTTGGCTGGAGAGGTGTTTGATGAGCCACTGTTCCTGGTAGTGAAGAAAATAAATGATTGATCTGTGACTGATTTTCCCACCCTGAATCCTCTGTGCTGTGCATTTGCATTAATGCAGAGTATCCAAGTGCTTAGCATTTCTCCAGCTGGCCTTGCCTTTCTTCTGCTGCCTCCTCAGTCAATAATCCTCGTTTTCAGAGCATGATCCCAACTCCTGGCTGTGCCTTTTCCTGGGGGGAAGGCTCCCAGCTTGTTATTCCTGTTGGATCACCTGGGAGCAGCAGGGAAACATCCTGGAGCCTTGGGAAAAAAAAATAAAAACCACATCTCCAGGACGTTTTCCAAGCCTCTGCTTCTGGGAAGGGCAGAGTAGGTGAAAATCAGGGTCCCTGCAAACTTTGGATAGGGCCTTGGCCCCCTCTTCTCCTGGAATTCCTTTGAACTGCATCCCCAATGACCAAATAATTCCATAGATAAATAATGTTTAGATGGGACAAAATAGGTGCTGGGAGCTTGGCCAGTCCTCCTCCCTGCACAGAGGCTGGAGGAACCAACCTTGTTTCCCAGGAAATGCCATTCCAGGCTGTCCCCAGGACACGAGGATGAGGGTTTCCCACATTTGCAGATGGAATCATAGAACATTAAGGGGTTGGAATGGACCTTGAAGTTCCTGGAGTGTCCACACTGCCATGTAAATATATATATATATTTTTGCTTGATGTAAAGGTGAAAGATGAGATTTTGTGGTGCTGATCCTGGCTCCAAACTCCCACCCTCTCCAGAGCTCTTTGCAGCCCCTCCTGCCTCATTCTCCATACATTTCCATCCTCATGACAAGCTTTGGATGTAGGATTAGCTGAAGGTTTATATCACTGAAAGTGCTGAGACAAATAATAGGTGCTGGAGAGCTGCTGCAGCCTCCCAAAATCCTAAAATTCCTTTAGGAAGGCTGGAGCTCACAGCCAGTGCAGTGTCTGTATAACAATTAACAGTGTTAATGACTCTGATTGTCGTGTTTTGCCCTGGACCAAACCAAAGTTTGAGGTCAGGATCCAACCCTGCCTGGATTCCCAAGGGGCAGCCTCTCATCCCTGGGATGAGGTGCTGGTGACTCAGTAACTGTAGCTTTAGGAAGAGGATTTGTGAGGTTTTTTTTTTTTGCTTGTTACATTAATCCACATGGAGGGAAGTGAGCAAACATGTAACATAGCACCTGCCTGCTGGAGAAATAACAGCTTCCTGGAAAATAAACTTTCCCCAGGGAAGGCCACCAGAAGGATCCTCCTGCCTTGGACACGCTGTTTCCAGCCTGGAGATGAGTGTTCCTTGGAGAACAGCCACTGTGGGGAAGCAGAGCCCTGCTGTGCTCCCAGCACAGCACCCCTGAGAGCTGGGGGACTTTATTTTGTCCCTCTGAGCTGTAATTGCTGTGCTGCAGCAGCCACAGCTCCCACCACCCTCTCCTTCTCCTCCCCTGCCTCGGGTGTTTAATCCTGGAGGGATTTAAAGCCCTGTGGGTGTGGGGACGTGGAGCAGTGGTGGCCTTGGACTCAGTGATCCTAGAGGGCTTTTCCAACCTCAACAATGTCATGGTGAGTGGCTGTGAGCAAACAGTGGCCACGAGTCTGGTTTACAAACTGCCTGTGGCTTTAGTTCCATGTTAAAAGGTCATTTATGATCCTTCTGCTCTGGGCTGGCAGCTCCCAGAAGAGCTGGTGGAGAGAAGCTCTCCAGCACAGACACAACCACCTGCTCTGGGGTTTTCTTTCCCCAGCTCCCTTTGCACTGGTAGTTTGGTAAAACCCAGAAATCTGATCTCCAATTTGTCTGTAGAGGGAATCTGAGGCCAGGAACAGCCTGTGCTCAATGGCACAGCCCGAGGTTGTGCCAGCACCTGATTGCTGAGGAGTTCCTGAAGCTTTGCCAAAGCATCCCTGGGCTTGTTTGCAGGAGCAGGGCTTATTCCTAGAGCCTGCCCTGCTGATGTAGGGCTGTGATGGTGGGTTTAATTCCCTAACATGAAAGGTAGAAATCTAAAGTGGCATTAAAAGCAGAGGCTGTGCGAGGGCCCGGGATGGGACGAGTGCTGCTGCTCCCCTGGCCATCTGCAGGGGCTGAAATTGGGCCAAGACACAGCTTTATGTGCAGCACTGCTCTCTTCTCTTCTTTATTTCCATTTGTCTTCAGGAGTGTTGAAGCACTGAAGCCTTATTTCACTGCTTAATTATCATTATTCCTTTTAAACTGGAAAATTACAGTGGAGCTGGAACGCTTTGTGTGTGCATCAGTCCTGCTGCAAGAGGGGTTTGGAGATGAGAGGGCTGCTCTGGGTGAATGGGATGCTTAGAGAAGCTCAGGAGACAGCCCCTGCCATGGGAACAACCAGTAATTCTCTGGGTTTTGGGCTCAGGAACAAGGGGACACTGAGTGCAGATGTGCCAGGGTGACTCCCGTGGTGCTCCCAGTCCTGCTCCCTTGAGCATTCCCAGGGGTTTTCACACTGGAGGTGCTGGAAAGCTGCAGGCTGAGCTTTGGTGTTCCTTTGTGTTTATACCAGGGAATCACAGGCTGCTTGGAGTTGGAAGGGACCTTAAAGCTCATCCTGTTCCACTGAGCAGGGACTCCTTCCCTAGACCAGGTTGCTCCGAGTTGGCCTCGAACACTTCCAGGGATGGAGCAGCCCCAGGTTCTCTGGGCCTCACCCTGGCAAGAATGTCTTCCTTACTTATCCCTCTGTTGTCCTGTGGCTTCATCCCAAGAGAGATCTGCAAGTTGCACCTTCCCCTTTGTGCTCATCCAAATTAATCCTCTGGGAGCCAGCGCTGCTCTTGCTGGGCCTTTCTGCCCTCAGGAACTTCATCACTCCCCTCAAACGCTCCATTTGGACACAAAGATGGTGTAAGTGAAGAAAAAAAATCCAACCCCCAACCTCTAACAACCCCCTGACACGCCTGGCTGTCAATACTGCTCCGATTCCAGCAGCCACCTTAAAGTGAATCACCTCAAAATGATCTTTCATTCCGTGTAAAGGCTGGCAGAAAACAAGACCCCGTGTTATCAGCAGGAGCTGGAGGCTGCCAGAACAAGAGGAGAAGAATGCCTGAGGTAGAGCAGGAGAAGGGAAAAAATGAGCTTTAAGAGACAAGAGTGTTTTCTTGCTCTTATATGGTGCTGCTCTGCCACCAGCAGCAGCCCCGTGGCTCCCTCGTTCCATGACTAATAAGGCTCACTTGGGATCCACCCTTGCTTATCCTGTTATTTTTAGCTTTTTCCAGCTTCATGCTCGCTGTGCCTGCCCTACCAACGAGGGATAACTTCGTGTCTTATTCTAAATGCTGGGTTTGGTGTCGGGAAGGAGCAGGAATGGGATTTCTTAGCGCTGCTGGAATTGGTTTTGGGGTTGTCAGTGATACCCATTAAGGGTAATCAGCTTTCTGCCCCCGGGGCTGCTGCAGCACAAGAGGATTACTGGTTTTCCTTTCTCCACTGACAGTGGGGTTGGGAGGCAAACTGACAAAAAAAATCAGCTTTACAGCTGTTTGTTTAATGGCTGAAAATTCAAAATCAACCTGAAGCAGGAGCTGGACTCTCATGGGCCTGTGTTTGCTCCATCACATCCTTCCCAACCTCCCCCATCTCAGCAGTGTCAGAGGTTGAGTTTCTCTGAAGGATTATTGATTTGGGGAGGGTTGTGTGCACAGTATTAAGTAAACTCCCCCAAAAAGAAGGATTCCTGGCAGTAAGCTTGGAATGATGGGGATCTGCCTTCAGAGCTGTGGCAAAAATCCCCAGTTTCTGACTCAGAGGAAGGTTTGTCTCTGCAAACTCGCTCTTTTCTTGAGGAAGAGTTTAAAGGACACACCTGTTTGCACCGGTATATTCATATTTAGGGGCTTTGCCTCTGGTTGAAAAGGAAACTTTTCAGTTTGCCCAGTGAGTTTGTAACAGTGGGGTGTTTATCCTTCAGCCTGCAGGTCCCTGCTCTGGGCTTTTATCACCCCGTTTTGCAATTCTAATGAGCTGTAAAATAAAGCCAGCCCAGAAATAAACCCTCTCAGCTGGTCCCGACTGGAAAGCGGGAGGGGAATGGGGAGGGATGCGTGACCTCAAGGCAACCCACGGCAGGATAATCCCATCCCCACCCCAGATGTTGCCCCCTGGCTCCCGTGGGGTCAGAGCCCTGTTTATGAGTGATAACTCAGCCCCTCATCCTTGCTGTGGGGTGGAATGAGTGCAGCACGCTAAAAAAATGAATTAATCACCTGTATTTAAATGCAGGTTGTGCTGCTCTGCCTGCCTGGAGTTCCAGGGATTTTGCCACAATTAAAAGGGCTTAATATTTCAGCCAGAAATTACTTTTGGCCCCAGACCAGTGGCTTAGTAGTTCCCAAGTGCTGGGCATGGGATGTGGGATTTCTGTACCTGCCTCCAACTCAGCAACACTTCCACATAATTCCTGGGGAAAATCTCTCTCTTGTCAGGCCATTTTTTCCCTCTTCTCTCTTACTCATGGAAAAACATATTAATTCTCTCTGCTGCTGTTCAAATGGAGCCAGAGCAGCTTTATTTTTTTTTTTTAAATGTCTTTTCAAATTTAATATCTGAAAAAGGAAAATAAGTAAAATAAGTGGGGGAGGAAGGATAGAGGGGGGACTTGTCTGTGAGCTGCGTGTGCTGACCGTGGATTTGAAAACACGGAACTGGGTTATTAGGGCAGTGAAAAACTCCCATTAAATTTGATATCAAAGAGATCAGATGGAGATGTTCCTCACAGCTCGCACTTGTAACGATTTTTAGTTATTCTGTGTCAATATTTATAAAGCTGCAGCTCTCTGGGAATATTTCATGGAAGATTTCAGATGGTTTGGGGAGCTGATGGGTATCAGAATTCTTCACCATTCTTCAAATGGTTTGGGTTGAAAGGACCTTCAAGATTATCTAGTCCCAAACCCCTTCCACTACTGAATATATGAATTATGTATTTTTAGCCTAATCTGCTGGTCCCCCTGTTCTCTTCTAGGGACAGTTGTAAAGGTGCTGCTTGGAAAGGACTCCAGAAACCTCCAGGGAAGTCAAAGGGGCATGGAAAAGGGAAGGACATTGGGTTCTTAAATCACTGGAGGTTTATCCTCTCATAGGGCAGAGTAACACAACCAAAATGATGGAAAACCCCTCAGCATCAGCTTCCTTAAATAAAAAAGTAATAGTCTCAACCATTATCCACGGGTGTAATCCAAACAAATACTCCCCTTTCAAGCAGATGTCGAGTATTAACTGATTAAAAATAATCTCTTTTCTCTTTATTTTTCTTGCTGGATTTAAACCCTGGGAAAGCTTTAGCTTGGCTTAGAGAGGAGCTAAATCCATCACTCCCAGGAAATCATCAGCAACTAAAGCTGAAATCCTGGGATGCTGTGCTTAATTCCTGGTTCCCTGCGAGCTTGTTGTGTTTGGGCAAGTCCAGGGGCTCGGGGTCAGCAGGAGCATCTCCCTGTGCTGGGGTGGGGTGTTGTCCCAGAGGAGGCCACGGAGATGTTCCAAGGGCTGGAGCCCCTCTGGAACAGCCTGGGAGAGCTGGGGGGTTCACCTGGAGAAGGGAAGGATCCAGGGAGACCTGAGAGCCCCTTGCAGGGCCTAAAGGGGCTCCAGGAGAGCTGGAGAGGGACTGGGGACAAGGGGTGGAGGGACAACCTGGGCTAGTGGAAGATGTCCCTGCCCATGGCAGGGGTTTGGGACTAGATAATCTCTAAGGTCCCTTCCAACCCAAGCCATTCTGTGATTCTATGACAATCAAACCAGTATTTTCCCAGGTGTTCAGCTCCTCCCTCGTTTTTCCCTGCTTACACGTTTATTTTGAGACTTGGGAAAGAAAAAAAACCCAAAACTTTAAAAAAAAAAAGTGCCTGTTAATTCAGCCTGGCTTTTGTAGGAGCCAGATGGGTTGGCCAATCCCAGCCTGAAAAATAAACTTCCCCACCTGATAAGGGCCCCTGGAGGGATGACTGTGGGGCGGGAAAACCTTTGTGGTGTTTCCCTGGGAGAGCAGGAATGCCGGGTCCCTCCTGCCCTTTTCCTTCCCCTCCCAGAACCGCTGGAGAGGGCAGGGCTGTGTCGGTCCCCGCAGCTGGCGGGGTTTAGGCACAGAGCACGACACGTGTGTGTAAAAATAAACGTGTGGGACAGTGAGAAATGAGAAACACGTCAGGAAAAGGGCTGGCTGCGGCTTCCCTGTGAGTAATCCGGGCTGCTTCCCTTCCCTTCCTCTCCCTTCCCTCCCCTCCCACGGCTGCCCTCTCTCCCCGGCGCTGGGAACGGGAGGGTTTGGCTTCGATTCGCGGCTTTATTCTTTGGAAGGAGCGTTTTCCCCGGCGGGAACGATGATGGGAGGGCTGATAACCTCGGCGTGTTCCTCCCTCTGCCCCGTTAATGATTTCCTTGGACCTGGGGCAGAGGTGCAGCAGCCAGGGAGAGCAGGAGGTTGGGACGGGGGCAGGCAGGGACAGCCTGCCAGGAGGGGGGAATTCTGCTTGCCTTTGCCTCCCTGGAAACAGGGACAGCACTTGGGATGTGCCAGGAAGCTTAAAAAAAAAAAAAAATCCTAAATATATGTGCAGAGAATCAGAAATTACCTGTTTTTCCTCCAGAATTGGAGATTCCAGGTGCTTTCTCCTTCTGCAGGTGGATAATTAATGAAATCCTGTTGTTCACTGCGAGATTTTGAGTGTCTGGGAAAGCTGTGTGGTTTTGATCTGTGTGTCCCTGGGGAACAGGAGCAGGGATGCTGCTGCCTGTGCCACGGGATGGAATTCCTTGTGTCCTGGTACCCCCTGGGTTTCTCTGCCCAGCTCAGAAGGGGCTGTTGGGGGTCCCAGGGGGTCTCCTGGGGCTTCCCACCGGGCTGTGACTCCAAGGATGTCAGCAGCACGTGCTCCCTGCCTTCCTCCAGCAGCAGTTTCCCAGTGACCCAGCTGGAGAGCTGCCAGGAGGGAGCCTTTCACTGGGTGTAATCACTCCCTGCTGTAATTACTGCCTGCCTTCCCACCTCATTTCTGCAGGGATAATGCAAACGGATCCGGGGCAGAGGAGCAAATCCAGAGGCTGAGGATAATCCCAGGCCCTTTGCACCTCCATCCCAGGCTCATCCTGGAGGGAAGAGCTGCAGACAGGTGGCTGTGCTGGGAACGTGGCTCTCTCTCTGGGGCCATTTTCCCAAAGGAATCAGCTGTTAAATATCTTGGGAGGGTTCACCCCGTGCCTCACCAGCCCTGGGCATGGGGAGGCTGGTGCAGACCCCACTGGGCTCAGCTCTGAGTCACCACTGTTATAGATAGACCAGCACGTGGGAAGTGTGTGGGGGGAATATTTGGGGGAGTTTTCCTTGTGATGCACAAAACAAATGGCATTAGAGTTTATGTAATGCAGGGAGCTGCTTTTAGCTCGCCACAGATGCTTCTCCAAAGCAGGCCCAAGGTTATACAGTATATTTAATTTATATTTATTTTATTATCTATACTGTATTTAAAACTGTTTTGTTTTGTTTTGGGGGTTTCGTTTGTTTGTTTGCTTTTAATTCTATTTTAACGTTTGGAAACAGCACCACATGTTCTATTACCAAGGTAGTTGAATGGGATTCTGTGCAGTAAAAACCAGGCATGTCTTCATCCTCTCTTAGAAACTCATGCAGAATATATTATTTTTTTTTCTTTTCAAAGGAAATATCTATTCTTTTTTTGGAAAGCCATCCCTCTGTAGGGCACAGGGCACTGTGGAGGAGGGTCTGGGGCTTCTCTCCATCTGTGTCCCAGCTGCACAAGGACTCTGGGGACTCTCCATCCACCCACCCACGGCTGCTGCAGCCTGTTTGTGCTGGTGGGAAACTGGGAGAGCTGGAAAAGCTGGGGCAGAGCGATGATCCTACAAAGGCCTTTTTTTTTTTTTTTCTAGAGGCACATCTGGTGTGGGGAATCAAATCTGAGCTGCTCTGCGAGCAAGTGTGTCTGGATTTCACAGTCATGTGCGTCCCTGCAGCTGTGACTGGCAGCAGGATAAAGCACTATTTGCCTAAGGGAGGGAGGGCAAGGCCTGGAATTCCTGCTAGTGGTAACCAAAGGGGCTGGTGCCTGCCCGGGTGAGAGTGCCCAGTGCATGGGGTGAGACACCCTGTCACTCTCTGGGTGTTTTTGTGCCCCTTGGATGGGCTGTGTCCAGCCAAAATTAGGGCTTGGACATGAGACTTGCTGTGTCCTCGTCCCCAGCCATGGCCAGGGCCAGAACAGCCCCAAACTCTTGTGAACTGGGGCTGTGGGGGTTCGTGTTGAGGTTGGAAAAGACCTCCCAGATCATCAGTTCCAATCTTTGAACACCTCCAAGCCCACTAAACTATATTGGGAAGGATCCACTTGTTTTTTGAGCACTTCCAGGGACGGTGACTCCACCAGCTCCCTGGGAACGTGTTCCAGTGCTTCACCACTCCTTCAGTGAAGTCATTTTTCCTGATATCCAACCTGAACTTCTCCAGGCTCAACCTGGGGCCGTTTCCCCTTGTCCCGTGGATTTCCCTGGACCCAAAGCGGGTCGGGTGTGGGGTGGGGGCCCGGCCCAGGTGGGTGCTGTGGCAGAGCTGCCGTTCCCTCGCTGCGGGCTGCAGAAGGTATAAATAGCCGGGAATGTAGGGCAGAGCCTCTCCCAGCAAATCCTGCACCGGATTTCTGTGGCAGGAGGCAGCAGGAAGGTGTCTGTTCACTCTTACCGGAGGTGTCTTCGGGCAGCCGGTGCCTCGCACTGCGATCCACCCGTCTATCCATCCATCCATCCATCCACCCATCCATCACCCGCGGGGCCGCTCCCGCAGCCCGGGCGCTTCGCGGGGAGCCGCAGCATCGCCCGGGGGTGTTTGGAGGGGATGTTTAGGGAGCCTTTCCCATAGCGCAGTGGCCGGGGCGGGTGTTCGGGTGGTTTTTCCCCCCTCTCCCCTTGGAGGGTCGCGGCTTTCCCGGCCCTGCCCGGCCCCCCCCGCGCTGCGTGTGCGGGCGGAGGCGGGACCGGCCGCGGCCCCCCCGCGCTCCCCGGGGCCGCTGCGCAGGCGGAGCAGCGCGGCCGCATCCATCTTACCGGCTGGCCAGGGCTGCAGCCTCCTCCTCCCCGGCCTCCTCCTCCTCCTCCTCCCCCGCCGGGGCTGCGGGCGCTGCCGGCGGGGCGGCAGCGGCGGATGATGCACCGAGATGGTTCACCAGGAAAATTGCTCCTACCAGGTAAGGAGAGCGCGACCTGGACCCCCCCGGCCCCGAGCAGCACCCCCAGCCCCGTTCTAGCCGGGGGGGCTCGGGGGCTGCGGCTTGGCAGCGTGGGCTCCGGCCTCGCCTCTCCCCGGGGCTCGCCGGAGCAGCCACGGGGCTTTTGTGCTCGCCGTGTGATGCTCGGGGGCGCAGCGGGGTCGGGGATGCTCTGCCGACATCCCTCTGCCTGCCTGCACCCCACTCCTTGCCTGCATCCCTCCGCCTGCATCCCGCTCGCTGCCTGCATCCCGCTCCCTGCCTGCATCCCGCTCCCTGCCTGCATCCCTTCCTGCCTGGATGGAGCCGCTCCCTGCGGGTTCGCGCTCCCGGAGCTGCCGCAGGAGAGTGATGTCAGTTTTCGAGCAGAATATCATTTCCTGCGCTTCCCACACTGATCCAGGCGGCAGAGCTGCCCCGCAGGATGGGTATTGTCGGGCTGCAGCCCGCTCGTGGGTCGTGGTTTCTGCTAAATAATCTCCGTAAGAACTGGTGTTGGTTTTGGGGGATGGGAATTGCTGCGTCTGAGCATCCACCACGGCCGCCCCCACCCCTGGGGGGTGGGAGGTCCCTGGGGCCGTGGGGGCGGCAGCACCGACCCCGCGTTTGGGGAGCATCAGGATTATTTTAGTGGGGCGAGTGAGAGTTGGGATGGGCTGTTGTTGTGGCTTCGTTTCCCTCTGAAGAGAGGGTGGGTGTTGGTGGGTGCACCTGCCCGGGAAAGGGCGCGTTTAGGGGCTCGATGGCTCGTTTAGGGGCTCGATGGCACAGGCGGATTATTAAAGGCACAAATATCTGTCCCCCCGCCACGGCGATGCTGAGAAATGCGTTTTCCTGTGTGCATCCAGTGTTGTTTTGCAAAACACCCATTCCCAGGAATTCCCAGCTGGAATTCCTGGACCCTCAGCAAACAGGGCCTTGCCCAGCGCACCACCTTATCCTGGTTTTCCCACCCCCACCTCATTTTAGTCAAACTTCACTCTGTGTTTCACAACAAAACGCCTCACACTGCAAAATGCATCAGAAAGGGAAAATACACAAAACATTTGTATGTGCAGACAGAAGAGCTGAAAGGGTTTTTTCACGGAATATTTTCAGCCTAGCAAATGCTTCTGGAAGTGAATTTCTATTTTTAGCTGCTTTAGGAAAAAAAAGAAAAAAAAACAAAAACTGAGTTGTGGGGGGTTTTTTTCAGCCTCCCTTTTAGGGGAGCTGCTTTCCCTGCAGCTCCGAGCCTGTTGCTCTGGATAAATGGTGCCATTGTTTGGGAGCAGCGGATGTTTTCCCAGCATACTCGGGTTAAAGGTTGGGCATTGTTTCCCGGGTGGAAGCTGGGCCGTGGTGGTGGGCGAGGGGTGATGATGGTGATGATGATGATGATGGTGGTGATGATGATGCTGAGCTGCGGCACCGGCCTGGCCAGGATCCCTGTGTGCTCATGCACTGGCTCTATCTGCAGTGCTGCTGCTTCGCTCTGCTCTCCTCCCCTGCTTGTTTATGGGTTGGTTCCTCTCCTCCAAACCAGTAAATATCAGAGTGAAACCAGCCAGAAAACACAGAAATCCGAGGAGAAAAAAAAAAAAATCCATGTCTTCATATACAATCTGTTTCCAACCCTTCCTCTGAGATTAGGAGCAACCCCAGCCCCCTCCCAAAGCCATTATCCCAAAGGCAGGGTTCTAATCCTTTTGTGGCTGGCAATCCCGGGTTTGGGATCAGCCTGGAAGCCAGCAGTGATGGGATTTTGGTGGCTGCCTGCCCCCGGGGGGAGGAGGTGGCAGTGTGTGATCTGCTCCCCTCCTCGCTTTGAAGCTGCTAAATAAACGAAAAACAAATCAAAGGGAGCAGTGAGGCAGCGCATGGGAAAACTTGGGAACGTGTTTGTTTTGAAGGAATTCGGCAGAAAAACTCTGGTGACACCAGATCACAGCTGGGACGCCGGATCTGGGGCAGGGAGGGTGCTGGGGATGGGGCAGGTGCTGAGGAAGAGGAGGCAGTTTGTGTTGTGTGCCCCCAAATCCCTCCATCCCTCCATAAATGAGCTGCCACTGCTGCTCTGGGAAGTGCAGGTGGGCCCTCCTGGGGGTTTGGATGTGGCTAAAGGCAGGTGGATTGCTTAAATTTAGGCCAGATCTTCCCTGCTGTGTCTGTCCCAGCATCTTTCCTATGACCACGTCCTGGAGTCTCACAGGCTGCTGCTCTCTCCGTGCCGTGGATTTCTCTCTGAGCTGTGTCTCTTTTCCTGTTTATACCCCTTTATTTCCCCGTGTCAAGCAGTTGGCTTAGGGCTCTGCAATTCCTCCTGCAGCTTGACCAGAAAACCATCAGCTCGTGCACGTTGAGGGGGTGTTTTGTGAGGTGCAGGACGAAAGTCCAGCCTGCAAATCCAGGCTTTGACATGGAACTAGAAGGTTTTATTTGGCTGTGTGGATCAGCTGGGCTTTGCTGGCCCACAGCCTCAGCCAGGGCTTCGCTTTGCTTTGTAAATGTGTATTTTCAGCCCTGCCTGACGGATCCATCTCTGCCCAGAGCAGGACTGGGCTCTGCAGGCTCTTTATCCACGTTCTTCGTCGCTGTTTGACGAGTGGGCGATGATGTGTCTGAAACATCTCCTTGGGTTGGTTTCTCAATTTCTCCTTTAAAAGCAGACAACCCCCCCCACCCAGCATCCAGTGCCTGTGCCTGAGACAGGCAGTTGCCTGTGGGAACAGGGTTTGGCTCCGTGCTCTGGCACCAGTCAGGGGCTGAGGTATCTGCTTGGCGGCTCAGTCGCTCGGGAGATGTTTCCAGGCTCCACACGTGCGAAGAAAATTAACAAGAAAACGAGATCTGAGGAGAAGGATGAGATTTTATTGGGTTAGAAATCGCTTCTGAGGTGGGTCAGAGAGGGCGTGGTGTGCCCTGCTCGGGCCCTGAGGGTTTTCCTGGGATGTGGTTTGGGGGCAGGCAGCGGGATTGGCTCTGCTTGGGTGCTTTTCTTGAGAGGGGTCTGTTGGAAGGATCTGTGTCAGGGGGGTGCTGGTGTTCCTATGGATTAGGAGGTGCTGGTGGTGTTGCAGGTCAGGCTGGGTGCCCCAGGGATGGAGCAGGCAAGGCTGGGTGGCACCCACCACTCCCAGGTGGTGAATAGAAATGAATCCATAAAATTCACAATCTTAAAATATGAAGGCCTCATTGAAAGGAAAGGAAAGGAAAAAGGAAAGGGGAAAAGGAAAGGAAAGGAAAAAGAGAGAGAAAAAAAAGAAAAAGAAAAGAGAAAAAAAGGAAGAGAAAAGAAAAGAATGGGGTGTTTTATTAGGTTGCTTTTGTTTGATCTCTGTAGGGTTTTGTAGGCTGTGGAAATGCCAGGCTGTCATCACGTTTTTCATTAAAGTGAGTGCAAATTCTGAGGGCAGAATGTAACCCCAAGAGACAGGCCTGGGAGAAAAACCTCAGATGCCATGAAAACCCAGTGTGGAGCACTGGGAAAGCTGCTGGCCTGGCCCCCTGCCCGTGGCTGCCCGTGGAGGGATGCACAGCCTGGTACAGCTGAGGAACCCCCGTGCCACTGCCCCTGCATCCCAAAGCAGTGACAATGAAATAAGGCCTTTGTCACAGAGATGTGAGGCTGGAGGGCCTTGGTGAGACAGAGATCCACAAAAAAGCTCTGCAGCGTGGGTGGAGAGCGCTTGGAGTGTGTGAAAGCTCAGGGAAGCAGCACCAGAGGGAGGGCTTGGTCCTGCTCATCCCAAAGTTTGCAGGGCCTTGGGCTTTGCACTGTGCTGGAAGGATGCTGTGCTGGGAATGGGACTCTTCAGAGGAGTTTTATTCCAGCATTTACATTAAAATAAATGTTTTGTGAGGTAGAATCATAGGATCACAGACTTGGGTTGGATTGGGAGGGACCTCAAAGCCCATCCAGTTCCACCCCCTGTCATGGGCAGGGACACCTTCCACCAGCCCAGGCTGCTCCAACCTGGCCTTGGACACTTCCAGGGATCCAGGGACAGCCACAGCTTCTCTGGGCAACCTGTGCCAGGGCCTGCCCACCCTCCCAGCCAGGAATTCCTTCCCAATATCCCACCTAACCCTGCTCTCAGTTTAAAACCATTCCCACCTTGTCCTGTCACTCCATGCTCTTGTAAACAGCCTCTCTCCAACAGTTCTGGCAACTTGAGATTTCCATGAACCTGGAATCCACCTCCATACCCTGGCCCAGGTACCCCAAGGCCATGAACACTGTTTTTCCAGGGAATGGGCTCAGAGGGCTTTCACTGAAATGTGCTGGGAATTCAGGGATTTCCTCTCCTGACTCAGTATCCAGAGGTGTTTGGGAGCTGATCCCAAACAGGAACGGGGGTGATTCCTCCCCCAGTGGAGTCCACCCCAGCGTGGAGGGGGTTTTATTGACTCAAGCAACATGACAAACGCACAGCAGAGTTAAATTTAGCTGCTTCCCTGTCCACAAGCAACCCAGGCATGTTTAAAGCACATAAAACTTGATGTGTCCTATTTCCCAACCTCACTTGAGGACGACTCGAGTGCTGCCATCCCCATCCTGAGTGTTCCCCGTGGCTCTGGCTCCCCGTGCTTCCCTCCCTCAGGGACACCTCAGCTGACCTGCTCCAGATCTGCCTGTTCTGAGCTTTCCCTCGGTGCTATAAAAGGAAAAGCAGGCTCTGTCCCCCTCCAGCATCGCTGCTGGAGGAGCTGCCCTGGTGGCTGTGCCCGTGGAGAGCGGTTTCCTTCTGGTGGGATCTGTGTGTGAGGACCCCACGGACAGTGATGCCAGCATGGAGTGCTGGAGTGTTGCTCCCATCCTCCTTTTTTGGGGTTGTTTTCAAGCAGACACAGTGGCCACAGTGCAGCAGGTGGGGAAGGGGCTGGGCAGCAAAGGGTCTGATCCCTGAGCTGAAACGACCCCAGAATTCATTTCTCTCGTGGTTTTGGTATCCAGAATTGAACTTGGCTGTGTCTCTGCTGGTGGGGCAGGGTTGGGTCTGGTCCTGGCACCGAGGAGGGCACCAGATGTACCTCAGCAGTGGTTACAGGGGCTCCAAGCTGGGCTTCTTAAGCAGCCTGGGTTTTCTCCCGTTGCCTGGAATGAGGCAGCTGCTGGAAGCAGGATTTTCACAGGAGATTGGGACCAGCTCTGTGGGATCAGCTCAGATCAGCAAAGCTGGCCCTGGAGCATCCCAGGGCAGGGCAGAGCGGGGCTGGCCTGAAACCTGGAATGGGGGATAAAATATCCTGAAAACTGCAGGTGAAAAGGGCTGGATACACTTTTGGTTGTGCCCCTTCCTGCCCTTAGGGGTGGCTTTGCTGCCAGGTTGCAGAGGGGTGGCTTGGTGGGTACCAGGGGCACAGCAGGGCTGGGCTCAGCCTCTCAGCCAGCTGGGAAGGAGGCACTGGAACATCCCCCTCGGATGGCTGAGGGCAGGATGATGCAGGGACTGGTCACAAGTGCAGGCTGGTGCTCCTGACCACCACATCCTTCCCCCTGGGCTATGACATTCCTTATTGTCTGCCATTTATTGTGTCAGGATTCATCCTCCCCCGGCCCGGAGAGGAAGTTAATTTAGCAACAGCAGGAAAGGACACAATGACTCAGTGGTGGAGGGGAACTAAAAATAATGAAATATCCAGAGAACCACTTTGTTTCTCTTGGGAATTACTGTTACAAAGCACCATCCGGGGACAGGAGTGGAATTAAACATTTATTATTGCTGTTTTTTCCTGGAAATTCCGAGTAGACTAATGCTGGGATGCATAATTTGTGTGTTGTTAGAGCTGGTAATTTACCTGGAGTGTGCATTTCGGGTGACATGACGTCAGCATGACATGGATATATTATTAAACACGTAAGCACTGTAGGGAAATTGAAATTACTAAGTTGTTGTGCCGTTGTGTGGCACCAGGAATGAGGACTTTCGTTGCTGGGGGGCCACATTTTGAGGATCCCTGGGAAACTGTGGCGTAAATTCCACCTTGTAAGGATTCCCTGGAGGAATGCCTGCCCCAAGCTCACCCCAGCTGATCCAGGTGTTGGGATCTCAGCGGGGAGAGCGGGATTTCTGCAGCTGGGGCTCAGTGGCTCGGGACCACCGGGCTTGTATCCCGGGAATTTACTGGGATAACTCCCACAGTGAAAACCCCGGGAGAAAGCCCCTTCCTCCTGGCTGGGGCTGCTGTGCTGCCAGGCTTGGCTTTTGACATCAGACACCGGGTTTTTTCCTGCCCTTGTGTAGCCGGGGAAGGCTCGGGGCTATTTTTATCCGGCGCTGGCAGTGGCTGGAGGAGGACGCGGCTTCCCTGGCCGGGACAGCCTTCGCCTCCCTCCCATCGGCTGCCTGGGGCTCCGTGACTTTATTTGGGAATAGCAAGGTGCTCTGGAACAGCCGGGAAGGGAGAGGTGCTGGAGAGGCATCCCGGGCCGGGGGCAGGGGGGCTGCAGCGGGTCCTGGCTCTGGAGCCAGCGCCTCGTCCCGTGGAAGAGCCGAGCAAGGACGGAGATGCCCCGTTGTTGTTGTTGTTGCCACGTGAGGAGCCGGCAGCGAAGGAGATGAGTCGGGAGGGTGGCGATGGAATGGGTGACGTCATCAGGAAAGCAGCTGCACCGGCCGGGGAGGGGAGTTATAAAAAGGTAAGGGACCAAAAGAGCCTTTGTCTGCCCACAGGAGCCCTCTCGGCAGGAGGGCACCCACGGAATGCTGCCCTGCACCCTGCCCAGGGCCATGGGATTCTGCCCTACACCCTCCCAGGGCCATGGGATTCTGCCCTACACCCTCCCAGGGCCATGGGATTCTGCCCAACACCCTCCCAGGGCCATGGGATTCTGCTCTACACCCTGCCAGGGCCAGGGGATTCTGCTCTACACCCTCCCAGGGCCATGGGATTCAGGGGCTGGAGCAGAGGAGTGCTCCAAGGTGTTTAATGCCCTGACACAGGGCAGCAAAACTTCCTCTCCCTCTGCCTTTCCATATCTTTGTGATGGAGAAAATGTAAGGAGATGTTTCCATCTCGTACCTCGAGACCCTCGGGATTTTAGGGCTCTTTGCCACGTGGCTTGAGACGTGTAGGTTTGACTTGGGTTTGTGTTCACCACTAAATCCCCTGTGGAGGGAAAGGAGATAAAAACACGTGTTGAGGGGTTGTAATTTCTGTTTGTAAATCCAGTAACAGCCCTTGTGCTTTGCAGAGATAAAATAAGGCACTGCCTATGGCTCTGGAGCTTTAAATATAGTCATTGTCCAGGGCTGGGAATGACAGAGCCCAGCAAAAATAGCCCTGGTGGCCTGGCTGGGTGTCCCAGAGCTCCTGCACAGGGCCAGGCAGGGGCTGTGCACCCTGTTTGGTGCTGGGGGTGGGTGGGAAGGGATTCTCCCCCTCTGCTCCACTTCCATGAGAGCCTCCAGCTCGGGGGTCTCCAGCACAAGAAGGATGTGGAGCTGCTGGAGAGAATCCAGAGGTGGTCATGGAGCTGCTCCAAGGGCTGGAGCCCCTCTGCTCTGGAGCCAGGCTGGGAGAGCTGGGAAGGTTCACCTGGAGAAGAGAAAGCTCCAGGGAGACCTGAGAGTCCCTTGCAGGGCCTAAAGGGGCTCCAGGAGAGCTGGAGAGGGACTGGGGACAAGGCCTGGAGGGGCAGGACAAGGAGGAATGGGTTCCCAGTGCCAGAGGGCAGGGATAGATGGGATATTGGGAAGGAATTACTGGCTGTGAGGGTGGGCAGGCCCTGGCACAGGGTGCCCAGAAAAGCTGTGGCTGCCCCTGGATCCCTGGAAGTGTCCAAGGCCAGGTTGGATGGGCCTGGAGCAACCTGGGCTGGTGGAAGGTGTCCCTGCCCGTGGCAGGGGTAGGACTGGATGGACTTTTAGGTTCTTTCCAACCCAAGCCATGCAAGGATTCTCAGATATGTTGGATAAATTCGGGCTCTCACCCAAAGCTGGTGGGTTTTTGGTGTCCCAGCGTGCTGGGGACGGGTTGGCTGCTGGCAGGGGTTGGAGCTGGTGGTGCAGAGCACACATGGTTGTGAATAATCTGCAAACACCAACGAGGTGATGGAAATAGGTGGACAAACAGCAATAACTACAGCAGGTGCCGGGGCTGGGACTGCTGGAGCCACTGTGGGAGCAGCCAAACCTCTCCCTGTCCTGGGATGCTGCAGAAAACCTTCCACAGCCACGACCTGACGTTGTGTTTTCATTGCTGGGCTTGAACAAAGGTGGCCACTGACCTTCCCAAGGGGAAGTTCAAGGGTAAGAAGGAAAACATCCGCCCCAGATTGTTTGGCCTTAAAAATAAACCACAGCTTTTTGTTTCCAATCATTATGTGAACTGAATTGTCGGCCCCCTCTTGCAGAAATGCCTGTTTGTTTTTTGATGGAGTGCCAAAATACACATTTAAATAACACTAGGTGATGTTTTCCTTCTTATTACCTTTGAAATTCGAGTATTTGTCCCATTATTTTGATACACCAGGAGAGTATATTTGATAGGCAGAAAAACTCGGGCCATTTCCCCTCTGGGTTTATGGTTTTCCATCCCCAGCTCTGGGTATCAATGCAGCTGTCAGGTAATTTATCCAAAGCCTAAAGTCCAGTTCCCTCAGGTATATTCTATTCCTTAGTAACTGCTCCCTATTTTATAATAACAAATAGGACTCTTGGTTCCTTTATGGTCATTAGCCCGTGCCTGGCTTAGAAAATGGGATATTCCCAGCTCGGTGCTGGGAGCAGAGTTATTTAGAATCCTCAGTAATGACCTGGTGGGGAAAGCAAACTGCACATTGATTAAATGGACAGATGTCAGACTGGGAGCAGCTGGGCCTGGTGGGAGATGGAGCAAAAATTAAACAAAAAAAAAAAAAAAGAGATTTGGAGGCACGGCCCCATCTGAAAGGAGGACATTTGTGTCACTCTGCCCGTGGGTCTGTGTGTTTGGGTGCAAAAAGGGCAGGGTTTGGTGCACAGGTGGGGCTGCTGCTGGGGAGGGAGCGGCCCCAGCTGGTGTGGAGGCTGGGCAGGAGGAGGTGGGGATGTGCTGTGGGCTTGGGATTTCTGCTGGAGCACAGGGAAAGCGGAGAGAGGTGGGAAGATGTGGGAGAGGCTCGTGTGAGCTGGAGAAAGGGAGGCTGAGCATGCAGGACCTGATGAAATATTGATGCAGTGAGACAGCCACGGGCATCCCGAGATGGGCAGCAGCCTCCTCCCTCTGCTTGCAGCCCATTAAAACAATATTTGCCCTCGTTTTTCTTCCATTTTCTCCCTGTGCTGCCTCCCCCTGTTTTGAATTCTAAGTCTGCCTCGGTGTGACTGAGGCATCGATTATGGAAACCTGAAAAAACAAAGTACAGGAGGACAGCTGAGTGGGGTCCAGGTGGGGCTTCAGAAACCTGGAGCTGAACCAAAACCTCGAGACCACCTGGTGTCAGGGGGTTTATTTTTATTATTTGGAGTATTTTAAATAAAAGCAGTTGGCTTATAAACAAAGTATGTATTTTGGTAAGGGATTGACAGCATAATGGGCAGTGTGATAATGTAGGTAATCAACTCTGGAGTTGGAATTAAACTGTTGGTTATTTTAAGTTGATAATTTGCATCTTTTTTGCACTTCCTCATATCAAAAAGGTGCTGCTTCATTTTTCCCTTAGGTGAAATCTGGGCAGCACAGTTAACATTAATTAACACCATGGAAGCAGCCCAGACTTGCCTGCTCTGTTTTCTTTTGTTGTGTATGAAGTGTTATTTTAAAATGAAAGGTTTGAAGGCTCTGAAATGTTCCTTCTATCAATAACTTTCTGCCTTGTATGGATTTGTTGTCAGCGTGGGCACATCCTCCATCAGTGACAGACACCAGGAGAGACTGAGGCTGATTTCAAATCTGGATCTGTGATTGCATTTGTTGCACGTTGATTACGCAGTTGTCTCCATAATTATTGATGGGTGATTAATTTCAAATCCCTGTGTTGATTGTTATTAAAAACCCATATACACGTATATATATATATATATACACAGTTTTAAAATGTATTTTGTAAACACATTTAGTGGATAATTTGATGACAGTGGTTAAAAATACATCTTTAAGCACGCTGGTTTGGAGGCTGCTCAGGGAAGTGGAAGATGCTGGAGGTGCAGGTGTGGCCTGTGTGGATGTGGGTACAGATATTGCTGTGTATATTAGGGATAAACAGATACATCTCCATCAGCATGTCCCATGGCAGGAGGGCTGGAGCTGGGTGATCTTTAAGGTCCCTTCCAACCCAAACCACTCCACCATCCTCTGTGGGTAGAGGGATGCAGATGGGCTGTGGTGGGAATGCTTGGGGAACATTGGGCATCGAGAGCGTGGTGGTGGGGCTGGTGGGACAGCCCTCCTTCCTGTGCCCTCCCTGACCAGCAGCTTCACCTTTCCTCGTGTCTCCTCCCTCCCAGGCCCAGAAGAATGAGCGGGAGTCCATCAGGCAGAAGTTGGCCCTGGGCAGCTTCTTCGACGATGGCCCAGGACTCTACACCAGCTGCAGCAAGAGCGGCAAGCCCAGCCTGTCCTCCCGGTAAGGCACCGACCTCGCAGCCCAGAACCTCCCTGGAGCCTGGGAAAGGGGACATTCCTCCAGGGGGACATCCCAAAACCTTCCCTCAGTGTTTGCTTTCAGCCATATCCCTGAGTTTTCCTTGGTTTAGAACAACGCCTTGTCCCCAAACACGGTTGTATGTTTTGTAAATAGTTGTAAAAAATATGCTAAAATACTAATTTAAAACTGGGTAGAAGAGACATTTGGATGCTCAGGGGGTAAAGCAAATAAGATTAAGTTACCTGAGTTAGGTTTCCTTCAGATTTTTTTATGATTTGGAACAGGTTGCCCAGAGAAGCTGTGGCTGCCCCTGGATCCCTGGGAGTGTCCCAGGCCAGGTTGGAGCCACCTGGGCTGGTGGAAGTGTCCCTGCCCGTGGCAGAGGGTGGAACAGGATGGTTTTTAAGGTCCCTTTGACACAAATGATTCTGTGATTCTGTGGTCCCACTGTTCCACCAGTGCTGGATTCAGTTCATCTGGGCCTGCCCAGGGAGGTTTGGAGTCCCCATCCCTGGAGGTGTCCAAGGAAGGACTGGATGTGGCACTCAGTGCTCTGGGCTGGGGGACAAGGTGGGGATGGAGCACAGGGGGGACTCAATGATCTTGGAGATCTTTTCCAACCTAAATGAACCTGTGATTTATGCACAGAAAGTGGCAGAGAATGAAAAACAATAAGCTTTAACATTATTTCCTGCCCCCTCTTCACCCCCACAAGCTCTGTTTCCAGACGTGGCTCCATCCCCGGAGCTGCCACCCTTCACTCATCCTGCCTTTTGAAATGTCTGCATCCAATCTGCTCCAGGAAGGCTTGTTTGGGCTCAGCTGCTGGGGGTGAGCAGGGCAGCATCAGACACCCCTGTGCTGGGAGGGAAGCTCTGCCTGTTGCCCTGGTGTGGGAGGAGCAGGGAGCCTGGAAGAGGCAGCAGGAACATTGCTATTCCAGCAGAGGGGTGCAGCTGGGAAATTAAATCGAACTGGGAGTCATCTGAAAGGGAAAACAGCTTTGCTGTGTAGTTACAGCTGAGCCAGGAGCCACCGTCGTGTAATTAGAGCGCAGGGCTAATTAACACAGCCAGGAGGGTCTGGCAGCTGGGCCACCACAAGTCACCAGCTGTACCTGAAGGCTTTGGGGTGACATGAATATTTATGGGTCAGGCAGAGGGTTAGGATTGTCTGGTGCAGGAGCTACAGGGACCTCTGCAGGATCGTTGCTCCCATATTTACATACAGAATTATAGAATAAAATTATAGAAGTTATATATATATATATATATATAAAATTTTAATATATTATTTTATACGTGCATGTATAATTGTGTATATAATTTTATATTATTTTGTTTATATAATTAATATATATAAAAATTATTATTAATGCTAGGAAAGAATCTACATATAAAATTATAATCCTATAATGGTTTGGCTTGGAAGGGACCTTAAAGCTCATCTCATTCCACCCCCTGCCACGGACAGGGCCACCTTCCACTAGCCCAGGTTGCTCCAACCTGGCCTTGGACACTCCCAGGGACGGGGCAGCCACAGCTTCTCTGGGCAACCTTTTCCAAATCCAAAATGAAAACCTGAAGGAAACCTAATTTAGAAAACTTCCTCTCATTTGCTTTGTCCCCTGAGCATCCAAAGATTTTTCTACACAGTTTTAAATTAATATTTTGACATATACATACAAATATATACATTATATATATACATATTTATATATATATATACATAACATATTTAATAGATAGATAACACCACCCTCACCATAAACAATTTCAATTATTAATCCTATGTATTTTATGGTAATAGTGACTAATAAATTCCACTGAAATAAAAGGAAAATAAGAGTTTGTTGCCCCATCCTCAGCAGGTGGTGATGGAATGGGATCTCTCCCCTATGGAAGTGCTTTTCCCTTGTCTCAGCCCACACTGGGATGCCCCTGCCCTGATCCACTGCATCCAGGAAAAAAAAATCATTTTTTTTTCATTCACCTGGGTGGGTTTAATTCAATTTGGGTGGGTTTAATCCACCCAAATCAAGCAGTGGAGTGGAGGGTCCAGAAAACACTGTAATAAATTCTTGAGTTACAGGAGCAGGTCTTAGCCACAAACAGGCTCATCACCCTTCTGAATAAACCACTTCAATCATTCACAAAACATTTTGTAACACGTATTATCATACATGTTATCAATGTATGTTTGTATGTGTGTTTGTATGTATGTTTTAATTTTTTAATTCTTTATAAATGTTATATATTATTACATTCAGTGTATTTTATATATACTCCCTATATTTTATTTGACATGATGAGAGAGTCAGTGAGTAGAGAGAGTTCTGGATGGCAGCAGAACCCGGGTAGTTCTGCAGTCTGTCAATAGATGGTGGTAGAAGCCCTGCTGAGTTTCCAGGAGCTGCTGCATCCTGCCCAGAGCCCTGGGGTGCTGGTGGCTGTCCTGGCTCCAGGGGGACCCTGGTGTCACCCTTGCCTTGCCTCCCCCAGGTTACAAAGTGGGATGAACCTGCAGATCTGCTTTGTGAACGACAGCGGCAGCGACAAGGACAGCGATGCCGACGACAGCAAGACAGAAACCAGCCTGGACACGCCGCTGTCACCCATGGTAGGTCTGGGGGCCCATCCTGGAGCATCCCTGGGGGAGCTGAGAACGAGCTGATGCTGTTAAAACAGCAGTGCCAAACCCCAGGGCAGCGTTCTCAGCCATCAGCAAAGTGTGAGGTGCTGAGGGGCAGATAAAGCACCCCTGCTTGGCACAGAGCTGCTGATGCCTTCACGTGAAGCTTCCTCCTTCCTTCCTTCCTGCCTTTCTTTTTGGCTCTGATAATCATCAGGGCAGTAATGGATAATGGATGGGAGGTGTTATCAGCTCCCAGCAGCTTTCCTCCCCTCTCTTTTCCTGAGTGAAGATGACACTGCAGCCCCAGATGTTTTCCTCCAGCTTAACCCCTGTGTCCTTTCATCACCCGTTGATCTGGTGGCTTCTCTCCCTGTTTAAAGTTGTGTAAATAGCCAAGGAGCTCTGTCTGGGAATCACTCTGATTTTTAGAGATAATCTTGTGGATTAAGATAAAAGAAAAAAAAAAATCTGTGCTTTTTCACAGTTCCTGTAGAAATGATGCCACTTTTAAGTGCCCAAAACAGGTTAAGAAGCCAAGAGCAAATGTCTTTGGGGTGACAGGGCTGTCACAGCTCCATGTGCTTCCCTAGAGCAAGCAGAGCTCGTCCTACTCCGACAGAGACACGACAGAGGAGGAGTCAGAGTCCCTGGACGACATGGACTTCCTCACCAGGCAAAAGAAGCTGCAAGCTGAAGCCAAGATGGCCTTGGCTATGGCAAAGCCCATGGCCAAAATGCAGGTGGAGGTGGAAAAGCAGAACAGGAAGAAATCGCCCGTAGCGGATCTTGTGAGTGGGGGCTGTGGGGTGAGGTGGGGTGGGGTGGGATGGGATGGGATCCCAGAGCACTCCTGCCCTGTTACAGCACTGTCCCCATCACCCTCACCTCCAGTACGTCCAAAACTGCTGCTTCTGCTGGATTTGAAGTCTTGGGTCCAGTGTGGTGTAGAAGGTCGGGCTCACTTTGTGCTGCAGTCGTCGATGCCTTTTGTGAGAGGGGGATGGAAATGGTTCAGAAACACAAATTGAAGAAACTTCAGCTGGAAGAAAAGAGTAAAATATTGACAATTCCTTTGCAGCTGCCACATATGCCTCATATAAGTGAATGCCTGATGAAGAGAAGTTTGAAACCCACGGATCTAAGAGACATGACTATCGGGCAGCTACAAGTGATAGTCAATGATCTGCACTCACAGATAGAAAGTAAGTGAGAACTCTGGAATTATTCTTTGGCATATCCTCTTTAATCAAGAGCAGTTCTCCAGTATATACAGAGAAATGTTGATAACTATACAATATACATAGGAGTATATGTGTGTATATGAGTATATATGTTTATATGAGTATAAATATATTTTTATATATGTATTCTTATATATTAATATATGATTAATTATTATATATTATATATGATCTATTATATATTATTAATTATTATCTTACATATTATATATTATAATATATGATCTATTATATATCAATATATTATTATATGTACATGAAGCATAATATATATAAATACATACAAATATATATAAGAATAAATATATATAGGAATAAATATACACACATATATACACATATATTTATTCTTATATATTCTTGTATATATTTATATGTCATTATTATGTATTTTGAACATCTTTATTTATTTTTATTTATTTATTCTAACTGGAAAGGGCTGTCCAGCCCTGGCACAGCTGCCCAGGGCAGTGGTGGGGGGATTTAAAAGCTGTGTAGATGTGGGGAAGGTTGATGTACAGGCCCCAAACTGGGATTTCCCAGGACATCCCAAACTCCCCCATTTTCTCTCCTGGCTCCAGGCTTGAACGAGGAGCTGGTGCAGCTGCTGCTGATCCGGGACGAGCTGCACACGGAGCAGGATGCCATGCTGGTGGACATCGAGGATCTCACCAGGTGAAGGAGGCTCCTCGGGCTGTTTGGGGCCACTGCCCGTCCCCATCCCCGTGTTTCTGGGGTCACTGCCTGTCCCCATCCCCATCCCTGTGTTTTTGGGGCCACTGCCTGTCCCCATCCCCGTGTTTTTGGGGTCACTGGCTGTCCCCATCCCCGTGTTTTTGGGGTCACTGGCTGTCCCCATCCCCACATTGTTTGGGATCAGTGCCTGTCCCCATCCCAGCATTATTTAGGGACACTGCCTGTCCCCATCCCAGCATTATTTAGGGACACTGCCTGTCCCCATCCCAGCGTTATTTAGGGACACTGCCTGTCCCCTTTGCCACATTTGGGCACACAGTTTTTGGGCTTCCCCGTGGGAGAGGAGGCAAAAATCCCAGCTGAGCCCCAAGCACAGCAGGGTTTGGAGAGAGCCCGAAGGGGCTTTGCTTCCATCTCCAGGGAACACACCCCCTGCTCCTGGAAAACACCACGCTGTGGGTTTCCACCTCCCCCTGGAGCAGGGAATGACGTCCCCTGTGTCCCCCAGGCACGCTGAGAGCCAGCAGAAGCACATGGCAGAGAAGATGCCGGCGAAGTGAAGCTGGAACGCCGGGAGCGGAGATGGAGAGCCCTCCCCCTGCCCCAGGAACCCACTGTCAGCCCATGCCCATGTCTGAAGCTTTATGTCGCTGATTGGCCTCTGCTTCTTAATTTATTTTCTTTTTTTTTTTAATCGTGCCACTAAATATCAGGCGTTTTAATAATATTATTACAAAAAAATAAAAGAAACCTGTACAGTACTTATAACATTATAAAACCACGGGTGAGAAGAGAGGGGAGTTGACCTTTATTTTTGTTCGTTTAGAGATTTTTTTTTTTATTATTTTATTTTTTGGGTTGAACGATATTTTCCCATTGACTACTTTTTTATTCTTCACTGTAGTTTTAAAATGAAGAAAACTGTACTTGACGGTGCTATACAAGTCAAAAAAAGGAAAAAAAAAAAACCAAGAAAAAAAAAAATACATGCCTGCCTCGTAGTGAAGTCGTAGCTTTCAGTAATCTGTATATTTTAATCAGTTCTCAACATTTTGTGAATGTTGACTACCTGACATTCATTTTTAGATGTGCTATTAACACTCGGTCGGGTTCAGAGAGTGGAGAGTTTTATGTATAAAGCTGTAAAATAAAAAGGACAAAACTTGTTTCATATGACACGTCTTTTTGGTGCCGAGTGGTTGATTGGGGTGGCTGATCTGTCATCACCAGAAAGAGCCTTTTTGGTTTTTTTTTTTTTTTTTGGGTGGTCACATGAGAAGAGAGGATTTTTGTGCAGTTACTTATTTGGAAATTCACAATTATGTGTGATGTGGACTTGAGATGCTGCTCTACATTGTTGACATCAGCAAGAACACACCTCAGAATGGCTTTTATTTTGTATTTTATTCTCTGGGCTAAATATTTAAATGGCCTGCCAACGTCAGAAATAAACAAAATAATCTGTGTGCAGAATCCAAGCAGCACATTAAATGTATTAAATACTGAATTTCTCCCTCTGCTGAGCTCCCATTCGGAGCCCAGTGCTGCTTGTCCAGGCTGGGGGACACTGGGACACCAATAAATCTGTCTCCACCCATCCTTTCTTTGATTTAAAGCCCAGCCATGCCCTTCCTGAGCCCCAGCAGACAGGAGTGTTGCTCCCCCCAGCTTTTTACCTTTTAATTCTCATTTCCTCGGGGGCAAATCCATCTCAGCCAAGGCTCTGCCTGATGACTTATTCAGGCTGTTTTCACAAAGCCTGAGCTGCATTAAAATTTCATCCCCTGCCAAGAATGGATTTTATTAAATTACTTTTTTCCCCTTTTTTTTTTTTTTTTTTTTTTTTGGTGGGCTGGGTCAGGGGCTTGGTTTAATTTAGGGTTGTTTTTCCTTTCCTGGGGCTTTCCAGTCCTTGTCCCACAGCCCCATGTCCCACTTTCCTGCTGGGCAGTGTCCCCTGAGCAGGGAAAGATGTTGGGGTGGTTAAGCTGGGAGCCCTCACCTACAGCCCCTATTTTCCTTATTTTTAAATCTAAGCAGAAAAAAATAATATAAATATTGAGGGTGTAGGTTTTCCTGTAGCTCTGGGTGGCTTGAAGCCTTTCCCTGCACATGGAGAGACCTGCTGGATTTATACATTTATATAAAAATATATATTTATATATTATATATATATAATATTTATATAGAATATTTATATATATATATAATATTTATATATATATTTTCACTCTAAGCCACCTCATTTGCAGTGTCTGAACCCAAAACCATCCCCAGGGGACATCAGAAGCAGCTCTTTGGCTGTCGGGGAGGAGGTTCCTGCTGCTGCTTTTAAAGCAGGAAAAGCCCCAAATAGTACAAAAAAATTTGGCTCTCAGCTTGAAGATAAAAAAAGAGAGAAAAATAAAAAAAAAAAGGAAGCCCCACAGCCCCCCCCTGGCATCATCCAGCCCCGGGGGGAGCCATCCCAGGCAGGCTGGAGTGGAATTCCTGTGCTGAAAGTGCCTTTAACTTGCTGGAGAGAACTTGTTATTCCAGTCACCTGCCACTGGTTTTCCCCCTTCTGTCCTTGGGGGGGGTTAGTTGGGGTGTTTTTTTTTAGGAAAAATCATAGGAAAAACCTGGATAACTGCATCTCCTTGGCTGTGAAGGGTGGTGCTGGGAACGCTGTGGGATCGATGGATTAAAGGGTGTTTTTCAAACACGAGGGTCTGGTGTGGTTTCTGAGCTCTTGTCACGGGCAAGATGGATTTTGGCACTTATTTTTGGGTACTGGCCCCCACTTTGTGTCTCCTGTGTCCTGGGTGGGTTTTTTGTTCCTTTCTCTCCTCATCCTCACAGAACAAACCATCTCCCCCCAGTGCCGAACTGGGAATTGTTTTCCTTCCCCAGGCTCACTGTGGGCATCAGGAAAAAATACCTCCTGAGCCAGGGAGTCACCAAAAAACCACCTCCCAGCCCCCTGCATCCGTGTGGGATTAGCTGTGCACATCCACAGGGAACAGCTGCTCTTTGCAGCCCGGGATTTTGGGAGCCCCAAAAATCTTTCAGGAGGATTTTGCGGGGGGTTTGTTCTACCTCTATTATTTTTTTCATTTTTTTTTATTTTAATTTTTTTCTTGATTTTTTTTTTTTTGAGGGGGGGGGGATGCTTTTCTCCCCTGACTGGGGCATTCACAGGGCTCCACTCGTGACTCGTGGTTTCAGCACCGCAACCCTCGGAGCTGAATTCCCCCCCGGAGGCTCCGAGGGCTCTCAGGGTAAAGGTCACTCGGGGTGAGCTCAGCAGGGCCACTAAAAAGCAGCTTCTGTTCTGACAGTGGCCCCTCTCAGGAGCAGGATTTGCCATCCAGCCACTGCTGTTGGCTTTGTCCCTTGCCCATCATTTTTTTCTTTTTTTTTGGGGGGGAAAAAACCAGGAGTTTATTTGGAACAAAATGTTCAAATGGCTGGAAAGTCAAGGAAAGCTCAGGGAAAATGTCACCTGCAGGGATCACGGAACCACAAACAGGCTTGGGTTGCAGGGACCTGAAAGAACATCCCATCCCACCCCCTGCCACAGGCAGGGACATCTCCCACCAGCCCAGGGTGCTCCAACCTGCCCTTGGACACCTCCAGGGATGGAGCAGCCACAGCTTCTCTGGGCAACCTGTGCCAGGGCCTGCCCACCCTCCCAGCCAGCAATTCCTTCCCAATATCCCACCTAACCCTGCCCTCTGGCACTGGGAAGCCATTCCCTGTGTGCTGTCCCTCCATCCCTTGTCCCCAGTCCCTCTCCAGCTCTCCTGGAGCCCCTTTAGGCTCTGGAAGGGACATTTTGGGACAAGGGACAGGCACAGAATTTTGTGCAGTTTGGAAACAATTTTGGAGCTTGTGAGTTTTCAGCTCTCACACCACTGATATTTTCATGCTGCCTGAAAATCTGGGCAGGACAGGACCTGCTCCTTGGTGTGCCATGTCCTGTCCCCATCACACTGCCCTTCCTCAGTCAATCCCCATCCAGGGGGCATCCTGCTTGCTTTTCCTTACCTGCCTCCAGCTGCTCTCAGCCCATAACATTTCTTCACGTTTTGAAGTCCACCTGTTGGTCCTGAACTCACCTGTGCTTGAAAAGCACCAAATGCTGCATTAATATATTAAAAAAAAAAAAATCATTCTCGTGAGATGGGAACCTCCTGCTGACATGAATTACCTCAGCCCTTGGGAACAGGGATGAGCTTTATGAGGCAGCTGCTTCCTCTCAGGGCAGCCTTGTGGTTTGGGTTCCCCTTTTTTTGGTTTTCTCCCTTTTTTTGGGCCTCTCCCACCCCAGCAGCTCATCTCCCTGGGCACAGGGCACTGCCAGGGACTGGCAGCCTGGGAAATCAGAGAAGTTGTGGCTGCTCCATCCCTGGAAATGTCCAAGGGCAGCTTGGAGCACCCTGGGCTGGTGGAAGGTGTCCCTGCCCATGGCAGGGGGTGGAACGAGATGATCCTTAAGCTGCATTCCAACCCCAACCATTCCAGGATTCCATGAAAACCATCCACGCGGTGTTTCTCTTTTCTTATTTCATCCTTCAAAGGAGGAGCATTAATGGATTTATGAGAATTAAGTCCTGAGCAGGTTCAGAGAGGAAGTTTTGGGATGTGGGAACCAAACCTCCTCTGTGTGTCTCCCATTCCCAGCCCACTCAGGGATGTTCCCATTGCTTTGCAGCACTCCCAGGGAAGGGGATTAGCCTGAAGGAGATTGGTTTTTACCTCTTTAAAGCAGACCCAGCCCTGCCAGCCCCGAGGGAGGCTCAGCTTTGCCGAGGGCATCCCCAAGGAAAAGCCGTGGGGGGGTTGTTCCGGTCGGCACTCGTTTCCCCACGGCAGCCCACGCCTCTTCCCACCGAGTTTCTCTTCCCTCTTATCGTAAAACAAAGTGAAACCCACTTGTGAGGGGTCCTTCGTGCTCCATCTGCTGCTCCAGGGGTGGGCAGGGACACCCAGCACAGGGCAGGGCGTTTGGCAGCAGGGACCAGATCTGGTGCCAAAGCAGCTTTTCCTGATTGGATTTGGGATTAGACCTTCCCTCTGCCCTTGTATCAGCCATCAGCTCCTTCTTGGGGGTAAAATATTATTTTTTAAATTCTCTGAGCCTTGGAGGGGGGAAAAAAAGCAAAATAATTTATCCCAGTTCTTGGTGGTGCCAAAGGTTCTGAGCCACCACAGCCTCTCCTGGTCCCTGGCTCGGAGGATCTGAGGGAAAACCGGGATTCTGGGAGGCCAAACTGGGATTCTGGGAGGCCAAACTGGGATTCTGGCTCCATTGCCAATGGCAAAATTGCCACGAAGGCCTGGGAGCAGAGCCTGGCCACCACACTGAGCACTGTCACCTCCTGTGAGCAGCACATCTGGGGAAGGACATTCCCCCTCCTCCAAATGAAAAGTGAAAATAGCAGGGCCGAGTGAAAAACAGGAATTGCAGGGTTTCCATGGAGCTGACGGAGCCCTTTCCAGGCAGCCAGCTCAGCACTCCTGTGCTGCCTGGCAGGGCTGTGGGAGGAGGAATTTTCCCAGGTGTTGTCCCCATCCCACCATGGATGGAGGGCTGACACTCCCAGGAGAAATCCCATCAGCCACTCAGGGAATTTTGCTGGAATATCTGGCACTCCTGGCTAAGGGGAATGACCCCCAAAGCCAGAATAAGAGCTGGGAAGGGGCTCTGCAGCTCCAAAGGCACATAGAGATCTATTTTTGGGGAGTGGGGAAGGGATCCTCATCACTACATCAGACCACTCATCCTGCTTCCCACTGCTTGGAAGTGACACCAGCCCACGTGCCCATGCAAGGGTCGAGACCCTGCAGCAGATATTTGGGGTTGGAAGAGGTTGTGCAGTCATTTTTTGGGGTTGCAGCTCAGCTCAGCCAGCCTGGGAAAGGTTTGGGTGTCCTGCAGATCCTGGCAGCTGGATGTCACCACGAGCCCAAAACATCTGCACACAGAAAAAAAACGAATTTCTCCTTCCCCAGGCTCCATCTGCTCCAGGCAGTGAACCCTCAGGACAAACACGGGAAAACAGGACTGACCTGGGAGCATCTCCCAGAGCCCAACTCACGTGAACCCCTTTTAAACTTTCTGTGCTCCCCATAAAACCCAATCATCTGGTTTTTTTCTTTTTTTTTTTTTTCGTAATTGGAAGTGCAATGGCAGGAGGGTCATCCCCCAGGGCTGTGCTGAGCCAGCTCTCAGGCAGCAGCTTCCTCCTGCAGCAGAGGAAGCCCCAGATGTCACCAGAGGGGGTTCCTGCCCCCCCTGTGCCAACGGGCACCAACCACAGCCGGCCCCAGGTGCCACCACGCCCCTGGAATCACCACAGAATCCTGGGATGCTGAGCACACAGCCAGGAATTCCTCCCAGTATCCCATCTCTGGCAGTGGGAAGCCACTCCCTGTCCCTGCAGGCCCTTGTCCAAAGTCCCTCTCCAGCTTTCTCGTAGCTTTGCCACCTTCCCCACCTTCCCCACGAAGCCCTGGGGGTAATTCCTCACCCAGGGGTATTAAAACAATCAAACTGTGTCCCTGCAGAGAATCCAAACTGCCAGGGGAGTGCCTGACCCACAGGGGAGCCAACACTGCTGAAATCCAGGGAATCCAGGGAACAGCTTTCCTGGGGGACTGACTGGTGCTTGAAGAACTCCGACCAGCTCCGTGTCCTTGGGCCTGGAGCCTGGTTCCCTCTCTGAGCAGGGAATTCTCTGCCCATGAGTCATGGCAGCAGCTCTGGGGGCATCCCCAGGCACTGCAGACAGTGACATCTCAGCCTGGCCTCTCAGCTGCTGACTCACCAGCTGGTTCTGCTCCTCCAGCACAGGCTGGAGGAATCAATCCACTGTCAAGGGACTCAAAAAGTCATGTTGCATCAAAGGCATGCAAAAAAACCCCACTGATGAAGCTGCTGGTCACCCAATATCAACTTTTTTTTCTTTGTCTCCAGGTGCAAAACCAGTGCCAGGGCAAAGGCAAGAGCAGGGAGGAGAGAGCAAAGCTCCAGTGAGCCCTTTGTCCCATCCCCGCTCTCCTCCTGCCTGGCCATGGCATCTGCACCCACAGGCAGCAGATTCCAGGGGGGGATGAGAGAGCAGAAAATAAGAAACCAAGTGAACCCAGAGGCGAGAAACTCTGCAGTGTGTGAAAACTGAAAGTGAGAGAGAAGGAGCTCCCCCGAAAGTGCCCACGGGACACGGGCACGGCTGGCACGGCCCGGGACTCACCCGGTGCTTTCAGGGCTGGGGGCAGAGCAGGCACAGGGAAGGGGGAGCTCAGGGGTTCCCAAAGCCCTGGGGGGATGGGCAGAGCAGGCACAGGGAAGGGGGAGCTCAGGGGTTCCCAAAGCCCTGGGGGGATGGGCAGCAGAGGCATCACCACCCCGTGCTCTGAGGCAGGAGCAGGGGGTGCACCCACTGAAGCTCCATCCAGCCCTTGATGGTCCCTCAAGGAGCTTTTAATTTCTATTAATGCTGTGAAATTCGAAAATAAACCCCATGGATGGAGAGTTTTACCCCTATGGAGTCACAGCCATGGAATGGTTTGGGTTGGAAGGGACCTTAAAGCCCATCCAGTGCCACCCCTGCCACAGGCAGGGACACCTTCCATTAGCTCAGGATGCTCCAACCTGGCCTTGGACACTTCCAGGGATGGGGCAGCCACAGCTTCTCTGGAAAACCCGCTCCAGGACCTCCCCACCCTCCCAGGGAAGAATTCCTCCCCAGTATCTAATCCTCCCATCTCGGTGTGAGAAGTTTCCTGTCCACAACATACCCATTCCGACACCTGTGTGCTTTTAGGGAGCCACAACTCCTATCCAGTGGCACTCACCAGCTCCACACCTTTCCCAGGAATGGTCCTACCTCGGAAAGTGGATTCCAGCTTTGGAGAGGAGCCTGAAAATTTGGGGGCCCCATCCTGGCTGGTCCCTCAGGACACAGGGTGTCAGCAGGGAGCTGCAGTGGAGAGCAGAGATGCTGCAGGACACGGCAGGACCACGGGGAAAACCGCAGGAATTCCTGGAGAACCTGGAAGAGAGAAGAGCCAAGACGTGCAGGTGACTGAGCCAGGTTCCAGCACCCAACTGCCAGGGCAGAAAAGCATCAGGAGCACCATTTAATCCCACACTGAGGAAATCTCAGCACAAGCAGCTGTTTGGGATTCCTTGTTTCAGGGGATTCCACAGAGAACCAGCACCAGCAGCCAAAAAAAACCACCAGGAAAGTTCCTTTCAAGTCCTCACTCTCCTATTTCGTGGAGCCAGCAGCTCCCAGCCCAGCCCAGAAGCAACACTTCTGTCAGGGAGGCTGTTCTGGTGATACAACAGACCCTGGATCTTCCAAAAAAATTGGCCAGGAGAAAAAAAAAAAAAAAGATTCAATATTCCACACAGTCTAAGAGTGGCAAAGAGTGTAAAAAATACTCTGTTGTTGAACAAGAAATCCAGAAATCCTATTCCACACAATATTTCACCCATTTTTTATGCAGCAACCATCTCCAGTTAACTGTCAGCTGAGCTGGGATTTAATCTTCCTGCAGCTTTAATTTCTATATGTCTGTAATTATTCCATAATTATACACACTAAAATATTGCCTAATTATAATCACAGGAAATAGGACTCCCCTACAAATAACCAAACTCTTCCCACTGAAGATTTGTTACCACATGACCTTCACAGAGGGTTTGGTGTCTGGGCCCTTAGAATGGGGAAAACTCCCTTGATTTGTCAGGTCACAGCAGAAAAAAAATCACACCCAGCGAGAAATCCGGGTGGGAAACATCCCTGAACGTCATTTCCCTCAAGGAAAACGCTGATTGTGTGTAAATGGTCTTCGCTTACCTCGGTCTTGGAGAGGGAGACGAAGGCAAAAATGAGATTTGTATTTATCAGAGGGCAGAGAAGCCAAGGCAAGACTGAAACAAAAGCAGCCATTTCCAGGAACCTCCCAGTTTTTTCGAAGAGCGTGGCTGGAGAAGATCCCATTTCTCATCACTGGCCTCAAAAGCGAACTGAGCTCCACTCCTGGAGTTTGGGTGTTTTTTTTTTTTTTTTCTTAAGGGGTTTCTTTCTTATTTCTGTTCTCCCTTTCTTTTTCGAGGAGGATTTTGAAGTATTGATTTGCTTGAGGATTTCCCTGGCTCCTGGTTTCCCCTAATTTGGATTACAGCAGAGCCAAAATGCAGTTTAACAGCAAGACCAAATATGGTTCTTCTTTGTCTCTGGGTGTTGGATCAGCAAAAAAAAAACCCAATAAAAAAAAAGTTTTAAAATTGAAATTGGCCTTTAAAATTGAAATAAAGCCAGTGGAATTACATTTTCTCATGTGAACTAATACATCTTCTAAGAGCTTTAATAGACCTTAGTATGCAATTACTGCACAGAATCTCTAAATGAGGAGATGACACAGCCTTGTCTTTCTTGTTTTAATAATAAATTCATCTCTCCACCTTTATAATCCCTCATCTGCCTGATGAGATCAGGCACCTGAGATTGAGACACAATATCTTCATTACATCCAACTCCCCAAGATAATATCAAATGGCAATCTGTATATATTATCTATATATAAAAATATATTATAAAATATATAAATAAATATAGGTAAATATCTCTCTATATAAAAATATTTTCATATAAAAATATATATATATATATATAAATGTAATGCTATATTAGGGAGGCACTGGCTCAGGTTGCCCAGAAAAGCTGTAAAGTCTCTTCTAACCCAAACCATTCCATGATTCTCTGATTCTAATTCTGATGAGGAATTTTTTTTTCCTGCTAAGAGAAGAGATCCTTCTGTCTCCTCCTTCATCTCAAAGAATCCTCTGTCTGACCAGGCTTGAGCAGGAATGAAGCACTTTGGCAATTACTGTTCATAATAATTATATTAGGATAAGCCAATGTATGATATGTTATGATATATTATATTAAAATAGGATATTTGCTCTTTGAGCAGCTCTGTGTCTGTCTTCTCTAATGGATTGGGAATAATTCTGGATTTGTGGGTTGGGCTTTGATGTCCCTTTGTGTTTAAATCATAGAATCATAAAATTATGGAATGGTTTGGCTTGGAAGGGTCCTTAAAGCCCACCCAGTGTCCCCCTGCCATGGGCAGGGACATCTTCCACCAGCCCAGGTTGCTCCAAGCCCCATCCAACCTGGCCTGGGACACTCCCAGGGATGGAGCAGCCACCACAAGGATTACAGGACATGTATAAAAGATAAAATTTGGATATATTCCGATTTCTCAGCCAATTAAACCCACCCCACGTCTCAGTAACACTTTCCCCAACTGCTGGGCTGAGGGAGCAGGGGCCAGGAAAGCTCCCCTGCTTTGGAAACCCTGGAACCAACAGGACATTCCCGGCACTCAGAGACCTCTGAAGGTGTTTGAGGGAAATATTCCCCCTTTTGGACAAAGAACTCCTGCTAAAATCCCAGCAGGAGCTCAAGTGCAGCACAGGAACACCGTGGAAAAGAAACTTGCCCAAAGCTGATGGGAAACCTCATGCCCTGAGTGCTGGGACAGAACCTCCGGCAGAGAAACCTGGAAAGCTGAAGTGATGCCTTTTCAAGAACACCCCTCTGAGCACATCCCGAAGTCCTCTTTCACTTTTGGGTCAGAAAAAAAGACTATTGTGTCTCCTACACAGGCTGAAAACCACACAGCCCACAGAGGAATGACGGGAGCAGAAGTGGAAAACACGGCGAGAGATTGGAAAATGATGCGGTGCTGGAGCACAGCGAGCGTCTGGACACACCACAGCCCTCTTATAGGAAACCGGCTGCCAATTAAAATAAAACAATCTGAAAATGCAATATAAAAACTCTTGATTCATCCTGCTCCCTTCACATCTGACAGCAAAAATCCCAGTGACTTCACAGCACACGAGGGATAGGAGAGCTTTGTGCAGCCTTTTGGCCCTGAGAGTGACCGTGTGCAGTGAGAGCTGCTGGGGAAATATTTGGTGTTTATCCTGAGGACAGCAGCAAAATCCAGTCTTCAAGCAGGTTTTCACAAGTATTCGTTAGTGAGATCTCATCATCATAGAATCAGAGAATCCTGGAATCATTCAGGCTGGAAAAGAGCTCCAAGAGCATGGAGACCAAGCGTCCCCAGCACTGCCAATGCCACCACTGCCCCATGTCCCCAAGTGCCACATCCACAGGGCTGTTAAACCCCTCCAGGGATGGGGACTCCATCCCTGCCCTGGGCAGCCTGTTCCAATGCTTGACCAGCCTTTCCACGAAGGAATTATCCCTAATATCCAATCTAAGCCTCCCCTGCTGCCACCTGAGGCTGTTTCCTCTCGTCCTGTTGCTTGTTCCTTGGAAGAAGAAACTAAAATAAAGAATAGAAATGGAAAAGCTTAGAGAGAGACTATTTACTGGAGCATGGAGTGACAGGACAAGGGGGAATGGCTTTAAACGGAGGGAGAGGAGGTTAGATGGGATATGGGGAAGGAATTCTTGGCTGGGAGGGTGGGCAGGCCCTGGCACAGGTTGCCCAGAGAAGCTGTGGCTGCCCCATCCCTGGGAGTGTCCAAGGCCAGGTTGGAGCAACCAGAGCTAGTGGAAGGTGTCCCTGCCCACGGCAGGGGGTTGGAATGACACGATCTCTAAGCTCCCTTCCAACCCAAGCACTCTGCGATTCCGTGATCCCGTGATTCCATGAAAAGTTTATCCACGTCCCACGCGCCAGCCTTATTTTTCTGTCAGTCCCGTGCGCCAAGGGCACAGTCCCGAGGGAAGGAGCTCCAGCGCTGCCCCGCAGCACCCCGGGCCGGGCTCAGCCGGCACCCCCGGCCCCCCCGCCGGGCGGGATTCCCGGCCCCGCAGCTCTCGGGATGAGTCGCGGCTGCCCCCGGGCCGGGGAGGGGAGGGAGGAGCGCAGGGGGAACTCCCGCTCCGGAGCCCCTATAAGAGCCGGGCCCGGCGCGCTCCCACAGCAGCGGGATGGAGCGGAGCGGCAGCACCGGGATGAGCGGGACCAGCGGGATGAGCGGGACCAGCGGGACCAGCGGGATCACCGGGATCACCGGGAGCGGGCGGGCAGCGCCGCCTGGCGGCGGGAGGCGGGCACTGCTGCCCGCGCTGTGCCTGCTCCTGGCGCTGGCACCGCTGTCCCCGGGCCGGGCACTGCCCACCCCAAACCTGGCACTGCCCGCCCCAAACCTGGCACTGCCCGCCCCAAACCTGGCACTGCCCGCCCCCCAGGCCCTGAACCGCTCCAGGGAGCTGCTGCAGGCCGCCCACGCCTCCCTCCGAAGGCTGAAGGTCTGGCAGGGGCAGGGCGGGGAGCGGGATGGGGAGGATGCGAGGAGAGGGAGTGAGGGGCAGTGGTGGTACCCAGGGATGGTGAGGGTAGGTGTACCCAGGGGACAGTGAAGGGTGTGGTGGTACCCAGGGGGATGGTGAAGGGGTAGTGGAGGTACCCAGGGGGATGGTGAAGGGGTAGTGGTGGTACCCAGGGGGATGGTGAAGGGGTAGTGGAGGTACTCAGGAGGGCAGCAATGGGTTGGTGAGAGCATCCAGGAGGGCAGCAACGGGATAGTGATGGTATCCAGACAGGCAGTGATGGGCTGGTGAAGGTACCCAGGAGGACAGTGATGGGGCAGTGGTGGTACCCAGGGGAGCAGTGATGATACCCAGGAGAGCAGTGATGATACCCAGGAGAGCAGTGATGATACCCAGGAGAGCAGTGATGAACTATGGAAGTGCCCAGGAAGGTGGTGAAGGTGCCCAGCTGGCACTGAGGGGCTGCTGAGGGTCCCCAGGAGGGTGGGTGTTCCCTGTAGCCTCCCTTTAAGACCCTCTGATGTCACACCTTCCCTGCTCAGCCCTTCAGCTTGGGGATTTGCTCAGGAGCCTTTCCTTTTTTTTTTTCTAAAATTCTCTGCTATTTTTGCAACCTCCACCTCAGGGAACCCCAAAACCCCCCAGCACTGAACGGGGGCTGCTCCCCACCCTGTTACATTTGAGGATAATATTGGCTATTTTTTCACTTTCTAAGAGACCCTTTACCTTTGAAAACCAAAGTGACATAAAAGTTCTGCAGGGATTCAACGTCTGAGAGAAGAATTGAAAGCAGAAGAGGCAGAGCAGTTCCCACCACCATGTGAACCAAATCTGTGCAAAGCCTGAGCTTATTCCCAGTCTATTATTTTCCACCTTTCATGTTTAACCAGAGTCCTCATCCCTAGGATTCAGCTAAGCTGGGATCCAGCCCATATTTTTGTATTTAGATATATATATATAAATTTATATTTGTATACATATATATACATAAATATACACATATATATGTATAAACTATACACATATATATGTATAAACTGTCCTATGAAACTGAGTCCCTTTTTTATTCCCTTTTTCACACAGGAACTCAACACCCTGGGATTTGAATGCACCCTCGAAGAGGTGGATCTTGAAGATATCACTAAGAACCAAAGAAACACAATAAAAGCTTGCACAGCTGAAGATCCAGGGGTAAAAGATAGAAAAATATATATAAATATATATATATAAAAAATTAAAGTTCCAGCCTATATTTTCATGGAACAGACATATAATTCACAGTCATTTCTGCTTTAATTTGCAGACTGGGAACTGTCCAGCATTGGAAAGATCAACTTTTGATAAGGTAAATTGCAAATTTCCCATAAGAATCCCTTTTTTTCTCCCTCTCATTGTGGATTTAACAGCAGATTCCCACATTTCCTGCTAATTCTACCCTTCCCAGAGTAAATGCCTGCAGGGCATCTACGAGGATCTGAGAGCCTACAGGAGAGAGCTCAACAACTTACCCGACCACCAAGTGCTGGCAAGTCTGGATGAGATGATGAAAGTGAGTATTTTCTGCCTCCTGCCTTCCCTCAGAGACCTCAAAAATGGAGTAAATACAGAATAAACCTCCAAAAAATGGAGTAAATACAGAATAAACCTCCAAAAAAATGGAGTAAATAAAGAATAAAAGGGCTCCAGCTCTATTTCCCTCCCAAATACTGAGGGGACTGAACATGGATGGACTGAACTGTGATAAATATTAGTGAGGAGAGGGAAGAGAGGTTAAAAGATTGTTTAATAAAAGCTAATTAAAAACCCCTTTAATTAATTACCTTTGTGTTGGCACAGCATCTCCCAGTAGAGGGTCTCCAGACAAAGCTGGCCCTGGGCTTGTTATTAAAACCAATTCCTGGGCAGAAAGAGCCTCTGAAGGGACAATTTTGTCTCAAGGCAACCACAGCTGTCCATCCTACTGATTATATAATAATTTCCAGGTTTATCTTCTGTTAATAATATCATGAAATATCTCAAAAGTTTCGCTATTAGTTACATTATTTCAAATTTTATCCCATGTCCAGTAATTATATCATTAAATATCTCAACGTTTACCCCCTTAATTTTAACCTTAAATATTTCGATTTTTATCCAGTCTAGTAATGGTGTTCATTAAATATCTCAAAATTTATCCTATTAATTATAACAATAAATATCTCAACTTTTATCCAGTCTAGGAATTTATCAAATTAAATAATTCAAAATTTATTCTAACATTAAATATTTCAAAATTTTCCTATTAATCACATTTGGTATTTCAAATTTTATGCTATTAATATCATTGAATAATTTAAAAATTACTCTATTAATTACACCATTAAATATCTCAACTTTTATCCCATTAGTCTAATAATGATATCATTAGATATTTCAAAAGTTATCCTATTACAAAATAAATATTTCAAACTTTTCCTAATAATTACATTCAATATTTCAGATTTAATCCTATTAATATCATTGAATATTTTAAAAAATACCCTCTTTAATTATACCATTAAATATCTCAACTTTTATCCTATGTCTAGTAATATTACATCCAATACTGCAAAATTCGTCCTGTTCTAACATTAAATAGTTCAAAATTTCCTTATTAATCACATTTGGTATTTCAAATGTTATGCTACTAATATCATTGAATAATTTAAAAATTACTCTCTTAATTACACCATTAAGTATCTCAACTTTTATCCCATGTCTAGTAATGATATCATTAAATATTTCAAAATTTATCCTATTACAAAATTAAATATTTCAAATTTTTCCTAATAATTACGTTCAATATTTCAGATTTAATCCTATTAATATCATTGAATATTTTAAAAAATACCCTCCTTAATTATACCATTAAATATCTCAACTTTTATCCTATGTTTAGTAATATCACTCAATACTGCAAAATTTTCCTGTTCTAACATTAAATAGTTCAAAATTTCCTTATTAATCACATTTGGTATTTCAAATGTTATGCTACTAATATCATTGAATAATTTAAAAATTCCTCTATTAATTACACCATTAAATATCTCAACTTTTATCCTGTCTAATAATGGTATCATTAGATATTTCAAAAGTTATCCTATTATAAAAATAAATATTTCAAATTTTTCCTATTAATATCATTGAATATTTGAATTGAATATCATGAATATCATTGAATCCTTAATTATATCATTAAATATCTCAACTTTTATCCTCTAATAATGGTATCATTAGATATTTCAAAAGTTATCCTATTATAAAAATAAATATTACAAATTTTTCCTAATAATTACGTTCAATATTTCAGATTTAATCCTATTAATATCATTGAATATTTAAAATACCCTCTTTAATTATACCATTAAATATCTCAACTTTTATCCTATATCTAGTAATATCACTCAATACTGCAAAATTTTCCTGTTCTAACATTAAATAGTTCAAAATTTCCTTATTAATCACATTTGGTATTTCAAATTTTATGCTACTAATATCATTGAATAATTTAAAAATTACTCTATTAACTACACCATTAAATATCTCAACTTTTATCCTGTCTAATAATGGTATCATTAGATATTTCAAAAGTTATCCTATTATAAAAATAAATATTTCAAATTTTTCCTATTAATATCATTGAATATTTTAAAAAATACCCTCCTTAATTATACCATTAAATATCTCAACTTTTAGCCTATGTCTAGTAATAACATCCAATACTGCAAAATTTGTCCTGTTCTAACGTTAAATAGTTCAAAATTTCCTTATTAATCACATTCCATATTTCAAATGTTATGCTACTAATATCATTGAATATTCCAAAAATTACCCCATCAATTACACCGTTAATCATCCCAACTTTCACCCTCAGTTGTTTCTTCTTTTCCTCCCTCAGTAATAACCATTTTATTTTGCTCCCTCAGTAACACCACAATTATTTCACTATTTAATTACAATCAAATAACTCCGATTTCATCCTCGGCCCAGCAGCGACTGAACCAAACATTTCCCAGGTTTCAGTGTCACCCCCACATTCCCAAATTTTCCCGTGGCAGGCGCTGAACGGCGGCTGGGACGGCCCGGAGCGCGCGGCGGGAGCAGCTCCGGAGTCGTTCCGGGAGGCTCTGCGGCTGTGCCGGGTCCTGCAGGCTCTCCACGTCCGCTCCATCACCATCTCCAGGATGATCAACTTCCTCAGCTCCCTGTGAGCACCCTCAGCACATCCAAGGATTCCTTGGAGAAAAGAAAAAAAAAACAAACAACCCAGCAGGATCAACCCACGGGCTCAGGATAAGGGAATTTTTTTCGGGAGCTGGGCCAGTTGAGCTTGGACATTCCTAGGAAATAAGCTACATCTTAGCACCAACTGTGATTTATCATCTTTTATTTATTCAGCTTATTTTCCCCCAAATTGAGGTCTATTTATAATAATCCTTTTCCCTTTCCAACTCAGGGTATCCCATCCTGTGATTTATTTATATTATATTATATTATATTCCTTATTTATTCTATTTATTGCCCAATAAAATTCAAGTTACCTTACAAACTGCAGTGGCTTCTTTGCTCTTCCTGGAGATTTAACGGGAATATAAGTACAAATAAAGCACTTGGAATATTGCTGGCACGTAAAGGTAACTGGGATATTTTAAAATCCTGTTTCCCTCTTGGATTGGGTTGGAATGAGATGGGCTTTGAGGTCCCTTCCAAGCCAAACCATTCCCTGATTTCAGGATTCCAAGTGCAGAACTGAAGTTGTGGTCTCTCAGAGCACCCACAACGCACACCAAGCTGTAAATCAGGAGCAACTCACACCTGGGTGCAGCTGGAATGCTGGAATTCCTCTTGCATCCAAGAGCTGGGCAAAGCCAGCCTAAACCCCACAGAAACACAATCTTTTTTCTTTTTTAAAAAAAGGCATTTTGATTTACAGAACCTGAAGGTTGAAGACCTGATTGTCCCTTCTGACCCTCATCATTCCAACCACCCACCTTATTTCCATGGATTTACTCATTTCTCCTCTGGATCAGGGAGTCCTATTAAAGATTTGGATGTGATTTGGTGTCTTCATTGCCCTCATGGCCATTCCCCCCTTTCTCATCCCAGCTGGAGGAGCCAAGGGCAGTTCCACTGGGGTTGGGAAACCTCCCACTGCTTTTTTCTTCCCCTTCCCCCAAAATGCCCCCTGGCAGAAGATCCCACGAGGTTTTGAGCACCATTTCCCTCATCCACCCCCCTGGATGTCGCAGCAGCAGAAGCATCAAAGCTTGGAGAGATGGCAGCAGCCTCCCAACACTTCATCCAGCAGCTAAAATGAAAAAAATAAATCCAAAATCATGTGTAAATCGTGTAAATTGTTCCTCTTTAATCCTTATCTTTTTTTTTTTAAGTATGCTTTTTCTTTCATAAACACACTCAGAGGAAGATGATCCCAAGCATCCCATATCCTTAAAAATCAGACAATCCCAGATCAGGTCACCGCTCTCTTCTGCAAATCACGTTATTCCCAAATCTTTTCCAAATTCTGTAGCACGTGGAGGGCCCTTCCCAGGAATTCTGGCTCCTCCCATGGAAGTTTAAGCACCTAATTCGAGTTAAAATGAATCAAGCACAAAGTAGAAAAAGTTTCTCATATAAAAAAAAAAATTATACAACGTAAAAAAAACAACAAACCTCTCTCGTAAAAATACAGACTATACAAAAAAGAGTGGAAAAGAAATTCCCAGGGCAAATTCCAAGCTGCCTGGAGTACACAGTGGTGCTTCTGCAAAATCAGTCTTTGGGATTTTAGAGAAGAGAACCACAGCTTAACAAGGACTGAATGTACAGGAGTATGTACAGCAATTATATTTACACAGTGATTCTGCAAAGGAATTCGCCTGCAAAGTTCAGGATTATCCTTCCCTGATCTTGGACATCCAGGAGAAATCCAAAGCACCTCCCGACTCGGGTGGTTCAGCGTGGCTTTGTGAGGGGATGGGAGTTCCTGTGGTAGCTTTTCTCCCTGTTTTTCCCTGCTGTAAATGAAAATATCTCCCAGGGAGGGATCCTGGAGCGAACAATTCCACCTGGTTTGTTCCAGGGGTCCCATCTTCGAGGAGTGGCTCAGATGAGGTGACAGTGGTGGAATTCCCTGCAGGTGAAGCCTGGAGATGTCAGGATCCACCGCTCCTGGAAGTCTTGGAAGTGGCTTGTATCCCAAATTTCATTCACATTGCTTGAGAAGATCCAGCCTAAACTTCCCTCTGAGCGACGATGCTTTTGCATCCTCCTTCCTGAATCCCAGCAGGATCCCAGAGGAGCAGAAGGGCTGGATGGGGAAGCTCCCACTGCCTGCAGGTCCTTCCAGCTCAGCACTGAGCCGAGAAATCTGAGGGGAGGAAAACACACTGAGCTCTGCAAGTCACTGCAACGTTCAAGGACAATTAAAACTGCATTTAAAAATATTCCAGATGAATAATAAATGTATTAAACCCCCCCGGGACAGCACAAGGCTGGGGCACAGACAGGGTCGGGAGGGACAGCGGCAGCACGAGCAGCTCTCCAGCCTTTGCTGCCAGGGTGTTTTTTAGGGAGAATTAGTCATGGAATCTGCTTGGGAAAGACCTCCAAGATCATCAAGGCCAAGCAGCACTGCCAAGGCCACCATTGACCCCTGTCCCCAAGTGCCACATCCACACAGCTTTTAAACCCCTCCAGGGATGGGGACTGGACCCTGGGCCAGGACTTCACAACCCTTCCCATGAAGAAATCTTTCCTAATATCAAACCTAAGCCTCCCCTGGCACAACCTGAGGCCATTTTCTCTTGTCCTGGTTAAGGAATTCAAAAAGAACAAGGTTTTGCTGTTGCAGAAAAAAAAAACCACATTTAGTTTTTGAGGACAATTCCCCTCGGCTGGGTCACAGAATTATGGAATGGTCTGGGTTGGAAGGGACCTTAAATGTCCCTTCAGCAAATTCCAGCAGTTCTCAGAACTGTCCAACAGGGACAGTTCTCAGAACTATTAAATTATCAGTCAGGAAAAAGTGTTAATTAAAATACATAAATACATAAGAATACATAAGAACAAATAAAAATACATAAGAATAAAGACTCAAAACATCTCTCCTTGGGACTTGCACAGAAGACCAAGAATTGGTTTAGGTGTAAAACACTGACCTGCTCAGCCAGCACAGCCAGGTCGTGCTGAGAGTGCTCTCAACACAGTCAGTGCAGAAATATTCTTCATTTTATATCAGTTTGTAATTTCTTTTTCATTATTTATTTATTTATTTAGATTTTTGAAGGGAATGATAAAAACGCCACGAAAAAGAAAATCTCTCTGATAAGGGAAGGGAGATGGTTTTGCCCTGCATAGTCAACCATGCCCTGGGGATTTGGTGAATTCTCTGATGGGAATTCTAAAAACACAGCTGAGACACAGGGATGGGATTCAACCAAACCCAGAGGGGGATACCTTGCAGCATTTGCAGCAGCTCCAGCTCACAGGACCCTTTATCACCCAGACTCCTCAGCAGAGCTTCTGCAGTGCCACTGCTTTGCTGCCTGTCTCTCCACTTCCTCAGCACCAGGAACTTCTGCATATTGACATCTCCCTCCATGGCCTGAATCTCCTCGATGTCCTTCATCTCCATCTCCAGGCACTCGATGGCGATTTCCCTCCACTGCCGCCCCAACTGCTTCGCAACCGCCAGCAGCTGCTGGTCCGTCAGGATTTTTGTTCCGATGCCATCTGCAAAGACAGGGTATTCTTCCTAAAATCCAACCCAAACCTTCCCTGGCAAACTCTCCTCTCCTCCTGTCCCTGTTCCCTGGGAGCAGAGCCCGATCCCCCCTGCTCTCCCCTCCTGTCAGGGATTGCAGAGCCAGAAGGTCCCCCCTGAGCCTCCTTTTCTCCAGGCTGAGCCCCCCCAGCTCCCTCAGCCCCTCCTGCTGCTCCAGCCCCTTCCCAGCTCCATTCCCTTCCCTGGACATGGCCCAGAACTGCCCCCAGGACTCGAGGTGGAGCCTCCCCAGTGCCCAACACAGGGAAAAAAAAAATCACTTCTCTGGCCCTGCTGCCTCAGCATTCCTGATCCAAGGCAGGTGCCACCAGCACCACCTGCCCACCCGGCATGGAGCTGGGCATGTTCATGTTCAGCCACTGTCGACCCCCACAGCCAGGTCCTCTTCCCATGGGCAGCTTTCCCACTGCTCTTCCCCAAGCCTGGAGCATTCCAGGGGGTGGAAGTCTTTAAATAAGTGAGCTCAGTTTCCCAGGATGGGCTGAGCTGGGAGGGACCCACCAGGACCATGGAGTCCAACCCTCAGCCCTGCACAGTCCCAGCCCCAGAGTCACCCCCTGTGCTCCAGAGGATCATCCAAACCCTCCTGCAGCTCTGGCAGCCTTGGGGCTGTGCCCACTGCCCTGGGGAGCCTGTTCAGTGCCAACCACCCTCTGGGGGAAGAACCTTTCCCTGAGATCCACCCTGAGCCTGCCCTGACACAGCTCCAGCCATTCCCTGGGGGCTGTCCCTGGTCCCCCCAGAGCAGAGCTCAGTCCCTGCCCAGGCAGATGGAGCTGCAGTGAGGTCTCCCCTCACTCTCACAGGACACAACCCCCCCCAAACACGTTATTTTAAAGGCCACCCAGAGGCTGCACCTGCAGTGTCACCAGTCTTCTGCTTTTTGCTGCAAAGTCCCCCTTCTGCCGAGGCTGGTTTCCTTTTTTTGACACCTGGGAAGGAAGCAAGAGGTGATGTCACCAGTGTCACATCTCCTGAGCTACAGGAGCAAGGAAGGGGCACCCAGACAAGCCACCCCAAGCCCAACATCTCCAAGCTGACTCACAGCCTGTGCTTCTCTTCTGCTTGTTCTTGTTGTGGTCATAATGCAGCCAGTCCCCTGGGAAGAGTTGGCAGAGGAAACAAAAGGTGAAGGAGGAATTCCCAGTTCTTATGGCCAACCTTCAGTGGTTCTCAGGCCCAAAGAGGAAGTTTTATATAATGAGATTTTTTTCCCCCCTTCTATTCAATGTGCACTTCAGAATATGCACCAGAACTGCATGTTCTCAATAATTTGCAAAGTTATATTATATACCCATGGAATAATACATTATAATATGCAGCAATATGCAGGGGGGTTGGAACTAGATGGCCTTTAAGGCCCCTTCCAAACCATTCCATGATTCCCTGAAGCCCAAAGACTCACGTTCTCGGAGTTTTGCTTTCCAGACTGTTGCATCAGAGTCCAGCTCAACCAGAGACAGGGTGAACTCATCAGGTTTCTCCACATACACTTCAATGTAACTCTTCAGTTTCAGGAGTGATCCATCAACGAATTCAATTTCCTACACAACATAAATATTTTAAAATTCGACGTTTACCCAAAACATCAACCTAAGAGGAGGCAACTGGGGCAGAGCCCGACTCCAATCCCCCCAGAGTTCTGCTCTTGTGGCATCAGGATTTCATCCCAAAATTTTAGGGCTCTAAGAGGCAAATAGAATGTGAAAAATGGCCTTAATGCCAGTGCAGGAATGCCCAGGAAAAGCCTTTTGGGGCTGTATTTCTATGAAGCTGCAGTGCAGGAAGGGAGGGTCGTTTAAGGGACTTACCTCAGGAGTTATTTCAGCTTCTGGCTCACAAACCAATCTGTACCTCTTTCCATTCTGGAGTAGCTTCTGGCACACAGGGGGCTTGTCAATCTTAACAAATTTCTTGTTTGAATGTTTGACAGCTTTTGAGATGTCCTGAAATTTATAAATATGGTTTTGAGGTTACTCATTTCAGCAAAGAAATCAGCATTTCAGACCTGTGTTCGGGGGGGGTGGTGAAACGAGATAAAAAGAGTTTACAACCCCAAATCAAAGGAAGGTTATTTGTCCCTGTCCTCACTGTATCAGGGTAAATTAAAATCATGTCCCTGACACAGCTCCTGCCCAGCTAGATCTGAATCATCAGCACAACATTGCAAGGAATTCTGCAAAGCTGTAACTTTATCCTGGTTTAGTTCCACGTCCTTTCTTTTCTCTCTGCTCTGTTCTCCTCTGAGGTCATTTCTGACGTGATCTTTGGCAGCAGGAAAACTGGTGGCAGGAAAACTGGTGGATGAATTCACTGTCAGTTGCCTTCCCAAATTCCCAGGTAATTTTCAGTGGCAATGTATAAACTTGCCACTGGTCTTGGATGGCCTCTAGTAAAGCAAATAAATTCATCTCAATGGCTGAATTGTCTCCCTGGCAGATCACACTTTTGTTGCTGACCTGCCATATCATCTGTAGGTATTTTTAGGTGATTTATATATAAAACAGATGTGAAAAACACAGCAGTGGAGAAGGTCAGGAGGAGTTTCCTGAAAATCCTCTGGGTTGACAAACACTTCTGTCAGCACCAGTTGCTGCAGAGGTTAATTGGTGGAATTTGTGAGAAGAGCTGAAGCAGGAAAGTTGGCCAATGTAAACACTTATACTGGCCAAGGTGTGTGATGTTTAATTATTAAATTCCACGCCCTAACTTGGCACATCTCAACATGGGAGTTATGGAGAGATGGATATCCTTGCATGTAAACACTGAGGTGAGAGAAAAGCATCCCTTGGAATCCCCATCCCTGGAAGCGTCCCGGTCCAGGTTGGACAGGGCAGGCTGCTCCAGTGGGAGGTGTCCCTGCCCACGGGGGGGCCAAAAGGAAAGCATTCCCTGGTCCCACCCCCACCCTGTGGGGTGTGTGTGCATCGTCCCACCCAGCCCGGGCCGCACCTTTATGAAGGAGTCGTTGTTTGTCGCCACGTAGACGCGGAAGGACAGCGAGGGATGCTCATCCACGGCTTTGTAGAGGATGACAGCCCCGTGGTACTGCACAGGCTCCTGGCTCTGGATCAGGGGCCCCACGGGCGACAGGGAGCTCACCACCCACCTCACGTGCGAGGCCGAGTAGGCGGCCGAGGGCTCGATGGCCGCGCCGTCGCCCTTGACGTGCAGCACCTTGAAGGCCATCCCAGCACCGTCATCTGGGGACAGGGGGGCTGCTCAGCACCCTCTGCTGCGGGAGCAGCACCCTCTGCTGCGGGAGCAGCGCCCTCCCAGCCCCAGTGTCCCCTGGCACTCACCCCCCAGGCACAGCGAGTGCGGGAACTGGATGGAGGTGAGGGCGGGCGCGGAGTCGCAGCGCACGTCGAAGAGGGGCCCGCCCACGATCCACGGCTTCTCCACCAGGCTGGAGAACTTGCTCCAGGACAGCAGTGAGTAGGTGATCCTCACACGGCCCGTCACCTCGAAGATCAAGCCCGTGAGGCTGCACTGGTAGGTCCCTTCTCCGTCCAGCTGCAGCCTGGGGTGGGCAGAGACACGTGCTGGTTCGGCTTCCACCGCCAAAAACCCCATGGAAACATGGCCCGGGGGGGATAACGGAGCAACTCCCTTCCCAGCCACTTTATCTGAGCAGCACAGGAGCCACAACAATGTTTCTGTCTCCTGTCTCTGTGTTTTAGCTGCCAGTTAACCACTGGCAGGACCCAGCCAGCATGGGTAAAACAGCTGGAATGGGCATTTTGCATTATGTTTTGTAGGATATTTGCTGCACGAGGCAGCTGCTGTCACACAAAAGGCTCAGACTCGAGGTCAGAGCCAACGCTGCACGTGGACAACCCCAACATCCAGCAGGGAGAACCCCAAAGGATACCCGGACACCGACATCCCACACTGGTGACAATTCCAGGGCAGAGAGAGGGAGAACAAGGCTGGGATCCATGGAAAAACACAAGGTCAGTGCTACTGGGGAGGATGAAGCAGGGTAAGATCCCTCACGTGTGTCCAGACTAAAATTAGCAGATAAAATTGGGCCTGGTGTTAATTACTGCAGCAGGATGAGGCAGGAAACCCTCCTAAGAGTTTGCTTGGACCAGGATCTGGAGACAACACAGGCAGCTGCTCTAAACTGCTTATTTTTAAGGATTTGGAAACACCTTCCACTGTATCTTCAAATGCATTTGTGCAGCAAATTACCATTTTCCCACTTAAACCAAAGACTGAAGCATCTTGGTGAGAATAATGTAAATTTACACCCAATATATTAAAAAAAAAAGAAAATTCCATACATAAATTGTCCTCCAGCAAGTCTCCTTGGGGTCACTTCCTCCTTCTGGTCCTATAAATAGATGTAAAAAAAAAAAAGAAAAAAAAAACACTTTAAAAAGGTGGTGAGAGAGAGGAATTACAATTTGCAAATGATCTCCTGCAAAATACACGAGTTGGTTTTTTTGTCTCCTAAACCTACATTTTCATTCCTGCAGTGCTCACAGGGTGGCAGGCACATCTTTCCTAGTGGGAAAAGAGGAAGATGAGCTCGTTAGAAGCAAAGTAATTAAACAGTAAGAAAAAAAAAATAAAACAACCAACAAACCCTCAGGAGATCCGTTCCTTCCTGATTCATCGCAGCTCGGTGGAGATTCCTTCTCCTCCTGTTCTTCATCTAGAAAAAAAGAAGTTTGCAGCAATTACCTCAGTCTCCAGCAGGTTTTGGTTTTTTTTCCCAATTCAATTTGCTTAAATTCATAACATTTTAAGGAGAACATTCCTTGTTCCCCAAGGACAACCCTCCCCCCTCCCAGTTAAATTTGCTTAAATTCATAAAACCTGAAGGAAAACATTCCCGAGGCTGAGGCCTTGCACAGGGTGGGGACGAAGCTGACCATCAGGATCCAACTTTGGCCAAAAGCTCACGAGTTGCCCAAACCACTGGAAATTTTCCCAGGGGTTAAAAAGAAGATTCATCCCCAGGACGAGCCTCATTGTGCCAAGGCCAAAGTTCAGCCACCTGGCACGGAAACCACAACAGCCTTGCCAGGGAGCAGGGAAAACACCCATGCAAATGTGCTGTTTGCAGTGGATTTGTCCCTAAAATGACCTGGAAGTGCCTGGATCCTCCTTGGTGATTCCCAAATGGAAGAGGAGGTGAGCCCTCAGGCTCGTAGCCTGGAGGGGGGATTTGGGAGGAGGAGGGTGGTGGAGCTGCCGAGCCAAGCGTGAGGATGGGATGAGTCCCAGAATTCCAAGGAGAGGGACCCTGGAGGGAGATTGTCCCAAAGCCATCCCAGGACCAGCACCCTCTGGACAGGCAGGGGTGGGAGAGGCAGAGAAGGTCCTGCTGCAGCAACAGCCTGGCAAACATCAACCAACGCCACGGGGTGCCGGCTGCTTCCCAAGCCACTGCTATTCCAGCCCCTGGAGCTGCAGCAGGGATTGCAATCACACCAGGAACACCCCCTGCACGTGGAACCTCATGCCCCCGTGCCCCTCCCTTCCTGAGGAAGCTCTCCAGCAATCCCAAGACGTTGGGGGTGATGGCAGGGCCAGCTCTAAATCCCTCCTGCCATCCCACATCACCCCTCCTGCAGCCTTTATCCTGGCTGGATTCCTCAAAGCCTGGCTGTGCAGGAGGAAGACAAAGGACACAATAAAACCACACTTCCTGACCTTCCTCCCACCCACTCCTCCACATCTGACGAGGGAAAACATTGTAATTATTTAACTGAAGACTGATAGTCTTGCACAAAACCAGAATAAACTGCTGGAGGCACAACCCGTGGAAGTGCAAACCCACCAGCTTTTCATCAGCAGCTTCCTTTAATTCTTTTCCTGTCCATCCTGTTTTGCCAGCTTTGCTGCCAAGTTTGGAGGAAATTTATGGCCTCGTGGTGTTTGGACAACTACTGTGTAGGAAAAACAACCGTGGGTATTGTGTCTGCCAGGTGAGAGAAACACGGCTGCTGCTCTTTGATCGTCGATTGGAAATCACTGGCTCCCAAAAATACCATTGGAAAAGCAATCTCTGGGTTAACATTCTGCACTAAGTGGGAGACTATTCCCAGGAGAAGCAGCTGGTTTGAACTGAACATCAGTTTGCAGGGAGAGACAACAGGTAAAGCACAACGTTATGCTCACCTGACTCCTCCTCGGAGCTGCTGCTGGAGCTGCTTTCGGAACCGGCCTCTCCTTAACAGATTAACACCGCATTAGGCACAGGTGGAATGAATCCAAGGATACATCCAGAGGGTTTGGATACATCAGGTGAGTCAGCAGGTTACATAATATAACAGAGCAGAAAAAACACTGAGGCAGAGAAGAGCAGGAGAGCATCAAATCCCAGCACCCTGGAAAACTTTGGGGTCACCCAGGCCCTTCCAGAGGGTACCTGTGGTGTTCAGCATATTCAGTGTTAATGCTTTATACAACCTGGGATTATTTGGGAGCTTCACCCACGGCACACCCCAGTTAAATTCTGGGTTTCCATGGCGTGCACACGGGTGGGAGAAGCCTCGGTGGGAGCTGCATGTCCCACCAGGGACACGACTCGCGTGGATGCACCGAAGGCGGCTGCAATAAATTATTCTTACGGACCCAAGCTGAAGAGAAACCAGCATTGCAAAGTAAGGGACGTGCTTTGGGACGTGCTCTGGGGGGATGTTTGGGATGCAGGGCTGGCCACACCGCCCCAAGTGTGAGGAGAGCCCCACGTGTGCTCACCCGCCGGGTGCTCCTCGGCGGAGCCCTCTCCCTCCGTGCCACTGGACGTCACCTCTGCAAGGGAAAAGCAGGCAGGGAATACAGGTTGGAAAAAGGTTTAACCCTTCTCTTGGCAAATTTCGTGCTCAGCAGCTCGGGGAAAGGCAACAAATAGCAAAGGATTTTTAAAAATCGGGACAAACAATCAAAACCGATCCACAAACGACAGTTTCACAGCACGGTTTTCAAAGCCAGTGGTTATAAAATTGCCCCTTTCCATTCCAAAGGAATTTCACAAAATCCCTGTACCTTTTTCATCCGAAGAGAGGGACTCGGCTCTGCTGGAAGACAAAAGGAGACACACATGAGTAGATCTGCCAGTCCTTTCCCACGCTTCCCCAGGAGCAGCATTCACCATCTCCCGCTCCCTGGCATCGCTCCCGGGCTCTGGCCAGGGAATGGCAGGCTGGGAGGTAACTTAGGACAGGGGGGCTGGTGATTAAATATTCATTTTCTCCAACATCCCCCCCTGCCCTGGCTCTGTCCTGGCCCTTTTGGGGCTGTCTGGCTCTGCTGCAGGTGATTCCCAAAGGCCAGCCCTCCGTGCCAGGCGCCCGTTGGATTTGGCAGCAATCCAACCAATCCCCGGCAAGGCACAAAGCTCAGATAAACGCAGGGGCTGGGATGTGGCAGAGAATCCAACAGCCCCATCACCCACTTGTGGCCTGGGGCAAATTCAGACCAACCCACAGCCTCCCCTCACCCTGAACAAGAGAAAAACTGCTGAGTTTATCATTTCTGGACAAAGATCCGGTTTGGAAACCTTTGCCTGGAGCTCCACAACATCTGTCATGCAGCTCCACCAGAGCTGTGCTGAGGGAGGGAACGGCCCTGGGTGCAGTCACCATGGTGACATCCAGCTCTCCTGCCCTTTGGAGGCACCAGCAATATTCCAGTGGGAAGGTGGAACAGCAGGCAGGGAAAAAGCAACTATCCCTTTGCTTTTTGGGGTGCCACAGTGCCACCCAGGCCATGCCAGGGGATGCTGCTGATGGTGAAGCCAAGATGTGGGAGTCACTGTTTGGCAGCTCAGCCCAGGAGGCTGATTTTGGCCATCCCAGGAGGCTGATTTTGCCCATCCCAGGAGGCTGATTTTGGCCATCCCAGGAGGCTGATTTTGGCCATCCCAGGAGGCTGATTTTGGCCATCCCAGGCTGTCACTGCATCCACCACCTGCCTGCTCCGGGTCCCAGCTCCCAGGGTGCACATGGAATGAGTGCTCAGAGCCCTGGCTGCTGCCACGCCAGGGCACTCAAACACAAAACCGGCAAAGAAATGAATAGGTGGTAATTAAGGAGGCGGGAAAATCAACCCCTAACGATTGGATTCCTGAGGAATTAGGGGAAGAGATGCAAGCTGGGAGGTCTTGGGTGCAGCACAGCAGAGGGGGTGCTCCATGCTGGAGCTGGAAGTCGGTGGGTCAAGGGCAGGAAGAACTGGGAAAGGGTTTCCCCCCCCCGCAGGAAATTACACAACAAGGTTTGTGCTTCCAAACTGTATCTTAAAAAAAATAAAAATAAAAAATTATATATATCAGCAATATTTGGACAAAGCCTGAATATTCCCCAGGCACGGCACCCAAGCCAAGAGTTGTTTGTGCAACCCTTCAACCCTTCCACCAAGTGCTGGCTTGCTAAAGTGGGTTTGCTTAAATCACGTTTGGCTCCTATAACCCCCTCGCAGCTGCATTTCCCGCCTCCCCGAGCTGCAAAACGCGCTCCGGAGGGCGGGGAGAAAACAAGACAGGAAGGGAATTAAACAAAACCCACAAGCGAGCGAACCAAACAACACGCGTTGTCCGGGCGATAACTGTTAGCGGCGATAACTGTTAACGCGTTAATAATGTTAATATGTGTTAATATGTTAATATTAACCGCGGCGGAGAGAAACGCGCTGCGGCCCCTGCCCTTCCCCGCCGGAGGATCCCGCTGGGAGAGAGGGGGTTCCCAGCGCCCGCTGGAGCGTGAGAAGGGGAGATAAACACGGAGATGAACACGGAGATGATAAACACAGAGATAAACACGGAGATAAACACGATCGTTGCTCGCGGGGCTGATGGAGGGGGGCAGAGGGACCCCAGGGTCAGTCCCTCTGGGGGAAGCAGAGGGACCCCGGGGTCAGGGAGGGCTCTGAGGGGGCAGAGGGACCTCAGGTCCCTCTGCCCCCTCAGAGCCCTCCCTGACCCCGGAGTAAGTCACCTCTGGAAGGACAGGAATGACCTCGGGGCCAGGGGGTTCTGGGCGGAGCGGGGGATGCCGCGGGGGCTGCAGGGGGTTCGGGGCGGGGCGGGCAGCGCCGCTGGCTCGCCCGGCGCTTTGTCTGCCCGAGGAAGAGGATGCGGAGCTCGACGATGGCGACCCCGCTGCAGGTGCACGCAGCGGGCACCCAAACCGGCCCGCAGGGACGGGGGGTATTTGGGGAGGGAAGGACCTCCCGCGCTGGGTGAGGATGGGGTGATGGGGGGAAGGGAGGGCGGAGCTTGGGGTGGAGGAAACAGAAGGATGCCGAGGGATGCAAGGTGGTTTGGGGGATGGGAAGGCGGCTGGGAGGGATGCTGGGGGATGGGAGGGATGCTGGGGGATGGGAGGGATGCTGGGGGCACGGGGAGGGGCAGGGAGGACACCGGGAGGGCTGGGGTGCAGGGGCGCATCGGGAAGGGCTGGGAGGGCATCGGGAAGGGCAGGGGGAGAACCGGGAGGATGCAAGAAGGCACAGGAGGGTGCAGGGGGCATCGGGAGGATGCAGGGGGACAAGAGCGGTTGGGGTGGCCGGGGGATGGCGGGGGGTCCCGGGGATGGCGGGAGGGGCCGCGGGAGGATGCGCGGGGCCGGGTGGCGCCCGGCGGGGGGACAGGAGGGTCCCCAAGGCCCCCCCCCCAGCCCCGCTCACCTGTCGGGCTCCTGCCCGCGCTCGGACATCGCGGCGCTGATCCCGCCGCGGGACCGCCTGGGAAGCGCCTCCTCCTCGGCAGGAGGGGCGGGAGAGCAGAGGACACGCCCCGGACACGCCCCCGGAGCGCCTTCCCGGCCCACCCCCAACCCGTTTTTGGGGGGTCCTGGGTGCGCTGGTGCGCTCAGGTGCTCCGGAGGTATCACAGAGATACGTGGGCTTGTATGTACAGGGTGTTTACACACGCTCCCCTCAGTACAGGTGCAGATATATAGGGCGTGAGTTCATAAATATATATACACACCTCACATTCTGCACGTATTGTATCTTAGGAGGATTATATATACGTGCTGAATCATCATAGAATAATGGAATTGGCTTGGGTTGGGTTGGAAGGACCTTAAAGCCCATCCAGTGCCACCCCTGTCGTGGGCAGGGACACCTTCCACTGGCCCTGGTTGCTCCAACCTGGCCTGGGACACTCCCAGGGCTGGGGCAGCCACAGCTTCTCTGGGTAACCTGTGCCAGGGCCTGCCCACCCTCCCAGCCAGGAATTCCTTCCCAATATCCCATCTATCCCTGCCCTCTGGCAGTTGGGATACACAGCTCAGGCCCGTGGGCTGGCACTGCCACCAGTGTCCTGGCTGATGCCCCGCAGGAACCCGGGCACTGAGCACTGGCAAGGGAAGAGGTGCCTGTGACACTCCCGTTTCCCTTTCTGACCCTGAGGGTGGGCTGATGTCACCCCATCCTCTGCCTGCCTGAAACACCACTGGCAGCTGCACACATTGCCAGGGAGTTCAGGCAGGGAAAATGTGGCACGTCAGGATCTGCCCTGAGATGCTGGAAGAGCTGCTTAGGAAAAAAAAATAAAAAGAGAAGTGAAAATAGGAGAAAGACAAAAACCAGCCTAAACCTGCACCAGCACATTGGCATTCTTCTTTCTTTCTTTCTTTCTTTTTTTTAAAGAGTAAAAGCTTCTCAGCCAGAGAAACGCTCCTGGAGCACCTCAGGTGCCCGCAGAAGAGCAGCAAACCCTGCAGAGCCAGCAGTGGATGAGGGGATGGCAGCCAAGTCACCTCTGCAGGGCAGCCCAGCAATTCTGGAGAGCCAGCAAAACGTGGCTGATGGGGAATTCCAGGCCTCCAGGAGAGCTCCAGGCAAGGAAACCCCCACACACCCCCTTGCAGACCCTCAGTCCCCACCCCTGCCCCACTTCTCCCATTCTGGAAACATCCCAAGTCACCTCTGTTTGTGCCCAGACAAGCCCTTTGGAAAGAGGAGGGGATCAGATAATTGTTTTTAAGGTTATTCCTTATTATTCCACAGGCTCATCCAGCCCCAATCCACATCTCAGCATCACCCTCCTCTCCCTGTGCCAAGCCCAGGGCAGCTCTGGGGTGCAGGTGTGTCTGGGGTGCCCCTTTCTGTGTCTGCCCAGAAACAACGAGGAGCTCTGCAAACAAATGTGAGGACTTGAGCAAACACAGGCTCAAAATGCTGTTCCAGGCGCTTTTGGAGCGCTCAGCTCCCGCTCCTGGGTGTAAATATGCTGGATTGGGAGCCTCCTGATGCTGCCCTTTCACCCCCAGGCAATCCAAACACATCTCCCTGTCTGTATCCCCAGGAAAATACAGGCACGTGGGAACAAGCTGTCACGTTTGGGCTGCGAAGGACAGGTGTAAAACTGATCAAAACCCGACCACAAAACCAAACATTTAATGGGACATGCTGAGAAAGCGACTCAAAGGGTCAGTTTGGGCAGAGATGAAAACGCCGGTGAAGGAAATCCCCTTGTAAGCACCACCAAGGCACCGGCAAATCCAGCCTGGAACAGGAAAAAGGAGGAGGAAAAAGTTCATGGAAGGAGGACATGAGTTTGAAAGTGAAAATAATTGTTGCCAGTGAAGAGTAAACAAGGCAAGAAAAGCAGGACAGAAGGGAAATGAGGAAGGGAAGGCGGGGGTGTCTCGTCTCTCCCAGCCCCGTCTCTTGGAGCGTGCTGAGGGTGGCTGTGCTGAGCCATCGTTTTCCTGCTTTTCCAGACATCCTCACACTGAAAGGACATGCAATAAACATCCTGCTACCGTGGCAGCACCCAGGACCTTCATTAATGACACACCATCATCCAATAATTACCCCCTGGCAGGCCCAGCCCGGGCACGTGGTTTGTGGGGTCAGCTCCGTCCAAAACACTCCCATGAAGCGTTTCCCTCTGAGGGGCTGATTCACCACCAGCAGCAGATTTACATCAACAACCCTTTCCCAGTTCAAACTGGAGTCACGCAGAGGTGAGGACAGGCAGGAGCTCCCAAAGCACAGATCCTCTTTCTTTCTCGAGGGTAGGGACAGAATGGGTAGCGATTTAAGGAATCTTTCCAAGCCCTCTCCAGGGCGTTTCCCAGCTCCTCTCCCAGGGCAGGCACGGGGAGTTCCCATCTCCCGGGAAACAGCAGAGGGGTCGGGACACACAGGCTGAGACGCCTTCAGGTTCTTCCCAGGGTGTCACCCACTTGTCACCTAAAATTCAGGCTCTGGAGGCACCAGGAGTGTTTTCCCCTGTTGCAGGTGCATCCCTGAATCCCACATCCATGGCAACCGTGGGGCAGGGAGGGAGCAGTGCCTTAAAAAAACTGATGTAAATGCCCAAAATTTCCCACTTTGAGGTCCCAGCTATTTCTCTGCCCGTAACAGCACAAAGTCACGAGGCTGCAGGGTTTGCAGTGCTCAAATTGACCGTTTACCTCCTCCAAGGGTTCACATTCTGCAAGAAAAGCTCCATCAGGGGCTGGTTGCACTTGCTGGATTCCATCCCAGCACAAGAGCCTCTGTGTTCCAGCCGTGGATGGGATCGTTCAATGGATGCAGAGCAAGAGGGTCTCTTTGAATGTACTGAAAGAACAGCTATTCACAGACTGCTGCAGGAATTTGGGAGGGCACCCCGTGCCAAGCTCAGAGTGTGGGCTGGAATTGTCAGCTCAGGACAAGGCCCTGTGCAGTTAAATCCCTTGGTCGGGAAAGGGACAGTTTTCATCCAAATGACAAAGGAGTCCTGATTGTGATCCTGTTGTAATTAGCTAAAGCATGGAATTAATGCTGATGGAATTAATGTTTGGCCTGATCACAGAATCATAAAATCATATTATCACAGAATCACAGATTTGTTGAGGTTGGAAAAGCCCTCTTTGCTCACCGAGTCCAACCATCCCCAGCAGTGCCAAGGCCACCACTGTCCCATGTCCCCACATCCACAGGGCTTTAAATCCCTCCAGGGATGGGGATCCACCCCTGCCCTGGGCAGCTGTGCCAGGGCTGGACAGCCCTTTGCATGGAGGAATTTGCCTTAATATCCAACTTAAACCTCCCATTGTACAACTGGAGGCCGTTCCCTCTCCTCCTGACCCTGTTCCCTGGGAGCAGAGCCCGACCCTCCTCGGCTACCCCCTCCTGTCAGGGAGTTGGAGGGAACAAAAAGATCCCCCCTGAGCCTCCTTTTCTCCAGGCTGAGCCCCCCCAGCTCCCTCAGCTGCTCCTGCTGCTCCAGCTCCTTCCCAGCTCCATTCCCTTCCCTGCACACGCTCCAGCCCCTCAGTGTGTTTCTTATCCCGAGGGGCCCAGACGTGCCCCCAACATTCCAGGTGTGTCCCTGCCCAGTGCCCAGCACGAGGGGACAAGCCCTGCCCTGGCTCCCATGGCATTGCTGGCACGAGCCAAGATGCCTCTGGATTTGGGATAACGGGATCAATGAACAGAGGAGCTTCCCTGGCTGCTCCCCAGGGCTCCCCAAACCCCTTTTCCAGCCACTCTCCCACTCACACCGGTGTCTTTGGGATTCCACACTGGTGTCTTTGGGATTCCACACCGATGTCTTTAGGATTCCACACTGGTGTCTTTGGGATTCCACACCGGTGTCTTTAGGATTCCACACGGAGCCGCCTGCAGATGGCAACAGCTCCCCAGCTCTGCTGCTCCCTCATCCCACTGGAGCTGCTTGAGGCTCATCCCGGCTCCTCTAGCAAGAATAACAAATAACTGCAGTAAAAATAAGCCACAATAATTAACAATAATATGAAGTGATGAATCGACAGTGTAATAAAATAATTTTTAAAAATGGTAGAATCTCAGAGTGATTTTTAAAAGTCATTTAGTGGGTTGTTTCACTGAGTTATGGAGGAGTCCAGCTGCCTCTGAACTGGGAATATGGGGGGGTGTAATCCCTTCCTAAAGGCACAAAGGGGCTCACTGGAAAGCCCTCTGAACTCCTGCTGCATCCCTCAGGCAGTTCCCAACACATCATCTTATAGTGCAGAAATACGTTGGGTCTGTAAATATATTTTTTATTCTATCCCCAACTCTTAATTATTTTATTACAGCATATTTAAATGGGAAGAGGGAATGTTTAGAGGGGATATTGGGAAGGAATCCACCCGTGAGGGTGGTGAGGCCCTGGCACAGGTTGCCCAGAGAAGCTGTGGGTTTGTTTTTTTTTTTTCACTCTTTTTGCTGTGTGAGGTTTGATTTTGCTTAAATAAAAGGCAGGCACTGGCTGCTCCTTGGGGTAAAAGCAAGTAAGGAGAGAGGAGGATTCTAAGCCAGGAAAGCAGAGGAAGGAAACCAGTGGGAATTGCTGGATGGAGCAGGAAGGAGAGACAAAACCCCTGGCTGTGGCTGGCAGCAGGTGGGAAGCTCAACAGAAAGGAAGGTCAGCTGGGCACGAGGGGGAAATGAAAATGAAAGGAGGAAAAACGGAGTTTCAGCCTCAGAGTCACATCATCCTGCTCGGTAAAATACATGGTTTGCTGTAGATAACTCATCTATATAATACATAGAATATTAAAGATATATTTTACTGTATATACAGCCCTTTCTCCCCCCTGTGCCTGAGCTCAGCCCCCAGCCCGGCGTGGGGGGGACACAGCAAGGTGGGATTTTCCTCTTCCAACCCCGTGACACATCTCCCTATTTTTATCCCGATTTTCGGGATGGAAATGTCAGGGGCTGAACTAACGTGCCCGGGCTGTGCAGGAAGCCGGGGCTGGACACGGCAAATCTCTTTTGGCTCCACGGGACCCACCCACCTCCTTCCCAACAGGGAATATTTGCCCTTCTCCGCCCTCCCACCGCTTTGGGGCTGCCCCAAAAGGAGCCCACGAGTGGGGTGGTGGCCAGCAGGACCCCCCCAGGCCCGAGGAGTGGATCCAGGGAGGATCGTTCCAGGAGCTTTTCCCTGGGTTTTTGTGCCGCCCCCGAGGCCGACGCGGTTATTTAGGGAGTGTAAATAGCACGGGCTAAAAATAGCAGGATCAAACCTCTCCTGCCCCCGCGCTGCCCTTCCAGCCTCAGCATCCTCATCCCGCCCCGCAGCTCTTCCTAAGGATGATTCCCTGTGGATCACAGTGCCCCTCACCTGCCCCGCTCCCAGGAAAAACAGCTTTTCTCTCTTTTCCCCCCACTTTTTAATAACCCAATTCCCAGGAGATTCCCTGAGTGCCCCGAGCTGTGTGTGGTGAGGAGAGTGGATTTACCCCCTGCAAAACCAGGGAAAATCCAGGGAATTCGGGCTGGTGGGACAAAGTGGGGTGGGAAATGTTTAATTTAGTAAAAATAAAACCTCTCCAGAGGGAGAGGAAGAGCAAAAGGGCGATGGGAGAGGGTTCCCAGCAGGACGGAGCTCCCGGCGCCTTGTCCCGCTTTTAGTGACCCCCGGGAAAACCGGGATCACCTGAAATCCCCGTGTGGGACGGCAGGAAAGCAGCTGGGCTGGAAAACAGGGTGATGCCGCTTGGAATGCGGGAGCTGATGGAGAGAGGAGCATCCCAGTGCATCCCGGGAGAAGTCGGGATGCCCTCGGGCAGCCGGGGCGGGATCATCCCGCTGGGAATTGCTCCTCCTGACTCATGCGAGTCGCGTGGGTGGCACGAAAACCGCGCGGGAGAGAAGAAGGGCTGGGAAAGAATCCGCGGCTATTTTTAACCCCAAAGAATAGGAAGAGACCGAGCTTTTGGGGCTGAGTCGTGAATAGCAGTGAGATGAAATCACGGCAGAATTCCAGGGCTGGAGCGTGGCAGCCCCTGGAGAACCTCCATGACTAACGAGGATGCCTCTGGAAAAATGTTGCTCCTTGGAAAACACTAAAAATTAAATTAAATTTAAAAAAAAGGGGAGTTGGTTATTCCAGACCAGCACAGGGATCATTCCAACTGGGATAAATTGTCTTTTATTCCTTTGAGGACATTTCAGGGTCCAGCTGCTCATGGATCCATCTCCTCCCGGGGTCCCTGACATCCGAGGGCCTGAATATGGATGGGGTTGGATCCAGGTTTAATGCTGGAATTTGGAAATCAAGGTAATTTTATTCAAAAGGAAAACAGCCATTGGAGCAAATCAGCCCTTACAGGAAGAGTTGCTCATTATTTGTTACCCTGAAAGCTCCATCCACATTCATTTCACGAGTGGGAGCCTTTCCAAGGAGTCCAGGGATTAAAATCCCAATTCTAAGGAATTCTTGCAAGAGGAGAACGAGAACAACCCAATCTTTCTAATGCTTATTTTTCACTAGAAAGAATAAAATACATTATATTAAGTTTGAGATGGAAAGACTGACAACCCACTGATATCAACATCACTGCCCTGTGAGATTTCCATCATTTATTTATTGAAGAAAAGAAAATGGTGTGAAATAAATAAATACTAAATAAATAATTTTATGCCTAGAGATAAAAATAAATATATAAGATACATGAACGAACAAATTTTACTTATTTATTAGGTTTGATTTATTTATTCAAGAAAATACATCTCATTTCTGGAGGACACCCAGACTTGTTAACAGCAGAGCTGCCCAGGAAGGAATCAGAGTCACCCAGGGGTGTTTCAGCCTCTCTTTCCCTCTTTTTTTAAATAGTCCAACAGCAAATATTTGCTGGCAGTGGAGATTTCTGAGCTCTGAGGTAATGGTTTTGTTGGGGTTTTTTTACATATGCAGAGTCATCTCCTTGTTTTCTGGAGCCTCATTGCACTTGCAGATGTGCTGGAGAAATGGGAAGCGCTGGAATTAAACCCCAGCTCTGTTTAATTCCAGCAATTCCGAGCTTCCCCCGAGCTCTGCTCCAAGCTCCCTGCCCATGGATTGTTTTTTTAGGAGCTTCTTTAGGGGTTTTACAGGAATATTAAGAATTCCATGTTCTGGCCTGGGAGGAGGTGGCAAAAGACAAATCTCAGTTCACTGTGGGTTTTTTCCCAACCAGTTTCCCCATATTTTGGGGGGAAAACTTATAAAAGGAAACTGATAAAAGGAAACTCTTGTCCCCAGAGCATTTTAGGGAGCAGGTTCCTGCGGGGTGGGTTCAGAGCTCCCCAAATGCCAGTGGTCTGGGGGACAATTCCGTGCCCTATCAGAGGGTTATTCAGCCAGGTCAGCACTTTGGTACCATCTCAGAGATCCAGAAGTGAAGTTTTAATGATCCACCTCTCCAAAGGGATCGATGGGTTCCTCTGCAGGGGTCATGTGTAGGATCGATAGTCATTCAACCCCTGCAAAACTGGAGAAAATGGGTTTGGAAACTCCTTTTCAGAAACCACTCGGTGGCTCCAGACCTTACCCCGGACTCTGGGCAGCTGCAAAGTGGGGATTCTTTGGAAAAGAGCAGATTTGGGGCTGGGGGAGGCACAGTGTGGCTGCTGAGGGTGGTTTATCCAGGCTCAGCATCTCCTGGTGCTGCCCCAGTGCTCTGCTCGGGGGCAGAGAAAGGTCCTCTCAGGCTGGGTTGGACAGGGCTTGGAGCAACCTGCTCTGCTGGAAATGTCCCTGCCTATGGAATCCTCATGGAACCAGTGACCCCTGCCTGCCACCACACTGACACAGGGACCCACAGGCAGGAGACACTCTCCATGCATTTCCAAAGGCAGAGCTGAGCCAGCTCCACCACCCAAACACCCCAAACCCACCGAGGATGCAGCACCTACACGTGCAGCCCCCTCAGGATGAGTCCCCTGGCCTTGATTCCCCCACAAGCCCATATTTCTGCATTTTCCCAAGCCAGCCATGGGGCTGCTGGATCTGGCAATGCTGGAGTGGCCACAGCTGCCCTCCAGGATTTGAATTCTTCTCTCTCCTTGCTGTGACAGTGCCCTGTTCCCTCCAGCCACCTCATCTGGCGGGACACAGAGCTGCTCCTCAGGCACTGCTGCAGGCTGGGCCCATGGCACACGCTGCAGGGCCAGCCAGAAGTGCCTCTAATGAGCTATCAACAGGCTTTAATATTTCATGGTGCTCTGCTCAGAGTTGGGGCTTATCAGAAATGCTGTTAAAAGGCAGCCTCTGGTAATGGCCAGGCGGGTTTCGCCCGGCGCCCGATGTTTACTCACAGTCCTGTTTGCTTTAAAACTCCTCATCCCTTATTAGCAGCAGTCTGGAGAGAATGTGGCCCCTGGCACAGCAGGAGCTGCTGCTGGAGCCATCCCAAATCCTGCTGGCCGTGGGCAAGGAGAAGAACCCAAAGCAAAGCGGCCCAGCAGCCACCCTGGCAGTGCCCGGGCAGGTCAGTCCTAAAGCAGCTGGGGCTGGGGCTGTGCCCACCCTCCTGCTCACCCTTCCCAGCTCCTGCACCTTCTGCAGGCAGAAATGCCCCAAAACTGAGGATATACCCACACAATAACCCCTGAACATGGAGAAAGACCAGCAGGTTCTCATTGTTTGCCAGAAGCCCATCCATCCCCTCCTTCCCCAAACTCTGCCTGGTGCTTTGTTGCCACCAAGAACATTTTGTCCCCCATCTTTTCTCCTGAGCTCCCTAAAATGTGCCCTAGATGTGACAGCCATGGAAGTGGGGCTGGCAGCAGGACCAGGTTTGCAGATCTGAGCAGTGAAATCCTCACCAGTGGAGCAGTGAAATCATCACCAGTGGAACAAACGAGTGACGCTGGCGGAGGTGGCTCGGTGGCTGCCTATCAGATTTGGCACGTGCTCCCCCAAAAGGAAACCAGGCAGAAAAGTGCTGCTCAGCTTTTGCCGTGTGCCATGTTGGTAAGTTTTTCCATGAGTGGATGAGAACTTCCTCCCCTCTCCCGTTTGCAGCTGAGCTGGGGGGAATCAGCAAACACCGATGAGGGACCGTGGTTGGGGGAATCCCTGAGTTCATTCCACATCCTCAGGTGCTGCTCATCCCCACATCCCTGGCTGCCACACATCACTGTGTCCTCGAGTACTGCTCATTCCTGCATCCCCAGGATCCCCACTCACATCCTTGAGTCCTGCTCATCCCCGTGTCCTTGGGTCCTGCCCTTCCCTGCATCCTCGGGTACCACTCATCCAGTGTCCTCAGGTACTGCTCATCCCTGAATTTTTGGGTACCACTCATCCTCGTGTCCTCCAGTACTGCTCATCCCTGCATCCTTAGGTACCACTCACCTCTGTGTCCTTAGGTCCTGCTCTTCCCTGTATCCTTGGGTACCTCTCATCCTCGTGTCCAGGGTGCTGTTTATCCCTGCAGCCTGGGGCTCATCCCACATCCTCAGGCTCATCCCCGTGTCTTCCCATCATCCCTGTGAGTGATTCCGGGCCATCCCTGCTCGGTGGTCCTGCCCCAGCTGGCTCTCAGCGCCGATTTTGGGGCACGCTGAGCGCTGGGGGGTGTGTGGCAGGGTCTCCCCGCTGGGCCACGCCGCTCCTGGCCGTGTTCCCCAGCGCCATTAGCCCGTGGAGCGCGGCCAAACGTGCCCATCAATATTTCAGGCGGGCCGAGGCCCCTCCGGGCGCGGATAAAAAGGCTGCTCCGCGGGCGGGCGCAGCGCGGGGATGGCGGGCGGGCGGGGGCCGGGGCCGTGCGGCCGCGGGGGCTGCGGCGGGGCGGGGGTCGGCCCGGGGGTGGCCGCGGAACCCCCTGGGTGCCCCGGGCGCGGTGGGTGGCCCGGAGGGTCGCGGCGCTGCTCGTTCTGCTGGCGCTGCTGGCCGCGGGCTGCGCCCTCCGCCGCAGAGCCTGCCCCGAGCCCCGACGGAGACCCCCGGCCCGGCCGCGACCCCCGCACCCGCCCGGACCGCTCGGGGGTCCCGCTGCACCCCCGGGAGCGGCGCTGGAGCTGCCGCCGCTGCCCCGCTACGAGCAGGTGAAGCACCTGCCCAGCTACGAGGAGGCGCAGAGCTGCCAGCACGGGGGGCTTCGCGGCTGAGACCCCCGCCCTGCGCACCCCCTGGGGCCGGGGGGAGCCGGGCTGAGCCCCCCCAAACCCCCGCGCACCCCGGAGCTCGCACGGAGGGACACAGAGGGTGACCGGGACCCCCGGGAGACGCCGGACACCCCCAAGGGCCGGGCACTGGAACCCCCGGTCTCCAGGAGGGATGCGGCGCCAGGACACGGCGGCGTTCCTGGAAGGACATTGGGATTCCCCGGGAAGGCTCCCACCGGGATCGGCGGCGGGAGGGCTGGCTGGACAGCCGGTTCTGCGGAAGGGATGTGCGGGATTCCTCGGGGATTCCCGCAGGATGCTGGGGCCCATGGAGGGGGTGCCACTGTACCTGGGAAGCAGCTGCTGGTTCGCAGTGGGACAGGATCCAGGACACCAGGACTCCCCCCAGGGACACATCCCGGTGCTGGAGGGACTTCCAGGAGGACGCTGACTTGGGGACATCACCTCTGGTGCGAGGACATCGCCTCCAGGGTGGTGACACGCTCTCCAGGGAAGGATGGGAAGAGCCGGCTGCAGTTGGATGCAGCATTCCCAGCTCCCCTCGCCTGGGCACGGGCTCACGCCAGGATCAGTCTCTCCAGCCGGGAATGTCGCAGCGGGTGTACGGAGCCTCCCGGGGGCTGCAGGGCAAAGGGAGGACAAAACACCTCCAGAGCTTGCTAATAAAATCCTGGCACCTTCTGCTCCCGTGCTTTGATTTCTCCCTGCCCACCTGGGATCCCTCCTGCTCCGAGGGAAGGGCACATCCCAACCCAGCTCCGGCCCACAGCGGGAACACTGGGGCAGGAACACGGCAAATAAATCCAAGGATAGGCACAAAGCACCTCCATCCCCACTGCCATCACACCTGGATGAGCTGGGAGCATCCAAATGACTCCTAAATGACCAACTGAGCACAGCTTCCTCCAGGATTAGGAGCTCACCTGAGCTCTCCCCCAGGAACGGAATCGGTTTGTGCCCAAAAGCTCCATAAAATCCCTTTTTTTCCCTCCAGTTTGAATTGAGCACTTGGAGGATCCTGTCGGGAGCTGCAGCCTCGAGCCCTTTCCTTTTCCTCTTTTCAAGGCACATCTGTAATCACAGAGAATGTTTATTTAGAATAGAATTAGAGCATTTCCAGGCTGTAGGATCTCAACGGCCCCATTTACATAGAGCAAAACATAATTAAATAATTAAACACCCCCAGTTTCGTGCACCCATTTAATCTGGCACGTTGCCCCTTCCCCTGGAGACACCAAGCCCATCCCGATTTTCTGTGAAGCACTCGGTTTCCATCAGAACCATCCACAGGAGAGGGCAAAAGGCACCTGAATTCAAATGGACAGGTCGTGTTTTCAGTATTGGAGATTTTATAGCACTGAACTGGATCAATAAAAAGTGTTCTTTGGAAATACAGAGTCCTCCATGTGATCAATTCATAAGCCCTTTTTTTTTCTTCTCCCCAGCTCTTCCCCCTGCAGAGTAAAATGTCATCTTTGGCCTCACAAAAAATTAAGAAGTGGAAGTCTCAGAATTTGTAGGTATAATAAAAAAAAAAACCATATAAACCCAATAAAAATATTAAACCCATATATATCTAATTAAAAATATAAACCCCAGTAGTGTCCCCCACACATCCCCCTTATCTCTAGGTTAGATAATATTTATATATCTATTTAAATATATATATATTTAAACTTCAAATTAAATTTTAGAAAGCTTCAAGCTTTTCCATGATTGGCTTTTCATAATTTTTGACTGCTCTGAAGCGACCAAGGCAACAACCACCAGGGTTTTTCTGCAGGAAATGGTTCTACCTGAAGTGTGAAATCAAATTTTCAGCTCAGATGATTCATTCAAAGCTTCCTCCTGTTCCAGCCCCAAAGGATAAAATCCCACAGATAAACCGAGATCTCAAACTCCTATTGTCTTAAACACCAGAAAACAGAAGGTATTTTTAAATTTTCCCCCCTCAGCTATTAAAAATATGCAATGGGTTTTTAAACACTCACCTGAGCTTTTACTTTTTACCTCTTTTTTAAAGAGATTTTTTTCCACCTGCTGTTCTGATAACCAGAGAGGGTTGTGGTCGATGTAAAATGAAGAGTAAGAGCTCAACTCCCACCCTGCAATGGCAAAATTTGGATTATATTTGATAACTGATCCATCTCAACAGCACCCCCACAATGGAATTTCCATCATTTCATCCCTGCTTCTCAGACTGCTTTCAATCAAGCTTAAATATTTTAATGTTGAAGGGATTATTTATTTTTCAGAGATATTAAATGGCTGAGGAGTCACTATTTTTGCTCTGGGCAATGATGTGACCAAACCATACATGAAACATCTGTGCCTTCTGCTATTTCTTTTTATTTATTTATTATTTGGTTTTTATTATGAAATTTATGAACTATTCACACAAGGGTCACATATTGATTTACAAAACCAGAAGACATTTCCCACACATATGTACAGATATTTTTGGTGGTAACATTTGAAAAATACATATTATACAATGTCAGTGATGAATAACAAAACCAACCCCCAGTGCAGTACAACTCCCAACTATTTTAAACAGTTTACAGTCCCTCAGAAAATACCCTTTATTGGTAAATATTTTGCTCAGGGACAAAGCAGAGCTGCTGAAATCACCTGGAATTCTCTGTTAAAGAACCTGCTGCTCCACATGCACTGACAGAAAGAGGTGTTACCAGAACTGGGAGTGAAATGTCCTGCATTTATATCTTTTTTACATTCTCAGCACTTACAGTTTGCTAAATTTGCTTTTGGGACAATTTACACAAGACTTTGGAGAGGTCCCTGAGGCTGCAGGAATAACCCAACCTCTTCACAAGGTGCTTGAACAGAGAAATTGGTCCTTAATTAGAGGCAACCAAGGTGAAGTCATTTGACTGGCAATGACAAATGAAAAGCCACTAACAGAGGGACAGTTAATTTCCCTTTTTTTTCTCAGATATTATGGACTAAAATGGAGCCAGGGCAGCAGAACATGAACCCAGCTCAAAGTGAGAGCAGATAAATCATCCTGTGTGGCACCCAGCCATTAAGATCTCCACAAATTCTCACTCCTGCTGCCCACTAAATGTTCCTGGGGCTTTTTTTTTTAATATTTATCAAAATATGCCAGCCCAAAACATTCCAGAAGCACTTGTTGAGGTGCCCAAAATGTCAGCTATTGCTGCACAGTCACACTGGTCCTCCCTGCAGGACTGGCTGCTGCTCGTTCTCTCTCTTTAACAATTTCCATCTGTATTTTGGCTCTGATTTTATTCCAGTCCACTTCCAGCTGTAAGAACAGAAAAGCAAATACACAGAGGTCAGTCTGAGGGGTCAGATTAATTATTCACCAGCAGGACAATTGGAAGATACAACGACAAAGTGAGGAGAGGATTTAACTTCTACTCCTGGAAGATACCAAGGCACAGCTGAGCCCTAACAGAGCTTCCACCTTTAAACTAAACCAAGCTTGATTAAAATATTTAAAATATTTAACAAGACACATCTCCCTGTTTCTGGCAATAATAAAACATCAAAACACAGAAATAACTTGCTTTTAGTTTCAGTGTCAGGACAGCAGTGTCCTGTTACTGGGAGCTCATCAATAATAAACGAGGGATGTCTCCTGTGGGGGAGCTGAGAGCGTGTTCCACCAGTCATCTGCTGCAACAGAAATCAGATTTCTGCTTCAAATTCCCCTTCTGCTGCCATCAAGAAGTGTTTTGGCTTGGCCTTGGCTCTTCTCCAGCTGCAGAGAATTGTCATCTTCTGCCTGTATCCTGTGTCAGTGAAACCTCAGCCCAGCCATGTGTGAGGCACAGCACTTGTCTTGTTTTCCAAAAGGGCTTGATATGGGGAAAAAAACTGGATCATGGTGCATCTGATGGCCATAAAAACATGCCCCAAAAACCTCCTTATTTAAGCCTGAAGGAGTTTTAGGTGGGGAGAGGGAAGGTGAGACCCTTTTTTATCCCTGAGAAGGAACAGCAGCACAAAATCTGGCTTTTCCCTTGCGTGCTCTTGTGATTTCCTTCTGATTTTGCTTTAGGAGGTTGCAATGAAAATTTAGTTACAGCTTAAAATCCACTCCCTCAAACAGTTCTGAGATCCAGCAGACAAGACCTCCAGCATATGGATGTGGAAAAGGATTCCTTTCCTCCAGAAATCTGCGCTCTGAGACCCAAGTTTGGAGAGTGTGAGGTGCAAATTCACTCTGCTCACATAAATATATATAAACATATATATTCTGTATCTGTACCTGCCAAGCTCTTCCTGGCCAAGCAGCCCCAACACACCCAACCATGACCTTAGATGTAAAATCTACATATTTATCTTCACATTTGAACCACAGAAGGAAAATATAAGAGCAAACCCAGCCCAGCAAGGCCAGGCTGCAGGACTGAGGAACACCTACCCCTTCTGCATACTGCAAAAACCTCTTGTTGGTTTCTTTTTTCCCAAAATCCTTCAAGAACTTCTGTCTGTAAGCCAGGACTGTGTCCACGTGTGTCTTGTGCTTCACTGCCAGCTCCAGGGCCCTGGGATAGAGCAGGAGTTGGGGTGTCAAAAATAATGATGGTTGGTAAGTTTTTTACAGCTTCTGAAAATAATGCACATTTATGGTATGTGCTCTACAGGATTTACAATTATAGATTAGTCACTGGATTAATGAAATTCATTGCATCTGTTTTCTTCTCAGAAAGGAACACTCGTGTCTGATATCCAGAGTTTTCAGCTGATCCATAAATAACAGAAAATCCTTTTCCTGATATCCAGCCTACACCTCTCCCCTGACACAGCCTCAAAATAGGCAACCAAACAAAAAAACCACACAGATGTGTGGGGAGAAAACAACCTTTTGCCCACAGTGATGCAGAGAAATCAGGAGTAAGCGGCCTCAGAAGATTGTGTCACAAAACGTGGGTTTGTGTTTAAAGGAGAAATTCCTGCTTTGTTTTCTCAGGGCCTAATTCATATTTTATCCACCTACACAGTGCTGGGAGCCTGGACAGCCACAGCTCTATTTTTAGCAGCGAGATATTTCAAAACAGCCCTAATTCCTTGAGGGTCACCCTCAGTTTGGGGGCATCACAAAGGACTTTTCCGTGTTAGCAGTGATGAAAATGTCATTTAAATGTTATTTCCAAACCCTTCCAAGCACGGATTGGATTTTCCTCCCAGAGTATCTGTGTTTTCTAAACATGGCCCAAGAATGTGCCTTTTCCTGGTTGTTGTCAGGATATGATGTCCTTCATCTTTTCACAGCTCTGGGGTGGTTCAAGGCAGAAAATCAGTCAGCTAAATATCAGCCAGCAATAAAACAACTGGTGTAAATAATCAGAGAAGCTGCTTAAAAACATCTTTAGCTTGCAGAAACCCAACCTGTCCCAGTTGTAGAGATTGATGTTGACCTGAATAGCTTGATAAACCAGGCCTGACTGAAGCAGCAGAGTTTCAGCCTCGTGGGTGTTGCCACTGAAGAGCAGCATGTGAGCCATCCTGGACTCCCTGGAGGGCAGATCCCGGATGGAATTGATGTACTGCACTTTGTCAATCTGCCAAGGAGAAAGCCCAGCACTTTAATGAAGGGGCAGGAATGATTCAAACTGAGCTTTGCAGCACTTTTCTTACCTCCCCAATGGCTGCATAGGCGATCTCAGCTGTTGCCATGTCTTTGTTGGCCACTGCCATGGCAGCCAAGCACGCCCACAGGCTCTGCTCCTGAAATTCAGACCAAAAAGCAGCTTTTCCACCTTCAAACATCTGTTGGCACGCTAAAAATCACTGCCCAAAGGGAGCACACAAAAATCACTGCCCAAAGGGAGCACACAAGTCCTTTCTCGTTATGCCACTTGTGGTACTGTGGTCTGAGTTTCTCACTGCAAAATCGCTGTTTAATTACTTCTCTGAACTGGGAAATGGAAACATTTATAGGTAATAATAATATTATTACACCCTTTTTTTATTATTTTCATTGCTTCTGTTGCTTGGTTGTTTCTGTTTAGGTTTGTTGGGTTTTTTGTGGTTTTTTTTGTTGTTTTTGTTTTTAACACAACCTTAACCACAAACTCAGAATAACATTTAGGAAGATCCTAAATGACATTTTGATATCAAGTGACAACCTTATGACAAAGCCACACTGCTGAAACATATTTCTAATACAGAAATTTCTAATTTCTAATATAGAAATATGTTTTCCATATGTTTCCTACTATAGCTATAATTGGGCTACCACAGCTGAAAGCTCTAATTTGGACATCATAAACATCTTGGTCATGTTTTTTTTCCCACTTCCCCGTTATTTATAAAATTAGGTGATAATATGGGAAGTTCAGAGTGAAATTATCCAGAGGAAGTTTGCAGGAGTTGTCCCCTGATGGGTCTTGCTGCTCTTTTTTTCCCCCCACCTCAGAAATATCCCTCCATTTTCTTATTCCTAATTAGAAATATTTTGAACTGTCTGCCTGGGTTGCCAAAAATCCAAATAACCTGATTTGGATGCTTCAATCAGATGATGAGAAGACTCTTCACATGGAAAATAACGACTTTATTATAATTATACAACCCAACTTACATGGCTGGGTATTGATTTTATAAAGCAGTCACAGGAATGCCTGAAATACACATTTAAGGTCAGGATGAAAACTCTTTTCTAGGAGTAAAGGGGATAAAGGAATTAGAGCTTGGAGGGATTGGGTTTTGTTTTAAACACTACCACACTCACCTCACCTGTTGCTGTTGTCTAAATAATTAAAAAAGCAAGCAAGGGAAAAGAAAAAAAAACAAAGTGAAAGAAAATAAGAAAAATAAGAGAGAATTGTGGAAATTAAGGTCATTCTTAATTGGTTTGATTAAAGCCCAGTCCTGAAAAGTGAAGCTCTGTGTTCAATCCAGCTGGGATGACTCAAAAAAGAAGGATTATTCTTTATAATGACAATGGTGCCATTGGGTAGGTTAGGAAATGAAATTCTGATTGTGAGAGCAGATGATGAAAACCACAGAATTTTCCACGGGCAGCCCAAAGAAATTCAGCAGCGTGGAATGGCAGCTGAACATTCCCAGGGCTCAGCATTTACCTTGACAAAGCGGCACAGCCTGACGGCGTCTTCCCAGCGGGAAGCCCGGACGTAGTCGTGGAGAATCCCGGGATAAGGGGAGATGTTCAGGTGCACAAGGGAACCATCTGCTCTCCTGATGGTTATCTGATTCCCCACAAAGCTCACAATCTGGGGGTTTTTGCTGAATTCGCTGTGGAGAGGAAGAAAGGGAAGTTAATCCTCACTCCTTTCGACAGAAACAGAAATCGTCACCGACTTTGTATCCTTCTATTTTTGATTTCCAACAATTTAAACAGATCTTTTTTGTTTGTTTGGGCAGGTTTCCATGAGACAGAATTAAAACCTTGCTGTTGCACCAAGATGCTGCTCTACCTTCAAACTGCCCATCATCATTTCAACTCCACACTTCGTGATTTAAGTAGAAACCCCACTTTTTTCCCCTCATTTCCCAATCAAGTAACACGAAGAGAGTTTGAAAAGTTGCAACCTCTGGTTCACAGTTTGGGAAGGGATGAGTAAACTGGTTAAAACACATCCTTTTTCATCCAAAGATGATGTATTACCTTCCATCTTTCTCACAGAGGGTTTTGGGGAGGAGATCTTTGTCCACGTAGACCGTGTTGGGGTAGTACCAGACTGTCAACCGGGTGTCCTGCATCCCACAGAGGATGTTGGAAGCGTCATTCCAAGCCAAGGTTTGAACCATTGTCCCTTCATTTCAAGACAAAAAACGTGCATTTCCGTGAGAAGCTTCCAAAGTAAAGGTGCCCTTCTCAAACTGGAGTAAAATGGTAATTTTTCATCGTTTTTAGCTCATTTCAAAGGGCTGGTTGTAACCCCCTGGTTTGTGTTTCACACGTTATAAAAGTTATCAGAATTCAGATCAAATGTCTTAAAACTGCCTAAAGAATTATTTCTAATATTTGTTTTTTGGTTTTTTTTTTCAGGTTGAATTTCACTATGAATTAAAGCAGCCAAAAGTACTGGAGAAAAATCGAATTCCCTCCTAGCACGGTCCCAAAACGTGAACTGGAATTTTCCTCACCTATTTTGACAATCTTCTGCTCTTTGCCAAACCTCTTCACTGAGGTGATGTAGAGATCTCTGTTCTTATCAATAAAAGCAATTTTCCTCTCACTTGTCAGGCCTTTCTGGTCCAGAGCAATCTCCACGATCTCGGTCTGGAAAGGAAAAAAGGGAATTTCCCAATTACGATTTCATAAATTGGATTTCATGAAGATTAAAACAAAGTTCTGCACCAGGAGAGTGAAGATAAAAGTCAGTCAGAGCTGAAAAGCTCCTCCATATTAAGGTTTTAAAACCTTCAACAGCCCCATTTTTGAGGAAACCCATAATTGGTTCTTCATTTCTAAGCATAATAAAAATCAGATATCAAATCCTTCAGCTCACCTTGTGGGTCAGAGGTTTTCCATCACCCAGGGGTTTTCCAGATAGAGCTTCAAATATGTAAATAACTGAAGGAAAAAACAAAACATAATAAATGAATTTATTAGTTCAAAGCAGGAGAAGTGACACTAAATTCTGAGGGAAGTTAATGAATAAATTCCTGTTCCCAATATCTGATTTACTGAACCTTAACCCACAATTGTGATCAATGTGAATGTTTAGGAAGTGATGCCATTGACTGGTTAAATTAAATTAAAGGATTTAATATCAGATATATTAAAAGATGTCCTCAGACCTGTTGGGGAGAACATTCCTCAGAAACATTGTTTATTTTATTAATAATCTGCTTTATTTGGAATTCCTGATCCATATTTTCTCCCAGGACAGCTCAAGCTGCTTCTCGTGACACCACAGTTATGATTAATTAATATTACACATTAATTACTGGCTTCCTCAAAAAGCAATTGGTTTATCCAGGTATTTTGGATTTTACTTGATATTTGAATTTTCCTTGATTCTTGAATTATATATATATATATATGGTATATGATATACATAATTCTTGCACTTTTACCACTTGTTCCACTCTCTCTCTGCCTCCCCCTTAATAAAAAAAACCCTCCAAAAAAAACCCCACCTACATCAGCTGGGAGTTTTTTTGGGGTATCCAGTGAAAACTCCAATTTGCAACCTGCCTGAAAACAAAGTTTTTCTCTCTCAATAAACACACTTTTACAGGCAGAATTCAAAAAAAAAAAAATTCAAACTGCCAGAGCAGGTGTTCAAACCATCAGTTGGTTGTGCAGAGGAGGCAAAAAAAAAGGGTTGAAGACACAAAAGAAAATTTGTTGTTCCTCAGAAGTGTTTTTTTTTTCTCACTTTTAGGCTTGAAATGTTTAGATTTACCCAAGCAAGTCGATTTGACACCCCCAGAGCAGCTGGAGGAAGTGAGATTAAAGGAGCTGTAAAAAACCCACTGCACTAATTCACCAGTGAAATTGGTTCAATTCTCATTAATCTGCAATTGATTTCAGAAATAAGTTTGAGGTTGGTTTTATTTTTTCCTACCTGGAAAAACTCCACGTGGTTTTTCAGTCGTTTAAACCCTAAAACGTATCTTTATTTTTTTTTACAGGCAGAAACTAAAAATATTAATAAAGGTCGTTGTCTCAGCCAGAGAAAGAAAATTGTGGTTTTATTCTGTTGGGTTTTATTGTATTTTAGCAGGTGTGGTTTATTGTCAGGGAATATCACTGAGTTTTCAGTGTCAAAAATACAACATTTAAGAGTATAAAATTATATATAGAGAGATATAAATTTATAAAAGAGATAAATCTACACAGATACAAAGGTAAGACAAAAGCTATGAAGACACAAATCCATTAAAACCAAAGCAAAGAACATCTGAGGACTAAAATTAATCCCAGCTAAAGCACTGGAAGTTTTTTTTTTAGAGCAGCAGGAAAGCACAAAAAGTTGCTGAGTTTTTAGAAAAATCCCATGTAAGGGTGTGAAAATCTGTTTTTCTGTTATTTTCTGCAAATATTCCACAGTTCTGCTCCATTACTCAACTGGAATTTCAGTTTTATATATATATATATATATATTTTAAGCAAGACTCGTAATTGCAATTCATTTTTATAGTGAATATATTAATTTAAAATAATTCTTAGAGTGAATATACGAATTTCTACAATAAATATATTTTTTTTTTCTAATAAATCCCAGAGAACTCACCCTTCTCATCAGCTTTGTCCTTCACTGCCAGGGTGTCATTGCTCAGAGACACCGTCTGGGCATTTAAAATGTCTGTCCTCATGCCTGGGTATTTTGGAGAGGAAATTAATCTGCCCTCATAGGAATATAAATAAAGTCCTCCACCATCTACAAGAAGAAAATGCCTACAAAAAAACCCCCAAAACCAAACAGCAAAAGAATTAAACACTAAATAATACAGAAAAACAGGAAGAAAATTTCACAATGTGAAGGGAATTGTTTAAAATCCTGCAACTGTTTCAAGTTCAACCTCATTATTTCTAAGGTAATTCTGGAAGCTCTGTGTGGGAGAGTTAATTTTTAACGTGAAAGTTATCTCCTTCCAGGAGAAATATTTACTATCAGAAATATTTATGCTTTTTTCACGTGTTTTCCATTTTTAATTATATGAGAAATCTGTTAGAAATCTGTGTTTTCCACTTGTAATATTTCAGTTTGTGCTTCCACATCCACATTTAATAGTTAATAATTCTATTGTGTCCACATCTAATAAAGGGCATTACCAGGAGTCCCAAAAGGTACCTTTCTGCTTGTAAAATCAAACTCACAGTTCCCTCCTTCAGGTCAAAGATCAGTGGGGTGTTCCAGTTCTTTGTCCTGAAATGAAAGAAAAAAAAAAGATCAGCATTAAAACCCCCCCAAAAAATCTTCACTCTGCAAAACACAAAGTTGGATTCACTAAGCAAATCCTGCAGATTTAACACTCCTGAAAGGGGAGGTTTTTAAAATTAAAACAGTATTTAGGAAGCCAAGAAACGTGGATAAGCACATAATATAGTTAATTTTTGCATCCCCTCCCAGCAGCAGCAGTCTTAGCAAGCAGAAAAATCATATTTATGGGAAATAAAGATATTTTTTAATATTTCTGAACTGGTTTACAGTGCTGTGGAGGTTGGATAAAAAAAAAAAAGCTGTTGGATAGAGTTGAGGGAGATGGATTGGGAGTTACTCACGAGAACACGTAACACTGAAGGGAAGTGGAAACAACCAGATATCCATAGTCCAAGGAGGCTTTAATGACCCTGTCCCGGAATTCCAAGGAATCCTCGGCATCGTTCATGACATTGTGCACCTACAAAGGGCAAACTGAGCTGAATAAAACAACGACAGATGCAATGAAAAACTGAAATATTTCTCCTTGAGGAAATCATCCAGATGTTGGAAAATTCCCATTTCAGTGATCCCAGAACAATCCAGCAATATCCAGGATTGGGAGGAGGGATTGGAGCATGGATTTTGATGCTTCCACGCTCCAGAGTCCAGGAATTTCAGGAGTGCCTCCACGAGCAGGTTGTGCCTTTGCCATTTCACTAAAAATCTGCTCCAGTTACAACCTTTGCCTCTGATCCACAGAGATTTCTGAGCTCAGACATTTTAGACAGTTAAAAATCTAAGGTGGCATCTTGGACAGAGAAGTGTCCTGTTTGTTTGGGGGGTTTTTTTGGGGGTTTTTTGGGGTTTTTTTATCATGGCACCATCCTGAGGGTGGCAACTTCCTTTTGATTCTCTCCATTACACAACCAATTGCAAAACAAGGCCTGAGCTCAATTATTTCTAAAACCATTTCCAAAGATTATTAATTGCTGTGACCATAATTAACTTGGCTGTTGCACTCAGAAAGAAAATGCAACCACAATTTTGGCTTTTTTTTTTGGCAGGCAACATTTTCCTACATGAACATATAGGAATAAATTCACTCCCAAAAATGCTAAGATGGAAAATTAGTCCTGACTCAGGGTTGGTTTTACTTCCTCGGTGTTTGCATATTCAGATCCCCTGGAGATCATTCCCAGAGTCCATCTGTTACGAGTCGATGTCTGGGAATGAAATGATTAAAAAAAAAAATGGGAATTTTTTACCTGCTGATTTGTCCTCTGTGTTCCCAGACACTGACTCATCACATCCCACCCAAACTCCCACAGCACCGCTCTTCTTCCAGCTTTTCCCAGTTCCAAATCCAACATGGGAAGAATCAGGGGCAAAAAGGCATTCAAAGGGCCTGATTATGGATTTAGGAACTCGACTCTGATGTTGAAAATACAGGCTTGGTGTCCAACAGCAAATGTGGCGCTTGGAAAATCCAGCAGGATGGGAATCTTGGATTATCCCAGTGCTCGGGGAGCGATGTCCGGGAACAGAGGGGACAAATTCCATTCCAAACTCTTCCAAATTAAAATCCTGCAGAGCTCAGAACTGGAATTTCACCTTCATGGTTCTCCTCTTGATCAAGGTGATCTCGAAGTTCTTCCACTCCCACCGCTGTTCCACGACGTGGGCGAAGAGGACGTGGCCGTTCCCGCAGGCTCCAGCCAGCTGGGTGCCATCGATGGACCAGCAAATGTTAAAGATGCTGCCAGTGTTGGGCTTCTCCAGGGCATAAGACCACTGTCAAATAAAACAAAAATCAGTAAAAAAAGGGATTAAAACCGCTTAGGAATAATTCGATTTACTCGCTGTGAGCGATGTATCAGAAATGTCCTCCGACAAAGAAGTTTATTCTGAATTTTCCCCCATTTTATGCACAAAGACTCCTCTGAAGTTTAGACCTTTATTATTAATAAATCCTTGTCCAAAAGCAGGATTTTTCAGACCAAGAGCCTTGTTTTTTATTTCCTGCAACTCAACACACAAATCACCCCTAATCTCTGAATGACACAAAACCGAAATAACCTTTTCATGGAATTTTAGCAAGACTTTAAACCAGCTTTGAAAACAAGCAGCAAATCTCAACTATTGCCTCCTCATAATTCTACAGTGGAATATTTAAACATGTAGTAATTGGAGAACTACTTGAATTTTCAACTATCTTTGAAATCTTTAGAAGCAAATCAGTAAGAACCATGTGATTGAAGCTGAAATTTAAACAGACATTGGATTGACTATTGGATATGTGAAATTATGCCAAAAGGGGGACACAGTTGGAATTAAAGCCTCACCTGATGCTCACAACACATTTTATACTCTGATTTCTTCTGCTGCCTAAAATGAGCCTTTTAACCATAAGCCTTTTTTTTTTTTTCCAGGTCATTGAAATACTAAAATATTTCCAGAATCATAACCTACATTTTTAAGGGGAAAAAAAATAAAAATCTAAAGAGCCATTCAAGGCTTTGTTTTCCAGTTCTTTTTGAAGCTCCCAGTGTAAATCCCACCACTCCAGTGATTCATAGTCCCTGCAGATGTCTGGGGCATTTATCATGTATATAAAATGTACTAATAAAAATCATTTAGCTCTCCATTGCTAAGACAGGAACAACTTCAAAATCTGAAATAGGATTTCCTAAATACACTCCTTTATTTTATTTTTTTTTTAAATAGTGACTGCAGGAATGACTCTGTGAAGTTGTCCCCACATCACCTGTCATGTTCTATTTTGCCTCACACTTTTCCTGCCTTTGGAGCAGCTGGATCTGGTCCTTTTTCCAAGCTCCCTCTGTGGGAGTGGAGCGGGGAAGGAGGAAATCAGGGAATTTCACTCATTCTTCCCATCTCTCACTGTGTAAATATTTGGACCTGCTCAGTCGTGTCGAGGGAAGCAGCAGAGCCACAGGAAATAGCTGACATAAATGAACTTTTGAAGCACTGCCCTCCATCCAAGGCATCCCATCCTGGAAAGCTGGGAACACCAGGAAGGCTGAATATCCATCAGTCCATCAGCTTTACACCTCAAATATATGGATTTATTTATATTTCTCTGCAGGTTTAATGATCATGGGCATTAAGAAGGCAGCAAATTTCAATGTTAAATGTATTTTGCTTGGTATTTTGCAGGATGTTTTATATATATTTATATAATTTCTAATGCTAGAGTGGTTTTGAAATGAAGAAATAAAGCTTCTAAAGCTGCTGTTAAATCTGTAAGTCTCATTTGGAACGTGACAACTAAGCCAGCAAGTGGAAAGAACATGAGAGGTGAATTCTGACCCCCTAAATTTGCTGCAATTGTGCCCCAAAATGAATACACATGCAGAGAAGAGTTAATGATATAGATATTTACTGTCCAGTATCAGCAAAGAAACTTGCAGGGAAAAATTAAGGATTTGAGGATAATACATTGTCATTGGGAGCTGACAAAGCATCTGGCAGCAGCTACTGGGGATTTGTATTTTAATGAACATTAAAATACAAATAATAAAATACAAATAATAAAATTGTTTCTTTAAGAGTGGGGTGATGAACCACGTTTTATCCTCTCAAAAGGCTCTTCAGGAATTTAAAATTCCTGGAACACCCAGGCTGAAGTCGATGGGAAGGTGAACCAGGATCCGCTGATGGCACCCAAACCACCCCAGCCATTTTTTAACTCCCCCAGAAAAGCAACAAAGACAAGAAAAGAGGCAGAAAACGGGCCCATAAAAACCCCAAATAAGGCAAGTTTGGTGCAACAAAAAGCTGCAGAACCACAGGAAACCCACAGAGACAATGAGGTCAATCTGTGCTGGGGCTGACTCAGACACCAGCGCAGGGATGGGGAGCGGCCTCGGATGAATCTGAACTGCAGACCAAGGGGAAAAATGGCACTAACGACCCAGAAGGAAAAAGAATAAAATGTAATATAGTAATAAAAGTGCAGGATGCTGATGTTCTACCCCCTTCTTGAAGAAATTTTTATACACTCCTTGCTTTTTATGGGTAGTCATTGCAATTTGTTGCTTTGAAAATTTTATATATATAAGATTTATATATATAATTGATATGATAAATTAAATAATTTATATTAAATTAAACAAATTATTATAAATAAATATATAAAGTAAAATTAAATATCATAATAATTAATTAAATTATTAAGAAATTAAATTAAGTTAATAATTTATATTTTGAATTATTTATATACTATATAAAATATATAATATATATACTATATTACTATACATAGTATAACACAGTATAGATACTATATATACTATATAGTATAATATAGTATATATAATATATACTATATTATAATATAATATATACTATATTATATATATTATAGATACAATATATGCAATGTACTACATATACTATAAAATGTATATATATCCTATATAATACACTTTCAAAGTAATTTTTTTAAATTTTCAAATTAATAATTTACAACTTTCAAAGTAATAATTTGCAATTTATATAAAATTTTCAAAGTAATGAATTGCAATTTATATAGAATTTTCAAACCAATAAACATAAACTATAACAATATTTTGAATGTGTATATAGTGATAATATAGTACTAAATTAGTAATAAACATAAATATAACAATATTTCTAATGTGTATTTATATAGCAATAATATAATACTAAATTAGCAATAAATACATCTTTATTTCTCTTTGGCCTAAGGCTGGAGAGCAGATTGCACTTTCCATCCCCCGCTGTCTCCTGTGTAAGAAGTGGCATCACTGAGCTATAAACTGAAATAAAACCCCCTTTTGCGGGTGGGGCCAACAATTTAAATGCATTTTGCACCCAGTGCACAGACTGAGCCTTTATTATGCCCCAAACTGGGGCAGTGGGAATGTGGTTTTTCCTCATGGAATCGCCGATATCCCGAGGAATATTCCCTAAGTTTACCCAGTTCCCCCCGGTTCTGGCTGCCACTCACCCCAGTTTTGTCACAGAGCCGTAAGGTGTTGAAGGAGCCCACGGCAAACAATTCCCCATCCACGGCCCAGGCCAGGGCAGTGATGGGATATTCCTGGAGCTGGGAGCTGTACAGGAGACGTCCGTAACTGTCCCACACCTGCAGGGCACAGAGCAAACATCCACCTCAGCCAGCACAGCCTGCCTGGGGTTATTGACTCCATCCTCTCTCCCAGCAGGAGCAGGGATAACTCTGGATAACTCTGCATGTTATGTCAGCAGAACTGGAAAAATCTCCCGTGTCGGAATTCACTTTTCACGGAATTTCCCCGCTCTTCCTAATCCAGATTGGTTTGTTTAATGAGAGAAACTTCTCTTTGCTGCCATGGCAAGTGTTACACTGTTCTGTATAACATAATTCCCTGTAAATAGTGACCCCAAGTCTGTAAAATAACCACAGAGTTTATCCCATTTGCACACATTTCCCAAAATATGAGGCCCCTCTGAAAATTTCCAAGGTAGATTTATTTTTTTTAAATCAGCAGAATCCACAAAATCATTTCATTTTAACACTTTAATAAATATGGATTTTATTTTTTTAAATTTATGTGAGGTTTTTTAATTTGCTTATTTTTTAATTTGGGTGTTTCTGGGTGTTTAACTGTGTGTGTTTTATCACAGCCACTACACACTTTGCTGACAGGACAAGATACACTTAAAATTAAGTTCCTACTCAAGGGAAGAGACACAATATGTGCCTTTTATTTTGGATACAGAAGATACCAACCCCAAAAAATTACTATTAAAATTTTTAAAATTCAGTCTAATAACTTTTCTGGCCATTTAGTTACAAAGTGAAGCAGAACTCACCTTATATTTACAATCTTCACCCCCAGAAAGGATCAGATCGTTCACTGAATTCCAGTCAGTCTTTAAAATCAGCCCATCATGGGCCTTCCACTGAAATGGAAACAAAACCAATTAAACCCAGCCTGACTTCTAGTTTTAATATTCATCATTCACTGACCTGGATGATCTCAGAGGTTTCATCCAACCTCAGTGATTCTGTGACTCAGCAGGAAAATAAATGACATAAAGCCTGACCGAGGCAGAATCAAAGCACGAAAATCCGCCCTAAAAACCTGCTTTAAGTGCAGATTAAAAGAGCTGCTTTTCTGTATCCTTTATTTATTGAAAAAAAAAATAAAATTGATAATACCTGCAAAACTTTAGCATTTGGCTGGAGAGGTTTAATAATCAGCTGCTTCCCTGAGGTGTAAAGAACTTTTTCGGAGTCGGGTCCCCAGGCCACGGAGTACACGGGGCTTCCTGTGGGCATGGAAAACATTCCTGGTGACTTTCCCTGTCCTTTTAAAGCTGTATTATATATGTGAATTAAGATACTGTATTATATATGTCTTTATATTTATTTATACATGTATTTATAGATATAAAAATACCCTGGCTTCCAAATATTCCAACTCGAAACCAGGATCTGCTGCTGTTGCTCCTGAGTATTTTTGTCTTTCATGGATTTTCTTTCAGAAAGGCATTTATATCACTCAGAAATACAGAATTATGCAAGATTTGTTTCGCTGTCAACCATCACAGGAGACAACTCTCAGAAACACACAACATACATTAAGTAAATGTGGCCCTGGTTCTTTTCCTCCTGTTGCAAATGACATAAATTCTGTCACCAGCTGGAACAGGAATTCTAAATAAACTCCTTTTTTTTTTTTAATTTTTTTTTGTCTCCTGCTTTAATGCTGATTTAACAATCAGAAGAACTTTTCTATTTAAACCAAATGTTTGCCTTTTTTTTTTTTTATGATGGCTGACTACTTAACCACAATTTCCAGGGCTTAACAGCAGGAGCTGAGTTAACTCATTTCCTTCTGCACTTAACAAGAAGTCGGTGGGGAAAACACTGCCAGCACTCTGGGAAGGGAAAATTCAGTGGAACAGGAACACTGCAGGGAATTGTGGTGGGGACAAACAGCTGCAGGAAGGAATATTCGGGGAGAAAAGGAGGGAGAAAGGCAGAAAAGTGAGGATTTGAAGGAGGAATATCAGGATTCTTCCCATCCCACAGGAGATCTTTTGGTCAGTGCATTGTCTCAGCTGGAATCCCAAACACAACAGCTCAGGGTGAGGAGGAACCAAAGGAATATCAGGAGAATTCAGGGATGAAGAAGTGGCTCAAGGAACAAACACAGCCATAAGGGCAACACTAAAGCAGGAGGGGTCAAAGGGTTCCACCAGCCTGGATGTACAGCTGGAATGCTCCATGGAAGCACTGGCAAAGCTAAAGAAGGGGAAAATGAATGGCCATGGTTTTGTAGGGAGTAAAATCCAAAGATAGAAGAGGCAAGTGGAGCATCATCCAAAGAGAAGAGCCTGGAAATATATTCCCAACACAAAGAGTTCAAAGAGTGTTTGCAATGGGAACGCTTTCAGTTCTCAAGGAGATGGCAAAGGAAGTGAAAAATGAGCTCAAACATCTCACACCCCCTGAAAAAATGTGATTTCTGCAGAATCTCACCCTGATCCCACTGAGGAGTCTGGGGGATTCTCGTTCTGTAAATTCAATTTAAAGGGTTTTGGAACCTCATGGGAGCTTATCTTAAAAACACCAATAACCAGATGACAGTTATTCTATGGGGACTCAACTGCACTTCTGTACTGCACCAGAAACTTCAGAAACCAGGGAAAATTCCTGCTACAAACTAGAACATCCCCCTTCCTTTATAATCTCCCTGGAATCTCAAATAAGCTCCATTAAGCACAATCCCCTTGAAAACGTTACCAACTGAAAAAGTGGAAGATTGTGAGCTTCAGTTTTTATTTATTTTTTTTTTGTTCCAAAATTCTCCTTCAGTTGGCTCGTCTTTGTACACTGCAAGCACAAAAACATCACATCTGCTGGGGTAACTTCCTCAAAAGAACTGCAGTGCACTTCACCTCCACTCCTGTGGTTAAAAGGCCTTGCCCAGGTTGAAAGAATCGAGAGAATTTGTTTCAGAAAGAGATAAAGAAAAGGGTTGACATTTAAACCCGAGCCCAGGTGCGTGTGGTTTCTTCCAAAATGTCAGCAGGGTCACGTGGGCTCCACGCACGAAGTCTGAAAAACAAAATTTAGCTCAGTGCCCTCCCTGAAATAGCAGAAAATCCTTGGGGTGGAACTGCTGTCTAAAAATGCTTTTCACTGGGAGAATTCTTGGTGAAAATGAGAGTTTCGAAGACTTTATTAAATGTAGTTCCTCCTGCATTCAACTGCCATTTACATCTCATTTTAATGAAGTTTCTCTTCTTTGGTGAAGTTTTTCTTCACCAGAGCAGCACTGCCAGACTGGGGGGGCTGTTCTTGAGGAGGGAGGAAATGCTCTTACCTTGCTGAGCTAAAGTGGATCTCAACATTCCACTTTTCGACCAGATTTTCACTTGGCCATCTTCACCAACTGGAAATGAGCAGAGAAATCAGCCCATTCAGTGCAATAATTAACAATCATGGTGTTTGTTTCTCTCCCTAAGAAACGTTTGAGTTAAAAGAAATCCAGATTTTACAGGTAAATACCTTTTATTTAGTCTTCCAAACGTGCAAATAGGAAATATATTAAGGAAAAAAATATTTAGGATGGTGATTTTGTTATTATGAACAAGTCTCTTCTGTGATTAAGAGCCCAGATTTCCTGGTGTGCTCTCATATTTAAAATGTGCAGCTCTGGTCCTGCAATTTAAACCTCCCAGATCCAATTAATGAGGAAAAAGGTGCTCCTAGAAATTGGATGGAATTCTTCCATATTAATAAATAGGATCACTAAAAAAGAGGAATGTTTTTACCAGATCTTCTATTAGCTAAAATAGACAATGTTAATCTAAAATAGAACTGACTCAGTGCAAAATTAACTTCTATTAAACAAGGTGAGAACAACCTCAGTGATAATTAGGACCAAAAAAAAAGGAACTTCATTTTTATTGCTGATTTTGTGTTTCCATTTTCTTTCTCACAGAATTTCAAGCAGTGTGTGAACAATTAAGACTCAGTTTTATTCATCCAAATTCAGTGTAACTACAATTTAAATCATGAAATACTGTATTAAAAAACCAGAAGGTTTGATTTTGAAAGGGCTCTTCTGCTACTTTGGGTTTCAAACCACTTCAGGAATGTGCAAATGCTCACCTGTCACCAGTGCTGTTCCTTCATAATTCCACCTTCCTGCAAGCACAGCCCCACAATGTGCTTCCACACTTTTCTCCACTCTTCCCAACTTGGAAATCAAGTGGAATTTCCCTAAAGATATTAAAAAAAATAATATAATTCATATAAATTTATGTATGTGTGATTTTATATCTATATATAATAAGAGTGGCTTAAACCAGCCCAGGGATTCAAATGAACTGCTTGAAAATGCAATTTGTTTTAATGTGATTTTAATGTTATTTGTTTTAACCTCCCAGCCAGCAAAGCCCTACAGGGAAGTTCCAGAGCACCCAGAACTTTGGGACAAACACAACATCCCAAAAATATCAAATAAAGCCAAGGTAAATCCAAGGAAAAGCATTCTGGTGGCTCTACCACCAAACAATCCCCTGGGCTCTCCACAAATCAATCACACTCTGCTTTTTACCAAAAGGGCACCATCATCCAAATAAATCTGTGGCAGTGCAAGGTCTCCAAGGAAAAGATTTTTGACACTGATGGGAAAAGTAGGGTTTGGATAAATCACTTTGTCTCTATATTTCAAATATCAGAGAATTACAGGATGCTTTGGGTGGGAAGGGACCTTAAGTCTCAACCTATTCCACCTTCCACTATCCCACGTTGTTCCAAGCCCCTGATCCAACCTGGCCTTGGACACTTCCAGGGGGTTAATTTAAAGCATTCCATTATTGTATAATTATCAAATATATCTTATCTAATTAATGTATCACTTACAGATCACCTCTCAGGTCTGAGAATCTCATTTTCCATGCACAAATAATACCTGGATTCAGAGGAATTCAACAGTGTTTCCTCCAATTAAGTTGCTAAAATGGCCTTCAATTAATACATTATAAACATGGTTTATTTTCTATACTTGTTCCATCTGTAGCCAAGACCTTTGTCACTGCAGAATAATTAAACCTGATATGACATGAATGTTCTCATGCCATCACCTGCAGTGCTCAGCAGTAAGTGCTGAGCTCTTCCCAGCCATTCCTTTTTTAAAGGATATCAAGAATTCCATGGCATTTTAGACATTGAACCAACAGAATTTAAATTTAAGCAACCCCTCAACACATTAAAATAAATTCAGATGGAAGAGGAGGAAGCTGGCAAGGGCCTGAAGGTTTTGGTGAGGCCAAATTATCAGGAAAACAATGGGCACGTCTCAGAGTCTGGGATAAAATCCCTTTATACAGGGAAACATCCAACTCTTTAACCAATTTTTTGCATCTTTTCCCAATCCACGAGCTCCTGCTTCTTTCACAAGGCAGCTTTCCAACAGGGAAACAGTTAATTGTAGCCTTGCAGGGGAAGAGTAAGCACTGAAGGTAGAAGTGGCCTCAGTCTGACAGTGACTCTCCAGATTTGGAGGAATTTCAGGTGGAAGATTCACACCCCATTCAAACACGGAATATAAAACATGGATGTTTTCTTCATGACTTTTCACAGACTCTTAAATGCCGACCCAGTGTAAAACTATCAATAAAAACTGAAAAAATGGGCCAAATCACTTGTGATTTGTGCTTCATTTGCAATTTAAGGCTGAGCATATTCTTTGTTTTGGTAAAAAAAGCAGCAACAAGATGGGTGTAAGTAGGAAGTCAAAAGAACAATGTCCCCCAAGAGAAGCATCTGAGAAGAAAACCCAACAGGGATTAAATTTACATTTGCTCTAATTTCACAAACATCTGGAGTTCAACCAGGAATTAATGCAATGCTGTAAAGACATTATCCTCTTTTTCCATTGGATCCAGGGAGTTTCCAGGAATCCTGATCACACAGAGGGATTTGCTGTTGCAGGAAAATTCAGGCAGGAAGAAAAAGGTGGCTGTGTCCAAAATCAGTTCCTGGTCTTTGTGAGGAGCAGGGAAAACACCCCCCAACAGGAATCCTCCAACCTCCCTGCTCCCAGAACAACACCCCGTGTACCTGAGGGACAGAAACACTGGGTGGGGTGAAAGGATAGATAATTTCCACTGCCCTACCATCAGAACTCGTCAGGACAAAGCTCTCAGCGTGGGATTGCTTCTTCCCACCGATGCTCCTGGGGAACCAGTGGAGATCGATGGGATAAAGATCCTCGGGGAGCTTCACCACGCGCGCGGTCTCGCTCGTCAGGGGGTTCCATCTCATCACCTGGTGGTCGTCACTGCACGAGTAGAGCTCGTCAGCCGTGGTCCATCCCACACAGCTCACCACTTCCTTATGTGCAACTCAATTGAGGAATATCAACCTTTTAACTAATAAAAATAAGCTTAAAAAATACCTAAGCTACGTAAAACTGAAGGAACGATACAGGAAGATGATTTTCCTAAGATTACATGGAATGTTTTGTACAAACACTACGAGTCTTCTTTCCTTTTTGTGCTCTCTTGTGGCATGAAACTCACCCAAAAATAAAGCAAACCCTCATGTGAAAATATAATTACTGTGATGATGCAAAGTTATTGAAATGTTGGGTTACACCTTTAGAAGGGTCTGAGTGCTCAATGCCAGAGCAAAACACCCAATCTCATTCAAAAGCGTTGGTTTATTAACACATAAATTATAAATTGCTATGTATCCAATATATTAATAGGAAAATCACACTTTTGTTTACATCTGCTACATGCAGGTAAATAAATCACTGCTCTCCTTTGCTGTCTGGGAAAGCTTTTAACTTGTCACTACAAATAAGTAGGAAAACTCAAAACCTTCCTAGCAAAACACTGAGAGCTTCCAAAGTGAACTTATTACTCCAAAAATATTCAATATCTCTTAAAATATTGTCCTTAAAGGCTGCACTGAAGGACAAGGGGAGGAAAGGAAAAAGAAACAAAAAGCCACCTGCAATTTACTGTAATTTCTGTGATAAAGAAATATTTTCTGGAAAAGAGTCTATTCAGAACTAACATGTTTTTTTCTGTGACAAAGGATATGTTTTGGCTCCTTTAAAAGAGAAATCTTCAGTCTCATCTCAGTTGTTCAGGCGTAACATTAAAAGCCATATGTCAGAACTGCAATACAAGAAAACAAATACATGTATATGTGTAAGCAGCATAATATATGTGCACATATAAGCAGCCAAAATGAAAATGGAAGACATTAACATTAGAATAAAAAGTTTTGAAGTAATAATACATTAGTACTGTGGGAAAATAAGCATGAAATCAGACCTTTTTCCTACAGTGCCCAGCTGTAAAAGTATCTTACTGCTTAGTATCAACAGAGTGGACAATCCAAAGAAAAAGTGATACTGGGAGCAGAGAATCCTTGGATTGTTAAGGTTGGAAAGGACCTTTAAGATCACCAAGTCTGAACCATTACAGGTTGGAGCACTGAAGTTCCCTTGAGCTGACACACAGCCAGGAGGGTGGAGAGAAGGGCAAATAACATTTTCCCTTCCAAAGACGAGCCCAGAACTTTAGTGTCATTTTTGAACGTGGTTTAATCGCTCTGTACGTGCCGCTGCCACCCACAGGGATATCCATCACCAGATATCCCACGGATCGCCCCACGCAGCTCCCGAGGGATCCAGCAGCGGCTCCGCTCCACGTTTAGGAGAGATGGGGCAATAACCGCGAGTTATTCCGGCTGGGAGACGCCAAACCCCGCCACACCGCCTGCTGCCTCCGGAGATGCCGGGACAGGAGGAGACCGGGAGCAGCGACGAGGGAGGACAGGGAGCGGGATAGAGGAGCGCAGGGAATGGCAGAGAGCAGCACAGCGGGAATGCAGGGAAGGAAAACCAGCGGGCAGAACGAGGAAGCGCAGGGAAGGAATTCCAGAGAGCAGGATCGGGAGGGGGGGAGCGCAGGGAAGGAATTCCAGAGAGCAGGATTAGGGGGGGAGCGCAGGGAAGCCAAACCAGCGGGCAGGACGGAGGGGCACCGGGAAGGAAACACCGACCCCTCGGGGCAGCCTCGGCCCCCACAGCCCGCTCTAACACCCCGTTTTCCTCCCGTTTCCAGCTTCCCAAGCGGCAGATTTCCCAGCACCCCCGGGCAGTGCCGGGCTCGGCGCTCCGCCGCCCTCACTCACCTCGCTGTGCCCGGAGCTCTCCCGCCCTCGGGGGGGTCCCGGCGGCCGCCCCCTCGCCCCGCGCGGGGTGACTCAGTCCTGCCGCTGACAGGGGCCGGCGGCCGCCTTCACCCGCGCGGAGCGGCGGGCGGACCCCGCTGCCGCCGTCTCCCGGGATAATCCCGCCCGTCTCCCGGGATAATCCCGCCTCTCCCGCCCGTCTCCCGTCGCCTCGGGAGCGGCGGGACCCGCTCCCCCCGCGCCCAAGCGCCGCCGTCTCTATGGCGACTTCTCGCGAGACTCCATCATCATCTTCTTCCTCCTCCTCCTCCTCCTCGCCCTCCGCCACCTCACGAACAGCCCCCCCCTCCCCACCCCCCCGAGGTGCCACGGCGCCGCCCGCTAATTAGTAAAACCCGCTTCAAAACCGCCGCGCGCCTACCGTTTTTATTGATTTCTTTAAAAATTTTTTTTAACTTTTAAAAAGTTCTTTTACAGTTTTTTTTTTGATTATTTTTTTTTTAGCCATTTTTAAACCGGCGCGAGTCGCCCGGCAACCGAGCGCCGCCCACTGACCTACTTCCAAAATTAAAGCTAAACCCTCTCCGCGCGGGGAACGGGCCGCGGGGGTCGCGTCCGCCCCCCGCCCCGACCCCCGAACGCCTCCCTTCGCCCCGGCTTTGCCCCCGGGCGGCCGCTCCCGGCGGGTCCGGGGCTCGCTGCCCGCCCGCGGTAACGAACACAAGATGGCGGGCGGGGCGGCGGTGCCGTTCAAACCCCGGGCCCGGCCCCTCCCGTCCCAGCCTGCCCCGCGCTTTTCTAACGAATTTCGGTTCGAGTTCGCCGTTTCGGCGCCATTTTCGAGTGTGGAAGCGGCCGAGCTTCCAGAGCAGCCGCGGCCGCCCGCGCCGCCGCCGCCTCGCCGGGGCCGGGAGCCGCCGGGACGAGCAGGTACGAGCTCGGCGGGAGGAGGCGGCGGGCGGTTCGCCCTCAGGGCAGTGGGGTCGGGGGGGCTTCGCCCGCGGGGGCAGAGCGGCGGAGGAGGTGCCCTCAGAGGGGCTGCGCCGGGCTGGGGGTGCTGAGGGGAAAGTGCTGAGGGGGAGACAGGAGTTGTTGAGGGCAAGGGCAGGGGATGCTGAGGAGAAGGGTAGCGGGTGCTGAGGAAGGTGCTGAGGGGAAAGACAGGGCTCCTGGAGGGGAAAACGGGGGTGCTGAGGGGGAATATGGGGTGCTGAGGAGAAGGTGCTGAGAGGGAATATGGGGTGCTGAGGGGAAGGGCAGGGGGTGCTGAGGGGGCGGCGGGTTCTGCCCCGCGCCTTCCTCTCCCACTTCCCCCTGGCCCTGAGGGAGGAGAGGAGGCGGCAGCGCCTCTCCCGCGGCCCCGCCGAGGCTCTCCCCGAGGGCTCCGGGCTCGGCGGGGCCATCCCGGCTGCTGTCGGGTTTGGGGAGGGGGGGTCACACCGGGGCTGTGCGGCCCGAGGGTCTCGCTGTGCCTTGGGGACCCTCGGAGACCCGGCGAGGACGGGAACGCGTTTGAGTAGCGGAGAGACCCGATTTTAATCTGCTTAGAGCAGAGACCCTTCTGCAGCCAGCTCTGCTTTGATGCTTGAAGGATGAGAGAGAAGCCCTAAGGAAACCCTTACCGACTGGCCGCTCACTTTAGAAGAGTTGGACTCGACGATCCTTGCGGGTCCCTTCCAACTCGGGATATTCTGCGACTTGGAAGGAGCCTGACAAGGGCGCAGTCGGGCTTAAAAAAAGCCCCGAGTTTGTCCCTGACAGGGGTTGTCGCAATCAGATTTAATCGGCTGTTAATAAGGAAGCTTTTCTGTCCGTCCCTGGCTCTTTTTTTTTTTTTTTTTCGCCATCCCCGTCAGAAAAACGGCGCTTGGCAGGAGCCCGTGGAGAGATGCTTTTACCAAACACCTTCGAGCTGGCCCGGGGGAGGGGCTGGGCACGAATTTGTTAAATTTGTTGGACACTATGTGGCAGCTGATTTATCGCGATGTAAAAGCTCGAGGTCAAGTAGTTCGGCTTGTTCGTTCCGTTGAAGTATCTGAGGAGGGGGGAGGGAAGGGTTGGGAAGGTAAATAGGTCTATATTGCACAATTCTGTTGGAGTGGAGCGGTTCGGGCGGAAAAAAAAAAAAAAAAAATTGTGGTGCTTTGAGAGGCTGTAATTGTCCGAGACAGCCATTGCGGAACATTTCTGAACGGGGGCATAGGCTCAAATCGCCCGAAAATGAGTTGCGTCTCTCGTTTCCCCCCCTCCCCCATTGTCCCAAACGAAGGGCTCTCATGAGAGTGTGGGTTGGGGGTAGGTCTGCAAACGTCAAATGATTGGCACCAATTGTAAGATGACTTTCGAACCACGTCAGTTTTTTTTATCTTGTGAGAAGTAAACTTTCTCATGTCTGTTTTTCTGCGAACTCACTTCGCCACTTGCTGCGATTTCAGCTCTTTGGGGAGAGTTTCGCTCCTGCCCTCGCCTTTTCTTCTCCTCGGGTGCTTTCTGTTTCTCCGTTCGGGGAGCTGTGCTGAAGTGCCAGCTGATGGCTTTTGTAACGCTCGCTCTTGCTCAGTTAACTTTAACATCACAACTAGATGAAGGTATTTCGTTTTGCTTTCTCTGGGAAACGTTGAATGCTGGCAGGAGCGGCCGTGTTGTGTTTTGTGAGATAAGTGTGTTGATTTAAATTGTTTAAGAGTCCAGTCTTTGCCATAATTGCGCCGGTCTTTTGTTTATCTGTGTATCGATGTATAAATATTTAGCACGGATTTATTGAAAGTAGAACGAGTGTCGGCTCTGAAATGTAAAGAGTTCTTCCAGGAGAGCACAAACATGTGGCTACTCGGTTTGTTATTCGAATGTGTCTTTAACCCTTTTGCCCCCAGCATCACGGGGACTTTCTCTGAGCAAAGTCACAGCTCTGAACGTGTCCCTGCGAGTTTTCAGCAGGTAGATTCGGGCTGTTGTTACAGACTAAGCTTATCCCGTGGATTTTGGGGGGGGTTGTACTGTATCTGAAAGTATATCCTGATCTTGATATCTTGTTTCAAACGTGGGTATTTTTGTCTTCTCAACACCTCTAGTCCTTAGTTTCTAAGTGAGTCAAACAGCTGGGCAGACGTGTAGGTAAATTCCTTGGGGGGCTGTAGATCAGTGCTGAGATCACGGGGTTCTCTTGTTTGTGTTAGCAAAGGAGATAGATCCCGTCGGTAGTTTGAGTGCTTGCAGTGGAAGGGGAGCGGCCGACAGGGATCATGGCAAGCAAGAGCAGCAAAACCTCCACAGCAGCCCGTGGGAAGGGCAGGGAGCCCTTGGACGAGTCCTGCAGTGACATGGAAGTGGAAAAGGAAGGCAACAAGCAGCTTGACAAAGGTGCTCCTCAAGGTAGGTCTGGCTGTCGGTGCTGATGTGAGGAGGTGGTAGAGCCTTTTAGCAGCAGCTGAATTTACCAGTTGTTCCCTTTTACAAAGGAAGGCTGAAAGCCTTGTTTAAAGTGCTTTTAAAATTGTAAAAAAGGGCTTGCAAAGAGTTAAAGGGTTTGGCCCGGTACAAGTGCAAAAGCAATTTGTAGACTTTCTCCTAATGAAGCCTATTTCATATTCCTGATCTGGAACATTGTGCTGAAGATTGTGGTACAACAGCAGGATTTTTCAAATTTATAGGCAGCCAATGGTATGGGATTTCTTGGAATGGAATAAATGTCAAATTTATTTACTTAACTCTTAAAATGATTTGACTTTCTTTTTCGTGAAGCAGTGTATTTTCTTGAGTTCCTCGAGCTGAGTTTTTGCAGCAAAAATCTGGCCCATCAGCAGCTGTGGGACTCTTTAGGTAGCCAGATGTGCAGTTATTAAAGGAAGGTACTTGACAAATAGATGAGTATCTTGAAATGAGTGGCAAAAACTGCTGCCTGTTTGAAGAAGGAGCTGCCGGTGGCTGTTGAAAAGCTGCTTTGCTGATATCCAGGGGGCCAGTTTGTTTTCGTAACAAACTTCCTGTCTTTGCAGAGCAGTTGTGCTGTCATTACAGCTTTCAGAGCCTCGTGCATAGCTCCCCAAACCTTGCAGAGGGACTCGTGAGCACGCCTGAAATGTGGCTTTGCACTTATTAATTAGAAAAAACTTGGCCTGGTTGGGATTTGCAGCCTTATTGTGCTGGTTGGAGCTGCTGTAACTGCAGAGTGCCTGGTAAAGTGGGTTGGAATAAGAATTACATAATGAAGGAACAAAGCCCCCCAGTGCATCGCTGGGACATCTGAAGTATCTCTTAAAAAAGCTTCAGTTGGTGGAAAGAAGGATTTTAATTCCACTTAGCTGGTGTCAATAATTCCAGGCCAAAGTGGAGGTTTGGTTCCTATAGAGGTGATGTTTGCTTTTTCGGCTGAACATTTGAAAAGGTGTCAAAGTCATTGAGAGTCATTTTTTTTTATTCCCTTTCTGTTTAACTCGGCTGGTTTTTAGCAGTGTCAGATGAGGTGGTGGATACTCGAAGTTTAGAAGAGATTTTGGGTAGCATCCCTCCTCCCCCACCTCCAGCAATGACCAATGAACCCGGTGCTCCTCGGCTCATGATAACTCACGTTGTAAACCAGAACTTCAAATCCTATGCAGGGGAGAAAATTCTGGGACCTTTTCATAAGGTATCTTTCTTTTCCCTTAAGTATTTTTTTTTAAATGAGGGTAAGGCTTGGCTGGGTGTTAGTATTCCTTGCTGTATTTTCATGTGAGCTGACCTCAAAAGAACTGAAAGAAATTTAAGCTTTAGAAATGCTTCTGTAGCAATATTCTAAATTTTCATTATTGGACAGTAGAGAAAACAGTTAAGTGCCACTTTCTGATCCTGCACAATTTAAATTTGTCAGCACAGCTTAGAAAAGCCCCCTTTGCTCTTGATTTCGTTTGCTGGGGAACTTTTAGGGCCGCGTTTGAAGAATGAGAATATTTTTTAGTGCCCACAAGAGACTTACGTGGCTAATCATGAAACTTTCCTTGCAAACATGCTGGCCAAGAGCAGCTCAGATGCAGAGGGCTGAGCTCAGCTGAGCCGGGGGGGGTTCTGAAGCTGTTGTGCCTCACCTTTGGCAGCCCAGGCTGAGCTCTCAGCCGGGCAGCAGCTGCTCAGACCCCCAGGACGGGGTTTCAGCCGCTCCCAACGCACCGGTGAATGCTCTGGGCACCATCTCCTCCCCCCTCACGATCACTTCTGCTTCTTCCCTTGCCCTGGGCAGCGTTTCTCGTGTATTGTCGGCCCGAACGGCAGTGGCAAATCCAACATCATTGACTCCCTGCTTTTTGTCTTCGGCTACCGAGCCCAAAAAATCCGCTCCAAAAAGCTGTCGGTGCTGATCCACAACTCGGACGAGCACACGGACATCCCGAGCTGCACGGTGGAGGTTCACTTCCAAAAGATCATTGACAAGGTAGGTGTGCTGCAAGCACCGAACTGGAGCCTTTTTATCCCCTCTAAGGCTTTGAAAACTTTGACTCTTTGCTTATTTTAGTTGGAGCTGGGGGCAAACTTCAGAGCATGATTAGTTTACCTTTGGGATGTAAACCATCAGTGTTAATTAACTTTAAAAAATCCTCTATTGAGTGGTGCAGCTCTTAAATTATTAGCAGGGATTCTTTTTTTCTTTTCTGCAGGACTGGTGTGTGGTAAATGTCTGTTTTAAAGCTATTTAAGAATATGTATTAACCATTTTAAGAAGAAGTCGTTTTAGACTTGTCATCTCATTTACCTCAAGTAAATAAAACTTATTTCTGCAATTAAAAGGAGCTCTAAAATTTTTATAAGTCTGTATATTTAGACATGTTACATATATTCTTAAATTTATAATATGAGCACGTGTATTAAGAAATAAAACCTATTTAGGCCAAACTCTTGAAACCAATTAGAAACTATTTTAGGTTATCCAAATTTAGAAAAATATATAATGAATCTGAAACTTATTTACACTTTATGTACTGTAAACATGCCTGCAATTTTAAAGCAGATTTTTCTTCAGAAATTCTGGATCCCACACCCTAGCACTAAATTTTTTTTTAATCTGATGTTTTGTTTCAATGAAATTAGAAAGTGTTGGCAAATTAAAAAAAAATATTTATTTTGCTTGTCACTTTGGGTATTGATAAAAATTTCAGGGTTTTTTTAGTTGAGTTATTGCAATTGCAGTACAGGGAATTTATTTCTCTTAATTTAAATTGAATTTTTGTGCACACATCCAAGCTGTTTAATTGGGGGTCAGTGAAAACAGTGGGAAGTGTACTTTGAAATTTCAAAAATGGTGTTAACAAAGTGACAATATTCATTGCCTTTGAGTGAACTGTTTTAAAAGACATTTATTTTTTTCTTTTGACTTGACATATATAAACAAAACCATAAGGGGTGTGTTTCTAAATAACCAGATCCAAAAATTATTACATTTCTTCTTCCCCCCCCCCCCACTTGCCTTTGTGTTAACATCTAGAAACCAACTTTCTGATCTCAAACCCCTCTGCATGTGCCAGAGAGCACTTGGGGAGCCTGGGGGTTAATGTGGGGAAGTGGGAGGCCAGTTGAAATCTTTTACAAGCAGCTTGCAGCAGTTTTCACTTTTTCAAGCCCAGTCCCAGCTTTCTTTGGGTTGCAGCTTTGGAGGTGCATCGAGGCTCTCTTTTGCAGCTGCTGATGTCATGTTTGTCACATCTTTCACGTTTGCCTTTTTTATCTTCTCCACTTTCTCTTTAGAGCTGCTCAGCTCCAAGCAGCTCCTTTTCCAAGCCCTGGGAAAGAGGGGCTGAAAATGCAAAGAGCAGTCAAGGCACTCAGGGCTTCCCAAGCTGAGCCTTCCAGGGTGGGATGGCACAGCCTCCCTGCATTTTAACTGGCCCTTTTCCTCTGGGATTTGGAGCAGTGCTAAAGAGAAGAAATGAAGGGTTTGCAGAGCAGTATCTTCCAGTAGAGGTGGGAAAGGCACAAGATGAGGGCAATTCAGTTTAAACAATTTGGGTTTTTTTTTGTCTGGTTCTCCAAGGTTTTTTTTTATATTTTTTTTTTAAATTTTTTTTTTAATCTTTTTTTTTGAGATGCAGCTTTAAAACAGTTCCCACTGGTAGCACATCTCAGAGCCCAGCTGACTTAAAACCTGAACATGATGAAACTTCTCTGCTCCATTGTGAAATATGAGGTAAATGCACTGATAGAGCAATTGCTTCTCTGGCTTTGTGTTTCCCCAAAACAGGAAGGGGATGATTATGAAGTCGTTCCTGACAGCAAATTCTGTGTGTCTCGAACTGCCTATAGAGACAATTCCTCTGTCTACCACATCAACGGCAAGAAAAAGACTTACAAAGATGTGGGAATTCTGCTCCGGAGCCACGGCATCGACCTGGATCATAACAGGTTCTTAATTTTACAGGTTGGTGGATGAATAAAAACCAATTTAAAATTATATTCCCCCCCCCAAAAAAAAAAATCTTGTCTGAGTTTGCAACCTTATTCTGGAGGCCTTAAAGTCCTGTAGCAGCACATCATGGTTTGCATGCTCTGCTGCAGATGCGAATCATTATCTGCTGCTTTAGAAATTCAAGGCACAGAAGCGCTGGAAGATCCTGCTGGCACTTTTGCTGCTCACAAAGGTGCGTTCCTGACCAGTGGATGGATGGAAGAGCCCTGCCTGTTCCGCCCTAGCAGCACGTAAATATTGGTGTGGTCAAATCAACCTGCAACCCCAATATTATTGTGCTGCTTCAGCGTGGCAGAGAGTCAGCAGCTTGGTGGTGCCTGATGGTTGTGCTCCCATCTGCAGCTCCTGTGTGGCTTTGCTGGGAAGTAAGTATGGAAAAATGACCTGTGCAGGGAAAAACACGGGTGGTGTGCCTGCTGTTTACACTTGAGCTGCTCTAAAGGACTCAGGGAAGGGCAGGTTTGTAGCCAGTTCAGGCTCTGGTTTTCAAAGCTCCAGTTTGCAACCCATGCTGGGAAAAATAATCACAGAATTTGTTAATATAATATCATTTATATTCATCTTTGACCTTAATACTGGGAGGCTTGCTTGCTTCTGTTTTAAAGGCAGGCTGAAGAGAACCACATTGATTTTTAAATTTTTTTTTCTTCTAATTTTCAGATAATGAGAATTTTGCTATGTGCCAAACAATTAGTTGAAATGTAAATGAAGTACTTGCTGGAAGTATTTAAATATTAATTAAATTGAATAACTATTTCTGCAATTACCTGTAATTATTTCACCACTCACAGGTCCCAAATCTCCTCTGGCCTAGAAATCAGTGAAGAGCCTCCCAAGGCCTGAAATATTTTAATAGAATTTCTTTTAGGCCTCTTTCTATCAAAAGGCCTTCCAGTTCCCCTCTTAAAAAAAAAATATAAAAAAAAAATAAAAAGCTTGTAGCTGGGTGGCTGTGCTTGCTTCACTTCCTCCAGCCTCTCTGTGCCGGCCTTTCTTACAGCTACACCCACAAAAAGAGGAGATTCCTGTTTGCAAACCTCCCTGCCAGTTCTTTATTTCCTCCACCCCTTTATCCCTCTATTTTCTCTTTCAAGATGTTACCTCTAAGAAAACAACTGTAGTAAATACACCCTTTTTTTGGTTTTTTTTTTGTTTTTTTTTTTGGTTTTTTTACACAGTTGTTCTGAAGGATCATTGTGCCAAAATTTCTAGAAGGGAGAGAATGTGAAGTGAAAGGTGAAGCTGGGTAGGAATGAGGGTGTAGGGACAAAGCTCAGTGCTGGAGAACATTTAGGAAGGAATATTACTTTTTATTTTATTTTTTTCCCCCCCCAAGATGTGATTTTTCTTCTCCCCCTAAGTGTTTCCCAGGAATGAAAAGAACCTACCTTTTCCTAAAAGCTGGACTTTCATGCTTTCCACCCCTGCCAAAGGGAAACAGGGGGAGGTAAAGCCAATTTTAAGGCATAAAACGATAATTCCCACTATTATTTTTTAATTTCATCCCACCAGACTCGTTGTCTCAGGAACAGAGATTTTCTGTTTCTTCAATCTTTCTGTCTGAGGGAAAGTCCTTTCTCTTTGTACAGCAGGTTTTGTGCCTTTTTTAATGTGAAAATCCACTGATTTGATCCTTCAAAATTGCACATTTGCAGGTGGGAAATGTAGCAATGTTTTCCACAGAATGACAGCAGGACTTTAAACCCCAAACCCTAAAAAAATTATTTGTAAACGAGACCATCTAAACCTGAACTGCTGTCCCCAGAATTGTTCTTTTTCCCCCCTAATGTTTTTCAAATTATTTAAAAGAGAAGGGATAAATAACAGGTTTATTTGGCTTTTACTCTTTTTTTTTTTTTTAATAGCAACACTAATAATTTAATTAAACTGAGCTTAACCTGACACCAAATATTTCTCATTTAAAATCAGTTCTAAATCTGTCTGATTTTTGACTCTGTCAGTGGGGTATGATTTAAAATACTTAACCTCTACTACAGATTTTGGGCAAAAAATGTTAATTAAGGCTTATCAAAGGCTGGCTTGGGTGTGGGACACAACATTCCCTGATTAGAACTAAAGAATAAGTTGTAAGAGATCGTGTCCTACATGTGGTAACAACACCTTTAGGTACTTGATTTTATCTTGCAAGCACAGTTAGCATTACCCAATGGAAAATATTTGCTTTTTACAACACTGCTCTATATTTTTTTTTGCTTCCTTCTCCCCACTTCACCCCCTATTTTTCAGGTTTTTTCTGCTGATTTTGGTGGGTTTAGGTTACAATTTGAAAGCTTAGGCCAAGCTGAGTTTTGTTGTAGGTATTTCTGCTGGTGCCAAAGTGAAAATATTCAACTCAAACTGCTGCTGACTTCTGTGAGTAACAAGTACAGAAAACACCTGTGGGAAGGCAGAAAATGTTCTCCAACTCCTCGTTTAGTGTCACAACTCCAAATTCAGTGCCTGAACTCACCAGTGGGAATAAATCTGGGTTTGAAATGGTTCTGCTCACAGGGGGGTGTTGCCAACATAAACCAGGAGGAGTTTGTCACTTTTGTGCTCCTTCAGTTCTCCCACCCTGGTAAATGTTTTTAATAAATCGTTCTGTGCTTTTAGTTAGGAACAGACAATTACTGAGCATTATTGTAGTGATATAATTAATGACAGTGACTCCTGAACAGGCTGACCTTGAGGGGCCAAAAACCTCTCTGGCTCTTTATTAATAATTGGGAATTATTAAAGAGGTGGGAGCACTGGAAGGAATGGCAGTTTGGGACAGGGCAGGGGGCAAGTCTGGGAGCAGAGACAGCAACACCCCTGAGGTTGGGGCTGCAGCCAGAGAAGGACAGCCCATCCAAAAGGAGCTGGAATTCCAGAGGGAACTCCCATCCAGCCCCTCTGCAAATAGATATTGTAGCAGTAATAGCACAGGACTTTCAAATCATTTTTTATTAATGGTAACAGACTTAAAGTTGATTTTTAATTTACTTAAGAAGCTCCTTAAGAACAAATGAAAACTGTTTGGAGTAAATTTTGTACTAATTACGGTAGCATCTCACTTAGGTGTGTTTGATAGACAAATTAAAATGTTCTCCTGTGATCTTAAGCTGGTATAAACAGGGATTTTCTGTGTCTGTGATTCTGGAACTGATTGGAACTAACTCTTATCCCATGGCAAGGTTAAGGAAGTTGCAGAGAGTTTTCCACCTGCTGCTCTGGGGAAATAACCTGGCACTCACTGGCAGTGTTTGGGGTGGAGATGAGGGAGAGCAGATTGAGAAAAGCCACAAATTCCCAACTGCTGGGGCTCTTCCTGAGGAGAACCCCCAGCACTGGAGCACTAGGTGGGATTATAAATGGGATTCTAAAAAACCTGTGCTGCTGGGGAAGAGAGAGTTGTTCCAGATCCCTCAGAAACCAGGGAATGTGGCAGGGAGAAGATTCCTGTGCTGGGGGCAGTGTGGGTGGCACTCAGAGGGTCTGGTACAACCCCAGGAATGTGCAGTCAGACCCTGCAGCTGGCACTGCCATCACTGCCCCGAACTCCAGAGTGACTCTGCAGTTACACCTCGTTTGTGCTCGTGTTAAACACAAGAATGGCCTTAAAAAAGCTGCTCAAATCAGGCAGATGTGCGAACAGCTGGACAAAGGCTACTTTGAAATTCTTTCCAGAGTGCAGAAGAGCAGTTTTGAGCAAACAGCTGAAGAACAGGCTCACTTTAAATTTTTCCTCCTCTTTGCACAGTAGTGACATTGTAGATTTTTATATGTGCATTTATTACTTGACTTTCTTATTTCCCACTGAGTTTATAACACTTTTTTTTTTGAAGGCAGAGCAGCAAGTTGAGTATTTGGTACTTTTTTTTTTCCTCTCCTGTAGAATCACCATCTGCTAAAACTGAAGGGTAAAAATGAGAGAGGACTACAAGCATCAAGTAATTACAGAAATAACATGGAATTGTGGGGAAAAAAATCCCCAAACAACCTGCTGTGGCTGAAAAGAGCTGTATTACAGTCCTGTTTGCAGGAGAATAACGAGGTTACAGGAACATACAGCTTCCAAAAGCCATGGATGGAGAACTGGAATTCATGGGCAAAGTTTATGTGAGGAGGGAATATGGGTCAAAACAAAGTCCAGTTGAAATTACCAGCCTGGAAAATTGAAGATACACAAATGTAGCATTTATTTTTGCCATTCCTTACTGTACTCCTGCTTAAAAAGTGAGAGCTACTGTTTTGTCAAAGTGGGAAAAAAAAACACCCCAAAGCCAAGTGTCATGAAATGAAACATTCCTGCTGTAACTATTTTAATCTGAAATTCATGATGTTTGCATTAGATTTTATTTAGTGGAGGAGGAGGAGAGAGTATTATTTAGTATAGTAGTATTTAGTATTTTATATAATCCTGCTCCATCACCATTAATCTTGTGATGCTTGACAAAGTGAAATTAAGTGTTCTGATCACTCTGCACTCAGAGGTCACTTAAATGACATGGAATTGTGTAATGCTCTAAAGTTGCAAACTAATTCGTTTAATCAGTTAATTTAATAGGCAAATTAAATGTACTTATTGACAGTATAGAGAGTTACAAGATGACTGTTACTATGTTTAATTTAATAGGCAAATTAAATGTACTTATTGACAGTATAGAGAGTTACAAGATGACTGTTACTATGTTGGGATTCCAGCAAAGTTTGCTGATCCCCAGCACCACTCAAAGATTTTGGGCTCAGTAAGAAAACTTCCTTTTATGGGTCTTTAAAAGCCTTAAAAGCTCACATGTTATAAAAAATATGCTGCCACTCGAGTGAAACTAGTGAAATATTCTTAAAATACTGAATATTAGAGGCACAGTTGTAGTATCTAAAATGTGCTTGGTGGTTTAATGTGATTTTGAAACAAATTGTGCTTTGACTCCTCCCAGCTTGGGAGGTTTGTCTGAGATAAAATGTTGCATTTTCCAGGCAGTGTTTTTTCTCAGGCTGTTCCTCCTGAGCAAACCAGCCTGATTTTCACTGCAGTCACATTGAATCTGTTTGAATCTGACTGGTGCTAACAAAGGAACCCTCCAAAAACCAAACCACAGCCACTGCAACACAGAATTCCCCTCCAAAACCACCCAAACTGCCCCGTGCTCCTCCCCCAGAGCAAATACATTTCCAGCTCCTGGGTTCCAACCTCCATCCCCAGGTTTGCAGCACTTGATTTTAAAGCTTCACATCAAGACACCAGAGATTAAGTGACAACCTAACCTTCTGGAAGATTCTCTTTACCTCCTCCCTGCCATCATTATTGTGTGGAACAAATTCCCAGTTGGTGTGACAGAAGGAAGGCTTTTCCAGTTTACTTCTTTGGAGTCCTTGCTCTTTCCTTTGGCACAACAGAAATGTAAATTGATGAAGTATTTTGAAGGATAGTTCACCTCCTGGAGAGTTCAGCTGGGCAGAGAAAGACAGGTCCTAAATTCCTGGAAGTTGCTGCTGATCCTTTTCAGCAGGGGAAATCCCTTAGGACCTTGCAGCCTGGCCTCCCAGGAGCTTTCTCTGGATTTGCCACCATTCCCTTAGGGATGTCCCCACAGATCAGGCTGAGTTTTAGAATGTCCCAGCTGTGTTTTTTTGGTGACTACCCCGAGATGTGTGTTCACTGGGCAGAGTTTGAGTTTGCCACCTCTAATAGTGCTGTCCCTGCATCCCAGTGGATTCACACTGATGGAGAAGGCTCCACCCCCCTGCATAACCTGAAATGGGGTCTGTAATTCCATGGAGAGCTCCTGGAAGGAGTGTAGGCTTGGTGGGTATGGAAACTTGGGATCCCAGACTGCTTTGGGTGGGAGGGTTAAAGGCCGTGCAGTGGCACCCGTGGCGTGGGCAGGGACACTGAGGGGCAGGCTGAGAGCTGTGCCACGTGGAGCTGTGGGGGGTGTGCAGGGGGTGTGCACTGTGGGCTGTTCCCAGCCCTTCTCCACGAACGGCTGCCTGTGCTGCCCTGCTTTCACTTTCACAAGTGCTCCCCGAGTTCCCAGGATCCTCCCCTGCACCAGGAGCAAACAGCTCTGGGGGGTTTAATCCACAATTCAGGGAAGGGCTCAGTGATGAGCACAATGAACAGTTAGGGAACAGTTCACAGTGTTAACAGCTCTGGGGGGTTTAATCCACAATTCAGGGAAGGGCTGGAGAGTTGAGCACAGTGAACAGGTCAAGGAACAGTTCACAGTGTTAACAGCTCCAACAATGCCCAGCTGTAAAATAATATTACAACTATTATTCAGGTATTAATTCCTAAATAGTTTTACTCTTGATAAGAAGACAATCCAAGTATTGCCATTAATGAGCTACAGAGAAACCTCTTCATCATCTTTCTTAGATGGCTGTGGTTCAGAGATGGTTAATTATATTTAGCCAAATAATTAAAAAAAAAGTTGACTCACATTCCTTTGCTTGTCCAGAATTCCTGATTTTTCCTGTTAAATCCAGGGGAGTTTAGGTGCTGGAAATCAGGGATATACATCTAGGGTAGGAGATTCTCAGTCTTGATTCTCAGCATCTGAATTAATCTTCCCTGTGGTTGTTTTTCCTTGCATGTAAACAGAGGAAATGCTTTACTGCAAGAAGGAAAAATAGAGGCTTGTGACAATTGCACAGAAATTTGGGAGCTGCAGTTCCCTCCCCATGAGCTGACACAGTTTTTGGTGTAGAAACCCTTCATTTGTGGCAGGGCAGCAAATGGGCAATTGGGATTTTAGATGCTGCAGTTTTTGGAAAAGTGATGGTTTGGCTTTTTGAGATGGGTAAGAAATCAAAATGAAGAGTTTGGTTGGGTTTTCTTGTCAAACCTGCTGACCCTTTACAGGCACAGTGGTAACCAGGAAATAAAACCTTGGCTGCATTTAACATCCAGAATTCTGAATTACAGAAAACCCCTCTGCCTCTGTGTTTTACTCTAACAACAGAATTACTCACAGCAAAGGCTCACCTGAGTAAATACCAATTCTTAATGTTGTAAACTTTGTAAACATCCACTTTTTCTGTTCTACCCAACTAAATACTCACTATTTGGAAGAAAACCTGGTGTCCCTAAGTGTCATTGTGAACTGAGTGTGTGCAACTAAATCATTTGGGCAGAAATGGTCACTGTGATCTGAGCAGAAAACATCAATAATTGAGTGGTTTGTTGGGTAATGATAACAAACCAAACAGTCTGATTGGCTCAGCTTGATCCTCCTAATTCTGATTTTTAAAAGTAGCAAACCACTGTTACTACTCACCTCAGTGATTCAACACTGATGCTGGAAAATCAAACCAAGGAAGCCTCAATTAAAGGAATTCCAGCTCCAGTTCATCCCTCAGGTGTGATTTTATGGAAGAGCCTTCAATCCTGATTAAACTGCCTTCAGCCTACTGAGAGCACCACCAAGGCCATGCTTTATTCTCCTCTTCCTTTTTTAGGCTGGCAAAACACCTTTGGAATCTTTAGGGAATTGAAGGAATGGATACACCTGAAGGTTGGCTCCAGAAGAGCCTTGGAGGAAATTTCTATTTCTTTAGACCTTTGTTTTCCCAAATGCACTTGATGATCTTGGAGGTCTTTTCCAACCTTAATTATTGTGTGCTATTCCTGCTGGAATAATTTTGATCCCACAGATATTTCTGTTTTCCCACAATACACATTTCCCTCCAGCAAAAAAAAAAATAAAAGCAAAGAAACCACCCAAGTTTTCTTTTCCAAGGGGGAAGTGGAACAGATCTCGCTGATGAAGCCCAAGGGGCAGACGGAGCACGACGAGGGAATGCTGGAATATCTGGAGGATATCATCGGATCTGGGAGGCTGAAGGAGCCCATCCAGACCCTGTGCCGCAGGGTGGAGATGCTCAATGAGCTCAGGGGACAGAAGGTGAGGCCTGGCAAGCTTGGAGTCAGCATTTCTGCTGAAAATTTCTGGGTAAATCCCCCCCCTGTTGCAGACTGGGTTGAAAGGCCAACCAAAGATGTGCAGGTGCAGAATGAACTCCCAAAGGTGGGACTGTGGAAAATAACCCTGTGTGTGTTATCTCAGGATCCCCTCTCAGAGTTAATTCCTCACCTCCAGCTCTCCAGTCAGAAGCTCCTGGGAGGTTTCTCCTCGTGGTTTCCTCCTCCAGTGCTGGCTCTGCCCCAGCTCTGCCCCTCTGTGTTTTTTTGTAGTTAAATCGAGTTAAAATGGTGGAGAAAGAAAAGGACGCCTTGGAAGAGGACAAGAATCAAGCCATTGAGTTTCTGTGTCTGGAAAACAAGATATTTAAAGAGAAGAATCATATCTATCAGTACTATATGTAAGTTATTCTCTAAAGCTTTGGGGGGGATTTAGAGGGTGGGGTTAAACTCAGCTTCAGTGTCTCTAATTAGAAATGTTTTGCATTTCTTAATGAATAATTAATATTACAGTTTAATACTTTATATACCCACATTGTTGACACTGATGCTTCATGGAAAAAAAGTGGAGTTTGGGGGTTTATTGTTGTTTTTTTTTTCCCAGCCATGACCTAAAGAAACGAATAAAGGATCTGGAAATGCAGAAAGCAAAAATTAATGAAGAAACAAAAAGCATCAATGAGAAAAGCAGTAAACTTGCAGAGGAAACCAAAACCAAAAATAAAGCTCTGAAAGAATTTGAAAAGTAAGTATTTTGGGGGTATATCCACCAATACTGTGTTTTACATGTTAAATTCTCTGTGCTCCACTGACATTATTCTTGTACTGCATGAAATGGATCATTCTTTATTTTTTTCCTTCAGGAAATTCAATAAAATTACAAAGTTCATAGAGGAAAATAAAGAAAAATTTAATCAGCTGGATTTGCAGGATGTGAGAGTGAGGGAAAACCTAAAACATGCTAAGGGCAAGATGAAAAAACTGGAGAAGCAGCTTCAAAAGGACAAAGAAAAGGTAACTGAACCATAACTTGATTGACTTGGAGAAGTGTAAAGGATTGTGAGAACATCCTCATGCAGCTGGCAGAAAAGAGAAGAGACACCAGTTGCAGTTTGTGCAACAAAGAAGATGGAAAAACGGGGTTGAGGTCATTTTAATCAGCTATTTTAAGTCCTTCAAATCAGCCAGAGGTTTTGGTTGCCATCACTTCAGGCAGCAGTGCATGATGTCCCTTGATGGAGCTAATTTAGTGGGCCTGTGTTAGCAGGTTGTGATCTTGGATCAAGGGGGGAGTGAGGAATTCCCTGGGATTCCCTGGGAGAGGGAATTAAAAACCTTTCCCTTCCCCAGGTAGAAGAACTGAAGAAAGTCCCTTCCACGAGCACCAAAACCATCGACGAGGCAAAGGCAAAGAAGGAGCTCCTGGAAAAGGCAAAGGAGAAGGAGGAAGCCAAACTGCAGCAGATTCTGGCCAGCCTTCAGGATGAGACAAAAGAAATTCGGAAGGAAAAAGAGGTTTGGACAGTTGTGACTTGGGAAACTTGCTGTGTTAACCTCGCACTGCTGGGGGAAACGGTCACAAAAAGCTCATGAAATGCCATTTTCCATGACAGTTCCACTGTTTCACGTGTTACTTCAGTGCAGCCTCACTGGGAAGTTAATCCTCAATTTATAATTACAGCTAAATCTTTCTTGTCTGCCCTTACAAGAGCCCACTTGTCTGATCAAGTGTATCATTCATATATTTATATTAAATAATCTTACACTTCCATTATTTGCACTTTCATTTTCTCCCACCAAACCATTTAAGCCAATATGTTGCTTAAAGAAAGATATTCTGGAATGGGATGTTCCAAACCTTTCCAGCTGATAATCTGCCTCTGAATTAATGGACAACTACTCCAACAGCTGGTGGCTGTTGTTGAAGCTGTTCAGTCACTGAACACCTGGAGGCTGGAGATTTATCCTGTCAGTTTGGGGGTTATTTTCTGTACTTGGAAACGTGGGTTTGAGCTGTAATTTAGCACAAATTGAGCAAATGATACAAAGCTTATGTGGAAGCATTCTGTGATAATTCCCTGAAGTTCTTTATAATTAGCACAAATTCCTTGTTTAATTTCCCCCCAGAATATGTTAATAAATGAAGAAAGGCTGTTCTAGAGCACAGGGCTGTTTCCTGCTGCCAGCAGAGCTGTAAAAGCACCTCCCATTTCCCCTCTCTCCTCCCCCAGTGGGAGTGCTGTGAGAACCCCCAGAGCTGTGGGGCTGAGCTGTCCCCTCGGCTGCTTTTGCAGGCCAAGGAGCAGGAGCTGATGGAGTTCAGCAAGGAGGTGACCGAGGCCCGGTCCAACGTGGAGCTGACGCAGTCGGAGCTGGAGATCCACCTGAGCAGGTACAACACGGCCTTGGCCCAGCTCAGCCAGGCCCAGGAGGCCCTGAGGAGCACCTCGGACACCCTGAGGGACAGGAAAGCTGCCATCAAGGACATCTCTGGGAAACTGCCCCGGGCTGAGCAGCAGCTCAAGCAGGTGATGATTGACTTTCCTGTTTCATCTCTTTGAGTCACAACACAAACCAGAGTGAATTGTTAGCACTGATCGTGATGCAGAGAAACCAAAAAACCTCTAATAGAACATTCAAACCCTGTATTCTAATCCTCAGTTCACTGAGGGAGTAAGTACTGGGTTTCACACTTATTTTGGGTTAAGCCAATGTTAACATTGAGCACTGAAATTCCATCCTGCATATCCTTGCAAGGGAATCAGATTCACTATCCCACTGAGAGGTGTTCAAATAAAGAAGTGGGTGTATTTCTGAGCCTTCTTCAGGGTGGGCAGGCCCTGGCACAGCTTGACCACAGAAGCTGTGGCTGCCCCAGCCCTGGCAGTGTCCAAGGCCAGGCTGGAGCACCCTGGGACGGTGGAAGGTGTCCCTGCCCGTGGCAGCGGTGGCACTGGATGGGCTTTAAGGTCCTTCCAACCCAAACCATTCTGGGCTTATTTGAATTTCATTCCTTGCTCCTCTCTTATTCCCCAAAATAAAATGCCTGAATCCAGTAGCTTTTCCTGAGGCTGAGACAGTGTCTTTCTTCCTCTGAACCCCCAGAAAGAGCTGGCCCTGGAGAAGCTGGGACGGGAGGAGCTGGGGGTGAAGGATCTTGTGCGGAACCTGCGGCGAAAAGTGGAAGAAGCCAAAAGTTCTTTAGCACAAAGTCGCAGTCGAGGAAAAGTGCTCGAGGCTCTGCTGCAGCAGAAGAAAGCTGGGAATATCCCTGGACTATATGGAAGACTGGTACGTTTTTAGGAGGCTCTTGTCCTTTTAGGCTTAAACTTTAGAGGAACTGAGTGGTGTTTCTGTGACTGAGTAAATGTAAAATGTAAATGTAAAAGTGCTGGGTTTGTATTTTGCAATTTTTTCTCCACCTGTCCATCCAAGGAGAATTTTCTCTGCTTCAGCAAAATCAGTTTGTTCAGTGTATATACATTTAAAAAAAGCACAGATTTACTAAACAGGATAAAACTCCAAGAGCAGCCACAGCTGCCAAGCTCATCCATGTGCTTCCACCCCCATCCTCAGGGAGACCTGGGAGCCATCGACGACAAGTACGATGTGGCCATTTCCTCGGCATGTGGAGCCTTGGACCACATTGTTGTGGACACCATTGACACTGCCCAGGCCTGTGTGAACTTCCTGAAGGCAGGAAGGGTTGGAGTTGCCACCTTTATAGCCCTGGACAAGGTGAGTCCCAGAGCTTGGGCAAAACTAATCGTTTCACTGCTAATTACAGTCTGATTGTGTTTGCTTTAAAGCCTTAGAATGATGCAATGACCTCAGCATTTCTCCTAAAGGGTGGCTCATTCCTTTATTTCCTTTGTGCCTGTAGATGACTGTGTGGGAAAAGAAAGTGGGAAAAATCCCAACTCCTGAAAATACCCCCCGGCTGTTTGACCTGGTGAAGGTGGAGGACCGGAAGGTTCGCTTGGCCTTCTACTTCGCTCTGAGGGACACCCTGGTGGCCAAAAACTTGGATGAGGCCACCAGAGTGGCATTCCAAAGGGATAAAAGGTGGAGGGTGGTTACACTGCAAGGACAGATCATCGAGATGTCAGGTACTGCAGCACACACTTGCACTTTTTTGTACACTTGCACTGTGTAGATGATACCGAAGCCCAATGTGTTCTCTGACCCCTTCTCATCCCCTGTGCTGCAGGAACGATGAGTGGGGGGGGGAAGGTCCTGAAGGGCAGGATGGGATCCTCTGTCGTCATGGATGTCTCAGAAGAAGAGGTTAGTACAGAATCCTATTGGAAGGGGAATTCCCTCAGAGTTCCTTAGGGTTTGTGGGGGTGCGTCCTTTGAAATCAGCAGGAGCAGGGAACAATGTGGGATGTAAGGTGCACTAACAGGGGTTTATAGAGCCAGAACTCACAAGCTCAGCAGAGCTTATGGTGCTCTTAAGTGCATAAAGGGGTGGTCAGGTGTGGGCAGGGGCTGCCCAGGGAGGTTTGGAGTCCCCAGCCCTGGAGGTGCCCAAGGCAGGACTGGACTGGCACTCGGTGCTCTGGGCTGGGGGAAAAGGTGGGCATTGGGCACAGGGGGGGCTCGATGACCTGGAGGTCTTTTCCAACCTCAGTGACTCTGGGATTGTGTTTTTTCACAGCCCATTATTGAATGTTTAGTCCCACAGTGCTGCCTTTGGTAGCTTGGGCACTGATTGGGAGTAGGGATGAGGACATGGAAGATGTGGATCATAAGGAACCACCTCCTGCAGAGCAGTACAACAGGAAACACAGGGTTGGGCCCTCACTTAAGATTTGTCAAGGAGTGTCAGAACTTTCCTACCAATTTGCTTTCAGGAATACTTCGGCATATCAGGATGCAGTTTGCTTTTTCTTCTGAATTCTTTTAGGTTTTAATCTGTATTTCCCCCCATTTTTCACCATTAGAGCTCGTGGCAAATTACCAAACTGCCACCTTTTTACTCCACTTGGTCCTTGTGCTTGAGGAGCTCACAGACTGCTTTGTTTGTGGCAGTGAGAGCAGGTAAATGATCCTCTCTCTGTAGGTCAATCAGATGGAGGCCCAGCTGCAGAAGGATTGTAAGAGAGCAGCACAGTGCGAGGAAGAGAAATCCCAGCTGGAAGAGGCCGTAAGGAAACTGCAGCAGGAGATTCGGGAGATGAGGAACACCTCGGAGAAGTACACGGCCAGTATCCAGGTGAGGAGTGTCCTGGGGCCCTTCCCAGCCCCACACAATCCTGGGACAGTCCCAGGACAGCAATCCCAACCCTCCTGTGCTCTCCCCAGAGTTTTGCTGAGCAAGAAATTCATCTGAAAAACCAAGTCAAGGAACTCGAAGCGAACGTCGTCGCTGCTGCTCCCGACAAAACCAAACAGCAGCAACTGGAAAAGGCCCTGCAGGGTTATAAGAAAGGTACATTTTGTGGGGATGGGGTAGAGATTAAAATGGTTATCAACATAGGAGGGAATGGTTTGGGCTTTGTGCTTCAGTTCTGCGTCTTGGTTTGGGCCCTCATTTCTTCTAAGGGGGTAGGGTAAAGGTATTTCTGGAGATTAGAGAGTAAAAAACAATTCTTTTTTTTTTTTTTTCAGTTTCTCAAGCTGAATTAAACATTAATTGTGGTATTTTGTTTCTCTGGTTAGATTTTTATGGCTGTATGACATACAGATTCATAGGGGAACTGAGTTTAATTGGAACCAGTGATGAGATAATGTTATTAAAGTCAAGTTTCTTTCCGTATTCTAGACTATTACATGAGTATAAAATAAATCCCCTGTAGTCTGTGGTGGGCACACATCCTTTTGAAATGTGCAGTAACTGCACAGTAACACCAGCTCCTGAGCAACAGTTGGTGGGCAGTTCTTAAAATTTAACCTTTGAGCATTTTCTCATTAAATAAATGCAAAGAGCGAGCCTGGAATAGCTGCTCATGCTCTGTCTTGTGTATTAAAGTACCCTGTGTCCATGAAATAATCCAGTTAAGTGTTTAGGGGTGGTATTTTTATGTTTGTCACAGTTACACTCACCATTTTTCACAGTATAAACAAACATGTGCAGCTTCTCAATACAGTAAAAGAACAAGAGTAAATCACCTCCATCACTTCATGACTGAAATCTTGGTGTCAGCAGTCCCAGGGGTGTCACAGGGATTAACCCCCTTTGTTCCTGACAGATTATGAGCAGCTGGCTGAGAAAGCCCAGGAAATGGGAAATAAAGTGAAAGAGCTGCAAAACCTCATCATGGAGACCACCAACCATAAAGTGAAAGCCCAGCAAGACAGGATTGATAAGATTGACAAAGAAATAGATGAATGTTCCTCAGCCATCACCAAGGCCCAGGTGTCAGCCAGGACTGCAGACAGGTACAGCAACACAGCCCTGGAGGAGCTCGAGGGAAACACCCTTTGGTGGTTTCTGATAGTTTCAAAGGCACATTTGATCAGCATTTCTCTGAGGTCTGCCTGGCACTGAACTGTCGTATTTCAGCATAAAGATCCAAACTGCCATGCACTGGAGCACTTCAGATCTGAGGGGGCTGATTCCTGACCTGTCAGGAGAGAAAATGGGGTCCATTTTTTGTGTTAGCTTAGCAATCCATAGTGAATATTTGGAACAAATGTCCAGTCTGGCTCTGAGAGAAGAAATGAAGTCATTTAATGAGGGTTGGCTGCTCTGAGCTTAAGGAAGACACCTCTGTTTTCCTTGGATACCTCAGGAGTGTGGCAGTTGATGCTTAAACAAGCACCTCCTCCTGGGCTGTCTCTGTGTCTCTGGGTAATTTCTGTCCCATTTGCCCTTGTTTGGGGGCACAAACCTCTCTGTCCCCCTGCAGGAACCTGCAGAAATCCGAGGAGGCCCTTCAGCGCACGCAGAAGGAGATGGAGGAGACCGAGAAGGACATCAAAAACCTGACAGCAGAGCTGAGCACGCTGGAGGAGAAAGCCACGGAGGTGATGAACGACTGCAAGCAGGCTGAGGTGGGTGGCACCTCCAGGTAAACCAGGGTGATGATTTACATCCTCACTGTATCCCACATACATCCCAATCCCACACAAATGTCGTTGTACAGCTGCACACTGACGTTCCAGGGAATGACAAGGGTATATTTTTGGTTTTTATACTCACCTGGAAATTTATCTTGACCCAGTTTGTTGAATATTAGAAAAAAACTTACAGTTTCCTTGGGGAAACTACTGTATTTAAATCTGTAGGGTTTTTTCCAGTTATGTGGGATTTTAGTGTCCCATCTGGATTTCTGAATGTGAGGGAGGGAAAACAACCAGGATGGCTGAACTTCTTCCCAATACAGCTTGAGTTTTGAGCATCTCTTTCTCTAAAACTGCCTTTTAGCTAAACATGTGTGAGGGTAGGACTGGAGATTGTAGTGTGATCAGATCAGGAATGAAAACACAAACTGCAGCCCATCTTCAGTCACTGCCCAATTCAGGGAGCAGTTTATAAATCCAAGGCTGTGTGTTTGTTTCCATCAATCCCTGTGAATAACCAAGGTGAAAACAAACCCACAACCCAAGAGAGGGGTGACATTTTTGCAGGTGACTGATGGATTGCCCTGTTTTGGTGATTTCTGTCCAGGAAGCTTTGCCAGCAGTGCAGGAGGAGAAGAAGAATTTGCTCCAGGAGATTGAAAAGATCCAGAACGAGGAACATGAACTTCAGAGTGAAGCTCTGAACATCAAACTGAAAATCGAACAAGTTGACAGTCACATCTCTGCCCACCAGGGAAAGGTTAAACACTGGCAAAAAGAGGTAGGGAGATGGTTTAGTTCCTAAAACTTCAGTCATGGAATTGTGGGATGGTTTGGGTTGGGAAGGGACCTTAAAGCCCATCTCATTCCACCCTGCCATGGGCAGGGACACCTCCCACTATCCCAGGTCCCAGCTCCATCCAGCCTGGCCTGGGACACTTGCAGGGATGGGGCAGCCACAGCTTCAGCTCACAGGATGAGCTCATTAACATCTCATTAGAAAACAGGTAATTTGGGAGCAAGCTCCTCTTGAGCTCACAGTTCAGTGGTGTTTATGCAGGAACAGGATAACAGGATAAAAGGATATTTATTGTGTTTTTCACATCCTATTTAAAGGGGGTTGTGAGGAACCCATGAGTGTCTGCAGAAGCTTCACTCTGTACCAGCACAGAAACACTTGGGATTTTCCCAGGTTCCCAGTAATGGTGTTGCTTTGCAGATCTCCACGCTGTCCCTGCACTCCATTGACAACCAGCCCCCCGAGGAGCTGCCCGTGCTGGGGGCGGAGGAGCTGGAGGCGCTGCAGGACCCCAGCGTGGTCACCAAGAGGATCGCGCTGCTCGAGGCCCAGAGGCACGAGATGAAACCCAACCTGGCGGCCATTGCTGAGTACAGGAAGAAGGTAAAGCCTTCCAGGGCCATCCCATCTCCGGGAATTCCAGCCAGAGGAGTCCTGTTCCTCAGGGGAGCCCCGTGGTTCCTGTCACCAGCCCGTGTTTGTCAGCTCATCCTCAGCCAAGGCTGAAGGTGGTTTTAGGAGCTTCCATCAGCCTTCTGTATTCCACACCATCAGCCCTGGTGATCTTGGAGGTCCTTTCGGGCCTAAATGATTCCCTGAGTCTCCTGTCAATGTTTTATTTATAGTCAGGTCTTCACAGCTGAGACAGAAAAACTACTGGGAGTTTTTTCTCCTCACTTCAATAATAGTGGACCATCCATCAGGTGGAATATTTTTTTATTTTACCACGATTTTTCCCTCAGCAGCAGAGGAGAAAAGAGGAATGATGTTTGGTTTTTTGTTTGTTTGAGGGCTGTTAGCCTGAAATTCCTGAAAGAGGAATTTTCAAACGGTAGGAAAAGTGGTTTAAAACATAAATTGAGGAGGCAGTTGTTTAACTGCATTTTTGTGGTGCTGTTTGTGCTTCCCTGCAGGAGGACCTGTACCTGAAACACGTGGCAGAGCTGGATGACATCACCACCGAGAGGGACAACTTCAGACAGGCCTTTGAAGATCTCAGGAAGCAGAGGCTGAACGAGTTCATGGCAGGGTTCAATCTCATCACAAACAAGCTCAAGGAGAACTACCAGATGCTCACCTTGGGGGGGGATGCTGAGCTGGAGCTTGTGGACAGTCTGGATCCCTTCTCCGAGGGAATCGTATTCAGGTTGGTCAAAATAAAGAATTGTCACATTCCTTTTTCCAACCTGTTTTTAAAGGTGATCATCAGTGAACCAAGACAGGCTCGCTATTGGCAAGGTACTGACAGAAACCACAATTTTTAGCTGTGGGATTCATTTTGCTGGAGGAACTAACAGCAGTTGGAAAGCTTTGACCTCATTTGGCAGTGCTGAATTCCCAAATCTGCCCAGGGAATGGGGGCACTCGTGTTGTGCCACAGCCGCTGTGAGGAGCGTGTTTGGAGCACTGGGGAGGGGAACCCCAGGAGCTGTGGGGTGTCCCAGCAGGGGGCCTGGGTGTGGAAGTCATTCCCCCCCTGTGTTGCAGCGTTCGGCCTCCCAAGAAGAGCTGGAAGAAGATCTTTAACCTGTCTGGGGGGGAGAAGACGCTGAGCTCGCTGGCGTTGGTGTTCGCGCTGCACCACTACAAACCCACGCCCCTGTACTTCATGGACGAGATCGACGCCGCCCTCGACTTCAAGAACGTCTCCATCGTGGCCTTTTACATCTACGTGAGTACCGGGGGCACCTCTGGCAGTGCCTCCTCCCCACACACAGACTGGCAGCAGCTCCAGCCACACTGAAATCTGCAGCCACAGTGGCAGCCGCAGCTCCGGAGGAAGCAATTTCCAAAAGTGCTTGGAATTTTGCTTTCTGCCGGTTCTTTTAAGCTCCTGAGTTTGATGATTCCCCAAAGTGAGGGGACTAATAGAGGATTTACGAGTGTTTTCCCTCCAAATTGTGTTTCAGAAGATGCCTAAAGAGAGCTGGAATTTGCCAAAGGAGCTGCATCTCCATGTGCTGCTTCCTCTTTAAAAATCTTCCAAACCCTCAGCTCCTGTGGGCTGGAACACACAGCTGACTGAGCTCTTGGTGATGTCTCCATGTATCCAAGCTCCTGATCTCTCAGGAGCAGCCAAGGTTCCTTGGATTCCAAGGATTTATACTTCCAGTCATTCCCATGAGCTGTGTCCCATCAGTGTCTCTGATCTGTCTTGATTAGTAGTTTTTCTCATGCCTTTAAAAGTCCTGCCCTCACCATATTTAAGCAAAGCAAACCTTTCCAGCTCCAGTTGTGGCTGCCAATTAAACCTGGGCTGTTGAGAATTATCCCAAATGTCACCACCAGTTTTGGGAACAGATGGCAAAGATTAGGAGCAGCTGCTTTAAATTAGGGGAACACCTGCAGGTTCCCTGCCTGCAGCTGCAGGTTTGAACTTGGCTTCCCCAGTGTTTCCACAAAGGAGGGTCCCCACCCACAGGTGAGCCAAGGTTTTAATTCCAGCTGCAGTTTACACTGACACAGCCAGTTAAAACCCAGGACTGAGTTTAGCTTTTAAATGCAGATTTAACTTAGTGTAGGTTGTGTTGTGTGCACAGCTTTGAACTTCCACGAGCAGCCTGGGCTGGGGGAGGTGTCCCTGCCCACAGCAGGGTGGAACTGGATGGGCTTTAAGGTCCCTTCCAACCCCAGCCATTCCATGTTTCTGTCCTGGAGAAAAGGGGCTCAGCCCTGAACTTACCCTGAGACTGGGGGGTTCTTCAGCACAGAATCAGGTTTATTTCCAAAGCATCACCAAGTTCAGACACTGTTACCTGTTGTGTGCCTCAGGGTCACACAGCACAGGGTTTGCTTTCTCCTCTTCAAATCCATGGAAATTGATTTTCCTGGGTCACTCTCAAAGCAACCCAGGTGACTCCCCTCCGGCCTTGTGGAATTCCTGGAAGGAGAATGGGAACAGGAACGCTGGGGCTGGTGATGACTCCTCAGGCCTGTCCCTGGCCAGGGGGCTCCCCCAGGACAGAGCTTTGGGAATGCTGGGCATTAACAACTCCTTTGTGTTTCAGGAGCAAACCAAGAACGCCCAGTTTATCATCATCTCCCTGCGGAACAACATGTTTGAGATCTCGGACAGGCTCATCGGCATCTACAAGACCATGAACACCACGAAGAGCACGGCCACCAACCCCAAAGCCATCTCCCTGAAGGGACTGGCTGAACTGGCTGCCCTGGAGGGGGGAGCCCAGAGCCAGGGGGGCCCAAGTGCCCTCCCCTCTGCTGCTCTTTAGGTCTGTCTAAGCTACTCTTGCTTTGGTTTGTACATTTTGTTAATAAAATCCCCACCTCAATAAAGTCCACTTTTATATTAAACTGCCCTGTAGAACCTCTCCATGAGGGGCCAGGGGAGGGTCTGCAGGGAGGTGCTGGCCAGTCCTGCTGTAAGAATAGGCTTTATTGGGAGGCAAACTCAGAGAATACACGGGGAGAGTTACAGGAGTCAGTCAGTGGTAAAGGCACTTTCAGTTCCTGGGATAAAAAATAAAGTTGTGTTAGAAATTCTTTAAAAAGGAAAATAAAAGACAGGAAGAGGGGTGGGAAGAGCAGCCTTGTGGGGCAGTGAACAGCCCACCAGCACTGGAGAGTGATGGGCCAAGGGCAGCCTCCCAGCAGGGCTCAGGACAAACTTCCAGTTGTACTGGGAAATGAGAGCACTTCCACAGTCCCAGCACACACCTGGAACACCATTCCAGAACTGAGCAGTGGGATGGGTGGGAGTTGCCACTGGGACTCTGAAAGATGACAGAAAAACTCAGCAACAAATTCCAGGCACAGCTCCCACCCCATCCCAGAGTCCTCCTGCTGCTCCTCCCCTGGGACACTCCACCCCTGAGCTGCACCTGGGCTGAACTCAGCACTGGGATATCAGGATCACCTCTAGGCTTGAGGAATGTAACAGTATCAGCTCTAAGGACTGGCCTTGCCTCAGCTGTGGCAGCAGGTGGGATTTGGCAGCACCCCACAGTGCCTGCTGATAATGGGCAAGTTTGGGGTTCAAAACCCCAAGTTCAAGAGTTAAAGGGCAGCTTCAGAATTCAATCCCTACTTACCCGCAGCTTACACCCACATCAGCCAAGGAATGCTGCCAGGCATCAAAAGGTTAAATATAAATCAAAAGGTTCAATATAAATTCCCATTCCTTGTCAGGTTAAGAGCTCCTGACATCTGAAACCCTCCTGCCCCAGACTCCAGCAGGAGTTCTGCCACTTCCTGCAGCGTGGCTGTGCTTTCACTGCACCCTAAATGATTTGGGAAAAGTCAGGGAGCAGTGGGAGGTCCCTCCCTGCCAGCCCAGACACCCCCAACGTGGGTCTAGACCTGTGTGAGCATCCAAGGTCCTGCTCTGCAGGGCTCCCTGGAGAGGGGAAACCTGGGAAACACACAAAGTTATCACACACAGGACAAAAAAATGACAAAAAGAGGAAATCGTGTCCTTCCCTCTACCCAGAACCAAAACCTGAGCCTCAGGGCCACGAGCACAGACAGGGCAGTGACAGCCCCGGCCCCTCTGCAGCTGGGGGGTCCTGATAACCTGTCACATTTGTATTAAAAAACAATTTCAAAAGGGGTCACTAAAAATAAAGAGAGTCGATGCTGAAGGAGTTTTCAGAGCTGAGAAAGATTCCCACGTGTAAGGTGGTTCCAGCTGCTGGTCCTGCCTGGATCCCGGCTGGAACAAACACCTCAGTGGGACAGAAAGCCCTTCTTGGTGCAAATCTTTCCTTCCCTAGGACTTAGAGGAAACCCAGGCACTAGACAAAAGGAGGGATATGGGAATGGAAGGGAAAAGCGTAGAGCTTTAATAATGGAGCTTTTCAGTGGGAATCAGAAATGATCCTGGATTCCGGCACCGGGTCCTCATCTAATCGCGGAAGCAGCCGAAGGGGACAATCCTCCTGCAGAACCCCATCAGGGAGCTGAACGGGTGGCACAGCCCTTCCAGGGCCTTCTGCAGGTGGGAGCAGGAGTGCTGGTACAGCTGGAGCAGGAATTCCCAGATCCATGCGGGAGCAGCCTGGATGGCGCCGGCGGGCAGCGCTGTGTGCAGGGCGAGCGCGGCACCCACCGCCCCCAGCAGCAGCAGCAGCAGCAGGGTGGGCAGGCTCACTGCACACCCCTGCTCCCTGCCTGCCACCTTCTCCTTCCCAGGGCAGCTGCTGCACGGCTTCCTCCTGGGAACCAGCGTCAGTTTTGGAGGGGGGATCCTGTGGATCTGACCCACTTCAGTTTTAGCCCACACGTCCCTCAGCAGGTCCTCCATCCTCGGACGAATCTCCAGAGGTTTCACGTCGGGCAGCTCCTTCTCCCTCAGGGCCTTGACCCGCTGCTGCAGCTCCTCCAGCTTCTCCAGGCACAGCAGGGGGGACTTTTCCCTGCGGATGGACGAGTTGAGGTACTTCAGCTCAATCTCTTCCACCTTCATCTTGCTCACGCCCTCCAGCAGGGGCTCGTGTTCCCGCAGGAAGCGCCTGTCGAGCTCATCCAGAGCCCCCAGCAGGGCTTGTTTCTTGTGCTCCAAGGTGTCCCCCAGCTTTTTGAAGAACTGCCCCACCACGTCCCTCTCGCTGCGCAGGAGCTTCTCCCACTGGGATTTCTGCATGGTCAGCTTCATGTAGCACAGCAGCACCTCCCTCCAGTACTGCTCGGGCAGCTGCTCCTGCAGTTTTCCAGCAGCCTCCTTGGCCCTCCGGTGGGCGCTGTGCAGGTCCCCGATGGGGTGCCCGTGGTGCTGCCCTATGGTGAGGCACTGCCCGCACACCAGCTGCTTGTCCAGCAGGCAGTAAATGTTGAGGGGCTGCCGGGGGTGCTCCCGGCACGTCTCCACATCCCAGGGCTCTTCCTGCCGGCACTTGTCAATGACGGCCTTGAGGGCGAAGTTGACGGGCAGGGATTCCAGCCCCGCAGCCGGGATGTCCACCAGGGCCCGGCAGTTGGGGCACTTGAGGCGCCTGCGGGCGGAGAAGGTGTCGGAGCGCTGCAGAACGCCCTGCAGGCACTCCCTGCAGAAGGTGTGCGAGCAGGGCAGCACCCGCGGGTCCTGGTAAATGCCGCAGCACACGGCGCAGCTCAGCTCCTCCTCCAGCCGCTCCATGGCCTGCGCGGGGAAAGCAAACACAAACAAATTTGGGGTGTCAGCTCTTCCCACCGTCACCTCCGGGACAGGAATTGCCACCTCGGCATTTACTGCCAAGGGGGGGAAAAAGGCAAAAAAAAAAAAGGGGTGAAAACGAAGAAGTTCAAAGATTGCAGCAAAGTCTGAGCACCCACGGCCAATCTCTGTCTCAAAGCAGCAAAAACCACCCCATGGTTTTTACGGTGGGAAACGGTAGAAAAGAGTGGTAAAAGCAGAACTGGGATTTCTGAATAACCTCAGAATTATGAACAATTTAATTTCTCCCAGCACTTCCAACATAAGAATAGACCAAGAAGTGCAGAGACTTTTTTTTTTCTGCCCTAACTTGTTTCAATTGTTCCCTTTGCAACATAAAATGGTCATTGGAACATTAAACAGCCACATTTACTAGAAGCTCTCTCAAGGTTCTGGCACTAAAAATCCAACTCAGCAGCCCTCACAGACACCACCAGCACCAGGAATTAGATTTGTGTGTTATTCCTGGGCTACTTTTAAGCACCAAACTCAAAAACTAACTTTCACTTTCCATCCTTTGCGATGCTGCCTCGTTTTTCTTCGCCAGCTCGGTGAAATCAGTGTTAAACCCCAAATAACAGTAACACTAAATCATAATTCTGATTTTCATTCTGCTAAAAATATGAGGGAATTGGTACCAAAGGTTTCCTTCTCTTTGTGCCCCTTTTTCCTGCCCCTCCACCAGTTTTAATCAGAGACTTTGCTGCTGAGTTTTCAGGGTCAAACCCCACCAATTTGGGGTCTAAATCACAATCTGCAAACAATAACCTGGAGCGGAGCTCACAGTGAGGGAGGGCAGGAGCTCAACACCCAAACCCCAGGGTTCGATCAGCCCCGAGCACAGAAACAAGCCTGGCTTGGCTCACTGGGTGAGACAGTGCCAACAGAGCAACTAAAAAGTTTAATTTATCAGCTTATTTTTAATTTATCAGCACCCAAAACAGCCAGTTCAGGCTGCATGTTGTTAAGTCAACTTTGCATTCAAAACACACTTCGATTAATTCAGCTCTAAGAAAAAAAAAATCAATTCAAACAATCTATGCAGCACACTTTGAGGTAAATTAACACCAAATGTTGGGTCACTTCTTTGAATTCTTTTTTTCAAAAGAGACCTTGACTACAGCTGGGAAAAAATCTCCAAGAGGGAGACATAATTCCATGGAATTCCTAAGAACTGCCCTTTAAAAGCAGAGAGTGTGAGCATCTATAACCAGCTGGTGCATTCTCCTCAGTAAAGACAATTTACATCAGGTCCAACAGATATTTAACAAAAGACCTTCATGACAACGACACTAAATCTATTTTTTACTAAACAAAGGCCATGAGGTTATTCCTCTTCCCCTGGGAAGCCACAGGCCTTTATTTCCCAGCTTTTCCAGTCAGCCACTGTGGCAACACTGGGTTATTAATGCTATGGTTTTAAGTGATGTTCAGACCCTGGAGCTAAAGAAATGTGTCAATAATGAAGGGAGATGAGGAACAAATCTACTCCTCTGCCTAGATAATTATTTTTTATCATTAATTCCCATAGGAAATAAATGTAAAGATTTTTATTTTATTTATATTTATACAAATATTTTTATAAATATTTATATATATGGATTTATATAAAAGGGTTTATATGTTTATATATTTATATATAATTTATATATATATATAAAGATATTATTAATCTTGGGAGTGTCACTTCCATTGAAATGAAAGGAAAAATAAGTTACTTTTTTTCTCATAGTTAGAAAAAAAAAAAGAATCCTTAGTAGACATTCACTATTTTCTCTTATATATATATGGAGTTAATATAATTTTTTAAAATCTCCTTGTTTAAAATCACTGATTCTTCCCAAATCCAGCTGTTGCAGGAGGGAAATTCCCTTTCTAAAGAACACACATCCAGTCTATTTGAGCTGCAGAAGGAACGAGGTAAAATGAACCCTCATCAAACAACTGTTTGAACTCCAAGGAGCCCCTTTGCTACCAGAAAAACGAAGGGAAAACTTCATTCCAAGCAGGATTTGGAATGTCAGTGCTGATTTTTGCTAAAGCACCCTGTGCTTCCTTAATTTCTTCTAGCCAATTCCCGGGAGTTGTAGCAGGGAAGTAAAAGGTTTGGAATTCCCAAAATTTCACCCAGCACTGGCAGCACAGAGGAAATATCCATACATTGATTTATTTCCACTGCTGTTCACCTGCAGACTGCTGGAAACAGGGACTGGAACCAGCAATTGGAAAACACAGAGAGAAGAGGCCCAAAATCACAGAGTTAAGCAAAGAGAAAGAAAATAACTTTTCTAGGAAAAAAATAAAATAAAAGCAGTAGCAGGAAGCTGGGAAATGCTTTCCTGCACAGAGCAGATACTTTTCCTGGCATGTTCCAAACGACTGTGGCAGCAAATCCATGTGCCACATGTATAATAACAGGATAATAAATATTCAGATTTATTGTAAGAGTCCCTGCGCATTCCTTGATAACTCTTCCTCTCCCCGAGATCTCCTGCTCCTCCAGCTCCTTATGCCAGAGGTTGTTTAGAAAAAATGATATATATTTGCATATGTAAATATACAAACTGTGGAACACAGCACCCATCAGTGTTCAGGCGGATAAATAACTGGTTTAGAGGACAATCCCACGCACCCCATTCTACTCCAGAGGACTGAATTTGGCACTGGATAACAATCCATTCCAAGGGCACCCCCAGGAGTGGGAGCTCCAGGCTCCCTGCTCCTCCTGCTGCCAGCCAAGGAAACCTCTGCTGTCTCCTGTGGGAATGCAACCCTCGACTTCAAAACTGTGCTGAACTTCACCCACATCCACGCAGGAATGCCCAATCCCTGTCCCACAGAGATCCATGAAATCCTCTTTATCACCGGCATGGAAGCTCAAGTTTATGTTGTGCAAGAAATAAGAGATCAAATGACGTTACAACGTTTGCCATTTATAAATCACCTTCCTGGTAAAGGAACAAGAAATAAACCCAGCAGGAATCACAGACAAGCCTAAAAAATCCCTATTCCAGCCCATTCCAGCCGTGCTGCTGCGTTATCCCACACCGCGAGTCACAGCAGCGCTCAGCCGGGGATGTTCTGCCCCGGTCCCCACTCCTACACCGGGGGCACAGAGTTTTACACTTTTTGGGTGGTTTTTTTTTTTTTTTTTAACAAAGTTTCGGGGTTTTTAATGACCCGGAGGAGGCGAACACAGCCCTGTCCAACCTGAGGGTTCCCCGCGGTCCGTCCCTTCTCTGGCTCCTCCTCCACACGCACCACTCGACACGAGCTCCAAATTCAAACCCTCCGAATTCGCCCCGGGATCACGGTTACCGGGGATCCTGAGGGAATCCCTGACTCCCGAGAGCGACCCGGGCTGTTTCGCGGATCCCCCCACAGTATTATGCGTTGTTTATGTCATAAAAAAGAGTTCGGTCCCAGCCTCGGTTCGTGTGGGACCCACAGCGATTTTTCGCTCAGCTGGAAACTTCCCTGCCCCACCTCGATCTCAGAGGTTTCTCAAGACCATCATTTCAGTTAAGAAGTTTTCAACAGGCACTCGCGCTGGCGATTTTTAAACCAGACTTCAGGAAAGCTGAGAGAGAGCAGAAACCAGCGCCAGGACTTCGATGCCCCCCGTGGGTCCTTTCCAAGCCTGGATATTCCGCGGTTCTATATCCTCCCTCCGCCCTTTCTTTCTGTGCTGAGATCCCCCTCCATCCCTTATAACTCTGTCAAAGCTTCTGGTTTTGAGCATTTATCCGTCGCTCACCTCACAGCATCGGCGGAGGTGAAGGATGAACACACTTTACCTGCGTCCCTCAGGGTCCCTCCTGCCGCAGCTCCCACGCCGGCAACGACGGGCACCGTCCCCGGCGGAGAGACTGGAAAACGGGATCAACACCTGGAACCCGCCGAGGTCACAGGGATAAAAACGAGCGGAGATGCAGCGAGAGAGCGGGCGGGTCGGCGGGAGGGCAGCGCTCGCAGCCCCCGACCCGCGCCGAGCCCTCACGGAGCGCTGAGGGCGCCCCCGGCCCCCATCCGGGCAGCGCCGCGGGGCGAGGGGGCCGCTCCCGCCGCGCTCCGAGCCGGGATGGACCCCCCGCTCCCGCCGCCCCCACGGGGAGCAGGGGGCTCCACACGGGGAGCAGGGGGCTCCGCACGGGCAGCAGGGCAGCTCCTGGGGCAGAGGGAGCCGCTCCCGCCCGGCTCCTCCACGCCGGGATGGGTGCCCCGCTCCCGCCGCCCCGCAACGGCCGCGCAGTTTGAATGTAAACGGCGGGAAGGGGCGGGAGGAGCCGGGGGCGGGCATGGACACAGGGCAGGCACCGGCGGAGGGCGGGGACGCGGCCGAGGACGGGGCAGCCGCGTCCCCGCAGGGTCCCCCAGCCGCCAGGAACCGGGGGGCTGTGTGTGAGGGAGCGGCTGAGCCGCCCAGGCGGAGGGGACGGCGGGGGAAAGGAGGGCGCTCACCGGGAACGGTGCCCTGGGTGCCGGCATCACAATCGTGGAGCGATCCATCGGCTGAGGAGCGGTGGAACCCCGCCCTGCAATCCCCGTGTTACCAACCCCATTCCCCTTCACGAATTTACCCAGAAGTGCAAACCAGGAGACTGAAACCTCCTGCTTTGGGGGCGCAGGAGCTGACCCGGAGCTGCCGACCACAGAAATCAACATTAACGCGTGTTTAAACTGCACGCTTTTACCGGCTTGGGCTACTGACGATTGTTATAAAGTACCTTTGACAAGGGCCTGGAGCGACAGGACAAAGGGAATGGATTTAAACTGGCAGATGGAAGGTTTATATTGGATATTGGGAAGGAATCCTTCTCTGTGAGGGCAGGGAGGCCCTGGCACAGGTTGCCCATCCCTGGGAGTGTCCAAGGGTTTATTTCCAATTCATTTGAACTAAACTGTAAAGTTATCCTCAGCTGCTGCATTCACAGTGAACTTGAAATCGAGAAATGAAAGTCATTTAATATTTTCATTTAAATCATAATACACCATCCAAAATTCACCTAAACACCTTAAAACTGGCATTTAGAGGACCTCATACAAATGCCTGGGAAATATTTGGAATTATGTTTTAAGTAATAAAAAAGTCAGTGTATCTCCCACTTCTAGTTTTTTTTAGAGTTTGGGGTAAACTGGGGACATTCCCCCTTTGCTTTCAACACTGAACAATAATTACTGGATCCTCTTCTCTATATATTTGACAACCATTATTTTTCTATATTTTAGATTACAAGTCTGTAGCTGTCCATGGTATTGTACCACTCCCCTCCCTCTCCCACCCTGCGCTCAGCAAGGTCTTAAATCTATTTAAACATTTCTCCAAAGATGCTTTTCCAGCTCCTCAACACTCTTAATTTAAAAGTGCATCCAAGGTATTAACATACAACAAGTTTTAATGACAACTCTTTTCAATGAAAGCTCTTCCTCAGCTTTGGAGCACATCAAACACAGGACCCCCATTTAGGATGGATTTACTAGCAAAAATGGGAATTCCTTTAGGGAAATTAGGTTTCCAATCATCACTTTTCTGTGGATAATCAACCAGTATTACCTTTTTTTTTAAATCTATTCTTTGTGCCATTTGAGCTTCACTGCACCAGTAGCTAAAAATGACTATTAAGAGTTTGTAACTTTGCACGTTTGCTGCTACTAAGTTTCCTCTCACAAATATTTGATCCAGATGCAGGACTTCTCTAATTGTTCCCAGCCTCGGCACCAGCTTTCCTGCCAGGAATTTGGTGCCACGCAGAGATGAGGAAACATTTACAGTTAAAAGTGGCAAAAATCTACAAGTTTTAACATGAAGATGTTCTTAAGTTATAAAGCTGCCTTAGCCAGTAATTCATTTGAATAGAAATCCTTTTGTTATCTTGACATCCTATCCATAAATTACTATTTTTAAACAGACTAACCTGCTCCTCCACCACCAAAGCAGGTCACAGCTCCCTGGCAGTGCCTGTGATCCACCAGAAGATGGGAAGTACCCTAAGTCGAGCTGAAATGAGATCTTTTCACTTCAAAAACACAGAAAAAGTTGATTAATATCCAACCTCAGTACGATCAATGTTCCCAAAGGCAATCCAAGTTATGTCTTGTTAAATCCAAGACTCCCAAGCAACTCCCTTTCCCCAGCAAAATATTTAATTCCATTACCTCAAACTGCAACCGTGGGGGAAAAAAAGGCACTGGACAAAGCGGTTTCAGTTTTGCTCCCAAAGAACTCCAGCAGTGCCACCCTGTGGAGGCTGGAATATCTCAGTTATCCATGTTCTGGTAAAACAACAGGTGACAGGAGCTGCTGGGAAGAAGGGCAAGAGGATTTTTCATTTTAATAAAAAGGAAAGGCAAAAAAAAAAGGCAAAAAATTTTGAAGAGCATCAGCTTCTGGTAATTTTCTGTAATTGTATTACATCAGGGAAGTGCCAAAAAAAAAGGCATTTTTGGCAGTAAATATAGACTTTGCCAATGTTCTGAAGGGGTTTTGTGTAAGAAAGCTATTCAGAGTTCAGAAAAGTTGCCACAAGGATCTGTTCTCCTCCTCCCCCAACAAGAAAAGATTCTAATAAAAGCAATTTTCTACAGAACATCCTCCACAAAGGTGGTTTAGTGTGAAGATGGCCATTTACTGAATGGAATTCCCCTTCAGAAGGATTTAATTTCCCTTCACTTAACATGAAAAAACCCCTAATTTATCAGTGAATACACAGAATATTATTAAAGATTTACACCAAAATAACTATGTGCCTCCACACCACACCAAAAAAACCCCTCCCCCCAGAGACTCAGGAAGCCCCTTTCTTCAAACCAGCTCTGCACCTTTCCATGGAAAACAATTATATTGCAGAAAGAAGCACCCAAAGCACCAGAATTGCAAGTTTTAATGTTTATTTTCCCCAAGACAGCCTAGCCTGCACTCTACTTGGATAAATTCACAAGCTAGTTTTCCGCTGCTTCTAGTTTTAAACTTTTAACCATGTTTCTGATGACAAGGAATGCTGCAAAAATACTCTAGTCCAACAAAGAGTTATGATCACAAAATAATCTTTATCCATTCTACAGTGTTTCAGAATTACCAGTTGATTTTTTTTTTTAAACACAAGGTAGATATAGATGCTAATAATGGTGGCTAATCTGGTATGTTTTATTTATTATAGCAAACTGTTGTTCATGCAACACTTGTGCTCAAAGGGGAAGGCACAGCATTTCCTACAATGAGCCACCTTATAAAGAGTTCGGTTTGTACAAATTTGTAACCTCGCCTCGAATTTAGTGTGCAGGACCTCAAAACTGAGGCATTCCTCCAATTTTATAAAAACACTTGCACATCCTTTTTGTGCAAGTTTGAAAAATACAAAGTTTTTTTTTTCTCTCTAAAGTGGCTCAAAATAGATTGTTCATGGCTGCCTACATCTAAGATAAAAAGAGTCTAAAACAATTGGATTAGGCATATTAAAGGTGTTCAAACCATGACTTGATTTGTACATCTATTCACACCTCTTTTCTCGGTCTTTATTCGGCAGTACATATGCACCAAATTTCAATTTTTAGACGTTTCCATATCATTTTCATAGAAAACAAAGTTTGAAAACAAGTAACATTGAAACACAGCACGGTATCCTACCACAACAGAAACATTTTGGTTACAGGACTCAACAAAATCTAAAAATGAGCTATGCTGTAGATTACCACATGCAAAGGTCTTCATGTTATCTTTGAAAATGAAAAGGATGAGATTTTTTTATTACCACATTTTACTGCTTTCTACTATTATGGCAACTTGTGTACTGCAACACAGTCTAGTTTGAAGGGAAAAATGAATGATTTTTTTTTTTTTCCATGCAAAAATCTACAAATTAGTTTTGATGATATGGAAAAGCTTTTCATAACATCAAACATTCATCTGGTGCAAATGCACAGGGAAGCCTTCCTGAAATTCTGACTTTACAAACAACTAAAGAAGCCGCACAGGAAAAGAAATTAAAAACAACTCCAAAAGAAAAATAAAAGAGGGGGAGAAAATAAAAACAAAACAAAAAAAGAAACAAAAACAAAACAAGAGAAACACAGGCTGCAGGAGTAAACCAGAGTCTGCTGCTAAACCGGTCTGGTGTCCAGTGTAAGGTGACACTCCAAGTCGGATGGTTTAGGTTGTTCCAGCCCCCTGAAGGCGACTCAAGCTCCATGCGCTCACAGACAGCATCACACCCACTCTCTCATCACACGGCAGGCCCGGAGCTGGCCCCGAGCCCCCGCTGGGATCCAGCCCGGAGCCCCCGCTGGGATCCAGCCCGGAGCCCCCGCTGGGATCCAGCCTGGCAGCGAGTCCAGACATTCACTCAACGTGTCCATTCACACGGTGCTTCATAGCAAGGCCTGGGCTCATTCTCTTGGACTTATGTGGGCATCCTATTCTCTTATGCTTACGAGGCTTGATGATGATATACTGCATTTCCCCCAATTGCTCTAGGAAGTCGGTGTTCTTTCTCAGGCACTGAAGATCTGTGACCTGTAGCCCTTTTTTTTTTCTTTGAACAATCTAAATAAGCATTCAGTGTGAAGTTTTTCGTTACATTTTGCCACTCATTCTCACTCGCACCCACTCGCCATCTTGACTTCATTTGGGCTTTTTCTGTGATTCCAAATGAAATCTTCACATTTGCTTTCCCGATTTAATGCAGCAGCGGATCCCATGAGCCAAGATTGATGGATCAAACCTTTTTTTTTTTTGTTTTATTCAGTGCTGCATTGTACCTAACTTCCAAAATACCACTCTAAAACTGGAACCCTTCTGCTGGTACATTGGCAGATGAATTGAAACCAAATGTTCCGCCTTGTATTGCTTCTGGAACAAGGCTTGGATCTTCATCAATCTGGAACGGAATGGGAACACTGTGAGTGGGGACAGGGACACAAAACCTCACTAAAAAGCAGCTGCACAATCCAAGCACCATCTCCCTCTCCACCTAATGAACTTCCTTGCCTTGAGTCTTCCCCCCAGTTTAGCAGAGCACTAAAATGAAGTAATCTAAGCTGAAATGTTTTAGCTTTCATTTAGCAGGAAAGGCACCCAATAATATCCTGTTTATGGAATTTTCATTCCTGGAAAAGTATTCTGACAGTCTTCTAAACAGTCACCGTTCTTAAGAGATGACCAATACCATTAAGTCAAGCACGGATTAAAGCCAGACTGCAGTTTCTATTTGAACTGGGTAGCACATATTTGGTAACACAGGTTACCACACTGGATTCAATCCCAAGTCCTGCTGTTTATGCAAAATTTCAGTTGCTAAACAAGACTTGGACATTTATTGCTCACATAAAAGTGAAACTCTGGCACAAACTGATCTTCAAGGTGCAAACAGGGCAGGAATGCAGCTGAGCTCTGCCATTCCTGCAGCTCTCCAGCCGAGCAGAAACCCCTTTCCCTGCCCAGCACACACTGCCATGATTGCACTTCCTTTCTCTGCAATCACGATTTAAAGTGCACACAAATCAAACCTCCTTTGATTTGCCTTGCATGGCTGAACTGAAAACAACATTCCCCATCAGCACATCCCACCCCTGACGTTGTCCCAGCATTCCAAGCCGGGAGCAGCAGGAGCTCCTGCTCGGCACTCCAGGCAGCAGGGAGCTTATCAGAGGGGAAGTGTCAAGCTCAGAGTTAAGGGAACTATTCAAAGCCTGGGATTTTAATCCCTGGAGATGAGGCTTAAATTAGGCCTCAGATCTTCTTTAGATGCTCCGTGGGGAGGGACGGTGGGAGATGTGGGTGGTTCAAACCAGGGCTCTCTGCACTGAACCCAACGAGCCCCACAGAGCAGCTTCACCCTGAGCCATCCCGATAAACCACCCCAAGGGCACTCACATCATCTGAAGAGAAGAACTGATCAATGATCTCATAAGCCAGTTTGTAGATGTCTTCATTTTCATGGTTTTGTAGCTGTTCAATTTTCTCCAGCCCTGTGACAAAGGCACAAGGAATCTCAGGACACCAAGCTCAGGCAAAACAATTCCCCAAGAAAGACATTAAGAACTACTCTGGGAACAGAGTGGCTATGATTAAGGTGCTGTAAACTCCTATTTGACATATTTACATGTATTTTTATATACAGATAAATAACATGTATTTTTGGAGCTCTGACAAGCAGAGTTTGGGCTCAAGAACCTCTTTCCTCCTCCCAGCCGTCACCAATCGCTTGATTTTTCTGCCCTCCCTCAAGATTTGGTATTTTAAAAACTATTCTACTCCACGTTAACAAATCCCCCCCCAGTTTTTTTACCTGTGCCCAAATTTAATATCACTGTTTTTCATCCCTGAGAAGTTTCAGTCAACTTAGATAACAACTAATATAGAGGAAGTCTCAGAGCCATCAGGAAACTAAAGTTATCATATTTCTAGAATGATTTTATGTGGAATTATTTTTTCCAAGTCCACCTGGACATGACTTGTGCATGACTAAGGTAAGCACATCATCCCTGCATTAACAGAAACTGTCAATGAGAATAATTTCTCTAATCAGTAACTGTAACAGAATTAGCATCTAATAAGTTTTATTGCCATTATCCAGCTCCTCCACATTTTAACTTAGGAAAAGCTGGGTATACTTCACCTGACAGGCATGAAAAGGTCACTTTAAAAAAGGTTTTAACCAACACACAGCAGGAAGCCAAAGCATCAATTTCTGCAAAAAAACCCTCAAAATTCAAAATATTGACCCTCCTACCTCCACACTCTTCTATAAGGTTGGCTATGGTTTCTGCTTCATCTTCAGCCATTTTTAATATATTACTTAGTCCATCCAGAACCACTTGCACAACTTGTGCATCTTTTACTGTCAGCAAATTGCAAAAGGGAGGGATTACATTTTGCTGGATTAAGTAAGCCACCTGAGGGGGGAAAGGCAGGAGTTACACCAGGAACGTGGCAGGCAAACAGTGCAGCACAAACACCCACGCAAACAAACTCCATGGAGTCCCAGGACTCAAAGTTACCCACCCAGGTGGGTGGGATTCAAAAATCCCCTTGTAGAGCATCAAAAGGTAACATTTATGTTAATTATTATTATGTAACTATTATTATTATTAAAATGTAACACTTACAGATCAAGTTATAAATATATTTAAGGGCTACAACACACAAGTAGTAGACACTGTGAATTTTTCAGTATCAGATGAGGAGCTTCAACCTCACCTTTGAAAAGCAACAGCACCACCCCAACCCTGCCACTAATCTGGGCTTACAGTGAACTGGTGTAATTCTACTCCTGGGATACCACCCTTGGAATCACCACATTGATGGTTGGGGAGCAAAGGTAAAGGAGATGTGGAGTGCCCAGGAATCCCAGCAGAGCCTGAGTGAAGTCACTCCCAGCTCCCAGGCCACCTGAAGATGTCACGTCACTCCAGAAATCAACGAGCTTCCAACTGGAGCTCACCCTCAAATCCCCTGTGGAACAGGGAAGAGTTCCTGCACAGTGGAGGAACAGACACCTCCATAATCCTGGCACTCCCTCAAATGCACCCAGGACAGGGAGTGGACCTCAAAGTTTGACTCACTTGGTCTTTTCTTCCGCTGATCGTTAAGTTGCTTATTGCCCAAGCAGCTTCCTTCTGAGTACCAAAGTCACCCTAAAAACACAACCACAGGCAGAAACAATCACTCTAGGATTTAAGGCATGCAGCATTCCCAGAAAAGCTTGCACTTGTTGCAGTCCACCCTGCACAGTACCCCTGTACCAGCTGTCTGTAAGCAGGGAGGTAACTCCTAAATCCTGTTCTGCTCATCCCTCCCCTGCAGCCACCTCTTCCAATCGATCTTCCAGGGGAAGGGAAATTTGTTTACACCAAAGCACATGAAACTGCAGCACTCACTCCACTCTCTCCCACTCCTTATCAACAGCTGTCATGTCCTACAGGCAGAGATAAGCACTAAGTGTCAGCTGTGATAAAGCCCTGCGCACACTGCAACTGTGGCTGTCTCTGATGTTCCTCAGCTCAGGGCTGTTTATTCAGTTTAAAAGGTCTCCAATTATTTCTCAAGGATCAAGAAATTGGCAGTTAATAGAACTATTTGTGAATAGTCTTTCTCCCTAAATACTTCCTGCATCCTATTAGCCATCCCCTTTGTTTCTGACAAGGTAGATCCTCGGGAGCACAAAGTGATCTGGAAACTCACACTTCAAGACAAAAAGAACCCCAAAACTGAGAACAAACACAGGCATTTGAAGTCCCACGTGAGCATTCAACACCAATCCTCGTGGTCTAACCTTATCTAGAAGATGAATTATCATTGGAACAAGGTTTGCATCTATTACTGCCTGAACTTGCTGCTGGTTTCCTGCAGTGATGTTAGAGAGGAACCACACGGCTTCCTGCAAGACAAAGGGTGGCAGGAATTAGTTCAGACAGTCTTCTGGAACATTTACTCCCACTGCAGCAAGATCCTGTATCATGCACGTTTTTCCAACTCCACCAGACTCCCCAGACTGTTACCAGTTTACAGCCAAACACTTCAGATTAAAAGGAAAAATTATTTGGAGATTAAAAAAAAAGGTCACAAATGAGCACTCAGTAATTGCCTCCACCTCTGAGAGTGACTGCTGGAGCAGTTTCAGCTGATGGCCAGAGGAGCTCCAGAATGCATGACAGCATCGTGTTTTCCACACATGAGAGTGGCAGGACATGTTCTTTACCTCCCTCATAATGTCTCTCTCCTTGGCTTCAATCAGCAGGGAAACACAACACCTATTACTTAAATGCTTCATTTTCAACAGTTATGGGACCCTTGATAGTCCTTCTGTCCACAAGCCCAGGACTCTCCTTCCAGCAACACCCAAAAGCAGGTGCCTGGCACACTGTGCAAGAACAGCTTTCCCCCAGGAGCCCCTCCCAGTCCTGAATTAAATTAATCATTCAATTAAAAATTAAATTAAAAATCAGATTTTGAACTAAGCCAAAGACTGTGCCTGGATTCTTATGTTAAGCAAAAATCAGGAGTCCTCACCCACCTTTTTAAGTGGGAATCGATCCTTTAGTCAAGAAATAACAATTTCACATTAATTTTTCAGTATATTCAGAATTTCAGCCTCTAATCTTACAGCTGAAAGATTTCTGCCTTCCTAGAAACCCCCCATCACTCCCCAATTCCCTTCCCAACCTCTCTGGAACAACAACTGTTTTAGCTGAATGTTTCTCTCCACGTGAGAGTCTGGAATTTTCACACGTCATTCAACTGAGTCTCCGAGATCAGATCACAGGAGCACTTTCATCAGTGACCCTGTTAGAGATTTAGGATGCCTGGGCTTCTCCTGGTGGGCTTGTTTTGGGCTTTAATCATCGGCAGTGTGGCAGAGGGGCCCCAGAAGTGCCCAACACGCCTCAGATGCACTCCGGAGTCAGCACCCAAAGTCAGTGCCCCCATTTAAAGCCTTTTCCATCCATCCACACACACATCCCCCTCCCCACCCCCAGCTGGCTTGGTTTAAATTCCATTTCTCACACACACACACTCCATTCAAAGACATCCAATTATCTCTATTTCATCACTTCCAAGAGAGTCAGTTTAATTAAAGTGACATTTCACGTATCGAGAACTCCCAACTTTTAAGTCAACAGCCAGATTTAGAAGATAAAGCTTTGATTTCATAAAAATTCAATTAGAAGAAAATCAGGAAACAACATCCTTGTCAAGCACAACTCTGCAGCTCCTCAGAGATTTCCCTGTGGATGTTCATCTCCTGAAAAACCTCAGCACTTGCTGCAAGCTGCCCTAAACCGCTGTGAGGAGCCAGCAACTCAAACCATGGGGCGGAACCCAAGCTCAGCCAAACAGCAAAGTTCTCAACGAGGTGCAATCACTTGCCTTATTAATTTTTTCTTTGGGATGTGTCAGAAGAGCTGGGAAGTGGGAGAGAGCCTCGCAGTTCAGCACCACCTGTGTCTGCTCGTCGGTGCCGGTGACGATGTTCCCCACGGCTCTCAGCGCGGCCGTCTGCACGTGAACACACACAAAAACACCTCAAAACACAGCTCTTCTCACCAAAATATTGTTATGGCTGAGCAGAAACAGCTCAGAAAGCAAAAGGAAACCAGCTACTTTCTCTACTGGCACGTTTTGAGCAGCACTTCCTGCAAGGGATCCAGACTTACTTGCACTTTAACTTCTTGATGGCTGAGAAGAGGAACCAAATGAGGGACTATTCCGGAGTCTATGACCATCTGGATCTGCTCATTGCCAGCATCCGTTAGATATGAGAGTGCCCAGACTGTATCTACCAATATCTGACAGGAAACAGCACAGGAATAGCACAAGTGTCACCAAAATAATTAAAACTGCACCATTTAGAAATAAATGAAAGATTCCTTTCAATTAGTGCTGTGCATTCACACACAGAAAATCTGATTTAAACAGCTGTAAAAATCTGAACATTTTCAACTGACAGCTTACAAAAACTGAGTGTTGTTTTAGCTGACAACTCCTGACTGATTGAAATGCAGCCATTTCCAAAATTCAAATAAGCTTAATTTCACCTACTTACAGACAAGACATTAAATAGCATAATTGCTATATGAACATTAGTTAATATATTTAGACATATTTTTGCAAAGCACAGTTGCCATCAACTCAGACAACTGAGCTACAACTTCACTAGGAAGCAAAGAATCTCAAATTCTCATTTATGTTTAGGCAAAAAGATGAGCTATTTTGTCATTGCAGTAAAGTCTTGCTCATTTAGTTCGCTACTAAATAACAATGTTCATATTTGGCACCTCAGAAGTTGCATCTAAACCTGGTATTTGACAGGTGTAGCAGACACTGTTTTTTCTTTCATTTACATTGATTTTCATTACAGATTTAAGTGCTAGGCAGAAAAAATTCCTGTATTTATCTGTCAATGAATGCTCACAGAAATACAACTGAAACTGCATTTTATTTTTAAGTGTGCAGGGAAAGTACATGCAAATAAACACTTGCACAGACACAGAAATATCAGGGGGGAAAAAACCCAAACTGATACTTGAAAATAAGCAGTTAAAAGATACCAAAATAAGTTTGCCCTAATGAAAGGGAATATCACAGTTTTTCTTTTTTATAAAGAGGTTATTATGACTAATCTATGCTCTTTTTGAAGCTGAAATGCAAAGAAGTGCATAAAAGTGAGTCCAAGTTTGGTTCCTTACATTTACATCCGTGTGGTGAATTAAAACACAGAGTGCTGGAAGGATCTGAGGAGGGAAAGGAACAGATATTTAATATTTTAGAAGTCATTTCTGAAGGCAGACAAAGCCCCAGCTGGGGTTGGGTCCCACTGAGCAGCAATTCCATCACCTCCTGAATGGTCTCCATGGGTGGAGGGGGGTCTTTGTGGCGGCACAGGTTGACCACGACCCAGGTGACGTTCCTTAGGAAGGTGATGGGGATGGATGGGCTGATGAAGCACAGCAGAGGCTTCACTACTCCAAGGCTAATAACATAATCTCGACACTGGGGTCCATCACCTGCTCGAGACAGCACAGAATTAGTGGGATTTCAGCAGCAAAGCTCCATAATTCATGGATTTATAAAAGTGTGGGCGGGGGAAAGGGGGGGCAGACAACACCAAACCATCGACAACAGTAAACAGCCCAACAGCCCTGCAGATTCCATCAAAAACTTTATCAACAACACTCAGAACTTGGAAGGAGTAACACCAACCTATGATATTTCCTAAAGCCCACACAGCTTGCTCACAAACGTTTTGATGAGGTGAATGCAGCAGCCTCAGGAAAAGCGGCACAGCATCTGAAAGGCACAAAAAAAAACCCACGGGACGGTCAAAAAACGCTTCTCAAAACACCAAATATTCACATCCTCAACCTGCACATAGGAAATTTTTCTCCTAGTAAAGAGCTGGGTAAAAGTTCACTCATTTCCCAGGTGATACTGAAATAAAACACTGCAATAATTCTTCCTTCTGCCCTTCAGAATATTAAAAAATAAACCCTGACACTGAATTTGTTTGCAAGTCTCACAAGTTTCCTGCAGCTTGTCAGGGCTCCAGATTTAGCACAGGATTTCTGAATTCAATAAATGTCACTAAGTTATGCACTAAGAATCAACTGCAAAGCAGGGACTTTAAGACCAACCTCACCCACTCCAGTGAACCAACTGCAGAGTTAAGTAGGTGCACACTCTGTTATGGACTGGGAATGTAGGAAGAGGGCAGGAAAGGCTTCCACATTTAGATATTTGATCCTGGTTTATTTTTCCCCCCCCAGCACTAAGGTGCTTGCTTACATAATAGCTGAGTCTATAAAAAACCCATTTACTTTAGATCACAGATTTCAAGAGAAACTGGTATTTTTAGGTGCTCTCTCAATGTAAACCGTGTTTTACTAGAGAGAAATAAATCACTGCAGGAGTCTTAATTCCTGCTAAATAAGGGTATCTTATAATGCCTGCATGCAAGGGGGGAAAAAATCCTCCCCAGCAAGCATATATTCCATATTTTTGGAAAGATCACAACAGACCATTTTTTTTCATTGAAATAAATCAAATTTTCAGGTGTCAGAGCTGTTAAATGGACTAATCAGTGCATACACAGACCTAGAGAACACCACTGACAGAAGTGCTCAATTCATGGATAAACCAGGTTTAAATACAGTGTTCTAGAGCAGATTATCTATTAATTAGATTATTAATCAATTAAAGATTATTAATTATGGGACAGATTATCTGTTAATTAGATTTCCAAAAGAAAACTTGGGATGCAATTGGGGAAGAAAGAGGATGGGAAAAAGGAAAATTAAAAATATTAAGATACACAGCAAAAGGGTCAAATCCAAATTAATCAAAGTCAACAGGTATTTTAGCACTGAGGTTGGGAAAGCAAAGGACAACTAATCTTGCAACCAGAGTAAGTTTTGTGTATTTTTTCCTGAAATTTTAGGCAAAGAGCTCATTTCACACTATGTTTGACTATTCCATGCTATTCCTTCAACTTGATTTTGGAAGAGTTTGATGTCAGGCACCCTCTGGACTTGGCCCAGAGCTCTCCCTCACTTTTTGCAGCAACAACCCTCCAGTTGTTGTTTCTTGTGGGGGGTTTGTCGTTGTTTTTTTGTTTGGTTTTTGGTGTTTGGTTCAAGGTTTTTGTTGGGTCTTGCTTTGTTTGGGTTTTTTTTTAAGTTTGGAAACTGGAAGCCAACAGATCCCAACTCTGCTCCAATACTGGGAGTTTCCAGGAGATGTTACTCACCATTAGGAAACACAACTGAATTTAAACCTTGAGAAAATAAAGACCAAAAGCAGGCCTGTGATTCACCACCTGCCACAGGTAGAACACCCGGGCAGGTGTTCATGGGCAGGTCTTTTGGTGATTGACAACCTGATTTCAGCCCAATCCAACACATGGCTTTGCTTGAGAGGAACAGGGGTGGGTGTGGATGCTTTTTACAGGGTATTCCAGATGTTGTTGCTGTTGTGGCAGCTCCAGATGCTACTCCTGAGCAAACCCTGCTGCACTTACTGGACTGAACCACGGCCTGTGTCTGCTCCGAGGTTCCCGAGGCGATGTTGGTCAGAGCCCACGCAGCCTCGAACTGTAAGGAAGGACTGCAAGGCAGGGGAAACACAACAATTATTGTGGCATGAGCCCTCAGATCAGGCTGCACATCAGCTGCACACACCAGCAGTGAGAGCAGGAGATACTCACTTGTCATCTCTTTCAAGACAGTGCACTAAGATAGGTAATATTCCTGATTTTATTAGATCGTCGATGGGTGGGTTGCGGTCACTGGAGAGCAGCTTCCTGAGGGGAAAAAGGGAAATAAAACACATGTAGCAGACAAATCACAGTGAGGAACCCACAGCAGGGCAGTGATGGCTTCCTGCAGCTGAGTTTGGAGTCCCCCCAAGCTCCCTGGCAAACTGTTCCAGTGCCACACCACCTTCTGGGCTAGGAATTCTTTCCCCAGAGTGTCTCTGCTCTCAAAGGCCAAGGAAGATTTCACTTCAAGTGAAAGTAACAGAGCCACAAAATTAAAATTACTGAGCTGCTGGAAAAGCCAAAGGCATCCCATCCAGTTCCAGTGCCTTGGATGTTTATCACCAGTCAGTAAAATAAAGCCCAGAGTTCTCCAGCTCCACCCTCCTCCACCAGCTCCTTCCTCCTCCACCCACCAGGGAGACACTCACACCTTCTGCATTTAAAGCTAAGCACTTTACAGTCCTCCTAATTACATTTTTTATTCTATTTGTGAGATGCACCAAGTTTGCACCGAGATAAATCCATGTATTTACCCATAATGACAATCCACACTACTTAAAAGTTGTCTTCTGGGTTTTTTTTAAGTTTTCTACATCAAGTTTTCTTTTCAAAAAAGTAATTTAATTACATACTATTTCTAGTTAAGCCAGAACATATTTTCTGATAAAATAAGAATAAACCCAAGATATTTGAGAAAGCTGTGTTCTTACCTTGCTGCCTGCACAGCACTTAACTGTATACCCTGGTTGTCACTTGAAGCATTCTAAAATTAAAAAAAAAAAAAAAAAATCAGATTTTCCACACGTTTGTCACCATGACATGAGGAATATTTGAACAATCAACTCGGTTTTACCTGTACTATTGCCTCCAAAGAAGTGTTTTGCTGGGAAGACAGACACAAAACCAATTAGAAATTCAAAATGTTTTTAAAGAATGCAAAAAGAAGATTTGCTTGAGAGTTAATTCTTACCACTCTAAAGTCACCATCTATATCTGAATCTTCACAGATATCTTCGTGGGGAACATTCCTTCTCTTTAGGAGATGCTCATCTCTCTTGTTCTGCAAGAGAAAAACGAGTGAACACCCTCAAAACTTTGACTCAGGACGTGTGGGGGTGTCAAGGAAGGAAGAGGAGCTTCTGTTTCAAACAAGCCTCATAAACATTCTGTCATTGATGGTGTGAAAATTAACAACAAGTTGGAATGGACTGCACAGAGAAGCACATTTTGGAAACCACTGCTTCCCAAAAAATCCTGCCTCCAACTTGATCTACACAGCAACAACTCGGGCTGGGAGTTCACAAAGCCATGGGCGCTGACATCACAACCTGTGTGTCATCGTTTACAACGTGACACAGCAATTCCCAGGGGCCAACGTTCTGTTCATCCCACAAGGGAAACAATTCCAGCTGGGATTCCTTTCCTCAGGAGCCAGTTTTCCAACAATTCCAGGCTTACCTTCAGACTCCTCCACTCTTGTGTGCTGTAAGAAAGCAGCTTTCAGCAGGAACAGCTGATTTTTCAAAGGGAAAAACCAAGCTTTTTATAAGTGTTAAAAACCTGGCTGGAGGAGTAAGAATGATTTATTAAATTATGAATAAAGCCCTGTTTTTCAGGGCAGAAATTACAGAGCTCTCAGGTATAAAAATTTCAGAATTTCCTTCTAAGCTGAAGTTTAGATTAGAGAGACAAAGAGACAGTGGGACAATGTTCTTGGCAGATACAGAAAGAACAAAGTTTGAAACAGAAACTCTTACATTTTACTGAGTAAAAATCCCATTTAATAACAAAAATCCTGGGTCATCTCACCTTTCTCAATTCCACAACAACTTCATTTCTTTGTCTTCTCATAGTCTGCAAAGAATCAAGACCAAAATACATCAGATTCTGAACTCAGACCAATTTTAAAAGTTCTTGTACGACTATTTAAGTTGATGCACTTTAAATACTTGTACACAAAGGGTTTAATTTTAATTATAAATGCAGAAATCCTACAGGAAATGGACACAACTATATTATTTGTGACTATTTTATTTCACAGTAAAGCGGTCTCCTAGGTGTTCATGATGAGGAAAAAAGGGTGTAAATAACCAGGAATAAACAGGTGTCCCTGAAAGGGAAAAGTTGAAAGAGTTGTGCCTAAAACAGCCCCAAAAGCTTTATAAAGACCAAGGCAAAGCACCAGCGAAGCAGCTTTATAAACAAACTCAAATTAAGGTACCTTGTAAGCAAAGCCAGGCTACAAAACTGTTGCATAAACAACATAAAACCCTCGGTACTTCAGGAGCACTTTTTTTGGAGTTATTTTCTCTGCAGCTCCCACTGACAGAATTGAGGAGCACAATCAATTGTAAATATACATAAATTGCTTTATTGCTGCTTTGTTACTGCAGTCAAAACAGGAGAATAAATCAGTCTGGAGTGACTGTGTTCCACACTTTGAACTTTGCTGTTCTCATTCACTATAAAGTTCAAAACAATTCCACTTTTATTGTGACTTCACTTCCACCAGTCCCAGGGAAAGCCTGAAATCCTGGAAATAAAGGACAGGACAGAAGGAAGCAGCTGATCTGAAGAGAAGGATTAAAAGCCTGACTTTCAGAAAATAATTATTTGGATCAAAAAAAAAAGTGCATTTCTTTAGAATCAAATTTCAGCTCGGAGCAGGACCAAGCACCTGCTCAAAGGAAGGAGCTCCAATAAAAAAAGGAGAGGAGCAATTCCCTGTGCTCCTAGAGAAGCTGATCCACTCCTGGATCCCATCCCACCACTGAGAGGCTTTGGGAAGAGGCTCCAAATTCCCAAGTCACCGATCTGCTCCAGGCTCTTGCTGTCAGCCTGTGCCACAGTGCTCAGGGCAGCCCCTCCAAGGCTAACCTGGCACATCCAATAGGAAAATAATCCGGGGAAAAAACTCTGATAATGAGATTGCAGAACTGCACCACACCCCTGATGAGCTCACAGGACCATCAACACCTTCCCAAAGCACGGGACAAAAGCAGCATTCCTATCACAAAGCTCCAGTGGGAGGGAGAGGGATGATCCTTCCCACACATTACTGGGCACCAAGAGCAAGAACCCAATGGGCATTTTCAAGGAGGAAAAGGCTGAATTGCTGTAACACCGACTTAAAAGAGATGTTAAGCTGTAAAGGAAATTAAAAGGAACTGCCACAATTAGCAGGGAGCCCAGAAGGAAAGGGGTTCCAGCTCAGGTGATAACAGCACCAGGACAAGCACATGTGACAGGGACAGGGCAGGAGGTGAGTGGCACCTAAACCACAACAAAGCCTCAGCTGTGCCATTTACAAGTTTCTTTACTTGAAAAGTCATATGTGCAGTTGATTAGACTTAAAAATCCTCTGCTGGAACAAGAGGAACGTCCTCCTTGGCAGGTTCTTGGTTTCATTCCTGCCTGCTCTGCAGAGACCTGCACACCTTGGACTCACAGAAGCCTTCACATGCAAGACAAGCTACCAGTGAAGTCACTCTTGGGCACAATTCACCAAAATAGGGCTCCACTAAAATAATCCTCTGTGTAAACAGTGGTCTGTTGACAAAACAGTTATTACTGTTCAACCTGTCACTGCTCTTCCTCCTGGGAAGAGGAAAAGCACAACAAAGGAGAACTGAGGTCAGCTCTGGCATCACCACCCAGGCCTGGGGATGAACAGTTTGGAGAAATTGAACTGCCAGGCAGAGTCCAGATCAACTTGTGCTGTCTTTTGGAAAACAGCTCCAAGGGCAGACAGGGAGGCATCGGAAAGGGACGTTATTCCTTCTGTTCTGTGGGAGATGTCACTTGTCACACTTCTCTGAATCAGTTCCCAGCTTGCACTCGCACAGCTGTGAGCAGCAAACCAGCCCCAACTTAAAAGTTTTGGAAGCAGAGTTCAGGATGGCCCTGGGAAGGGCTCCAATCACAGAACAGGCATCGCTTCAGCAGGAATCCGTGGGGCTCTTTCAGTCACTGGCTCCTGTTTGTCGTTTGCCACATCAAAAATCAAATGATCCCATCTATTTCTGTCAGCCTGGGACGGCCACCCCTCCATCCTCCTTTTTTTTCAATTATATTTAGCTTCAGATTTCTCATAAGGGCTATTTCTGACCATTAGTCATGACTGAGCCCTTCAGCTTATCATTCAAATCTCGTGGTGGGTTTTTTTTTTTTTGCTGTTATAAAACATTTCCCTTGAGCAGCTCCATTGATACACCTGCACCAGGAAGGGCTGACAGCACACAAATAAAAAAGGCAGAGCTTCACCTGTTCCTCTCCTCCCAGGGAATGGTTTCCAAAGACACAGAGTTTCTGTTGGGGAACTGCAAAGGCAACAGTTGCTGCCCAGCAGAGCTGGCTGGGACCTTGTTCCTTCCTGGGAAGTTGCTACCAAACAGAAAATAAACCCAACAAAAAACAGCCCAGGGGGGGTGTGGGGGTGGAAACAGATTATTTATCCCCTAAAACTTTTGTGGGATGGATGGCATTTTTGAGGATTTTCTTACTGAAACACAGCACTCAGACTGCAGACTGTGGATGGAGGGGATTTGTGTCCAACCACAGCAATGATTGGGAAACTTTGGCCTGTCCTTCCCAGGTCTAAGAGGCACCAAACCATAAAAGAAGGGAAGAGCCCTCCAGGTACATCCAACTTCATAGCTGGGTTTGATAAAATCCCCACTCTTCACATCCAGTGTAATCCAGTGATCCCCCCTATTCCAATCCTAGGATAGCATATATATTTATGTATTTATATATATAATTCCTCTCCTAGACTGATCCATTACAAACTGGAGCAACCAAGTGTTCTCCCAAGATCACTGACACAAATCCTCTGGAGTTCTAAAGCCAACACAGCCTCTACAAGATGCTCCCCAAAAAACCACATCTCAGCAACTGTTCCCCCTTTCAGAATAACTGTGGGATTCTCAGTTATGGATAAATAAACAGAAATCAAAAGGATTT